>NC_141877.1:596146676-596755138 GCF_056163025.1 Triticum urartu | reverse complement strand
TTGCTCGTCTAGAAAAGATGATTGCTGAAATTTCGGATATGCAAGCCACCTTAGTCAATAAAATGGCCGCTAAACCGAATTCCTATGAAAATGAAGATGAAGATATAAAAGTTATTGATGTGTCCCCTATTAAATATTTGTTTTGCAATATGAATCTTGATGAAACTGAATATGATCTTCCTTTATCTAGAAGGCGTTCTAAAAATTCGGAGTATTTAGATCTTAATGATGAAATTGATGAAAGTGGGATTGAAAGAAATAAAAATCTAGATGTTGCTAAACCCACTATATTGGATTTCAAGGAATTTAATTATGAAAGTTGTTCTTTAATTGATTGTATTTCCTTGTTGCAATCCGTGCTAAATTCTCCACATGCTTATAGTCAAAATAAAGTCTTCACCGAACATATTGTTGATGCCTTGATGCAATCTTATGAAGAAACACTTGAGTTGAAAGTTTCTATCCTTAGAAAACTCTATGATGAGTGGGAACAAACGATTAAAATTAAAATTAAAGATCATCAGTTTTATGCTTTGTGTGATTTGGGTGCTAGTGTCTCTACTATTCCCAAGACTTTGTGTGATTTACTAGATTTCCGCGATTTTGATGATTGCTCTCTAAACTTGCATCTTGCGGATTCCACTATTAAGAAACCTATGGGAAGGATTAATGATGTTCTTATTGTTGCAAATAGGAATTATGTGCCCGTAGATTTCACTGTTCTTGATATAGATTGCAATCCTTCTTACCCTATTATTCTTGGTAGACCTTTCCTTAGAACGGTTGGTGTGATTATTGATATGAAGGAAGGGAATATTAGATTTCAATTTCCATTAAAAAGGGCATGGAACACTTTCCAAGAAAGAAAATAAAATTACCATATGAAACTATCATGAGAGCCACTTATGGATTGCCTACCAAAGATGGCAATACCTAGATCTATCCTCGCTTTTATGCCTAGCTAGGGGCGTTAAACGATAGCGCTTGTTGGGAGGGAACCCAATTTTATTTTTTTATTCCTTGCTTTTTTCTCCTGATTAGTAATAAATAAATTATTTAGCCTCTGTCTTGGTTGTGTTTTTTGTGTTTAATTAGTGTTTGTGCCAAGTAGAATCGTTGGGAAGACTTGAGGAAAGTCTTGTTGAACTTGCTGTAAAAAACAGAAACTTCAGCGCTCACGAGAACTGCTGTAATTTTTATTTGAAGAGTGCTATTTAGTTAATTATTTTTTCAGATGATTAATAGATAAATTCCTCATGTCCAGCAATTTATTTTAGAATTTTTGGAGTTCCAGATCTTGCGCTAGCTACAGATTACTACAGACTGTTCTGTTTTTGACAGATTCTGTTTTTCGTGTGTTGTTTGCTTATTTTGATGAATCTATGGTTAGTAAAATAGTTTATAATCCATAGAGAAGTTGGAATACAGTAGGTTTAACACCAATATAAATAAAAAATGAGTTCATTACAGTACCTTGAAGTGGTCTTTTGTTTTCTTTCGCTAACGGAGCTCACAAGTTTTCTACTTTAAGTTTTGTGTTGTGAAGTTTTCAAGTTTTGGGTGAATTCTTTTGATGGATTATGGAACAAGGAGTGGCAAGAGCCTAAGATTGGGAATGCCCATGGCACCCCCAAGATAATCCAAGGACACCAAAAAGTCAAAGCTTGGGGATGCCCCGGAAGGCATCCCCTCTTTCGTCCACTTCCATCGGTAATTTACTTGGAGCTATATTTTTTACTCACCAACATGATATGTATTTTGCTTGGAGCGTCTTGTATTATTTGTGTCTTTGTGTCTTAGTATGCCACAATCATCCTTTCTATACACACCTTTTGAGAGAGCCATACATGAATTAAAATTTGATAGAACACTCTATATGCTTCACTTATATCTTTTGAGCTAAGTAGTTTTGCTCTATGTGCTTCACTTATATCTTTTGAGCTAAGTAGTTTTGCTCTATGTGTTTCACTTATATCTTTTGATCTATGTAGTTTTGCTCTATGTGCTTCACTTATATCTTTTGAGCGTTATAATTTTGCTCTATGAGCTTCACTTAGATCTTTTAGAGCACGGTGGTGGATTTGTTTTAAAGAAACTATTGATCTCTCATGCTTCACTTAGAGTCTTAATAGCATGGTAATTTGCTTAATAATAATATGCTTGGTATTCAAGATTTGTGAAACTTTCTTTTGAGTGTGTTGAATACTAAGAAAAGATTGAAGCATGATAATTGTTTTGAGATATGGAGGTGATAATATTGAAGTCATGCTAGTTGAGTAGTTGTGAATTTAAAGAATACTTGTGTTAAAGTTTGCGATTCCCGTAGCATGCACATATGGTGAACCGTTATGTGATGAAGTCGGAGCATGATTTATTTATTTATTGTCTTCCTTATGAGTGGTGGTCGGGGACGAGCGATGGTCTTTTCCTACCAATCTATCCCCCTAGGAGCATGCGCGTAATACTTTGCTTTGATAACTTCTAGATTTTTGCAATAAGTATATGAGTTCCTTATGACTAATGTTGAGTCCATGGATCATACGCACTCTCACCCTTCCACCTTTGCTAGCCTCTCTAATACCGCGCACCTTTCGCCGGTATCATACACCTACCATATACCTTCCTCAAAACAGCCACCATACCTACCTATTATGGCATTTCCATAGCCATTCCGAGATATATTGCCATGCAACTTTCCACCATCTAGTTCATCATGACACATTCATCATTGTCATATTGCTTAGCATGATCATGTAGTTGACATAGTATTTGTGGCAAAGCCACCGTTCATAATTTCTTCATACTTGTCACTCTTGATTCATTGCATATCCCGGTACACCGCCGGAGGCATCCATATAGAGTCATACTTTGTTTTAGAATCGAGTTGTAATCATTGAGTTGTAAATAAATAAAAGTGTGATGATCATCATTTAATAGAGCATTGTCCCAATAAAAAAAGAAGAAAAAAAGAAGAAAGGCCAAAAAAGAAGGCCCAAAAAAAGAAAATAAATAAAAAGGGGCAATGCTACTATCCTGTTACCACACTTGTGCTTCAAAGTAGCACCATGATCTTCATAGTAGAGAGTCTCTCATGTTATCACTTTCATATACTAGTGGGAATTTTACATTATAGAACTTGGCTTGTATATTCCAATGATGGGCTTTCTCAAATTGCCCTAGGCCTTCATGAGCAAGCAAGTTGGATGCACACCCACTTAGTTTCTTTTTGAGCTTTCATACATTTATAGCTCTAGTGCATCCGTTGCATGGCAATCCCTACTCACTCACATTGATATCTATTGATGGGCATCTCCATAGCCCGTTGATACGCCTAGTTGATGTGAGACTATCTTCCCCTCCTTTTTGTCTTCTCCACAACCACCATTCTATTCCACCTATAGTGCTATATCCATGGCTCACGCTCATGTATTGCGTGAAGATTGAAAAAGTTTTGAAAAAGTTAGAGTATGAAACAATTGCTTGGCTTGTCATCGGGGTTGTGCATGATTTAAATACTTTGTGTGGTGAAGATGGAGCATAGCCAGACTATATGATTTTGTAGGGATAACTTTCTTTGGCCATGTTATTTTGAGAAGACATAATTGCTTTGTTAGTATGCTTGAAGTATTATTATTTTTATGTCAATATAAACTTTTGTCTTGAATCTTTCTAATCTGAATATTCATACCACAATTAAGAAGATTTGCATTGAAATTATGCCAAGTAGCACTCCACATCAAAAATTCTCTTTTTATCATTTACCTACTCGAGGACGAGCAGGAATTAAGCTTGGGGATGCCTGATACGTCTCCAACGTATCTATAATTTTTGATTGCTCCATGCTATATTATCTACTGTTTTGGACTATATTGGGCTTTATTTTCCACTTTTATATTATTTTTGGGACTAACCTATTGACCGGAGGCCTAGCCCAGAATTGTTGTTTTTTGCCTATTTCAGTGTTTCGGAGAAACAGAATATCAAACGGAGTCCAAACAGAATAAAACCTTCGGGGACGTGATTTTCTCACCGAACGTGATCCACGAGACTTGTTTCCTACTCCAAGGAGTCAAAGAGGAGGTCACGAGGGTGGGCGGCACCCCCCCTAGGGCGCGCCCCCTGCCTCGTGGGCCCCTCGGTGCTCCACCGACGTACTCCTTCCTCCTATATATACCTATGTACCCCCAAACGATCAGAACAGGAGCCAAAAACCTAATTCCACCGCCACAACTTTCTGTATCCATGATATCCCATCTTGGGGCCTGTTCCCGAGCTCCGTCGGAAGAGGGCCGTCATCACGGAGGGCTTCTACATCATCCTAGCCCCTCCGATGAAGTGTGAGTAGTTTACCTCAGACCTTCAGGTCCGTAGTTAGTAGCTAGATGGCTTATTCTCTCTTTTTGGATCTCAATACAAAGTTCTCCCCCTCTCTTGTGGAGATCTATTCGATGTAATCTTCTTTTTGCGGTGTGTTTGTTGAGACCGTTGAATTTTGGGTTTATGATCAAGTCTATCTATGAATAATATTTGAATCTTCTCTGAATTCTTTTATGTATGATTGGTTATCTTTGCAAGTCTCTTCGAATTATTCGTTTGGTTTGGCCAACTAGATTGGTAGTTCTTGCCATGGAGAAGTGCTTAGCTTTGGGTTCGATCTTGTGGTGTCCTTTCCCAGTGACAGAAGGGGCAGCAAGGCACGTATTGTATCGTTGCCATCGAGGATAACAAGGTGGGGTTTATTTCATATTGCATGAATTTATCTCTCTACATCATGTCATCTTGCTTAAGGTGTTACTCTATTTTTAACTTAATACTCTAGATGCATGCTGGATAGCGGTCGACGAGTGGAGTAATAGTAGTAGATGCAGAATCGTTTCGGTCTACTTGTCACGGACGTGATGCCTATATACATGATCATGCCTAGATATTCTCATAACTATGCTCAATTCTGTCAATTTCTCAATAGTAATTTGTTCACCCACCGTAGAATACTTATGCTCTTGAGAGAAGCCACTAGTGAAACCTATGGCCCCCGGGTCTATTGTCATCATATCAATCTCCATCACTTTAATCTTGCTTTGCTTTTTACTTTGACTTTACTTTTTACTTTGCATCTTTATACCAAAAATACCAAAAATATTAGATCTATCAGATCTCACTCTCGTAAGTGACCGTGAAGGGATGGACAACCCCTAATCGCGTTGGTTGCGAGTAGCTATCCTTTTGTGCAGGTACGAGGGACTTGAGCGTGGCCTCCTACTGGATTGATACCTTGGTTCTCAAAAACTGAGGGAAATACTTACGCTACTCTGCTGCATCATCCCTTCCTCTTCGGGGAAAACTAACGCAAGCTCAAGACGTAGCAATAGCCAGGCTGCTTACGATGCCAGCGATGCTCTCCGGGCCAATGTCCAGGTAAGTAAAGTTCCGACTGGCCTTGTTCTATTAGGATATGCTACCCGAAATATTTTCTTCCATACAATATCTTATTGTTTGCGTCAAATATGTACACCCACTGGGTGTTTTGTTGTCTTTGGTATTTGCGCTCTTCCACTCGGTCTGGGCAAGTAGGATCTGAATCGATGGGGGCACTCTAAGTGCACCCACTGGGCATAGTCCCCGAGACGGCAGTCGACTGCGGGCAGTCGACTGCGGGCAGTCGACTGGGGTTTGAGTTCTTTTTTCTTTTATTTCTTCCACTCGACCCGGGCAAACCGGTCAAATGAGATCTGAACCAGTGGGGGCACGTCAAGTGCACCCACTGGGTGTAGTCCCCGAGACCACGGTCGACTACTGGCAGCTGGCCGGGGTCTGAATAGTTCTTTTCTCTTCTTGTTTTTTTACTTGACCCGGGCGGACCGGTCGAGTTGGGTCTAAATTAGTGGGGGCACGCCAAGTGTACCCGCTGGGTGTAGTCCCCGAGAACGCAGTCGACTGCGGGCAGTCGGCTGTGGTCTAAGTGAACTTTTAAGTTTTATTCACTCGAAAGTAAATAACCTTTGATCTTGTCGATTGACACGTCTTTTACCTCCTGCAGAAATCTTGTTCTCTCATTTCTAAGTTTGCCGAGTTTGAGGAGAAGCAGAGGCAACTCAACCTCGACTTGGAGTTGGCCCAGCAAAAGTTGAAGAAAGCCGAAGATGAAGCTGCTGGTATGGAAGGTAGCTGCCTGTCGACTGTTCACGTTGATCGTCTTTTAAGATATTTCTTTGATCTCTTGTTTGATCCGATTGCTTCTTTTGCAGAGAAAATGAGGTTGGCTCTGGAAAAGAAGGACTTGGACCTTGCAGCTGCACAGAAGGAAGCTCAAGACAAGACTGCCCTTGCAGACCAGAAGCTGGCTTCGGTCGGAGCATTGGAAGGGGAGGTGAACAAGCTGAAGTCCTGTCTCAATGAGTCTAACCAAGAAGTAAGTCGTCTGAAGAAGGATAAGTTTGCCCTGAATGAGAAGCTGGAGTCTGCGGTCCGCAAGAGAAATGACACGGAAGCCTATCTGAGAACTCTTGCCAAGAAGCTCTATCTTATGCTGGAAGGTACTCCTTTTAATCCGACTGCTTTGCTGCTTGCAAGTTAATCCTGTCCAGTCGACTCACTAACTCTTTGACTGCAGAATTCTGCCAAGACTTTGACGAGGAAACCGGAAGGATCGAGACTGGTCTAGACCCTATCGTTTATCCGGTTTGCGACGAGACTGCCATGAACGTGCTCCGACTGGAATCCCATGTCGCCGGTGTCACAAGTTATCTCGCACGCCTGAAGGTGGCAGTTTCACGGATCGACTCATCACTCTGGCCAAGGGCGACGCTTCAAAGTGACCTGGAATATCTGATGGCTCGGCTCAACGAGATTCCTGGTCGAGTGCAAGAATGGAAGAAGTCCTCTGCCCCGTGTGGTGCTGACGTGGCGTTGTCCTTGGTCAGAGTCCACTGCAAGGAAGCTCGTGAAGACAAGCTGGCGGCGATCAAGGTCGCCAACACCAAAAGGCACGACTTCCAGTCCTTTATGGAGACTTTCATTGCTGCTGCCACTCGGATCGTAGATGGAATCGACTTGGACGAATTCGTCGAACCCGCCAGCCCTCCTCCTAACGAGTGAACAAACTATGAGATTTAAACTTGTCTTAAATTTGCCTCGGAATGCCGAGTGGTTGCTTTAACCATTAAACTCCTTCAGGCTTGATGCTCGAATATTTTTGATTTGTTGCTTGGAACTTTAGGATTTATCTGAACTGCTTTTGAGTATACTTGCGATTGCTTTTGGGATCTGCTCCGTTGTATTTGTGGTGTAGCTCAGAGGAGAAGGTTGCAGTCGACCTGCGCCTCACCGTCCTTGCGGACAAGGATGGAGCGCACGTTGTATTTGTGGCATAGCTCGGAGGAAAAGGTTGCAGCTGACCTGCGCCTCGTCGTCCTTGCGAACAAGGATGGAGCGTGCGTTGTATTTGTGGTGCAGCTCTTAGGGAAAGGATTTTACAAACTTAGGCGGGTACTGGACTGCAGCTAAGCCCCCGAGTGGGAGGATTGCTCACCACTCGGTAGGATTTTACAAACTTAGGCGAGTACTGGACTGCAGCTAAGCCCCCGAGTGGGAGGATTGCTCACCACTCGGTAGGATTTTACAGACTTAGGCGAGTACTGGACTGCAGCTAAGCCCCCGAGTGGGAGGATTGCTCACCACTCGGTAGGATTTTACTAACTTAGGCGAGTACTGGACTGCAGCTAAGACCCCGAGTGGGAGGATTGCTCATCACTCGGTAGGATTTTACAAACTTAGGCGAGTACTGGACTGCAGCTAAGCCCCCGAGTGGGACGGTTGCTCACCACTCGGTAGGATTTTACAAACTTAGGCGAGTACTGGACTGTAGCTAAGCCCCCGAGTGGGAGGATTTCTCACCACTTGGTAGGATTTTACAAACTTAGGCGAGTACTGGACTGCAGCTAAGCCCCCGAGTGAGAGGATTGCTCACCACTCGGTAGGATTTTACAAACTTAGGCGAATACTGGACTGCAGCTAAGCCCCCGAGTGGGAGGATTGCTAACCACTCGGTAGGATTTTACAAACTTAGGCGAGTACTGGACTGCAGCTAAGCCCTCGAGTGAGAGGATTGCCCACCACTCGGTAGGATTTTACAAACTTAGGTGAGTACTGGACTGCAGCTAAGCCCCCGAGTGGGAGGCTGGCTCACCACTCGGTAGGATTTTACAAACTTAGGTGAGTACTGGACTGCAGCTAAGCCCCTGAGTGAGAGGATTGCTCACCACTCGGTAGGATTTTACAAACTTAGGCGAGTACTGGACTGCACCTAAGCCCCCAAGTGGGAGGATTGCTCACCACTCGGTAAGATTTTACAAACTTAGGCGAGTACTGGACTGCAGCTAAGCCCCCGAGTGAGAGGATTGCTCACCACTCGGTAGGATTTTACAAACTTAGGCGAGTACTGGACTGCAGCTAAGCCCCTGAGTGGGAGGCTGGCTCACCACTCGGTAGGATTTTACAAACTTAGGCGAGTACTGGACTGCAGCTAAGCCCCCGAGTGGGAGGCTGGCTCACCACTCGGTAGGATTTTGAAAACTTAGGCGAAACGGGTTCGCAGCTAAGCCCCCGAGTGGGAGGCTGGCTCACCACTCGGTAGGTTGTTTGAAAACTTAGGCGAAACGGATTCACAGCTAAGCCACCCACTGGGGGTTTTCAGACGTAAACAAAAGCAACAACAATCATGCTAGAGGACTGTAAAGATCTTGTCTTTGATAAACAAATTACAAAGGTACTTCTTATTACACTTTATTCGAACAAGTACTTAAGTATAAAAGGGGCGGAGCAGCTCCGCATTCCAAGCTCGTGGCTCGTCTTTCTGATGCTCGACACTGTAAAGGCGGTATGCTCCATTGTGGAGATCTTGTGATGATGAAGGGGCCTTCCCAAGCAGGGGCGAGCTTGTGTGGCTTCTGTTGATCCACTCGAAGAACCAAGTCTCCCTCTTGAAAGGCTCGACCCCTCACGTTTCTGGCGTGGAATCGACGCAAGTCTTGCTGATAAATGGTCGACCGGATCAAGGCCATCTCTCTTTCCTCCTCTAAGAGATCGACTGAATCTTGTCGGGCCTGTTCTGATTCTTCTTCAGAGAAGAGCTCGACTCGGGGTGCGTTGTGGAGCAAGTCACTTGGTAGAATAGCTTCGGCTCCATAGACCAAAAAGAAAGGAGTTCGTCGAGTCGACCGATTAGGAGTTGTCCTCAAAACCCAAAGAACTGATGAAAGTTCATCGACCCAAGCGCCTGCTGCGTGTTTGAGATCACGCATCAATAGGGGTTTCAGTCCTTTGAGAATTAGGCCATTTGCTCTTTCTGCTTGTCCATTTGACTGCGGGTGAGCGACCGAAGCATAGTCGACTCGTGTGCCTTGAAAAGTGCAGAAAGATCTAAACTCATCAGAATCGAAGTTCGACCCGTTGTCAGTGATGATGCTGTGTGGAACTCCATATCTGAATGTCAATTCCCTGATAAAAATGACAGCGGTGCTGGCTTCAAGATTCTTGATAGGTTTAGCTTCAATCCATTTGGTAAACTTGTCGACTGCTACGAGCACATGAGTGAAGCCGCTCCTACCAGTTCTCAGTGGTCCAACCATATCTAATCCCCAAACAGCAAAGGGCCAGATGAGGGGAATGGTCTTCAGGGCTGACGCTGGCTTGTGAGACATGTCAGAGTAAAACTGGCAGCCTTCACATCTGTCGACTATATCTTTCGCCATTTCATTTGCTCGTGGCCAATAAAATCCGGCTCGGTATGCTTTAGCCACGATGGCCCGAGAGGACGCATGGTGACCACAGGTCTCCAAGTGGATGTCGTTGAGGATCATTCGACCTTCTTCGAGCGTTATGCATTTCTGACTGGCTCCAGTCACGCTTTCCCTGAACAATTGCCCTCTTATCACAGTAAAGGCCTTGGATCGACGAACGATCTGTCGAGCCTCTTCTTCGTCCTCTGGGAGTTCCTTCCTAAGGATGTACGCAATGTATGGCATTGTCCAGTCGGGAGTAATGACCAGGACCTCCATGATTAGATCGACCACGGCTGGGACCTCGACTTCAGTCGGATATGTGGCGCTCTTAGGCTGCGGGGGCTCTTCCATGAAAGGATCTTCCTGAACTGTCGGTGTGTGAATATGTTCCAAAAACACATTGCTGGGAATGGCTTCTCTCTTGGAACCTATCTTTGCCAAATCATCGGCTGCTTGATTTTTTAGACGGGGTATATGATGGAGCTTTAACCCCTCAAACATCTTTTCCAACTTCCTCACCACATTGCAGTAACCAGTCATAGCTGAGCTTCTAACGTCCCATTTTTCATCACTTGATTGACCACCAAATCTGGGTCGCCGTAAACCATGAGGCGACGGACGCCGAGTGAAATGGCCATACGTAATCCATACAGGAGTGCTTCATATTCTGCTTCGTTATTGGAGGAATCAAAGTGAATCTGGAGGACGTATCTGAGCTTGTCTCCTCGGGGGGATACCAGTACCACCCCAGCACCGGAACCATTCAGCATCTTGGAACCATCAAAGAACATGGTCCAGTGCTCCGAGTGAACTTGAGTCGGCAGTTGCTGTTCAATCCATTTGGCGAGGAAATCTACTATTGCCTAGGACTTAATAGCTTTCTTTGCCTCAAACTTGATATCTAAGGGGAGAAGTTCAATCGCCCATTTTGCCACTCGACCAGTTGCATCTCTATTGTTCAGAATATCTGATAATGGGGCGTCGCTGACGACTGTAATGGAGTTGTCAGAGAAGTAATGTGCAACCTTCTTCGTGGTCATATAAATCCCATAAACAAGCTTCTGATAATGTGGATATATTTGCTTTGATGGAGTCAAAACTTCAGAGACATAGTATACTGGGCGCTGAACTTTGTAAGCTTTTCCTTCTTCTTCCCGCTCGACCGTAAGTACTGTACTGATGACTTGTCCAGTGGCTGCAATGTAAAGCAGTAAAGGCTCTTTGCTGATTGGAGCAGCAAGCACCGGCTGGGTGGAAAGCAGGGCTTTAAGCTCTCTGTGAATGCTGCATCAGCTTCAAGAGTCCACTCGAACTTATCTGACTTCTTCATCAGTCGGTAAAGGGGCAGTGCCTTTTCACCGAGGCGAGAAATGAATCGACTTAGGGCGGCCAAGCAACCAGTAAGCTTCTGGACATCGTGCACGCGCACAGGGCGTTTCATCCGGAGTATGGCACCCACTTTCTCTGGGTTGGCGTCGATCCCTCGTTCAGAAACGAGAAAACCGGGTAATTTTCCGCCTGGAACTCCAAACGTGCACTTTGATGGATTAAGCTTGATATCATACCTTCTGACGTTGGCAAAGGTTTCAGCAAGGTCAGCCAGTAGGTCGGAACCTTTATGTGACTTAACCACAATGTCATCCATGTATGCTTCCACATTTCGACTGATCTGAGTGAGCAAGCACTTCTGAATCATCCACATGAATGTGGCTCCAGCGTTCTTCAAACCGAATGGCATAGTGATATAACAGAAGCACCCAAATGGGGTGATGAAAGCTGCTTTTATCTCATCGGGTCCGTACAGACGGATCTGGTGGTACCCGGAATAAGCGTCCAAAAGGGACAAACGCTCGCACCCAGCAGTCGAGCTGACTATTTGGTCGATGCGAGGGAGAGGAAAGTGATCCTTCAGGCAGGCCCAATTGATATGTTTGAAGTCGATGCACATGCGAAGTGAGTCATCCTTCTTTGGGACCATGACAACATTAGCTAACCACTCGGAGTGGTAAATCTCACGGATAAACTCAGCTGCCAGAAGTCGAGCCACCTCTTCAGTGATTGCCTTCTTCTTCTGTACAGCGGACCATCGAAGATGTTCTTTGACTGGTTTCACTTTTGGGTCGACTCGCAAACGATGCTCAGCCAGTCCCCTGGGAACACCTGGCATGTCCGAAGGTTTCCATGCAAAGATGTCCCAGTTCTCACAGAGGAACTGGATGAGCGCTTCTTCCTTTTTGGAGTCGAGTGTTGTTGAAATGTGAGTCGGAGCAGCATTGGGATCCGTCGGGTGAATGTGAATCGACTTTGTTTCGCCAGACGACTAGAATGCTGAATCCGTGGCAGGCTTCTTGGCTCGCAACAAATCACTCGGATCTACATTTTTTTGATATTCTTGCAATTCCACTACGGCCATCTGTGCATCAGCGATCTTTGAGCCCTTCTGGAAGCACTCTTCCGCCTTCTTCCGACTATCAGTGATAGTGATCACCCCTTTGGGACCAGGCATCTTCAATTTGAGGTACACGTAACATGGTCGAGCCATAAAACGTGCATAAGCTGGCCTGCCCAGAATAGCATGATAGGCACTCTGGAAATCCACAACTTCAAATGTCAACTTTTCTTTGCGGTAATTCTTGGAGTCACCGAACACCACATTGAGAGCGATCTGACCGAGTGATGCAGCCTTATTGCCGGGAATGACTCCATGGAAACTCATATTGCTTTCAATAAGTCTGGACATCAGAATGCCCATTCCTTTCAACGTCTCTACATACAGTATATTCAGGCCACTGCCACCATCCATCAGAACCTTAGTCAGTCGGGTGCCTTCGACTACTGGGTCGACCACCAATGCTTGCCTCCCAGGGGTGGCTATGTGCGCTGGGTGATCGGACTGGTCGAATGTAATGGCAGTCTGAGACCACTTCAAATAACTGGGTGTCACCGGAGCGACCATGTTCACTTCTTTGTTGATGACTTTCAATCGACTTTTACTCTCAACATCAGCGAAAATCATCAGAGTGGAATTCACATGGGGATAACCATCATCGTCCTCTTCCTCGTCCTCAACCTTGTCTGCTTCTTTCTCCTTTTCCTTGGGCTGTTTCTCTCGGAATTGCTGGATTAGGAGTCGACACTATCGAGTGGTATGCTTCGGGTAAATGAAATTACCCTCTTCATATTTTTTGGTGTGAATGTGGCATGGTAAATCCAGCACATCATTTCCATCTTGATCTTTTACTTTCTTGGGGTTCCACGGCTCTTTGGGCTTCCCCTTGAACTTTCCTTGAGTCACGGCTAAGGCTTCACCAGGAGCGGATGGCTCGGCTTTGCGCTTCTGCTTCCGACTGGAGTTTCCTCCTCCGGTTTCGTGGGCGACTGTTTTGTGCTTGCCACTCCGGAGTCGGTCTTCTTCTTCACCGTTGGCATACTTGGTGGTAATTTCCATCATCCGAGTTAGAGTCATATCTCCTGTCCGACCGAATTTCAGATTCAACTCCCGATATTTGATGCCTTCTTTAAAGGCACAAATTGCCTGATGATCAAACACATTCTCCACTATGTGGTGCAATGTGATCCATCTATGGATATAATCTCTCAAAGTTTCATTCGGTTTCTGAACGCAACATTGTAATTCAGTCAGCCCTGCCGGCCGTTTGCAAGTACCTTCAAATATTCTGACAAATACTCGGGCAAGATCTTCCCAAGTATAAATGCTACCAGGTGCTAACTGATTCAGCCACGCTCTGGCTGAGCCCTCCAACATCAAAGGAAGGTGTTTCATGGCCACGTCATCATTGCCACCATCGATCTGAATAGCCACTCGGTAATCTTCAAGCCAAGTATCAGGCTTGGACTCTCCAGTGAACTTACTGACTCCAGTCGCCAACCTGAAGTTGGGAGGAATCACCGCAGCCCTGATGGCTCTGCTGAAGCACTCTGGACCTGAGACATGCACTCTGCTGCTGGTTGGAAAATCTCTGTCGGGACCTTCTCTGTGAGCTCTGTTTCTGTCGACCAGACCCTGAATGAGAATAGATCTCGCGTCAAAGCCCGGTTCCCTGGGGTCGACTGGAATCCTTCGCCCACCACTGTGAGGGCGTCTGTCATCCTGTCGCCGAGGCACGTACGATCCACTCCTTGGGGGAGGCGTGAGCACTCGACGACGATCGTCGTGATCGAGTCGGTGATCATACTGCTCGCGACTTCTGTACTGATCTCGTCGATCTCCATGTCCCTCATGCCTCGGGGGCAATCTTGGGCTGTGAGCCGACTGGACTGTGTCTGCAACCACGGATCTACTGTGAATCCTATTCCGCGACTGAGATACTACTATGTTCTTCTCACCCGCGGCTCGGAGCAAGGACCGGATCTGCACCAAACCTAGACCAGCTTCTGACTGGGAAGGTTGAATTGACTCCGCTATTCGGGCCGCAGCTGCGAGATTCTGGATTGGAGTTCAGTATACCTGAGTCGGAGGTGGAAAAAGTTGACGTCGACTGGATTCAGGAGCCCGCTGCCGAGCACGCTCGTCGAGTGCGCACTGGAGGTTCTCCAGTCGAGTGCGCTCAGCCAAGTTGGCCAGACGCGCCTCATCCAAGGCTTGGGCCTCAGGGGTTTCTCCAACGATGGGAGTATGAAGTGCATCCATGTTCAGGCGGCGAAGTTCTTCTCTCCGCTGCGAAGAGAGGGGTTCGGGGCGGTACTCTTCATGAACACGCGACGGATCGCCGCCCCCATCACCTCCGTCTTCACGGGTGAAGCCAGGAGGACTGCGTGGTCCATTGACCATCAAAACTTCCGCCGCAGGGTCGCTGCTGTCGCACTCGGATGTAGTCTCTACGGAGCCAGTTGACAGATCGAACAGACCGTAGAGAGTTTCGTCGGGCTCAATTGCCGCGACCTAGGGGGTGGCCGACTGGCGAGCCACCGCATGCCTCACCCACCGCTGAAGCCTCGATTGACCGGAATGTTTGCTCCGGGAGACTACAGGGAGGGGAGGCTACAGGAGCCGACCGATATTGGGTCGACGGCTGCCGCAGGAGGACGCCACGGACGCACGCGCGAAACTGTGTTGCCCCGCGGACGGGGAGTGCATCGACGTCGAGTGGAGCCTCCTGAAGCCAAGCGGAGTCGTCGGCGACAAACACGAGCGCGCCGAGACGGATCTCGCGGCCCTCAGCCAAACCTCCGCCTGAAACCATGATGAAGGGGATCAGAAAAATTGCAACTTCTCCAAAAAGTCGCTAAGACACCTGCCCCACGGTGGGCGCCAACTGTCGTGGTTCTAAGTCTGACAGTAGAATGGGGGGTAGGAATGTAGAGGCAAGATCCTAGCTATGGAGGAGTTGTACACACGAGTTTTACGAGTTCAGGCCCTTCTCAGAGGAAGTAACAGCCCTACGTCTCGGAGCCCGGAGGTGGTCGACTGGATTATATGCGTATGTGTTACAGGGGGTGCGAACCCTTGTCCCTGAGGAGGGGGGTGGCTTATATAGAGTTCGCCAGACCCCTCCCGCCCTCAGTTACAAAGGGTTTAAGGTACATAAAGATGGAGACGTTGCTGGTATCGCATGTAATAAAAGTACATAATGACCATTAAGGCTATGACTTAAATCCTGACCGTTGCAGAGTGGAGTGGCTCTAGATCTTCTGGTAGTCGAGTGGTTGTCCGTACGGTCGAGTGTCTTCAAGACCGTCGAGTGGAACATGGCTTCATGGCTGAGTGGATGATGATTTTTCTTCGACTGCTTCTGGTTCTTTTAGAGATGTCCTTGGGGAGGGTATCTTGGACAGATCCATGACCCTACCCTAGGTACATGGCTTCATCATTCCGCATGTGCAAAACTGTCTTGCACCCGTTGTATGTGAACGTCGAGCTTATCACACCCGATCATGACGTGGTGTCTCGGCACGACGAACTGCAGCAACGGTGCATACTCAGGAAGAACACTTATACCTTGAAATTTAGTGAGAGATCATCTTATAATGCTACCGCCGAACTAAGAAAAATAAGATGCATAAAGGATAAACAGCACATGCAATCAATATAAGTGATATGATATGGCCATCATCATCTTGTGCCTTTGATCTCCATCTTCAAAGCACCGTCATGATCACCATCATCACCGGGTTGACACCTTGATCTCCACCGTAGTATCGTTGTCGTCTCGCCAACTATTGCTTCTACGACTATCCCTACCGCTCAGTGATAAAGTAAAGCAATTACATGGCGATTGCATTTCATACAATAAAGCGACAACCATATGGCTTCTGCCAGTTGCCGATAACTGTGTTACAAAACATGATCATCTCATACAACAATGTATATAATCATGTCTTGACCATATCACATCACAACATGCCCTGCAAAAACAAGTTAGACGTCCTCTACTTTGTTGTTGCAAGTTTTACATGGCTACTACGAGCTTAGCAAGAACCGTTCTTACCTACGCATCAAAACCCACAACGCGGTATAGTGCTTGCGTTTTGATCTTTAGAAAGAACCATGTTCATTGAATCCGATTCAACTAAAGTTGGAGAAACAGACACCCACTAGCCACCTGTGTGTGAAGCACGTCGGTAGAACCAGTCTCGCGTAAGCGTACGCGTAATGTCGGTCTGAGCCGCTTCATCCAACAATACCGCTGAATCAAGAATCAACTAGTCACGACAAGCAATATGTATATACCCACGCCCACAACTCCTTTGTGCTCTACTCATGCATATAACATCTACGCATAGACCTGGCTCGGATGCCACTGTTGGGGAACGCAGTAATTTCAAAAAAATTCCTATGCACACGCAAGATCCATCTAGGTGATGCATAGCAACGAGAGGGGAAGAGTGTTGTCCACGTACCCTCGTACACCGTAAGCGGAAGCGTTATGACAACGCGGTTGATGTAGTCGTACGTCTTCACGATCCGATCGATCCTAGCACCGAAGGTATGGCACCTCCACGATCTGCACACGTTCAGCTCGGTGACGTCCCGCGAACTCTAGATCCAGCTAAGTGTCTAGGGAGAGTTTCGTCAGCACGATGGCATGATGATGGTGATGATGAAGCTACCGGCGCAGGGCTTCGCCTAAGCACTGCAACGATATGACGGAGGTGGAAATCTTGGAGAGGGGCACCGCACATGGCTAAACAATCAACTTGTATGTCTATGGGGTGCCCCCCTCCCCCGTAAATAAAGGAGTGGAGGAGGAGAGGGCCGGCCCTCTCTATGGCGCTCCCTAGGGGGAGTCCTACTCCCACCGGGAGTAGGATTCCCTTCTTTCCCTAGTAGGAGTACAAGAGAAGGAAGGGGGAGAGAAGGAAGGAAGGGGGGCCGGCCCCCCACCCAATTCGGATTGGGATACGGGGGCGCACCCTCCTCCTTGGCCTTCCTCTCTTCTATTCCACTAAGGCCCAATAAGGCCCATATAATCCCTGAGGGATTTCGATAACACCCCGGTACTCCGATAAATGCCCGAACAAACCCGGAACCATTCCGATGTCCAAACATAGGCTTCCAATATATCGATCTTTATGTCTCGACCATTCCGAGACTCCTCGTCATGTCCATGATCATATCCAGGACTCCGAACTACCTTCGGTACATCAAAACACATAAACTCATAATACCGATCGTCGCCGAACGTTAAGCGTGCGAACCCTGCCGGTTCGAGAACTATGTAGACATGACCGAGAATCATCTCCGATCAATAACCAATAGCAGAACCTGGATGCTCATATTGGTTCCTACATATTCTACGAAGATCTTTATTGGTCAAACCGCATAACAACATACGTTGTTCCCTTTGTCATCGGTATGTTACTTGACCGAGATTCGATCGTCGGTATCTCAATACCTAGTTCAATCTCGTTATCGGCAAGTCTCTTTACTCGTTCCGTAATGCAACATCTCATAACTAACTCATTAGTCACATTGCTTGCAAGGCTTATAGTGATGTGCATTACCGAGAGGGCCCAGTGATACCTCTCCGATACATGGGGTGACAAATCCTAATCTCGATCTATGCCAACTTAACAAACACCATCGGAGATACCTGTAGAGCATCTTTATAGTCATCCAGTTACATTGTGACGTTTGATAGCACACTAAGTGTTCCTCCGGTATTCGGGGTTGCATAATCTCATAGTCATAGGAACATGTATAAGTTATGGAGAAAGCAATAGCAGTAAACTAAACGATCAAAGTGCTAAACTAACGGATGGGTCAAGTCAATCACATCATTCTCTAATGATGTGATCCCGTTTATCAAATGACAACTCTTTGTCCATGGCTAGGAAACTTAACCATCTTTGATTAACGAGCTAGTCAAGTAGAGGCATACTAATGACACTCTGTTTGTCTATGTATTCACACATGTACTAAGTTTTTGGTTAATATAATTCTAGCATGAATATAAACATTTATCATGATATAAGGAAATATAAATAACAACTTTATTATTGCCTCTAGAGCATATTTCCTTCATTAAATGCTAACTGCTGCCTGAATTGACCGGACAGAGGTGGTCGATTTCTTTACCATACTCTACTCCATCTCTCTACATGTCCTATTCAAGCTAGCTCGCCAGCTAGAAACGCCAAAACTAATGGCGTTTGGGCCTGGGCAGCAACGCCAGGCATCTTGGTGTTTCTATGTGGAACAAAAACACGAGCTATCTTGGCGTTTCTATATGGAGAAGAAATGCCACGGACTGTAGCGTTACTAAAAGAGTCAGATCGTGAAATACTTTTATGTCGAATTCACTTTGTGACAAAGAGAAAAGGTCAGAACAGTGATTTTGGCCACATGACCATGTTTCGCCTGGGTTGTCCCATGTGTTCATCGTTGTGTCGCTCGTTCCCAACCAAAGCAGGCCGCAGACTGAAAGAAGTTTGCCAAACACTCACCTAGGCAGGAGAACGTGCGTGGAGGGGTGTACCAGCCTTGTGCGGCCTATGCAGGGGTTTTGAGGCATTTTTTCTTTTTCTTTTTCTTTTCTTGTTTTCTTTTTTTCGTTTCTTTTCGGGGTTTTCCTTTATATTTGTCTTTTTCGCTATCTTTTCCTTGATGTATTTTATTTGAAATGATGTAATTTTCTACTACCAAGAAACACACCGGTCAGAAACATGAACATGTGCCGATATTGTTTGTCAATGAAGATGGAGCCCTTTACTAAATCCATCAAACTCGAATGTATTACCGTTCACACACGGACAGGCACAAAATCCATATCAAACATCTGGATAAGTAGAATGGAGAGAACAAATTAATTAGAATGGATAGAACCAATTAATACTTTGATAGACAACAAAAGAAGTTGTGATAGAAGTACCGTTCACACACATATATAGTACTCCTTCTGTCCCAAAATAAGTGTCTCAACTTTGTACAGGAGACGGAGGGAGTACGAAATTGTGTGCTTCTCACTTATTATATACACCTAGCTTGTGGTGTATTCGATGCTACTCTTTGAGGTGGAGTTGCTCCTAATTAAATATAAGTTTTCCAATTAATGTGTGATGCGCAAAATCCGTATCACAGCCAGAAAGTGCATATCGTCCGTCTGTGATAATTGTATTACCGCTTTCTGGCTGTGTACATGAACAGGCACAAAATCCATATCACAGACGGACAGTATGCACTTTCTCTGATGCATTGTTCACTAACATGTCATGCATTCCACACCATTATCCTGCGTGAAATGAATATGAAACAATTACAGTAAGTGTGCGTTCGTAACACAATGGTTTTTTTTTTACTGATGAATTTGAAGCTTTCACATTACGCGATTGGTTGAATGATGAGATTGCTGTAGTCATGTTCCTCGGCATGCTGGTGGACCAACTTTCAGGTTCATGTTGATCATTACTGCATAAATAGTAATCATCCATTACTCAGGATTAAAATACAGCGGTGCACAAATTATCATGCTTAATTTTTTGAGAGAATTCTTTATTTAATACCGTGTCTAAATTTTATGCACTATTTGACATCGACAAATAATTTTTTTTCCTATCTAACAACGAGTCTAAATTTTACGTCTTTTATAACACTTATTATGTCCATTTTAAGCCTAAATGACACATGAAAAGACCCTTTTGCCTTCATGTGGTATGTTTGTATGCGCGCCTGTGTGATGTTGCGTGTGTGTGTGCGCGCGCGTGCGTGTGTGCTACTGTTATGTGTGTGCGCGCGTGTGTGTGCTGCTGCGTGTGTGTGTGCTGCTGCGTGTGTACGTGTGTGTGTGCGCGCGCACTGCAGTGTGCCCGTGTGCAGCATGCGTCCGTGCTGTTGTGTGTGTTGCGTGCGTGTGTGTGTGCTGCTACTGCATGCGTGTGTGCTGCTGCTGCGTGTGTGTGCTACATGTGTGTGTGCTGCTGTGTGTGCGCGTGCGTGTGTATGTGCTGTTCTGCCCTTGCACTGATGCTGCGTTTGTGTTTTACTACACCGCACACACATATATCACATGAAGGGTAAAAGGGTCTTTTCAGGTGTCATTTAGGCTTAAAATGAATAAAAGTGTCATAAAAGACATAAAAATTAGACTCGTTGTTAAATAGGGAAGAAATAATTTTTCAGTGTCAAATAAAAAAACAAAATTTAAGATAATATTAAATAAGGAATTGTTTCTAATTTTTTTTTCTTTTGATACCTTTGTACTGTATCGTTTCTCTAAAAAATTATGTTTTCAGGTTGGAAAGATGGAAGTTCAACTGAAGATTGTCCTTTTTTTATAGTCTTGATGGCTCTGCCAACTCAGTGTCTATTTACGTTGATATATTTTGTTGTGGAGAAACATGGTTGTTTCTTCACTTTACATCCGTTTATTTTGTTAAATATAGAGAAGGCACTTCTACGGTATCAGCTCACCGAATACTACAGTTTCAGTTTTCAAACCTGTGATATTCTGTTATTTCTCCTCTTGCTTATGTTTCAGTGTTGTAATCCAATTATATAGATCAGTCCTGCCCATTCTTACACGCCTACACTATCAGCTTTGCTAGCAGCCAACAATGCCAATTTTAAAATATATTTCAGTTTACCTTGTGCTCCGTGGTTAAGAAACGAAATGACTTGTAATTAGCCTAATAATGGCATAGTTACAAACAGAAATAGAAAAGCATATATAAAAAATATGGACCATCGAAGGGATTGCAGCCAGTTTTTTTTTATGTTTCCTAACTATTCTTATTCCTGGCTTCTTTTGTTTTCTGGTGCAAAATATGATACCCTCCCAACATGCATCGGTGCAAAATATGAAAACATCTTTCGAATAAGTCACGGGCGCGGTATGCGCCGCGCGTCTTCGGCGCTAGTGTTCACTACGTGTGCAGGCGTCTGCGTGCCTTGGCCGACCTATGCGAGAGTTTGAGGCTTTCCTTATTCTTTATGCCTTTATTGTTCTTTTTCCATTTTATTTTTTGTTCATTTTTCTTTTATGGTTTTTTAACATATTTTTTATTTTTCACTTTTTCTCGATGTATAGTTTTGGAAATATTATATTTTTCTTAATACCTAGAAACTCACCGGTGATCAGAGTTTTAAATAGTTGGATATAGCCCGCTGTAGCAGTTTGAGTACGCTGCCGCTAACTGGATTTATGTAAAATTGTTTAATAAAATTATGAAATAGCCGCTATGGCTGATTTGAAGAGCCGGACACAATTTTGCATGGTTCAGTATTTAAAACTACTAGTAGAATGCCCGTGCATTGCTATGGGCTAGAATGCATATAAATAAATCGAACAATTGGTTAGGTCATCTCTAAGGTCAAAACCCATTTCTTCCTCATACGTCTGGCATGTTCGGACATCAAATGGTCCTTAAGTGAGGTCCGTCTGGGCAGTCTGGGGGATAAACATGGTTTGTCCAGACTATTCGACATGTTATCTCCAACACGCGGTCCCCTAAAAACCTCAGCCCACAATGCACCCTTCCCTTTTCCTAGTGGACCCTTCCCTTCCCACTAGCGGGACGTTTCTTGCTGGAGCCCTTTCCTTTTAAATCAACACCTTCACCATGGTGCCCTCTCCCCTTCACATCAGACTTCCCCACGGACCGCCAAGGAGGAGTCCCCCGTCAACCTACCCGCTCTCTGCCTTGATCCCCTTACCCAATGTTCGTGTCGATCCACCACCGCCATAAGGAAGACAAGACATGCGCTGCCCGTGACGCTCCCAAGCCAAGAAGGCAGATCTGATGTCGCCTGAGCCATTGTCATGGTGCAACATCAATAGTTGAATGTCGTGCATTATCACGAAACAAAATATGTTGTGCTTTAATGGGCATGCAACTGATATGCCACTGTGTTCAATATTCAATCTTGAACGAACCGGTCAATGCATTTACCGTTCTATCCTAACTAAAAAATTGTATGACTTGATGCAAAAATAGAAGAGCTCGCTCATGCAATTTGCTGCAAAGGCATCTCTATTGAAATCCAATTTACCACATTTTTTTAAGTAGGGAAATTGTTCTGCCAGACAGCCGTAACTGAACATACCAATCCCAACCCCATCCCGCTCACTATCAACCCTCATTCTTTGGAGCAATTTCGCTAACTCGTGTTTTAAGTGAGCCGGTGATCGACCCCACCGTGGTAGGCAGCAGCAAGGGACAAGGGCGGCAACCACATTCTTATCTTAGTGCTAACGAACGAAACGAACTACGGACTCCCCTTTAATGATAGAGATAATATCATGAAGTACCAAATACATCATATTGCTATTTAAATTATAATGCATGACGTTTTACCTAAAAAATTACTTGTCTTTGTGCAGAAACATATTGGACTACAAACTGGACAAAATTATTTTCAATCATATCAGAGATATCTGTGGGAAATGAATTAATTAAGAGTCAATAGATAAAATGTGTACTAGCATCATCCAGCATGGCATGCACCTTACTACCCCGATCCTTTTGATCACCATTAGCCTTTTATGCATAGTAGACACATCCAAACCCCATCGTCAGGCTTCCCAATCAACTGGTCGCGCGACGGGCTACAGATGTCTTGGGCTGCATCAGGGCAGGTGCGCATGCAGTGGGAAGCAGACGAGGAAGTCGGTGGCCGTGCTGCTGCTTCCACTCATCACGACTCTTTGTAAATATAAATAAATATCCTTTGTCAGCAATGCCAAAACATGGTCAGGCTTCCCCATATCGTGATAGATAGCAGGGCAGGTTGCACAGTTCATACACTTATGAAATCATGACACTAAATAAATATTTATTTCGTTTAATTCTTTTGTTTTCTTGATGCAATAAAAAATATAGTAGGGTCATGCCTTACTGTTTTTAGGGTAAAAAGAACATAAAGTCAATCTATTAATCAGCGTAATCAGTTTTGGAACTAATACTACATAGGTTCTCACTCCGGCATATTTAGTATTTGCGCTTTCTCATTTTCTAACCCGACAATAAGTCTCCGATTTATGGATGGTGTAAAACATGGGAAATAATAATTTAATAACACCATGTCGGCCCTTTTTATTTAGCATTAAAACATTGCACTGCAGAATGAACACTACAAACATCCCTTGAATACAAGAAGTTCCTTACCTTTTTTTACCTAGTTCCACTCTCAGCTCAATCCAATTATCATAGGCCTGTTGACATATTCCATTAGCGGCATACGATTCATCATTTCATTTTACCTGAAATGCTTTCTCATCCTCACAAGACTTTTAAATCATTCATCTGTTCTCATCAAGGGATTCTAGATTTTTGAAAAGTAAATCGGCTTCCATCTTGAAAATCTAGAAAACAGAAGATGGATCAGTATGAAACTTGATGAAATTCAAACAGAAAATAACAAGATGTCACTTTAAAATAACACTGTGATCGTCAATGCGACCCTTTTCATGGAATGCTTCGCTGGTTTCAGCCATTGTGCCCATATTGGAACACACTTGCTTCCTTTGGGCTTTCATTTAATTAATCTCTTCAATGAAAAAGGCTCCATTTCATTCAAAAACATGGTCTCATGTTCCATGTTCCATAGTATTATCTTCCCCCGCGAGTCATGATCTAAAACATCGGAATAGTTTTAAGATAAGATGCCAGATAAAAAACCATAATAATAATGTAACACGAGAAAGGGAATACAGTCACCTGCGCAAAATTATTACAAACTTCTCAATTTCTTCAACTGAATTTGCTTGATTCAACTACAAAATCATTGAGCATCCACTGTCTAGACCATTCCTCTTATGAGCCTACAATAATTAATCAAAAAGTAAGAACCATGCTAATGAAGGAAAGGGAGATATGAACATTTGGAAGTTTGTTTCTTTTTTCTTGCAGTAATTGCTTCTCTTTATTGAGTCAAATGATTCAGATGAATTAGCATCTTGTGCCCTTGCCCGGACGTCATCACCCACAAGTTCTGGAACCTCTATTATGAAGTACTTATGTGGACTAATGAACCTATATATTTACCATGAAGAACACCATTAGAGTAGCAGAGATGTCACTACCAGCCATGCTCTAGAATATACTCCCTCCGTCCCATAATATAAGAGCATTTTTAACATTGGTGTAGTGTCAAAAACGCTCTTATATTATGGGACGGAGGGAGTATGAATCACCGATGCCGATGTGGCGCGCCACCTCAAATACCAGCATCTTGATGTTCCCTGTTTTACAAAGATGAAAATCATATGGAGACAAAGAAAAAATTCAAAACATGCTAGAGAAAGAAGTAGTTTCACGTGTAGCAATACTAAAGAAGCCTTTTGCGGTTCCTCTAACAAAACAAAGAACTGAGCTTTGATTGTAGCTGCATTTAAGATACATGATAGTCCACAATCTACATTTTACCTTTGATTGTAGCAATACTAAAGAAGCCTTTTGAGGTCTTTTGCTCCTTTTTCTCTCCAACAGTATGGATTATTTGTTACCACAACCCATAGCTAGTTACACCTCATGATCTTGCATTCCATCCCGACCAGGATCACTTTACCTTTATATTGGATTTTCTGGTGCTAGTACACCATACCAAGACACATAATATATACATCTTCGTATGTGGCCCAAAATTGGCACATGGAAATAAAATATGAATATTTTGAGAGACAAATAACTCAATTTGGTAACAAAGAAAGTGCCAGATTTATTATGAACTAACAACACAAGCACTCTAGCATACCATGGCGACTTTCTGCCTCCTCAAGCTCAAAGGTAAGTTAATTTTGTCATGTGGAAACGTAGCAAACACGACTATTTCATTCAAGTTTCAACAGAAGTTTAGTGGATACTGGAAAGAGCTAACTCTGGCAGCAAAAGGAAATTCCGCATTAGGTTAGTAGGTGCTAAGAAATCAGGGATCAGTTTATGTACACCAATAAAGCTAGCAATTAGCAGTATTAAAGTTTTCAGTACGCAATTGTATCATGAATGGGGAGAAGGAACATGTTTCAGTACACAAATCGTCCTTCTAACTCAACGTAGAAGTTTCTATGATGGTGTAGAGTTAATCACCTCATGAATAGACAATTCAAGAAAAATTTTGTGGTAACATAAGTAATCAATTCCAGAACTGCAATGTTAGAGGGAAGATTTTCACATTGGGTAGGCTTTGCCGGCCTAGGCTCGGACTGGTGCAGCGTCTACAACTGGCAGGCGCTTGTCGCGCCAAGAACAATGGAGAATCAAACCTGCTGAGGTCCCCAACGTCTTCGATGCGAGTAGAAGTTGGGAGATCGACCCTGCGGATGCCTACTTAGCTTCAGCTTTCATCGCCTTGCGGGGCTTCTTCCAGGCACACCAGGTCATGGTGACGCGGCCACGGGGAGCACCAGGAACACGACCATGAAGAGGGTCCAACCGATCTGCCGCTGCCGCCGATGCCGGTGAGTTCAGAGGTTGGGAGGTAGAGCGTGATGGCCACTGCGAGTGTAGCCGCGAACCCCTTAGCATGGCCTCATCCTCGGTCGCGTCAGTGCCAGTAACTCGCTCCTCAGGGTCGAACACCATGGTGATGATGCAGACGGCGACGCACACAATGGTGCGCATGAGTGCATGACGATGAACGAGGCCATCTCATGAAGGAGTAGCGCGGATAGGGAGGGCCGGTGCAGGTGGCGGGGGGACCGCAATCGTTGACTGCGAGGGGGAAGACATTTTCTTTGCCCTAGATCGTGGGTGTGTGGAGGACTGGAGGGCCGCACAAGGAGAGAAACCGAGAAAAGAACAAGTGCGTGCTGGTCTAGCGACAATTGTGGATCGTGAGGTGTGCATGCCGTGGTAGAGTTGTCTCGTTTTATGTTTTTTTCTTCTGTATAAACCGGAGGTGTGGAAGGGACGTACATATGGTGAAAGAAAACCGGTGGCACGGTGAGACAATCGATCGAAGAGGGAGACAAACGAATGAGACGACGTACGGTCCAAGCAGAGATTATTTGTTTCTGAAAATCTGTTATTTGTGTCCTAAAATATTTTTTGCGGAAATTTCAAAAACAAATGGCATTAATGAAAGGATCGGTTGATTTGGATAAATTAGGGAAGTTAGATCCGTGATTTTTGTATGTTAGGAAAGTACTTATTTGTAATAAAACAGTGGAGAGAAAAATAATCGATAGAGAAGAAAACCAGTGTGGGAGGGATGGTGGGAGGTGGGAGTAAATAAAACCGAATGAAAATAAAACCGAAGTACCAGGCTACTGCTTCATTAAAAATAGAGATGCTCTAAAAACACAAAACTATCATTAGTATAATGTATGTCAATGAAGACCAAGCCCTCTACTAACTTTTAGCCACTTAGGGTGTGAAACCTGTCGATGGTGGTGGAGGGTTTAAGGGCCAATTAACGAGTATAAGATGTTCTAAAAAAAATTTTGAATCGGATGTATGTAGATACATTTTAGTGTGTTTATTCACTCATTTTAATCTATATGTATTCTATATTGAATGAAATATCTTTTTTTTGCGGTTGATACTGAATGAAATATCTGAAAACAGCTTATATTTGTGAATGGAGGGAGCAACATATATCACCCAAAGAAGGCAAATACATAAACTTGGGAAAATAGCAAATACATGTGAGCAGTGACTTATTTAAATAGCAGCAACTCCGCGCCACCAACAGTAGCACTGCGCGCGCGCACACACACCCCCACGGCAGCTGAGGACTGAGGAGCGAACTATCCCGTACATATGTGTGCTCACACATCAGACCAAGTGACCTTGAACTCTCCAATGTTCCCGTTGAGGCCCAGCGCCTTCCAAACGGCCGGCGACGCGTCCACGTCGTTGTTTGGGCACGGCGGCTCGAAGTTGTGCTCCTTGTCGCAGCCGTACACTGAGTCGCATTCATCGACGACCTTGGCCGTCACGGACTGCCCGTTCCCGTTGATACGGATCATCTTGTTGCATCTGTTCGTGCCGTCCAGACGCAACCACCCTGTGGACAGCGCCACCACCAGCTCGCTATCCTTATGGTAGCGGTTGTCGCAGAATGATTTGCCGCCGCCGTCTCCACCTTCTGCGAAGCTGTTTATAGTCAGGATCGCTGGCGTCTCGGCCGACACGGGGGGCGAGCACTTGTACTGCGGGTACCGGTGGCCGTTGACGCAGCAGGTGGAGCCGTGCTCCGGGTTGCAGTTGCCGGATTGGCCCGGCAGGTATCCGCTGACGTGGCAGCTGCCGCCGCTGGTCGCCGTCGGCATGTCCGCGGACGCGGAGACGGCATGGACGTGGAGGTGTGACAGGACCTGCACGAGAACAAGCACAGCTAGTAGCTTCATGTTGGCCATGTCTGTCAGGCTGCTTGCAAATCAGCTGCAATTATATTTGTGGCTGTGAGAATATTGGTTGATCCATCGTCTTTATATAGAGCCCGACGAACAGCAATTGCTATGCAATGTTTGTTTAACTGGGGATGTTAACTTGGCCTCGTTTCCTCGGTATTGTAACCGAGAGATGGTTAGTTGGGCGGTTAAACCGTAGTGCATCCATCACAGTTTCTGTTTGCGTGTGCGGTAAATACTTTTAAACAGCCGCTTCTTCCTTGTTTTAGTGAATGAAATTTTGTCACAGAGCTTCCATCGATAATTTGATAGTCGAGGTGCAGACATTTCTGAACATCCGAGCGAATGAGACTCCAAGGTAAGTTTCCTACTTTCTTGGGCACGGCGGCTAACTAGTTCACTGTCCGTATCAGGTGTGCCGTTTCCTACTTTCTTACCGTATATATCTGTGGATGGAACCGACAAAGCGGCGAGATTAAGGCCTCGCTTGGCAGGTTCGAGAAAAATATACAGACGGATTAAAACTGTGCACGACAGTTACCCTTTGTCTAATTTCCGTCGTCATTTGTTCCGAGGTACCCGACGTGCAAGCGCTTTATAATTTCATAATCTTTGTGATGTGAAACACGTCCGCCGCCATGTCCAGCGCCACCGGCACAATACCGACACCCTCACCGCCAGATCCACAAACAATGGTCATCTCCGGATGCAACACTAGTCTGCCGTCACCAATGCGCCAGCTAGGCTTTCAGGGCAAAACGGACAAAAATAATCCAAAGACACAACAAATTTTAAAAATAAATTCTGGACAAAAGTATTTCACAAATCTAACCCCTTTCGAGTAGCGCCCAACGCGTTAGGAACTACATTGTGTAGCATAACGCATACGCGTTGGGCGCTATCTGAAAGAGTTATTTCTGTGAAATAATTTCGTTGAGAGTTTATTTTTTAATTTACTTTCGGCTTTGGGTTATTTTTGTCCATTTTGCCAGCTTTCATGACGGCAACGCCTCACAAGGTTGCGGGTGAGGTGGAATATATATGGGGCTGGAGCCAACGAGAAAGTCTGATAGACGGTGGTAGACTAGCATAATGGTGAAGTCGCTGCGGCAGCGGACACGCAAAGGAGTGAGGCCATCGCAGGCTTTATGGTGTCTCTCTAACAAAAACATCACTATTAAACAGTATTTTCTAGTGGCTTTGTGATTTTAAATTGTAGACGTGATCTATTTTTTTAAGTAACCTTTGCTAGGCTTTATTGATCAATGTTCAATATTACAAGTAAAATGTTTTGATCGTGGGAAAGACCCAGTCAAATGTGTCTACCCTGATCTAGTAAAAGAGCGTGTCTAGCTAGAGTATGCGGTTCAAAGTTTGAGTTCCTTGACCCGTGAACAAATTTACATGAAATAAAAGAACTTTCCCACTACCTGATGTCCTTGATCACCCCACTGTAGCTTCCTCATGTAGCTTCATGAATATGATTTACTAATGTCTTGCAATCTGAAGCAATATGTAGGTGTTGTAGTCCAAGGTCTTCCACAAGAGATAGGGCTTCTCCCATGCTATTCATCATGATTATGGAGCTATTACAGCGGATGTTTGAGCTTGCAGCAGAGTGGGGGCTTCTTGCACCGCTGGCAAGCATGGGCATGAACCATCGCCTATCGATGTTTGCCGGCGATGTAATGATCTTTGTCAAGCCAAATGAAGATGACCAACACACTTGCGTTGTTTTGCTTCACATATTTGGGGAGACTTTGGGCTTATGAGTCAACATCAACAAGAGCGCCGCTTTTCCAATCCGCTGCTCGGCTGAGGACATGGAGAGAGTGGGGCAGGTCCTTGGTTGTCCCCAAGGCAATTTTCCGTGCAAAAACCTCGGATTACCACTCACTCTACGCAAACAATCGGCGACACAACTTGTGGGCCAGGTGCGGATCAACTAGCGAGGGCATTACCAAGATGGAACGCCGCGAAGATGCCCCAGAGTGGGCATATACTATTGGTTCAGTCAGTGCTTTACGCTCTCCCGTTGCATGGCATGCTAGCACTCAATATCATGCAGAAGACTATTGCGGCCATGAACAAGATCTGGCGTGGGTTTCTTTGGTGTACCAGACCACAGACCTCCGGCGGGCAATGCACTATACCGTGGGATTCAGTTTGTACCCCCAAAGTGGGCAGGTGGCCTAGGCACTCTGAACTTGAAATGGCTCAATATAGAGATGCCGGCCAGATGGCCGTGGTTGCAGCACACCGATCCTACAAGACCATGAGCGGAGTTTCAGATCAATGTGTATGAGGATTAAAGGAAACTTGTGAGGGTGGTGGCTCGATGCACAGTTGAGGATGGAAACAATGCCCTATTTTGGGACGACATATGCCTCCATGGCCGAAGGATAAAATAGGTGGCACCAAGCATATATGCTCGTATCAACTCCCGGGTGCTCTCTAGTTGCACTGTGAGCCAGGCATTGACGGGCGGCGGTTGGGCTACCGGTGTTGGGCCGGAATTAACAACCCCCATGTTACAGGAGTACCTCAACTTGTGGACTGAGACAACGCGGGTGCAGCTGAACCCCGACGCTCATGACTCCATAACATGGTCCTCGGAAAAGCACGGGTGTTTCTCAAAGAGGACAGCATACGCGGCAAGGTTCTAGGGCAGTGAGGTGGCCCCGACGGCTGAGTTCACTTGGAGATCCAGGGCTCCACTTTGATGTCGTCTTTTTGCATGGCCTGCCCTATAGAACAGGTGTTGGATGTCTGACCGTTGGCTAGGTGCGGGCTGGACCACCAAGAGCAATGCTAGTTCTACAACCAAGAGGAAGAAACCATAAACCATATACTCCTCAATTGCGTGTTTGCGGGGGAAGTTTGGACAGTAGTATGTGGTACGGTGGGCAAGCCTGAGTGGGCACCGAGGAGGGCTGAGATCATTTCGCAATGGTGCACCGAGATAAGGGTGGAACGAGAGGAGCCAAGAAGAATGCTAGGACAATCTTAACCCTCGTGGTCTGGGAGGTGTGGAAGCACTACAACGCCATTGTGTTTGATGGCGCGACCCCATCCAGCCATGTTATTCTCAAAATTGAGGCCGAGGGAAAAGCGTGGAAGCAAGAGGGGATGCTCAAGGGGGACGTTAGCACCTTCCTCGGAGAGTTAGCAGAGTGGGCTACGACGAGTAGTTAGCTTCGTTGTTGTGTGTGGTGTGGAGTTGGTGTTCATGTTGTAATATGTAACATCAACGTGGAGGGGCTCTTTACCCCCACTCCCTTCTTTAATATATAGTACGCACACTCGTGCGTATTCGAGAAAAAGGTAGGCCTTCACGACATGCCACCGCTTCAAGAAATGTAGGATTTGTCATCCCTAAGGATGGCAATGGGTCGGGTTTGGATCGGGTTGAACAATATCAAATCCATATTCATATCCATGAAGACAATTTTTGCCCGCCCATGAAAAAATTCATGGGTAAAAAATTGTGTCCATGTCCAAATCTGATGGATATCCATACCCACGGGATATCCATTGGGTCATCTCTTCCATTCTTACCTCATGGCAGGCTAGGCTTCACTTATGGTAAATCAACATCCATTAGCAACCTAAGATCATTTAGTATTTTTCTAATAGATGAGAATGACGAGTCATTTAAGAAGGAGATAAAAATAAGGGAAAGGGTGTTGGAGTATGTTACAGAGGGGATTGAATGTCAACTAATAAAAATTATGATGGGGATTATGTAATTTCTTATGCATGTTTTAGATAAAAAAAAGTGTAAAATTGGCGTGGGACATGTGACCGTGGGGTAGGGATAGCAGATTTTCCCCATTAAGGCATACTATCGGGTCGGATTTGGGCATATCCATGGGTACAAGATTATATCCATGCCCTACCCACGAACAATCGGGTCGGGTTTGGGTGCCGCCCATGGACACAAAAGCATATCCAAACCCTATCCATTCGGGTCGGATATCCATGGATATCCATGTCCATGGATAAAATTGCCATCCTTAGTCATCCCCTTATAACATAAACAGAAGAGCCCATATACACCCACTGTTCGCCTCGACATACAGTAGCTGCTATACCTAAACAACCTTGGCTCGATATAGCCGCGTCCACATTGATCTTGCACTTCATAGGTGGCGGAGGTTTCCATTTCTTCACACTTTGATGCCCAAAATATTGCTCAGCTCTGCAATAAAATTTGTCACCATTAGATGAGTCTTCACTCTCATTGATCCCTTGGTGGATGAGCTTCCTCTTCGCCTTCCAAATGACCCAAAGTGTCACTGTCATTTTTATAAACACATCATGTGCTAATGACTCTATCATAGTGAATAGCCAGGACTTTGCATTTGGTTCTTCGTTCGCTATCAGCTGGTCCAGATGGTCGTGATCCACCATCGCCCAAACACATCGTGCCAGAGTGCAATCGACCAAGCTATGCCTCTATGAATCTTCCACTCTGCAGACAGTGCACTCACTAGTAGTCGACATATTCCGATGCATCTGCACGTCCTCCGTAGGTAGGGATCTCCTATTTGGTGTGTTGGGCGCTGGCAGAACGAGCCAGCGCAGACCCTCATTCCCTTGCGCCCCCTTCTAGGCCGGCCCATGTGCGGGGCGTCGTGTTTTCCATCGAAATAGTTCCAAACTAAAACAAATTTGTGGATTTTGAAAAAATTGTTTGAGAAAACATAAAATGAACGCGGATTCAAAAAACTCTTTGTGATTATAAAAAATGCTTGCATATTCAAAAAAATGTTCACGATTTTGAAAAATATGTTTAGAAAATGTAAAAAATATTCATGTATTCAAAAATGTTTATGAATATGAAGAAATATTTATGAATTAAAAATGTTCCTCAAGTTTTGTAAAATGTTCACACACAAAAATGCATGAAAGAAAGAATTTCGTCGAGTCAAAAATGTTTGGTGGTTCAAAACAAAATCATGAATTCGGAAAAATGTTCATGAATTCCAAAATTTGTTCCCTAATTTGAAAAAATGTTTGTCAATTCAAAAACATTTGCCGATTCAAAAATCGTTGGAGTTCTAGAAAACTTCAAAATTTCATAAAAATGTTTGTGATTTCATAAAAAAGTGTCCACGAATTTATAAAACAAATGTTTACAAATTTGAAGAAAAGGATCGTGATTTCAAAAATGTCCCCAGTTTCAAAAAAATAAGTAATATAAAGAAAAGTGAAAATAAAAAAGAATAAACGAACATTGAAAAAAGAACGAAAATGAAAAAGAAAGAACGGATATGAAAAAGCAGCAAAAAAAGGGAAGAAAAAACACACCAAAATAGCAGTGTGGGGAGGCCCAATGTGTACATAGCAGCAGCGGAGGGTACGTGCTTCTAACTAGCGACATATGCACCAAATAGGATTCTCCCTCCGATGGTTGTTAGGAGACACTGGTGGCGGTGCTGCCCCCCGGCCCTAGGTTCTAGACCCAGGACGTACCTTTTTCTGCTAACTACTATCTATTTTATTTTATTTTTGAGCGAAGACTACTATCTAGTACTTCCTGCGTCTCATAATATAAGAGTGTTTTCTTAGTATTAAAAACACTCTTATATTATGAGACAGAGGGAGCGTTTTTAACACTACATTAGTGCTAAAAACACTCTTATATTATGGGACGGAGGGAGTAGGATTTTGAAGAAAAAATATAGTTTGTATGCATGCGCAATGCGGTCCTTAACATTATGGAGTGATGTTGCCCCAGGAAAATGAGTCATAGAGTACCTTAAGAAATGATTCAAGACAAATGAACATTAGGCACAAATACTTGGGATTAGCATAAGGAAGATTCTCATGTTCATATGTCGGTAAATATCACATGCAAGGAATATGCAGTTTAAACAAATTTGGGGCACCTATTGCTATGTTTCATGTAACATTTACTATAGCTTTCCAAAAGGAAAATGCTTAGTCAGTGATGCCATGTATGTGTGTAATGCATTGTTTTGATTTATTTACTTTTTATTATTTGTATTCTAATTTTTCCTTTTGTCAGACTTAATAGTAGGGAAGTAGTTCACTTTGTCCAGTCACAAGGCATGTACAGGTGCCAATGTGAACTTTGGTGAAATGATTCGCCTGGCTCCAAGGGATGTGAGTATGTGAAATTATTGATTCGGTTGGCTCCAACCAGCTGAAATAGACATGCACTAGGGTGGGTCGATGACTCAGTGTTCTGGAATAATCCAGTCATCCAGATAACATTGACCCTGTACTGATTCATGTATGTTTCAAGGGGAAATAGATCCCCATCTTCTGTTGCCAACCCTAGCCACAACCCCCAAGGGTCTCCTCCATGCGGCCACATTGGTCCCCCTCCTCTCCTCTACCTAACAGCCTTGTCGGCGGCAAGAGGGGTGGGGACCCATCTATTTCTCTTGTCTTTTTTTAGGTTTGTTTTCTCTGGTGGCATGATGAAGTGATGGCGACATTAATGTGTTTGAATAAGGCATCTCCAACCTCTCCCTACCTCAACGACGACTGGTTCGACATCGATGAAGAGTTTGTGAGAATTTGTCTCACTAGATATGTTGGGTTTGTTTGGATCTTGGTAGTTAGTGTGTCAATCAAGGAGAGCAATGGTTGGCTATTGATGCAACGAATTTGACATCTTCTTCCAAGTTGTTCTACAGCATGGTCTGGTTTCTCCAACGCTCATGACCGGTAGGATGGACTGCAAACGTGTACTACGTGGCTTGATGCTCCAATTGATGTTTATTCACTGGCTTCTAGATCTCGTTTCAAGCGGTCAGTGGTTATTGCGATCTTTAAATGCCTAGTGTCGCGAGGGCATTTGCAGGTGCCTTTTCTCTTTATTATTGGTTTGGTATGGTTTCCAATCTTCGACGGGTGGCAATCAATCAGAGGAAGAACAAGTCTAGTATGACTTCCATTGTAATTTCATTTTTAACAACTCGTTCTGCTACCAGGTGTCTTATCATTGTACTAGTCATTTTTCTTGATAATTTCATATGTAAGATGTCTTTGGGTGTCTTTCTAATAAAAACACAAATGTTTCTAGTCGTTTGTGTTCTATTTCGCTAAGCACGCTGGTTCTCGCTCGGCATAATACGTGTTCTTTTCTTTTACGTTCTATTTTTAGTTCTTCTTTCTTTCTTTTTCCTTTGTTTCTTCATGGTTTCTTCTTGCTTTTCTATTTTATTTGCTTTTTCATCGATTTTCTTCGTTTCTTTCAGCGGTTGTCGCCGGTTTGTCATTTCCCCCCTCTATTTTTCTTTGTTTCTTTCTCGGTTTTCTTTGTTTCCATTCTTTTAAATTGGTTTCTTCATGTTTGTCTTTTTTTTTCTTTTCAGCTTTTATTGGGATATCTTCATTTTATTTGTTTTCAGTCATTCATAGGTTTCTTTTTGGTTCAACACATGTTAAGTTTTTTTCCAGTACACATTTAACATTTTTCATATACACTTGAAACTTTATTTATATACATGGTTATCATTTTCAAATAAATGATTAACATTTTTGAGAATTTTATGTCTACATTTTCCTGTACACATTGTAAATTTTTGGTATATATCTAATAGATTTTCCTAAACAAGTTTAGCATTATTGAAATACAAGTTTAACATTTTTAAATACACGATAAACTTTTTCTATACAAATTTTCAATATTTTTAAATGCTCAATTAACATTTTCTAAATACAAGAATAACAATTTTAATACATGGTTCACATTTTTTTCTATACACATTAAAGTTTTCCAAATGCTTGATTAACATTTTTTTTATATGTAGGATTGACATTTCTAATACATGTTCAACATTTTTTCTATAGACATTTAACATTTGTTAAATGTTTGATGAACATTTTTCAACTAATTGTTTAACATTTTTTAAATTCTTTACTAAATTATTTTAAATACATGATAAAACTTCCACACACATTTTATATTTTCGTATACATAGAAACATTTTCTTTATACCCTAGAGGCAATAATACATAAAAAAAATTTCTTTGGTTAACATTTTTCAGAAATGTCTTTAAAGTATTTTTTTAATATAATTTATTTAGAATATTTGGAAGTATAAAAATGAGAAAAAAAAACAATGTTGTGGCCTACAACACACTGGGCCGGCCCATCTCGCACTGCCCTTGTAGGAAATATGCCTTAGAGGCAATAATAAAGCTGTTATTATATTTCCTTATATCATAATAAATGTTTATTATTTATGCTAGAATTGTATTAACTGGAAAATTGATACATGTGTGAATACATAGACAAAACAAAGTGTCCCTAGTATGCCTCTACTTGACTAGCTCGTTAATCAAAGATGGTTAAGTTTCTTGACCATAGACATGTGTTGTCATTTGATGAACGGGATCACATCATTGACCCATCCGTTAGCTTAGCATAATGATCGTTAAGTTCTGTTGCTATTGCTTTCTTCATGACTTATATGTGTTCCTTTGACTATGAGATTATGCAACTCCCGAATATCGGAGGAACACCTTGTGTGCTACCAAACGTCACAACGTAACTGGGTGATGATAAAGATGCTCTACGGGTGTCTCCGAAGGTGTTTGTTGGGTTGGCATACATCGAGATTAGGATTTGTCACTCCGAGTATCGGAGAGGTATCTCTGGGCCCTCTCGGTAATGCACATCATGATAAGCCCTGCAAGCAATGTGACTAATGACTTGGTTGCGGGATGATGTAATACGGAACGAGTAAAGGGACTTGCTGGTAACGAGATTGAACTAGGTATGAAGATACCGACGATCGAATCTCGGGCAAGTAACATACCGATGACAAAGGGAATAACGTATGTTGTCATTGCGATTTGATCGATAAAGATATTCGTAGAATATGTAGGAACCGATATGAGCATCCAGGTTCCGCTGTTGGTTATTGATCGGAGATGAGTCTCGGTCATGTCTACATAGTTCTCGAACTCGTAGGGTCCGCATGCTTTATGAGTTATGTGTTTTGGTGACCGAAGATTGTTTGGAGTCCCGGATGAGATCACGGACATGACGAGGAGTCTCAAAATGGTCGAGAGGTAAAGATTGATATATTGGACGATAGTATTCGGACACCGGAATGGTTTCGGAGCGCTTCAGATATTTTTCGGAGTACCGAGGGGTTAATGGAACCCCTCGAAAAAGTAATGGGCCAACATGGGCCATAGGGAAGAGAGAGGGGATCCCGCAAGGGATGCCCCCCCCCCCCGCCATGGGAGTCCGAATTGGACAAGGGGAGGGGGCGCGGCCCCCCTTTCCTTCTCCCTCTCCTTCCCCCTTTCCCCCTCCAAAAGAAGGAAGTGGGTGACTAGGACTAGGAATCCAAGTCGGTTTCGCTCCCCCATGGCGCACCCCTAGGGCCGGCCTCCTCCCTCTCCTCCTTTATATACAAGGGCAGGGGGCACCCCAAAGAACATCAATTGTTTTCTTAGCCGTGTGTGGTGCCCCCTCCACAGTTTACTCCTCTGATCATATTGTCGTAGTGCTTAGGCAAAGCCCTGCGCAGATCACATCATCATCACCGTCACCATGTCGTCGTGCTGACGAAATTCTCCCTCGACACTTTGCTGGATCAGGAGTTCAAGGGACGTCATCGAGCTGAACGTGTGCATAACTCGGAGGTGCCGTACGTTCGGTGCTTGATCGGTTGAATCGCGAAGACGTTCGACTACATCAACCGCGTTAAGCTAACGCTTGTGCTTTCGGTCTACAATGATATGTGGACACACTCTCCCCCTCTCATTGCTATACATCTCCTAGATAGATTTTGCGTGATCGTAAGAATTTTTTTGACATTACATGCCACGTTCCCCAACAACCCTTGACGCGAGGGTTCCCTTCGTCTCGCTATAAGCGAGACATAGGGGCGCCTCCTATACAACCCTGGTATCGCCGGCTCCCCGATCTGGCGCTCACGCGCCCCCGCTCTAGTGCGGCCCGTCTACTATGTCCTCGCTTAGGTTTTTCTTCTGGGTTTTGTTTCATTTGACCTGATGGCTGACGACGAGTACACGCTGAATATGAAAAGTAAAAAATGATAAATTTGAACAAAGTTCAAAATATTGAAAAAATTAAAAAATATACAAATAAGAAATAACTTCACCATATTTGAAAGAAGAAATTAAAAATTGGGGAAAGTTTGCATAAATTGAAAATAATTCACAAAATTTGAAGAAAAAGGTCACAAATTGTAAGAATGCTCATAATTTCTTTAAAAAATCAACATTATTTAAAAAACTTACGGAATTGAAAAAAGTTCACGAATTTGGAAAATGGTTTTTGAATTTTTTAAAAGTTCACAAATTTGTGAAAATTTAAATTTAAAATAACTTCACACGGTTAAGGAAAGTAAAGTGAAAAAGAATAATATAACTAAAATTGTAATGAATAAAAAACAGGAAAAAGACAACAAGCACAGATGACCCAGTCCAGAAAAACCAAAGTGAAAAAGAAAAATCGGGTTGGTAAGCTCCCAAAATCGGTTGACCTTCCAAAAGCCGAGACGAAGTGCCGCTCCGTGGCTAAGGCCAACTCTACCGCGCGACCCTATCCTATCCGCCCCCGTTCATTTGGAGTAAAACGGACGAATAGCGCGGCCCAGCGCACGGCCTTAAACGGATAAATGTCCGGATTCCGTCTGTTTTCGACCCATTCCCGCTTCAAACTTGTGCTTGGTTTGGGGTGAAACGGACGCACGCCCTTGTGCCCTCCTTGGCCCGCGTGTCGGGGACACTAGCAGCCCTTCGCTCCCAACGTTTCCACGCTCTCTCTCGCTCCGCCCCGCCGCCGGCGCTGCTGCTATTCTCCGGCCGCCTCCTCACCGCGCAGCCTCCGGCCGTCCCTACCAAACCACTTCTCGACATTGCCGCCACCACGCCCGTGCTGTATCCGTAGTTTTGGCCGTCGATCGCAGGTTTGACCGTCGCCGTCTTTGCCGGCCGCAGAGGGGACAGGACCGCCGGCGACGCACCACGGCGTCCTCGGCAGCTTCCGACGAGAGCTCCACAGTGGTCAGTAGCCGGCCGGCAACCACCCCTGCTGCGTCGAGATGATCATCGCGGCCTCTTCGCCACCACACCCGCAAGGTGTTCGGCATTTTGCCCACAAAGGTATGGACAGTGGAGACGAGTTTTTCTTCCATCACTTCCTTTGTTCATCGGACGATTCGTCGTCGGATGATGAAGATATTGTGGTCGCTGCACTGGTCGTTCACGACCACATTCAACGGCAGCTTCCTCGGTACAGGGGGTCACTCCCGGGCCGTGCTCCCAACCTGAACCGCAACAGGGAGAGAGGCCACACCCTGCTCTATGCTGATTACTTTGCCAACACCCCTCTCTTCAAGCCGGATAAATTCCGTCGCCGTTTTTGAATGGCTAGGCATGTGTTTAATCATATCCGAGAGGGAGTGGTTGCTCATGACCCATACTTCGAGTGCAAGACGGATGCCCTTGGCAAGCTTGGATTCTCCTCTTACCAGAAATGCACCGTGGCCATCCGCATGCTTGCATATGGAATTCCAGGTGATCTGGTGGATGAGTATGTGCGTATGAGTGAGACAACATGTCTGATGTCAATGTACAAGTTTTGCCAGGCTGTGATCGAGGTGTTTGGCCCAGAGTACTTGAGGCAGCCAACTGCCGCTGATACATAGAGATTGTTGGCGACCAACGCAGCTAGAGGCTTTCCAGGCATGCTTGGCAGCATAGATTGTATGCACTGGGAGTGGAAGAATTGTCCATTTGCTTGGCAGGGCCAGTACAAAGGGCATGTCAAGGCGTGCACTGTCATATTAGAAGCGGTGACATCACAGGATCTTTGGATATGGCATTCTTTCTTCGGCATGGCAGGTTCTCACAATGATATCAACGTGCTGCAGCGTTCTTCAGTCTTCGCGAGGCTTGCAGAAGGCCACTCCCCACCTGTCAACTTTGAGATCAACGGCCACCATTACAACAAGGGATACTATCTAGCAGATGGTATATATCCTCAGTGGTCAACTTTTGTGAAGACAATCTCGAAACCCTAAGGTGAGAAAAGAAAGAGATTTGCCCAAATGCAAGAGAGTGTTAGAAAGGATGTGGAACGTGCTTTTTGAAGGAAATATGCCCTAGAGGCAATAATAAAGTTATTATTTATTTCCTTATAATCATGATAAATGTTTATTATTCATGCTAGAATTGTATTAACCGGAAACATAATACATGTGTGAATACATAGACAAACAAAGTGTCACTAGTATGCCTCTACTTGACTAGCTCGTTAATCAAAGATGGTTATGTTTCCTGACCATGAACAATAAGTTGTTATTTGATTAACGAGGTCACATCATTAGTTGAATGATCTGATTGACATGACCCATTCCATTAGCTAAGCACCCGATCGTTTAGTATGTTGCTACTGCTTTCTTCATGACTTATACATGTTCCTATGACTATGAGATTATGCAACTCCCGTTTACCAGAGGAACACTTTGGGTGCTACCAAACGTCACAACGTAACTAAGTGATTATAAAGGAGCATTACAGGTGTCTCCAAAGGTAGATGTTGGGTTGGCGTATTTCGAGATTAGGATTTGTCACTCGGATTGTCGGAGAGGTATCTCTGGGCCCTCTCGGTAATGCACATCACATAAGCCTTGCAAGCACTGCAACTAATATGTTAGTTGTGAGATGATGTATTACAGAACAAGTGAAGAGACTTGCCGGTAACGAGATTGAACTAGGTATTGGATACCGACGATCGAATCTCGGGCAAGTAACATACCAATGACAAAGGGAACAACGTATGTTGTTATGCGGTCTGACCGATAAAGATCTTCGTAGAATATGTAGGAGCCAATATGGGCATCCAGGTCCCGCTATTGGTTATTGACCGGAGACGTGTCTCGGTCATGTCTACATTGTTCTCGAACCCGTAGGGTCCGCACGCTTAAGGTTACGATGACAGTTATATTATGAGTTTATGCATTTTGATGTACCGAAGGTTGTTCGGAGTCCCGGATGTGATCACGGACATGACGAGGAGTCTCGAAATGGTCGAGACGTAAAGATTGATATATTGGAAGCCTATATTTGGATATCGGAAGTGTTCCGGGTGAAATCGGGATTTTACCGGGTTACCGGGAGGTTACCGGAACCCCCCGGGAACCATATGGGCCTTCGTGGGCCTTAGTGGAAAGGAGAAAAGGGCAGCCCAAGGGGGCTGCGCACCTCCCCCCTCCCCTAGTCCTATTAGGACTAGGAGAGGTGGCCGGCCACCCTTCTCCCTCTTTCCCCCTTTGGGGAATCCTAGTTGGAATAGGATTGGGGGGGCGTCCTACTCCCGGAAGGAGTAGGACTCCTCCTGCGCCTCTCTCCCTTGGCCGGCGCCCCCTCCCCCCTTGGCTCCTTTATATACTGAGGTAGAGGCACCCCAAAACACACAAGTTGATCCACGTGATCTATTCCTTAGCCGTGTGCGGTGCCCCCTGCCACCATATTCCTCGATAATACTGTAGCGGAGTTTAGGCGAAGCCCTGCTGCTGTAGTTCATCAAGATCGTCACCACGCCGTCGTGCTGACGGAACTCTTCCCCGACACTTTGCTGGATCGGAGTCCGGGGATCGTCATCGAGCTGAACGTGTGCTCGAACTTGGAGGTGCCGTAGTTTCGGTACTTGATCGGTTGGATCGTGAAGACGTACGACTACTTCCTCTACGTCGTGTCAGCGCTTCCGCAGTCGGTCTGCGTTGGGTACGTAGACAACACTCTCCCCCTCGTTGCTATGCATCACATGATCTTGCGTGTTCGTAGGAAAATTTTGAAATTACTACGAAACCCAACAGTGGTATCAGAGCCTAGGTTATTTATGTTGATGTTATATGCACGAGTAGAACACAAGTGAGTTGTGGACGATACAAGTCATACTGCCTACCAGCATGTCATACTTTGGTTCGGCGGTATTGTTGGACGAGACGACCCGGACCAACATTACGCGTACGCTTACGCGAGACCGGTTCCCTCGACGTGCTTTGCACAGAGATGGCTTGCGGGCGACTGTCTCTCCAACTTTAGTTGAACCGAGTGTGGCTACGCCCGGTCCTTGTGAAGGTTAAAACGGAGTCTATTTGACAAACTATCGTTGTGGTTTTGATGCGTAGGTGATATTGGTTCTTACTTAAGCCCGTAGCAGCCACGTAAAACATGCAACAACAAAGTAGAGGACGTCTAACTTGTTTTTGCAGGGCATGTTGTGATGTGATATGGTCAAGGCATGATGCTGAATTTTATTGTATGAGATGATCATGTTTTGTAACCAAGTTATCGGCAGCTGGCAGGAGCCATATGGTTGTCGTTTTATTGTATGCAATGCAATCGCGATGTAATATTACTAAACGGTAGTGATAGTCGTGGAAGCATAAAATTGGCGAGACGACAACGATGCTACGATGGAGATCAAGGTGTCGCGCCGGTGACGATGGTGATCATGACGGTGCTTCGGAGATGGAGATCACAAGCACAAGATGATGATGGCCATATCATATCACTTATATTGATTGCATGTGATGTTTATCTTTTTGTGCATCTTATCTTGCTTTGATTGACGGTAGCATTATAAGATGATCTCTCACTAAATTATCAAGAAGTGTTCTCCCTCAGTATGCACCGTTGCCAAAGTTCGTCGTGCCCAGACACCACGTGATGATCGGGTGTGATAAGCTCTACGTCCATCTACAACGGGTGCAAGCCAGTTTTGCACACGCAGAATACTCAGGTTAAACTTGACGAGCCTAGCATATGCAGATATGGCCTCGGAACACGGAGACCGAAAGGTCGAGCGTGAATCATATAGTAGATATGATCAACATAACGATGTTCACCATTGAAAACTACTCCATCTCACGTGATGATCGGTCATGGTTTAGTTGATTTGGATCACGTAATCACTTAGAAGATTAGAGGGATGTCTATCTAAGTGGGAGTTCTTAAGTAATATGATTAATTTGAACTTTAATTTATCATGAACTTAGTACCTGATAGTATCTTGCTTGTTTATGTTGATTGTAGATAGATGGCTCGTGCTGTTGTTCCGTTGAATTTTAATGCGTTCCTTGAGAAAGCAAAGTTGAAAGATGATGGTAGCAATTACACGGACTGGGTCCGTAACTTGAGGATTATCCTCATTGCTGCACAGAAGAATTACGTCCTGGAAGCACCGCTGGGTGCCAGGCCTGCTGCTGGAGCAACACCAGATGTTATGAACGTCTGGCAGAGCAAAGCTGATGACTACTCGATAGTTCAGTGTGCCATGCTTTACGGCTTAGAATCGGGACTTCAACGACGTTTTGAACGTCATGGAGCATATGAGATGTTCCAGGAGTTGAAGTTAATATTTCAAGCAAATGCCCGGATTGAGAGATATGAAGTCTCCAATAAGTTCTATAGCTGCAAGATGGAGGAGAACAGTTCTGTCAGTGAGCATATACTCAAAATGTCTGGGTATAATAATCACTTGATTCAATTGGGAGTTAATCTTCCGGATGATTGCGTCATTGACAGAATTCTCCAATCACTGCCACCAAGCTACAAGAGCTTCGTGATGAACTATAATATGCAAGGGATGAACAAGACTATTCCCGAGCTCTTCGCAATGCTGAAAGCTGCGGAGGTAGAAATCAAGAAGGAGCATCAAGTGTTGATGGTTAACAAGACCACTAGTTTCAAGAAAAAGGGCAAAGGGAAGAAGAAGGGGAACTTCAAGAAGAACGGCAAGCAAGTTGCTGCTCAGGAGAAGAAACCCAAGTCTGGACCTAAGCCTGAAACTGAGTGCTTCTACTGCAAGCAGACTGGTCAATGGAAGCGGAACTGCCCCAAGTATTTGGCGGATAAGAAGGATGGCAAGGTGAACAAAGGTATATGTGATATACATGTTATTGATGTGTACCTTACTAGAGCTTGCAGTAGCACCTGGGTATTTGATACTGGTTCTGTTGCCAATATTTGCAACTCGAAACAGGGACTACGGATTAAGCGGGCACTGGCAAAGGACGAGGTGACGATGCGCGTGGGAAACGGTTCCAAAGTCGATGTGATCGCGGTCGGCACGCTACCTCTACATCTACCTTCGGGATTAATATTAGACCTAAATAATTGTTATTTGGTGCCAGCGTTGAGCATGAACATTATATCTGGATCTTGTTTAATGCGAGACGGTTATTCATTTAAATCAGAGAATAATGGTTGTTCTATTTATATGAGTAATATCTTTTATGGTCATGCACCCTTGAAGAGTGTTCTATTCATATTGAATCTCGATAGTAGTAATACACATATTCATAATGTTGAAACCAAAAGATGCAGAGTTGATAATGAAAGTGCAACTTATTTGTGGCACTGTCGTTTAGGTCATATCGGTGTAAAGCGCATGAAGAAACTCCATACTGATGGACTTTTGGAACCACTTGATTATGAATCACTTGGTACTTGCGAACCGTGCCTCATGGGCAAGATGACTAAAACACCGTTCTCCGGTACTATGGAGAGAGCAACAGATTTGTTGGAAATCATACATACCGATGTGTGTGGTCCGATGAATATTGAGGCTCGTGGCGGATATCATTATTTTCTCACCTTCACAGATGATTTAAGCAGATATGGATATATCTACTTAATGAAACATAAGTCTGAAACATTTGAAAAGTTCAAAGATTTTCAGAGTGAAGTTGAAAATCATCGTAACAAGAAAATAAAGTTTCTACGATCTGATCGTGGAGGAGAATATTTGAGTTACGAGTTTGGTGTACATTTGAAAAACTGTGGAATAGTTTCGCAACTCACGCCACCCGGAACACCACAACGTAATGGTGTGTCCGAACGTCGTAATCGTACTTTACTAGATATGGTGCGATCTATGATGTCTCTTACTGATTTACCGCTATCGTTTTGGGGTTATGCTCTAGAGACGGCTGCATTCACGTTAAATAGGGCACCATCAAAATCCGTTGAGACGACGCCTTATGAACTGTGGTTTGGCAAGAAACCAAAGTTGTCGTTTCTTAAAGTTTGGGGCTGCGATGCTTATGTGAAAAAGCTTCAACCTGATAAGCTCGAACCCAAATCGGATAAATGTGTCTTCATAGGATACCCAAAGGAAACTGTTGGGTACATCTTCTATCACAGATCCGAAGGCAAGACATTCGTTGCTAAGAATGGATCCTTTCTAGAGAAGGAGTTTCTCTCGAAAGAAGTGAGTGGGAGGAAAGTAGAACTTGACGAGGTAACTGTACCCGCTCCCTTACTAGAAAGTAGTTCATCACAGAAAACTGTTTCAGTGACACCTACACCAGTTAGTGAGGAAGCCAATGATAATGATCATGAAACTTCAGATCAAGATGCTACTGAACCTCGTAGATCAACCAGAGTAAGATCCGCGCCAGAGTGGTACGGTAATCCTGTTCTGGAAGTCATGCTACTAGATCATGATGAACCTACGAACTATGAAGAAGCGATGGTGAGCCCAGATTCCGCAAAGTGGCTTGAAGCCATGAAATCTGAGATGGGATCCATGTATGAGAACAAAGTATGGACTTTGGTTGACTTGCCCGATGATCGGCAAGCAATTGAAAATAAATGGATCTTTAAGAAGAAGACTGACGCTGATGGTAATGTTACTGTCTACAAAGCTCGACTTGTCGCAAAAGGTTTTTCGGCAAGTTCAAGGGATTGACTACGATGAGACCTTCTCACCCGTAGCGATGCTTAAGTCTGTCCGAATCATGTTAGCGATTGCCGCATTTTATGATTATGAAATTTGGCAGATGGATGTCAAAACTGCATTCCTGAATGGATTTCTGGAAGAAGAGTTGTATATGATGCAACCGGAAGGTTTTGTCGATCCAAAGGGAGCTAACAAAGTGTGCAAGCTCCAGCGATCCATTTATGGACTGGTGCAAGCCTCTCGGAGTTGGAATAAACGCTTTGATAGTGTGATCAAAGCATTTGGTTTTATACAGACTTTCGGAGAAGCCTGTATTTACAAGAAAGTGAGTGGGAGCTCTGTAACATTTCTGATATTATATGTGGATGACATATTGCTGATTGGAAATGATATAGAATTTCTGGATAGCATAAAGGGATACTTGAATAAAAGTTTTTCAATGAAAGACCTCGGTGAAGCTGCTTACATATTAGGCATTAAGATCTATAGAGATAGATCAAGACGCTTAATTGGACTTTCACAAAGCACATACCTTGACAAAATTTTGAACAAGTTCAAAATGGATCAAGCAAAGAAAGGGTTCTTGCCTGTGTTACAAGGTGTGAAGTTGAGTAAGACTCAATGCCCGACCATTGCAGAAGATAGAGAGAATATGAAAGATGTTCCCTATGCATCAGCCATAGGATCTATCATGTATGCAATGCTGTGTACCAGACCTGATGTGTGCCTTGCTATAAGTTTAGCAGGGAGGTACCAAAGTAATCCAGGAGTGGATCACTGGACAGCGGTCAAGAACATCCTTAGATACCTGAAAAGGACTAAGGATATGTTTCTCGTATATGGAGGTGACAAAGAGCTCACCGTAAAAGGTTACGTTGATGCAAGCTTTGACACTGATCCGGACGATTCTAAATCGCAAACCGGATACGTGTTTACATTAAACGGTGGAGCTGTCAGTTGGTGCAGTTCTAAACAAAGCGTCGTAGCGGGATCTACATGTGAAGCGGAGTACATAGCTGCTTCGGAAGCAGCGAACGAAGGAGTCTGGATGAAGGAGTTCATATCCGATCTAGGTGTCATACCTAGTGCATCGGGTCCAATGAAAATATTTTGTGACAATACTGGTGCAATTGCCTTGGCAAAGGAATCCAGATTTCACAAAAGGACCAAACACATCAAGAGACGCTTCAATTCCATCCGGGATCTAGTCCAGGTGGGAGACATAGAGATTTGCAAGATACATACGGATCTGAATATTGCAGACCCGTTGACTAAGCCTCTTCCACGAGCAAAACATGATCAGCACCAAGGCTCCATGGGTGTTAGAATCATTACAGTGTAATCTAGATTATTGACTCTAGTGCAAGTGGGAGACTGAAGGAAATATGCCCTAGAGGCAATAATAAAGTTATTATTTATTTCCTTATAATCATGATAAATGTTTTTTATTCATGCTAGAATTGTATTAACCGGAAACATAATACATGTGTGAATACATAGACAAACAAAGTGTCACTAGTATGCCTCTACTTGACTAGCTCGTTAATCAAAGATGGTTATGTTTCCTGACCATGAACAATAAGTTGTTATTTGATTAACGAGGTCACATCATTAGTTGAATGATCTGATTGACATGACCCATTCCATTAGCTAAGCACCCGATCGTTTAGTATGTTGCTACTGCTTTCTTCATGACTTATACATGTTCCTATGACTATGAGATTATGCAACTCCCGTTTACCAGAGGAACACTTTGGGTGCTACCAAACGTCACAACGTAACTAAGTGATTATAAAGGAGCATTACAGGTGTCTCCAAAGGTAGATGTTGGGTTGGCGTATTTCGAGATTAGGATTTGTCACTCCGATTGTCGGAGAGGTATCTCTGGGCCCTCTCGGTAATGCACATCACATAAGCCTTGCAAGCACTGCAACTAATATGTTAGTTGTGAGATGATGTATTACAGAACAAGTGAAGAGACTTGCCGGTAACGAGATTGAACTAGGTATTGGATACCGACGATCGAATCTCGGGCAAGTAACATACCGATGACAAAGGGAACAACGTATGTTGTTATGCGGTCTGACCGATAAAGATCTTCGTAGAATATGTAGGAGCCAATATGGGCATCCAGGTCCCGCTATTGGTTATTGACCGGAGACGTGTCTCGGTCATGTCTACATTGTTCTCGAACCCGTAGGGTCCGCACGCTTAAGGTTACGATGACAGTTATATTATGAGTTTATGCATTTTGATGTACCGAAGGTTGTTCGGAGTCCCGGATGTGATCACGGACATGACGAGAAGTCTCGAAATGGTTGAGACGTAAAGATTGATATATTGGAAGCCTATATTTGGATATCGGAAGTGTTCCGGGTGAAATCGGGATTTTACCGGGTTACCGGGAGGTTACCGGAACCCCCCGGGAACCATATGGGCCTTCGTGGGCCTTAGTGGAAAGGAGAAAAGGGCAGCCCAAGGGGGCTGCGCACCTCCCCCCTCCCCTAGTCCTATTAGGACTAGGAGAGGTGGCCAGCCACCCTTCTCCCTCTTTCCCCCTTTGGGGAATCCTAGTTGGAATAGGATTGGGGGGGGGGGGGGAGTCCTACTCCCGGAAGGAGTAGGACTCCTCCTGCGCCTCTCTCCCTTGGCCGGCGCCCCCTCCCCCCTTGGCTCCTTTATATACTGAGGTAGAGGCACCCCAAAACACACAAGTTGATCCACGTGATCTATTCCTTAGCCGTGTGCGGTGCCCCCTGCCACCATATTCCTCGATAATACTGTAGCGGAGTTTAGGCGAAGCCCTGCTGCTGTAGTTCATCAAGATCGTCACCACGCCGTCGTGCTGACGGAACTCTTCCCCGACACTTTGCTGGATCGGAGTCCGGGGATCGTCATCGAGCTGAACGTGTGCTCGAACTCGGAGGTGCCGTAGTTTCGGTACTTCATCGGTTGGATCGTGAAGACGTACGACTACTTCCTCTACGTCGTGTCAGCGCTTCCGCAGTCGGTCTGCGTTGGGTACGTAGACAACACTCTCCCCATCGTTGCTATGCATCACATTATCTTGCGTGTTCGTAGGAAAATTTTGAAATTACTACGAAACCCAACACTTTTAGTGTGCTTCAATCCCGGTGGGGTATCGTTCGAAACCCTGCACTGTCATGGGATGAAAGGAAGCTTTGGGAGGTGATGACTGCTTGTGTGATCATGCACAACATGATCGTCGAGGATGAGCGTGATGAGAGTATCTTCGACCAAGGATTTGACTATCAAGGTGAAAATATTGAGCCCCTGCACCAAGACCCGGCCACATTTGAACAGTTTGCCCAATTCCACCGTGAGATGCGTGATTGACACACTCATTTGAATCTTCAAAATGACTTGATTGAGCACGTGTGGAATCACATTGGCAACCAATAGATGTATTGGTCCATTTTATGTTTAGTTAAGACAATTTCAATTTGGTTGTAAAACTATTTTATTAAAGACAATTTCAATTGGGTTGTAAAACTATTTTAATTTTCAAACAAATATTTGGGTTGGAAACTAGTTTTGATAAAAATTTGGGCATTTTTGGCCCTGACGGACAGGATGGGGTAACAGGATGCGTCTGCGCGCTGGGTGCACGACCACCGCATCCCAGGACACGCCCGGCACGACTGCAAATTCCTACCCAAACGGACAGAATCCAGACAAAACGGACGTTCATTTGGGATCGCGCGGTGGAGTTGGCCTAATATGGGCCAGCCCGTTCTGCGAGCGACCGATTGCGGTGGGCATCAGTTTACAGAAAAACATGTTGGAATGGCCCACCTAACCCTAGCACGTAAACACACATACATCCCCTTACCCAGACGCCACCACGATCTAAATGCATGTACATTGGTCCATATGACAGCCTTTATCTTAAGTCTTTCCTGTAATTTAGATATGACAATAAATATGAAAATGCCAAACGGAGACCGAGCATCATGGAACCCTTTATTTGAAAACCTTAAAATCCAAACTTTTCAGTTTCAAAAAATTCTGAAAATAAATACACATATACTTAGATACATAATGTACATGTGTGCAAATTTTGAGGTCAAAATACATCAAAATGTGAGCTGCACAAAAAAGACAAATCTGAGGCCTTTTAGCATATGTACTGTTCATCTATAAAGTCCATGATTTTGGTTTTTTTGTATAGCTCGCAATTCAAGGTATTTCATCCTGAAATTTTTCACACATACACTTTACATCCTTGCATACATGTGTATTTTTTTCAGAATTTTTTAAAACTGAAATTTATGAATTTTGAATTATTCAAAATAAAGTGCTCCATGGAGCTCGGTCTCCAAAATGCCCTACTTCAATAAAACATGTATACAATGTGTTATCCCTTAGCCATATCTTCGATAATTAGCTATTTTTAAAAATATAATGAGGCATATTATGCTAAGATACCATCTCTTAATTAAGAAAAGGTAACATTTTTTTTCCTAACTTCTCCTTCTACCATCTCAGCACTTATTCTCCATGGCACACCTAAGATAACAACATTATATAGGGCCTAACCTGGTGAGTTCTTGCAGTTCATCCTCCGTGTCCCCGACCATCGTGTTGTTGCTTCTTGTGTGCCTACTGGCGGCCTGCGGCACCGTCTTAGGACCAGTTCTTTTGCTGGCTTCTAGAATAAGCTGGAATAAGATGCCCTCTACTAAGCTTATTCTAGAATCCCAACCAAATTTATTTTTTGAGAAGCCTACCTCTGCCAATGAAACAACAAACCCAACCTCTGCTGGTGCGGCGCTGCGCCTGACCGCCGAGATGTTGCTTTCTGCTATCTGTGGTCGCCACCATCATGTCCGCCCCGGGCCGAGGCCGTCGTGCTTCTGCCTCCAGGCACCTTCCCCGCCTTCTCTGGCCTTACTTTGTGTCGCCGCACCTACTTCCCGCTTCAGCCTTCGTGCTACTTCGGGTAACTTAATCGCCTTTTTGATGTATGTGTTGTCGGAGTGTAACTTGCTACGTGTTTGATGATTTGAAGTGTTGAAAAAATGGTTTTTAATAGATTTTTCCCATCCTTTTTCGTATCGCAAAAAGAAAAATAATCCAAAAAATATTCCATGTTGCCAAAAAAATCGACCCATGGTTTGCTTCAACCGTGACTCCTCCAAGTGACTCCTCCACGGCTCTTCAACTGTGACTCCTCCACGTGACTCCACCACGGCTGGGACAGACAAACATACGAATGGCAATGAGACTGGCCACAATGGATAGTAACATAGACTAGTAACATGCCCATGTTACTAGTCTATGTTACTACCTCTATAGTGGGGAGTAACATATGTGTGATAACATGTAATACTTCATTTATTAGACTATAGACACATCTTACTTTGATATGTGTGATGTTACTCATACTAGTAGTAACTAGCTATGTTACCACTTTCATCTCTTTCTTCATTTATTACATGCCAAATCATCTATTTAACCTAGATATGTGTGATGTTACTATCTATGTTACTCCCATTGTGGATAGTCTGAGGCAGGACATAGAGCCCTAGGCCGCGCCTCAGTCGATGCCAAACACCTCGAACACGCGACCAAAACTATAGGCTAGACTGGCTGACCCTCCACCCTTGTGCCTAGAAGATTGGTAGGTGGACAACAAGACACAACCAGACTTAGAGCATCTCTAGCAGAGCCCTCAAACCCCCAAACCCTTATAAATAACTGCTTTTTTACAGTTTGCGAGCAAAAAATCGCGTAGACTAGAACCCCTTAACCCTCAAACTCTCAAATTTTTTTAAGGGTCCAACCCTCAAACCCTCTCCCAACCCTGAAAAGTAAGTGTTGGGGAGCAAAACCTACCCCAACCCTCATTTGGCGGTTATCCTCGCGCGGGAGGAAAAAATCCCACGCCCATGCCCGCGTCCGCCGCTGCTAGTCGCCCCCGCCGCCGCCGGCCGCCCTGTCGACCTCCCGCGCGCCCGCGCCCGCCCCGCCCCCAGCCGCTGGCCTCTCCTCCATCTCCTCCCGGCCGCGGCCGCGCTAGCCCCGCCCCCGGCCATCGCCATCCGTACCGCCGCCCGCCGCGCCGCCGGCTTCTACTCCCGCGCGCCCGCCCGCCACCTCCGGCTCCTGCCCGCCGCCTTGATACGTCTCCGTCGTATCTACTTTTCCAAACACTTTTGTCCTTATTTTGGACTCTATCTTGTATGATTTGAATGGAACTAACCCGGACTGACGCTGTTTTCAACAGAATTACCATGGTGTTGTTTTATGTACAGAAAACAAATATTCTGGGAATGACCTGAAACTCCACGGGAGATCTTAGAAAAATAATAAAAAATCCTCGCCAAATATGAAGACCAGGAGGCCCACACCCTTCTCACGAGGGTGGGGGGCGCCCCCCCCTAGGGCGCGCCCCCTACCTCGTGGGCCCCCTGGAGACCCTCCGACGCCAACTCCAACTCTATATATTTGCTTTCGGAGAGAGAAAAATTAGAGAGAAGAAATCATCGCGTTTTACGATACGGAGCCTCCGCCAAGCCCTAAAACTTCTCGGGAGGGCTGATCTGGAGTCCGTTCGGGGCTCCGGAGAGGGGGATTCGTCGTCGTCATCATCATCAACCATCCTCCATCACCAATTTCATGATGCTCACCGCCGTGCGTGAGTAATTTCATCGTAGGCTTGTTGGACGGTGATGGGTTGGATGAGATTTATCATGTAATCGAGTTAGTTTTGTTAGGGTTTGATCCCTAGTATCCACTATGTTCTGAGATTGATGTTAGTATGACTTTGCTATGCTTAATGCTTGTCACTAGGGCCCGAGTGCCATGATTTCAGATCTGAACCTATTATGTTTTCATGAATATATGAGAGTTCTAGATCCTATCTTGCAAGTCTATAGTCACCTACTATGTGTTATGATCCGGCAACCCCGAAGTGACAATAATCGGGACCACTCCCTGTGATGATCATAGTTTGAGGAGTTCATGTATTCACTATGTGCTAATGCTTTGTTCCGGTTCTCTATTAAAAGGAGGCCTTAATATCCCTTAGTTTCCAATAGGACCCCGCTGCCACAGGAGGGTAGGACAAAAGATGGCATGCAAGTTCTTTTCCATAAGCACGTATGACTATATACGGAATACATGCCTACATTACATTGACGAATTGGAGCTAGTTCTGTGTCACCCTATGTTATGACTGTTACATGATGAACCGCATCTGGCATAATTATCCATCACTGATCCGGTGCCTACGAGTTTTCCATATACTGGTTTACGCTTATTTACTTTTCCGTTGCTACTGTTACAATCACTACAAAATAGCAAAAATATTACTTTTTGATGTCTTTACTTTTGTTGTCGCTACCACCACTATCCTATTACTTTGCCACTAAACACTTTACTGCAGATACTAAGTTTCCAGGTGTGGTTGAATTGACAACTCAGCTGCTAATACTTGAGAATATTCTTTGGCTCCCCTTGTGTCGAATCAATAAATTTGGGTTGAATACTCTACCCTCGAAAACTGTTGCGATCCCCTATACTTGTGGGTTATCAAGACCTTTTTATGACGCCGTTGCCGGGGAGCATAGCTCTATTCTTTGAGTCACTTGGGATTTATATCTGCTGGACACTATGAAGAACTTGAGAGATCCAAAAACCAAGATCTATCCCTCAACTACGAGGGGAGGTAAGGAACTGCCATCTAGCTCTGCACTTGATTCACCTTCTGTTATGAGTAAGTTTGCGACACCTACACCTGCTTCTGCTATTCGTTTCGATATGTCGCATGTTATTGATGATGCCACTTCTGCTATGCATGATACTTATGATGAAACTGCTTCTATACCTGATACTATTGTGCCCCTTAGTGAATTTCTTGATGAAAAAATTGCTAGGGCTAGAGAAAGAGAAATTATTGAATCTGAATACGATGATGATAGTGATGATGAAAATATGCCTGTTATTCCTGAGGGTTATTTATTTGATCAAGATGCTTCTTTAGCTATTTTAGCTTGCAGAGATAGATATGAGCTTAAGAGGTTATTAATTAAATGAAACAAAGAATCACTAAGAGATAGAATGAGACCCAACCCTGCTTTTGCTACTTCACCTATATGTGTTCCTGATAAAGATTATGAATTCTCTGTTGATCCTGATATAATCACTTTGGTTGAATCTGATCCGTTTTATGGCTATGAATCTGAAACTGTTGTGGCACATCTTACTAAGTTAAATGATATAGCTGCCCTGTTCACTAATAATGAGAGATCACGTTACCTCTATTTACTCAAAATATTTCCGTTCTCATTAAAGGGCGATGCTAAGATATGGTTTAATTCTCTTGGTCCTGGTTGTGTGCGTAGTCCCCAGGATATGATTTATTACTTCTCTACTGAATATTTCCCTGCTCATAAGAAACAAGCTGCTTTGAGGGAAATATACAACTTTGTGCAAACTAAAGAAGAGAGTCTCCCACAAGCTTGGGGGAGGCTTCTCAAGTTACTTAATGCTTTGTCTGATCATCCTCCTAAGAAACCTGAAATACTTGATATCTTTTATAATGGACTAACCGATGCTTCCAGAGATTACCTGGATAGTGGATGAAGCTGAAATTCTATTGAATAATATGTTGACAAATGAAAATAATTGGGCACCTCCTGAGCCAGCTCCTGCTCCAATTACTGAGCCTATTCCTAAACCAACTCCGAAGAAGAGAGGTGTTCTATTTCTCAGTCCCGAAGATATGCAAGAAGCAAAGAAATCTATGAAATAAAAAGGTATTAAAGCTGAAGACGTTAAGAATTTACCTCCTATTGAAGAAATACATGGTCTTAATTCACCGCCTGTTGAAGAAACATATGATCTTAATTCTTTATTTACTGAAGAACCTCCTGATCCCGATATCCCGACACAGGTAGTAAAGGTAAATTCTCTATATAGATATGATAAAGCTGAAGTCCCTCCTACTAAAATTGCTAGTCAGTGCTTGGATGAGTTTGATAACTTTATGTTTAAGCAAGACGACTTCAATGCTTATTTTGGTAGACAATTAAAAGAAAATGCTTATATGATTAGATGCTTGGGTGATTATATGGCTGATATTAAAGGTGAACTTAAACTTGTTAGCAAACATGCTTCTATGGTTACCACTCAAGTAGAACAAATACTTAAGGCTCAAAAAGAAGTGCTTGATGAAATGAATAGTAAGAAAAATGATTATGCTGTTAGAGTGGCTACTAGAACTGGTAGAATGACTCAGGAACCTTTGTATCCTAAAGGCCACCCTAAGAGAATCGAGCAAGATTCTCAGAGAAATAATAGTGATGTTCCTAGTCCTTCTAAAAAGAAGAAAAAGAAAAATGATAGAATTGTGCAAACTTCTAGTGAACCTATTGCTGAACCACCTGATAATCCAAATGATATTTCTATGTCTGATGCTGAAACACAATTTGGTAATGAACATGAACCTAGTAAAAATATTAATGATGATGTTCATGATGATGCTCAACCTAGTAATGACAATGATGTAGAAGTTGAACCTGTTGTTGATCTTGATAACCCACAATCAAAGAATCAACGTTATGATAAAAGAGACTTTGTTGCTAGGAAACATGGTAAAGAAAGAGAACCTTGGGTTCAGAAACTCATGCCTTTTCCTCCGAAACCATCCAAGAAAAAGGATGATGAGTATTTTGAGCGCTTTGCTGAAATGATTAGGCCTATCTTTTTGCGTATGAGATTAACTGATGTGCTCAAAACAAATCCTTATGCTAAATATATGAAAGATATCATTACTAATAAAAGAAAGATACCGGAAGCTGAGATTTCCATCATGCTTGCTAATTATACTTTTAAGGATGGAATACCAAAGAAACTTGGAGACCCCGGAGTACCTACTATACCTTGCTCCATCAAAAGAAATTATATTAAAACTGCTTTATGTGATCTTGGAGCCGGTGTTAGTGTTATGCCTCTCTCTTTATATCGTAGACTTGACTTGAATAAGCTGACACCTACTGAAATATCTTTGCAAATGGCTGATAAATCAACTGCTATACCTGTCGGTATTTGTGAGGATGTGCCCGTTGTGGTTGCAAACGTTACTATTTTAACGGACTTTGTTATACTTGATATTCCCGAGGATGATAGTATGTCTATTATTCTTGGAAGACCTTTTCTTAATACTGCAGGGACTGTTATTGATTGCAACAAAGACAATGTCACTTTTCATGTTAATGGTAATGAGCATACGGTACACTTTTCGAGGAAACAACCTCAAGTTCATAGTATCAATTCTATTGGGAAAATTCCATCGATTATATTTGGAGGTTTTGAATTTCCTCTCCATACTATCAAGAAGAAATATGATATTCTTATTATAGGGGATGTGCATATCCCGTTGAGGTAACTTAGTGTTATTCGAAATTTCTCCGGTTTCATGATTATCGGAATGGGTTTGTTAACAAGACTTGATCAACCTTATTAGTGGATTCTTTTTGATGAGCATGAGATGGATGAAACTAGAGGCACAACCCTCTGTACCCCACTTTTACTTTCTGTTATTTATATTAAATAAAGTAAAAATAGTATTTTCTGTCTGTTTCCTGACTTATCCGTGCAATATAAAAATATCCCGAAAATAAAAGTCCTCAGAATGTCATGCCAATTTAATATGATTTTTTGGGGAAAATTTGAGGATTTACTGTGCAAAAATTACCGCGGGAGGAGCTGCCACCTGGCCACAAGGGTGGTGGGCGCGCCCCCCCTCTAGGGCGCGCTCCCCTGCCTCGTGGGCCCATGGTGGCCCTCCTCCACTTATCCCAGCACCCATCTTCTTCCTCTATCTCATACAAACCCGAAAAACCAACTCAAGCACGAGTTCCAGCCACTTTGCTGTGATTTTCGATCTCCTTGCTCAAAGCACCTCTCGCAAAACTGCTTGGGGAGATTGTTCCTTGGTATGTGACTCCTCCATTGGTCCAATTAGTTTTTGTTCTAGTGCTTTATTCATTGCAAATTTGTGCTGCATATGTGACCATGTTCTTGAGCTTTCATGTCAAATTTATATGGTTCCAAGTAGTTCTAATGCTTGATGTAGGCTCTAGGCACTTGTAGGAGTAGTTGCTATCAGTTTTATTGAATTTGGTTTACTTTTATTTTGAAGTTACTAAAAATTTCAGATTGTTTCAGAAAAATGATGAGGAGATTATTGAGGGGCTCATCAAGCGAAAGCTCAAAGGAAAAGGCACCTAAGCCTAAGTATAATTTGCCACGCACCGCGGAGATTCAGGCGTGTGAATGGCCTTCTGAGGATTTCTTGAGAGCAGCCGGTATCTATGAAGATTTTCATGAATTGGCTCACAATGCAGGCCTCACCGCTTTCCTCCATGACCAATGCACTCAGTATCTCTTACTCACAAATACCTTTGTGCAAAACTTTTATTTTCATCCTAGGAACTCACCACCTACGGTGGAATTTCATTTATATGATGAGTCTAAGGAGATGTCACTTTATGATTTCTGTCGGATTTGTTTAGTCCCTTTTGAGGGCAAGACAGAAGAACCACATCATGGTGATGTGGCTGGGTTTATTGATAATATCACTGTAGGAGAAACCAGGAAGGTTTCCGACGCACGAATCACTAGCATACATTTCCCTGTTTTGCGTTACTTTGCATTATTTGCTAGTCGTTGTTTAATTGGACGCGGAAATTCTGGAGACCTTAGTATCCCTGATTTAATTATTCTGCTCCAAGGTTTATACAGTGATACCACTTTTAGTTTGGGCGGTATTATTGCTAGACGGTTAAATATGAACCGTATTAAGGGCCCCATCTTTGGAGGCATTTATGCCACACGCCTAGCAGCACATTTTAACATACCTATTAGGCATGCTGAGAAGGAAGAAAAAGTGCTACCCCGTGTTTATCTAGATCATAAAAGTATGGTGGCACATGATTTTATTGTTAAAAATAGGGCAGGGGAGCTTAGATATCAATTGTTCTTTAATAAACATCATCCTGAGACTATTACCTTGTCTGCTCCTTCTTTGTTTGATTTGACTGTAGGCATGTACCTTGTTCCGTTGACGGCTATTCACGCCTACCGGAACCCTGCACCAGTCGAGGAGTCAGAACAGGAACCACAAGATGAGCCTCCGCGACAATCTGTTTATTCTTGGGATCCAGAGATGACTGTCAGCCAGTGGTAGTCAGAGTCTTCTTCTTCATCACAGTATGATCCCAACTATTCCTCTTCATCACAGTACGACCCCAACAACGATTATTATGGATATCCGCCAGGCTAGCCGTGGTCATAGACCAACTTAGGCCAAAAGCCTAAGCTTGGGGGAGTACGTATTTCTCACCGACATTACATTTATGTTCACACACACTCATTACTAGATGTCGGTGCTCATACTTTTTCATTGTAATATCCATGCTAGTTTATTTTCTTTTTCCTGCTTTCTTCTTGTGTGCTTGTTAAACCTTAAGAAAAACAAAAAAATTAGTAGTAGTTTATTTTTCTGCTGTAGTAGTAATAATTAAAAAGAAAACCTAAAAATATTTCCTGTTCTTCTTTTGCTTGTTGGGAGCTTTCCCGTGTAAATAGTTTTATTTCTTTTCTTTCTTTGGGGGTCAGTAGGAGAACACCATAACTAAATTGTTGAAGTGGCTCTTATATGCATTATTGTTGAATTAACCAAAGAGCCCATATTGCCTTGTCTTCTCCTGTTTATTGAATGCTCGCAGATTCCAGCTTAGTCCAATGCACGTGCACTCTTATTATTATTCACACAGTTCGGTCGTGCAAGTGAAAGGCAATTATGATGATATATGATGGACTGACTGAGATGAGAAAAGCTGGTATGAACTCGACCTCTTTTGTTTCTGTAAATATGATGAGCCCGTCATTCTTGATTCCGCTTATTATGAATAAACATGTTTGCAATGACAATTAGAGATCATAGTTGCTTGTGCCATGCTTGATTAGTTATGAGTTATAATGATTTACCTTGTGTGTCAACATGCTATTAAGATGGTTATGATGTGGTATGATTGGGTGGTATCCTCCTTTGAATGATTTAAGTGACTTGACTTGGCACATGTTAACGCATGTAGTTGAAACAAAATCAACATAGCCTTCACGATATTTATGTTCATGGTGGATTATATCCTACTCATGCTTGCATCCAATGTTTATTAATTTTAATGCATGTACATGGCTGTTGTCGCTCTCTAGTTGGTCTCTTTCCAGTCTTTTGCTAGCCTTCACTTGTACTAAGCGGGAATACTGCTTGTGCATCCAATCCCTTAAACCCCAAAGTTATTCCAGATGAGTCCAACATACCTTCCTATATGCGGTATCTACCTGCCGTTCCAAGTAAATTTGTATGTGCCAAACTCTAAACCTTCAAATAAACATTCTGTTTTGTATGCTCGAATAGCTCATGTATCAACAAAGGTTGTCCTTATCTTCCGTGTTAGGCGGGTTATTCTCAAGAGGAGTGGACTGCGCTCCTCACTCACGAGAAAATGGCTGGTCACCGGGATGCCCAGTCCCATGCTTTATGCAAACTAAATCAAAATTAATTGCAAACAAAACTCCCCCTGGGACCTGATGTATGTTGGAGGCACTCGTTATTTCGAGCAAGCCATGGATTGATGCTTGTTGGTGGAGGGGGAGTATAAACTTTACCATTCTATTTGGAAACCGCCTATAATGTGTTTAGCATGGAAAATATCGCCATCTCTTAGTTGTTACGTTGACAATGAAAGTATACCGCTCAAAATACAATTTATCTCTATTTCAAAACCGAGCTCTGGCACCTCTACAAATCACTGCTTCCCTCTGTGAAGGGCCTATCAATTTACTTTTATGTTGAGTCATCACCCTCTTATTAAAAAGCACTAGCTGGAGAGCGCAGCCGTCATTTGCATTCATCACTGTTAATTTATATTGGGTATGACTATGATTGGATCTCTTTTACCATGAATTACAATGTCTAGTCAGTCCTTAATCTTTAAAGGTGCTCTGCATTTATGTTTTGCGGTCTCAGGAAGGGCTAGCGAGATACCATCTTGTTATATCATATTATGATTGTTTTGAGAAAGTGTTGTCATCTGAGATTTATTATTATGACTTGCTAATTGATTATGCTATTGATATGAGTAATTGTGAGACCTGAGAATTATTGCAAATGTGGTTAGTTATGTTCTATGTTGAAAACTTGAATGCTGGCTTGACATAGTTACAACAATAAGAGCAAACAGAGTTTGTAAAAGTTTTTCTTTCTTTCTTTCAGTTTGTCAACTGAACTGCTTGAGGACAAGCAAGAATTTAACCTTGGGGGAGTTGATACGTCTCCGTCGTATCTATTTTTCCAAACACTTTTGCCCTTATTTTGGACTCTATCTTGTATGATTTGAATGGAACTAACCTGAACTAACGCTGTTTTCAGCAGAATTACCATGATGTTGTTTTATGTGCAGAAAACAAATATTCTCGGAATGACCTGAAACTCCACGGGAGGTCTTAGAAAAAATAATAAAAAATCCTCGCCAAATATGAAAACCAGGGGGCCCACACCCTTCTCACGAGGGTGGGGGCGCCCCTCCCCCTAGGGCGCGCCCCCTACCTCATGGGCCCCTGGAGACCCTCCGACGCCAACTCCAACTCTATATATTTGCTTTCAGAGAGAAAAAATCAGAGAGAAGAAATCATCGCGTTTTACGATACAGAGCCGCCGCCAAGCCCTAAAACTTCTCGGGAGGGCTGATCTGGAGTCCGTTCGGGGCTCCGGAGAGGGGGATTCGTCGTCGTCATCATCATCAACCATCCTCCATCACCAATTTCATGATGCTCACCGCCGTGCGTGAGTAATTCCATCATAGGCTTGCTGGACGGTGATGGGTTGGATGAGATTTATCATGTAATCGAGTTAGTTTTGTTAGGGTTTGATCCCTAGTATCCACTATGTTCTGAGATTGATTTTGCTATGACTTTGATATGCTTAATGCTTGTCACTAGGGCCTGAGTGCCATGATTTCAGATCTGAACCTATTATGTTTTCATGAATATACGAGAGTTCTAGATCCTATCTTGCAAGTCTATAGTCACCTACTATGTGTTATGATCCGGCAACCCCGAAGTGACAATAATCGGGACCACTCTCGGTGATGACCATAGTTTGAGGAGTTCATGTATTCACTATGTGCTAATGCTTTGTTTCGATTCTCTATTAAAAGGAGGCCTTAATATCCCTTAGTTTTCAATAGGACCCCGCTGCCACGGGAGGGTAGGACAAAAGATATCATGCAAGTTCTTTTCCATAAGCACGTATGACTATATACGGAATACATGCCTACATTATATTGACGAATTGGAGCTAGTTCTGTGTCACCCTATATTATGACTGTTACATGATTAACCGCATCCGGCATAATTATCCATCACTGATCCGGTGCCTACGAGTTTTCCATATACTGGTTTACGCTTATTTACTTTTCCATTGCTACTGTTACAATCACTACAAAATACCAAAAATATTATTTTTTGCTGTCTTTACTTTTGTTGCCGCTACCACCACTATCCTATTACTTTGCTACTAAACACTTTGCTGCAGATACTAAGTTTTCATGTGTGGCTGAATTGACAACTCAGCTGCTAATACTTGAGAATATTCTTTGGCTCCCCTTGTGTCGAATCAATAAATTTGGGTTGAATACTCTACCCTCGAAAGCTGTTGCGATCCTCTATACTTGTGGGTTATCACGCCTCCGCCTCCCGCCCCCGGCCTCTCCTCCTCCCGCGCCCCTCCGCCTCCGCACCCTCCGCCTCGACCCGCCGCCACCGCCCTCCGGCCCGTGCCCGCTCCCGCGCCCTCCGCCTCCCGCCCCCGCGCCCTCCGCCTCCGCCTCCCACCCCCCGTCCACTGCCCTCCGCCCGCGCCCGCCCCGCCCTCCGCCCGTCGTGCACGAGGTGCTCGACATATGCCCGCAACGGCAACGTCGTTCATGGGGAATATTCCATCATAAGGGTTGGGTTTGAGGGTTCTAATCTTTGCCCCTATTTTTCAACCCGTAAAAGTGCACAAAAAGACCATTTTTGGACCCTTAAAACGCTAGTGAGGGTTTGAGGATTTGAGAGTTCTACTAGACAGGCTCTTAAGGATGATGCCGGCCAAGAGGTATCGGCAATGATGTACATACTCCCTCCTTCCATATATATAGGGTCTAATACATTTTTTGAGGTTGCCCTTGACTATTGATATAAGATTAATAATATATGAAATATATTAAGTGAAAATTATATCATTGGAAACTCCTTCCTCGTACGAATTTGATGGTGTGTGCTTTGTGTAACTTGCATATCATATATTATTGCTCTAACATGTGAATAAAGTTAGTCCCTAAAAATGCATTAGAGCCTATATACATGAAAGGAGGCAGTAGCTAAAGCCCCAAAGGCGGCCATGCACCCCCGGAGGCAACCAAGCCCAAAGCTTTGCCAGCCCACCGAAGCAAAGCAACCAACACCAGTTTCCACTGTTAGGCTGGTCGTAATGGTAGTATCATAGCTAGTAGCATGCATGCCAACTAAACAATTTTGATGAGGTGTCATAGCATTAAATGAAGAAAAAAATGATGAAGTATCATATTATGATACCGTATCATAATAAATGTTATACTACTTTGTGTCATGCATGACAATAAATAGAATATTACATGATACTGATATATGATACTATGCACTAGGAGATAGTATCATACACTAGTATCATATGCATGATACTATTATATGATACCCCCCATTACAACCAACCTTATAGACCGCACGAGCACCCAGACAGTGCTTCCAATGTAGAGACCACGCCACGCCGCACCGCCGTCACCGGCGGGGCCGACAAACCGGAGCTAGTGTTGGTGCCCAAGGGGGCGGTCAAGCCAAAACAATGCCTCCAGAGAGGGTTTGATAAACCTGGCGGAGATAGCCGGTAAGAGTAGGAGAAAGAACATGTATATGAGACTCACTTAAATTTTCAAATTACAAACAAGTTTGTATATAAATTTTGAAAAAAAATATACTACTACTTTAATTATTCGAGTTTACAATAGGCGTTCCCTGACTGGATTTTATTTCTATCACCGCCTTCGGCCTTAGTATACGCCTGGCGTACTCCCTGGCCCCATCCTTGTCCACGACCATGATCACGAAGCTAGCCAGCCCGACCCGCCGGACCTCCTTGATGCACCTGTCGACGAGCGCCACCGCCTCCTTCACCGTCATGCCGGGGCGGTAGTGGTTCTCCATCACCGTCGTGCAGAGGCCCGCCCCGCACCCAGCGGCGCGGTACTGCTCCACCCGCTCCGGCGGCGCAGTGCCGCCAACGGCGTACATCGTCGGGCCCTCGACCTTGTCGTAGCCGGCGATCACCGCGTTCGCGGATTGAGCGCAGCCGATCACCGCCTCCCGGGCGACGTCAGCAGCCGCGGCGGCGCTGTGGATCTTGCTCGCGCTGGCCCTCACTTCATCCCTTAACCGCAGGCTGCGAAACACAAAAGCATGGAGGACTCAGGCGAGGATCGCAAAGACTGATCGAAGACTCCGGCGAAGGAGCGCGAGAATTGATTGATCTCGATCGTGGTGAATTACGTACCAGTCTCCGGGGACGCCGGACACGCCGAGAAGCAGTTTGGAGCCGAGGCTCGTGACCCTGTCGTTGTCGGGGTTGATGAACACGACGCTTCTTCCCGCGGCGGAGGTGCCGGCGGCCACCACCGCGAAGCCGCCGCCCACCATGCCGAACACGCTGTCCATGATCGTCTCCCTCGTGTTGCTGTTGTGCAGCACGTTCGGTCGGTACTTCCCCGTGCGTATCACGTAGCTACAGCTGTGCTCGCACGGTGTTCCTAGGTTACGAGAGAGGACTAGGGGGATCTACTATAAGTAGATCGGATCGAAGCCGACGACGAGTTGGGGTCAGAGCCGCAAACTAGACCGGAATTCGGAAAGGAAAAGGTTTTTTTAAAAACCGGATGCAGGTGTTATCCATGAAGGCAGCGTATCGGTGCGTGTTATCATCCGGTTTTTAAAATTGCCATATAAGTGGTTAGCTCGGCCATGTTATTTGGTTAGCAAAATGTTTTTCTCCTATGATATAAGTGGTTGGCTCGTCATGTTAATGACAATTGTGATACATTGTCAAAAGCAAGAGTGGCAAAAGTGAAATGTCAAATTTTAATGTGACATAAGCAAAATTTAGAGTGGCAAAAACAAAAATTTCCCAAAAAACATGTTCAAAGAGGATATAGAAAAGGGAGCAATTACTTAAAATTGTTCTGCCACCTACATAATGTCTTATCTTGCAAAAGAACCTAAAATATTGTCCATCCTTTCCTATGCAACTCTCAAAAAAAAAGTCTAAGCCATAGGAAGTTTGCCCACTTTACTTGTGAAAATAGGGCTGGCGTATAGGCCGGGTAAAAGGGCGACAGCCTACTATACATTATACTACTCCCTCGGTTTCTATACACAATTATGTTAGCAATTTCAATACAAACTACATACGAATATATATAGACATGTTTTAGAGTGTAGATTCACTCATTTTGCTCCGCATATAATCCATATTGGAATCTCTAAACAGACTTATATTTAGGAACAGAGGAAGTAGTATATAAACACTAAAAAATTACTCAAATGATAAGTGTCACACGTGTGGTATGAAGCACTCGGGCCCTGGCTTTTTTACAACTAAAGCTACCATCCAAAATAATACAAACCCAAAAAATAAAGTTGCCATCCTTTGAAGTATGAAAGTTGTCATACTTTGACAACTAAAATTGTCATCCTCACGTCACTAAGCTTGTGATTAAAAAAACGTTCGGAATTGCCATTCGTTCGTGCCACACATATGGCATTTACCAGGATTCAAAAATTATACATTACATCTAAAAAAATTAAATATAGAAATAAGCCTCGGTTTGCAGGAGCGCAAGTTCACACCATATAATACCAATTCATACCATGTGAAGGCAAATCAATCTGACTAACCTTGAGTTTAGATACGCTAATCTCTCTTTACGGTGGATGTCTTAGTTTCATAGTGAATTTTTTTGATAACTAGATTTCAATGTTTAAACCAATGCATAATTTTTTTTCATTTGAGAAATGGATAAGCACCAAATCAAACCAAGTGAATCTAGACGATCATGTCATATAATCAAATCATACACAAAAGTACAATCAACAACATTTTTAATTCTTTCATGACTCTATTACTGAACCCAACTTTCAAATCACATTTGATATGCGCTAGAAATTTCTACGAATATGGTGCCTAATATATATTAGAAACCACTATTGAAATTTGTCAGTGTGTATATGATTTAGAAATCTCTACCATGCCATTCAATAATATTAAACGATATGGAAACAAACGCATAGATATGCAAATATATGTATACACATTATACAAACTATGCAATAGTAAAAAAATTTCAATACCATTTTAAACAAGAAACAGATTTTTTGGTACATCATACAATTCAATTTTTGCAGAAAAAACATTCAATGATATAAATTACAACTGTATAACAATGAATAATATAACTAATATTTGGAAACATTGTTATGTGGCTAAGCAATAGAACACTATATTAATTAATATTTTAATATGGTTCATTTAGTTTAAAATAAGTATAGAAGTTCAGTATAAAAAAAATGGTTTGCATCTTGTGCGCCTTGTCCCACTAAGCCACCACGCGCGCACACCCTATGATACACTAAGTCTAGTAACGGGCAGGCCCATTGTCATTTATGTTTAGTTTTTTTTCTTCTGTGTTTTCACTTGGGTTCTCTACGTTTCCTTTTGTTTCCTTTTCCTATTTTTTTTCTTTTCTTAAATGCGTGAACCTTTTCAACTCGATGAATTTTTTGCAAAATTGATGATTTTCTTTTTCAAACTTGATCTACCTTTCATTAAAATCAGTGGAACTTTTTTCAAATTGGTTCTCTATCTTTTTCTAAATTCGATGAACATTTTACAAAAATTGATTTACTTTTTTCAAAATCGATATTAAAAAATTCAACTTTTGTGAACTTTTCTTCAAATTCAATGAACTTTTTTTCCAATTCGTGAACTACTTTTTAAGTTTGAAATTATTTTCAAAATCCATGAAAATTTTGAAGTCATGGACTTATTCTTTTTTACGAAAAATTTCATATTTTTTTCAAAGTCAAAGGTTGACCCCTAATCGAGCGACTGGGTGGAAATTAGTCATGTAATCGAGCGCTGACCTTCTAATGGGCCGGCCCATGAGTAGGGGCGCGTTAGCGCCTGTTCCTCCAAGTGGCGCCTGGCGCCACTTAGGAGCTCCCAAGTAGAAGCACACGAGAGGCCGGACCACTGACAAACACATGAAAAGCCAACGGCGGCCCAACCTGAGAATGGTTTATAAACTGCACCATGACTGAACTGAACCTGCACGAATATTTGTATCAGCCCAACCGAAACTAAACCCATACAATATTTTCATCGGCCCAACCAAAACCAAACCACTCAATCTTTACACCCAAGCGGAACTAAACCTAGTGCCCATCAGTGGGTTAAAACCATTTACTAAAATAGGTAGAAACCCATTCGCTCCAATGGGTCAACGCTGCGGGCAAGTATCACCTCGGGTTGAGGTGATGACGTTGGGAGGGGTTGCAGGAGATGCCGGGAGGCGGGCATCGTTGGGGCTGGCGCTGAGCGAGAGGCGAGTCGCCCGGATCCAACCGATGTAGTGATTGTAGAAGTCGGGGGAGGGAGGGCCGACCGGCGGTGGCGTGAGCCCATCCGTCGTGGGGGACGATGCAAGAGGCCCATCCAAGAGCAACAGACCTGGGGAGAGGATAGAGCAATCGACGCCAGGTCTGGGCTCGTTAGCCGCTGAGGTAGCCGAAGCACGGAGACCAGGGCGTCGGCCGCCGCCTACACAACGACATGGCGCGGTTGTGAGAGTTGGCTTCCCCATACGCTTACCACAGGGAAGAGTCGGAGGAGACCGGATCCGAGCGCGGCGATCGCATGTAAGGCCGGATTTGGGTGCGGTGGTCGCGGATGTTGCCGGAGCAGGCTGATCCGAGCAGCACCCACCGCGTGCTCACACGCCGTCAGCCGCGGTCGTGAGAGCCATGGCCTATCGCCTTGTGGTTGCTTTAAGGGCTATCTAGGGAGAGTACCTACGAATCAGTTTCCCAATCGGGTGAGAACCGTAGGTTTAACTAAGATGGAATCAGACCTGTTTGTGCCCGTAACTGACCATACCCAACTGTTTCGTATAAGAAACCAACTTAATCCAACATGTTGTCGAACTGGACCAATTACACCCGAACCAAAAAAAACTATGAGGCAAAACTGATCCAACACACCCGATTTAGATAAAAAAAAATATCATTTTTATCAGCGACCCACGAACCTACACCACCTGGTTGTCACCACCGGACTTCGCTGCAACAACTCCACCATGACGTCACAGGAGAGCACCCTTTGTCCTCTCGCTTTGGACTGAGGAGCGCCGATCCTGTTCCATTCTCTTTCTCCAACTTTATAATGATGTGTTTATTGTTTCTCCTCCATCCTAATCTATAATACCTAAATAGTTGATCCCCACTATCCTATTTCTCTTGACATGCAGCCTATTCACCTCACCATTGTGCCACATCAGCTTTTTCAAATTATGTTCCTTTTCCTATTTTTTTAAGACCCTCGGACTGGATTTCCTGCGGCTGGGTTGTACGAAGCCTCTTCTCTGCAAAAGGCAGATTAATTGGGATGTAGTATCCACACGCAGTCACATCCATTCATTGTCTTTCCCGCGGCTGTTCTGTTCCACTTCCTCAACGCCATGTCCACTATTGCTCAGCCATAAGCCCATAACTGCACAAGAAACTGAAGATGGAATTTGTAGCAGTCCACGATCGTGACTCCTATTCATATAAAGACATGCCTCCACTTTGCTTTCCCACACTTGCGCCCTCCTGGCGAAATCCCTATCTCAGATTCATCTTGGCCTCTAGCCTTGCCGCTGCTCCAAGTTCTGTTGCTTGGTCTCCCATCAAAAGGCTCCTTTGGTCTCGCGTCCACAGACCATGCTGAAGGCAGCGGGAAACCACCAGTTAGGCGCCTGCTGCCATCTATTACCCTTATTTTTTTCTGCTAACAAAGTTCGTCTTAGTCTTTTTGGGTGTATCTAAATGTGTGTAGTATATAAGCTTTTGTAGGCGAGCAGTTCAGTACATTTACACATCAGCTCTGAAAACTGGGAATGAAATTTTTTTGGGGTGCTTCTGCACATGCTGCTACTGAGCCTCTCATACGGGTAATCGGTTTGTCTAACAATTTTGCATTTTTGTTTCATGCAGCGTATCAAGTCTATTGCCCTTAAATGAATTAGCGAACTTACTACTTCTGTTAACAAGTATTTATAATATGTAAAAGACATGTTTTTATCCTGATTATGTGATTATACAGAACCGTTTTGCAGGCTTTGATAGTCATATGTCATCCTACCTTTTTGTGGACAAGTTTTTATCGTGATTATGTAGATTATACAGTACCATTTTGCCGGCTTTCATAGTCGTTTGTCCTGCTACCTTTTTTTGTATGAAGTTCCATATACTAAAGAAGAGGCTGACATCATTTTGTGTAGAGAAAAGTCCACATTTCAACCCTTAACTAACCACGGCGTTTGATTGTCAACCCTCAACTCTAAAACCGGTCGGATTTCAACCCTGAACTTGTCACACTGTCCACTTTACCCCCCTTGACTCGGTTTGAGGCTAGTCAAGTGGTTTTGACCCGGTCAAATCTGACTGGGCAGCCCAGTCAGCATGCCACGTGTAAATCTAAAAAATGGATGATTCTCTCAATCTATAAATCCATTAAAGTTGAAAATTTCCCAGGTATCTAAACATCATATGAGTGTTGTTGTGTAAAAATTTCAGAATTTTCTGGGCACTTTTTTTTCGGTTCAAAATTTTGACCGAATAGTGGCTGAATTTGAAAAATTGATGGTTCTCTCAATCTATAAATCCATTTAAGTTTAAAATTTCCCAGCTATCTAAACATCATATGAGTGTTGTTGTGTAAAAATTTCAGAATTTTCTGGGCACTTTTTTTTCGGTTCAAAATTTTAACTGAATAGTGGCTGAATTTGAAAAATTGATGGTTCTCTCAATCTATAAATCCATTTAAGTTGAAAATTTCCCAGCTATCTGAACATCATATGAGTGTTGTTGTGTAAAAATTTCAGAATTTTCTGGGCACTTTTTTCGGTTCAAAATTTGGGCAGCATTTGGGCAGCATTTTGGTACCATTTGGTAGCATTTGGTCATCATACGGAAAAGATGATTGCAAACACACATAGATGTCTCAAATAGAAAACATAGATGTCTCACACACAATACATAGATGAGGTCTCACACACAACACATAGATGTCTCACACAATACATAATGCATTTCTGGCAAGCAGCGATGTTGCTAGCTGATTCATGATTGAAATCCAAGCAGCCTTCGAAACCCCGCATACTTCTTTGTGTGCTTGACAACTCTGCTGCTAGCTCTAGCGCTAGAATTGCCGGTAGATACATTAACATTGACATTGGAGCTTCTTTGCACATTAATTGTATTTCCGGAGAAATTGTTGGACCTGCTGCTGCTTCCGGTTGGCGCCCTTCTCTTTGGGTTAGGTACAGCCACTTCCTCAGTGGCCTTCCTTTTGCTCTGCCTAGTGCTGCTCTGGCGTGAAGGCTACAAGAAACATGGCAAATGTTAGTTATATATACATGATAGTGTAATCAGGTTTGCTCATGCATATTTCCTGGATAGTGTACCATATTTGGCCCTTGACTAGCACATGGTGCTTGGCTACTTGTTGCAGTTTGGCTTGCAGCAGGCTGTTTCGAAGCAGCTGATGGTGCTTTGCTTCTAGCAGGACCTTGGCCTTGCTCAGTTGTTGGTGTATTTGAACTCCCTGTGCCATTTCTTGCTTTGCATGATGTCCTGTTGTGCCCATGTAGCTTGCACATGCTGCATCTTATCTTTGTACCTCTCTTAGAAACCCTAGTGGCACACCTTGGCTTCTCTTGTTGCTCTCTGGTCCTTTGCTTTTTCTTCCTACCGGGCATCATAATCTCCCCTGGTGGATTAGGTCTTGGCCTCTCAGACACAGGCCATGCAGGTCTGCCTTCCACAGGTTGAAGGCAAAAAGCATAAGTTTTCTTGAATGCTTCTATGCTATAGCACTTGTCAATGTAATCATCTATGTTGTTGGTTTTGAAAAAAATGCATGATATAGCATGAGGGCATGGAAGACCAGATAGTTGCCAATATCTACAACTACATGTCCACTCTTCTAGATTCACTTGGAACCTATGTTCTCTATGAGTCACCTCATATAAATCTTCACCATTCCAAACAGCATGACAATAGGCAGAGGCATTTATGCTTTTCTTCAGTTTTCTAAGTACCGTGGGACAAATGGTGCCAGTCCACTTGTCCGACTCGGTTCTTTGATATTCTATCCTAGCCATTATCTTCACCCTAATGGCTTCAAACATGCTGATTGCTGGCAAACAGCGAGGCTCCACGATCCACTTATTAAAAGACTCGCAAATGTTGCTGTCTACCGAGTCACAATTAGAGCCCAACCTGAACCAAGCCCTGCTCCAATGGTGTGGGTCAGTTTTCATCACATCCCTTGCCCCTTCAACAGTCTCTTGTGCTAACTTCGCTCTTGCAAGATTGAAAAGCATTGGAGAACTAGCTTTTGCACATGCCCAAAATAGCTTCTGCCATTCCTTCTCTCTGTAGGTCTTCCTCCAGTTTGCATACAAGTGCCTTGCGCAATTCCTATGCTCTGCTCTTGGTAGCCAATTTTCAACAGCCTTGAGAATACCCTACAAGCAACGACAACATGAGTCAGAACATACAACATACAACACAATGTAATATGATAAAATGTGATTAAAAGAGAATTACTTTCTGCTGATCAGAAATAATAACATAGTCCGATCCATCTCCAAGTTTTAAGTCTGAGCACAACAGGCTAACAAACCAATCCCAGGTTTCATTGGTCTCTTTGTCTACAAGTGCCCACGCTATCGGATACATCTGATGGTTTGCATCTCTTCCAATTGCACTCAACACCTCTCCTCCTCTCCCCTTCAAGAAACATCCATCCAAACCTATGACTTTTCTGCATCCAGCCAGAAAACCTTTCTTACAAGCATCAAAACATATATAGAATTTTTCAAAGGTTGGAACTTCATTGTCAGGGTTTAGCTTCACTATGCAAGTAGAACCAGGATTGCTTCTAAGAAGCTCTAGCTGATAATCGAAGACTTGGCTATATTCACCCAATTTTGACTCTTGAATCCTTTTTGAGACAATTGCCTTAGCTCTCTTGATCTTCGATATGTGTACATTAGCAAACATCTCCTCCTGCACCGTGGCCTTCAAATTTTGGACTGACCAGTCAGTGTTTGACTTGATCAAATTCTCAAACTTGTTGGCTATTCTGGTGCATGTCACCAACTTGTTGTCTCTCCTCTTTGGGCATGTGTGCTCATCAATGAAAGAAGTAATCTGCCAGCTTTCAAACTTGCTAGTCTTCCTCGCTAAACAAACCCATTTGCAAGTTGGCCAAGTGCACTTTGCTCTCACCCTGTCACCCTCATCCTTAATGAATTTTATTTCCTTCCTCTTCCTAAGACCATAGTCCACTATTGCCTCTTTGAACTGTTTCTTTCCACTAAACTTCATTCCCAAACTGAATTTCTTCACCTCAGCCTGACTCGAATACTTTGGAAACTCGGAGTCATGAACAACAAGCTGACCATCACTATCTTCATCATATGATTCATCATCTTCATAACTTGAGCCAGCTACTATCTTTTTTTTGTCGGAGGTGCAATGGCCTTCTCTATAGCAGTGATGTCCTTGCCCTTGCCCTTGCTCTTGCTCTTGAAATCCTTGTACTTCTGCCTAATCTCCTCCACCTCATCATCGGATGTTGAGCAATCCGATAACACAAAGTCACTATCGGATGAAGAATCGATACCATTGCCATCAACAGCATCACTTTGATTTGATTCCTCTTTACCACCAGCAGGTACTTCATCATCCCCAAAACTTTGCTTTGAATTCTCATCTCCGCCCGCGGGTACTTCATCATCCCTATAACTTTGTTGTTCTGGCTCATTACTACTAATGTCCTCAACATATATGTCCACTACACCTCCATCTGTTTCATATGAGAGCATGTACTTCACGGAATTTTCATCAACTAATGCCATCAATCCATCAGACAATTGTTTTCCAGGATATAACCAATGCAGCATCATGATTACTCCTTGTCGAGCGACACTGTAATGCACTTTCAGATTTAGAATGAGAGTGCGTAAGGACAAACTGCGCCGCTCAACATGAGCAATTTCCTCGCTGCCTCCAACATATTCCAAATTTTGACCCTCACGCACAAATGCACCATTGAAATGGAATCGCATAACAAAGAAATCCAGAGGATCCATTCAATCTACAAGAGATGAGAAAACATAATAAGAAATCATTACTACGGTTTCAGCAATAGAGAGAGGGGGAAAATCACTATTAACAAGGGGTGCAAGGGCAGGACCAGCAGCAGCAGCTAGCCCAAGCTAGCAGCTTGCCGGCGGTGGCAGCACCAACAACTCGCCCAAGCTAGCAGCAGCAGCTCGCCGGCGGCTAGGGTTAGCAGCAGCAACTAAAATCTAAGGGAAACAGAGGGAGGAAGGGAGGGAAGAGAGGGCAAACCTGCGGTGGAGGTGGAGGTGGTGGCCACGGCCGGCGGCGTTCCAGGCCGCGGTGGAGGTGGTGGCTGCGGGCGGCGGCGTCCCAGGCCGCGGTGGAGGTGGTGGCCGCGGGCGGCGGCGTCCCAGGCCGCGGTGGAGGTGGTGGCCGCGGGCGGCGGCGTCCCAAGCAGCGGTGGAGGTGCTGGCCCCGGGCGGCGGCGTCCCAGGCGGCGGTGGCGGCGCGCCCGGTTACCGGTCGCCGGCGAGGAGGTCGTGGCTGCGGGCGGCGGCGACCAACGCGGCGGCAGGTCGATTTGGATCGGGGTGAGACTGAACAAACGAGAGAGAGATGGGGATAAGGTTGGACCTGTGTGCGTGGCATGCTGACTGGGCTGCCCAGTCAGCTTTGACCGGGTCAAAACCACTTGACTAGCCTCAAACCGAGTCAAGGGGGGTAAAGTGGACAGTGTGACAAGTTAAGGGTTGAAATCCGACCGGTTTTAGAGTTGAGGGTTGACAATCAAACGCCGTGGTTAGTTGAGGGTTGAAATGTGGACTTTTCTCTTTTGTGTATGTCAACAACCTACATCAAACGATGTGCCATACCTACAGTGACATGGCCTTTCCCTCCCACCTACAGTCAGTGAAAATGAACAGATTTAATGATTGTTGGTACTTGGTAAATTGGAAATATTTGTACCCAGAAACCCCAACAACACATAATTGGCCATAAGTTTGCATTTACATTGTTTGGGTTTTATACTTAGAAGTTGAAGTAAATACCAAATCTTTCAGTACATTTTAGGGTCTAATCTTTTTAATTAGTGAGAGATTTTCGGATCTATTTGAGCATTCTACCCCAACCATATTATTGATCCAAGTATCATGTCTCCTTCATTTTAGATACAAGTATCATGTCTCCTTGATACATATTGAATTAATGTCGCTCATGTATAGCTAACCATGTCCCGCAGCAACGCGCGGGGTATTGTCTAGTATTGTCAATGCTCCACCACCACCATCGGCCATCACCCCTCGTATAGGAAACAATGGCCCTTTTGCTATGATGACTACCACACCACCCATAAATCTTAACCCCAATATTTTCACCCATAATCCCAATCACTCCAGCCAGATCTCCTCAATATTTACTCCTCTGTCTGCATTGCATATAGACATGGGCACCATTGTGTTAGCCTCTACTACACCATTACACAATAGCACGTCCATGATTGCTCTCGACCTCGATTCCCATCATCAGGTCCACCAAGTGTAAGATTGTACATAAATGATGATGACCCCAAAACAATCGCCACATGAGAAATAGCAACAAGTGAATAACTACAATACAGATGCATTTTCTGTTATTCGACTTATTATTTGCAATCAGGGTTGAATTTTGAGAGAACCAAACAAGATAAGTGGTTTACTAACATAAGTTTTACTTTAGATAAAAGTTGTTCGCCAGTTACCATCAATGGAAACCTGAATGTGCTATAGGTTTTTCCTCACCACACAATAGAACAACATTCAAGGTTTCAACCATACACCAAATACACGATGAAGGTGTGACTTAAAATATAACAATGATGACTGAATAAGCACTGCCAAGAACATCATCACCTCCACTATTGTTCAAGGAAATTTCATGATCATACTTGGGATCGACGACACCCAGCCCCCCCCCCCCAGTTTTGAAGATGCCATCTGCGATGCGTTCAGTTAGCTTTGCACAATAGCTAAGCTGATCTACTGGATCCTCCTTCCCTGCAGAGAGATCCATCAATCAATACTACCATCGTGTAAAAAACATCTCTACTCAATATGATCTTTTAAGCATCAACCATGGGTAAGTTTGATACACATAGGATTTTTGTACTCTCCACAAAAAATTGTAAGGCATCACCCAATGTTTTCCCATACCATAATAGAAATATGTCACACTAAAGTTTCTTGAACCTGACAACACCGAAGAGCATCCAAACTAATATTCCAGACTCTCCATCTAGAGAAACATTTTCATACACAGTCCTTAAGCCTAACCATTGTACTCTTTTAATACCCTACCAGCACACTTTGAAATCTATAGAAGTTAGAACCATAAGATTTTTTTTCAATAGTGATATGAAGTCAAGGGAGATTATATGTAGTCTAGGAAATATAGTGGAAAAACTATGACCAAAGAATCATTAACTACTGATCTTCCCAGAATCTAGTCTTGCCACAATCCCAACTTTGACCATTCAACAATCCTAATCTAGGCTTTAACCTCCATACACTTGTGCCAAAAGTGTGAATTTTCCATTTTGACTTTCACTTGTCCCAGGGTATGATGTGTGAGGTATTTCTTAGTAAGGAAATGTTGGCACATGCCATCTAAATTAGAAAGTTTCTACAACTACTTAGAAAGTAAAGGAATGTCCAGATGTAAAATGCCCAACCCTCCTTGGTCCTCGGGCAAAAAAAACATAGGATAATTAACCAAGTGATATTTCCTTTTCAACTTGTCACGATCCCATAGAAATCCAGCATTGTGTATATCCGTATTTCATCTTGAGACCCTTAGATATCTTGTAAACAGATATCACATTCACAATGACACTAGGAAGGGAGGAATTAATTGAAGTTTTTGTACCACCAATGGACATTGGCTTTCCTTGCCAAGAACCTAATCTACTTACCACATTTTCCACACAGCTCTCCAATAGTTAAGTATAACCATTTTCTCATAGGAAGTTTGCCCATTCTGAATATTCTCAAATTCAATAAATCTACAGTTGGTCAGATCACACGGTAAATTCCCCTTAATGGACATTATGTTCAATGATGAGATTGTTAAAATAGGCATAATAGGAAGTTGAGAGTTTTGTCTTGCCCAATATCACGTCAATCAACGGAAGAATTAACCTAGTTAGCAATCCTTTCCTAAGTTCTCTTCCAATCGAGATTCAAAGAGCAGCTAATGATATCCATATGTGTGTTGTGTGTGGGTGGGGGGAAGAAAATGGCAGGTGGTTATTGGTTCATTACAAGATGCATTTCCTCTCAGATTTACCACCTCCTACAACAAAACACTAAAGTTTCATGAACTTAGCAATCAGACTAATTTGTGTGGATGTCAATTTAGAGAAGCATTTTTTACACACAGTCCATAAGTATAACCATTATTCTATTTTAACTTCTACTGGTGCTCTCCAAAATATTGAGAGATTTAAAATCACATGTAATAACTTTTAAAACAATAACATAATAGAAGCTAGTGTAAGAGTTATCCTTAGAGAACCATTGATCTTCCTAGAATCAAGTTTGCCAGTATTCCCAACTCTGACCCAACACCATAGCCCCTAACAAAATTGTGTGTTTCCCACTCCCATCTTCACTATCCTAGAGTCTAATGTATGAGGTATTTTGTAGTAAGGAATTGTTTTCACATACACCTCTGTTGAACAATTTCTAAAGCTACTTAGAAAATAAAGCCATGTTCATTATGTCCAAATCTAAAATGCCAACCCTCCTTAGTCCTTGGGAAGATAGACCATGGGCCGATTTAATATTTCATTTTCAACATGTCAGCTCTCCACATAAATGCAGCCTTGTATGTAATGATTTTTTTCCTGGCACCATGAGGTATCTTGTAAAAAGGGAGCACCTTCAAAGGGACATTATAAAGGGAGGAATTAATTCAACTGTTCCGCCACCAATGGATAGTGTCTTCCCTTGCCTAACACCTAATATTTTTTTGCATGGGGGCTAATACCTAATCTACTTTCCACCTTTTCCTTGCAGCCCTCCATTACATAAGTATTTTGTAGGAAGTCTGTGACTTTTGACATCCTCAAATTCAAAAAATCTATAGTTAAGTTGCTCACACAACAAATCCCACTTTATCAAAAATTAATTTCACTGTTGGCATTCTCTAAAAATAGGGATAATAGGAAGCTAATTTTGCACAATATCACCTCAATAAGTTGAGGAGTTATCCTAGTTAAAATACTTGCCTCAGTGCTCCTCCAATCAAGATTGAAAGATCGACTAATGTTATTGCTTCATTACTCCCATAGAAGAGACACACTCTCTCAGATTTAGCACCTTTGTGCAACAAAACACAAAAGATTCACGAATCTGACAATAGCCAAACTAATCGTGGGGATTTTTATTTAGAGACATTTTTTCCATGATCCTTAAGCAGAACCATTAATCTCTTTTAATTCTTACTTCCACCCTCTAAAACCTAAGAGATAAAAAATAACATGCAAACACTTTTTTAACAGTGATATAGGGATCTAAGAAGATTGTGTATAGTATGGGAAGATAGTGTAAAAATGGTCATCAAAGAACCATCAATCTTCCCAAAATTTAGTTTGCCACTATTCTCAACTTTGACCCTACAAACAAAACCAAATCAAGACTTTAACCTGGATCAACCTTTATAAAAAGTGTGGGTTGCCCACTCCAGTTTTTAGCTATTCTAGAGTATGATGTGTTGGGTTATCATCTAAGGAATGTCGCCACATACCATCTACATGGAACATTTTCTACCAACACTTAGAAAGTAAAATGGTTTTCATGATGTCTAGATCTCTAATGCCTGACCCTCCTAGGTTGTTGGGCACACACACCATGGATTGATTAACCAAGTGATAATCTATATTCAACTTGCAAAAATCGAGTCATGTACATATGAATCTATTTAGAGAGAGAACATACCAAAAAAATTCTAACGCCCTAAGGTATCATGCAAAAAAACATGTTCAAAGAGGACATGGAAAAGGTAGCAATTACTTAAAATTATTCTGCCACCTACATAATGTCTTCTCTTGCAAACGAATCTAATATATTGTCCACCCTTTCCTATGCAACTCTCAAAAAATTAGGTCTAATCCAATCTTCTATAGGAAGTTCGCACCCAATTTACTTGTGAAAATCGAAAGTAAATTCCACTTTTCTAAAAAATTATTTTAAGTGGGACTGATAAAAAATCAACTAATTCTCAATCCATTTGCAAATTTGCTCATACACATAAACAAATGTTCAGTGTGTTACTAAAAAATGTTCATCTAGTCTCCACTACTATTAAACAAGCAGGCTGTGGTAGAAACATTGAATATCATCCCTTCCTTATCTTAGATCTGATGGCCTACATTGCTTGAAAATGTTGTAATTAGCAATTAAAGCATTGTAATTAGCATTCCATCAAATAAACATTGTATCAGTCAATCAGATCATCATAATTAGCATTCCAAAAACAAACATTGTATTAATTAAGTAAAGCACTGTAAATACGAAATCCAAAAAACAAACATCGTAATTCTGAATGTTTCCAAACAGTTGACCTAATCCCTAGATCTTCGCCCATGTCTCCGCCAACACCTCCCCCCATCCTGTGGGGCCCACACAAATTGAGCTCGCACCTGACACTGCCCATGCCATTGACGACCAGCACACCTGTCGTCAACCACTGCTGACCACAATGCCACCCCCACCCTCACTGCCGCCACCAACTGATGCTGGCCAACGCACCGCCTCGCCCACCCGCGAAGCACCATTGACATTGACCGCAATTGCCATTGTTGCCATTGCCTCATCTGCCGATCCACTGCTAGAGAGAGGAAGAGTGGCGACAGGCATGTGGGGGGAGGGGGTGGGAGGGGAGAGATCCCATGATAAGTGAGGCACATATGTCAAGTTGGGTATTGGGATGCGGGATGGGGTTATTGGGGTCTGCGAAAGCTACCATCTCCAAATAACCTGAAAGCAGGTATTTGGGTAGCCCTAATAACCATTACAAAAAACAGCGCTACAACAAACGTTGTAAAATAGAGCATGCACAAAAAACTTTAGTGCATGTGCTAAAAGCGATATCACGGGCTGCAAATTTTGGGCTGCGAGCACGCACAAAAGCTTTAGCGCACGCGCTAAAAGCGATATCCCTGGGTGCAAATTTTGGGCCGCGGCTTGTGCACGCTACAAAAATCTGGGCTGCTGCAAGTGGGTCGCCGGATTGGGCGTCGTGTTTTTGTGCATCTGGAAAGCCTCTTTGTCGCTACCGCGCGCAAAAAGACTATTTTAGCTCTGTAAAAGAATTATACTGCACCGAGGCGAAGCGCGTCTGTTGGAGATGCTCTTAGCCGAGTCAGTTATCCTTTGCCTATAAGTACAGGTGTGATTAGGTCTCAGTCGATTAAGACATAACTAAGTCTAAGTCAAGTGACATATGTAAGAAACAAAAAATAAAACTAAAATGAAAATTTTGCACGGATCTACACGTAAGATCTCGCAGATATAGCATCAAATGAGACTTGGTTAAATCTCAATCGACTGAGATAGCAATCCCGTATAAGTACTTAGAGGGCGTTGCCAAAAAAAGAAGATTTAGAGGGCGTCAATTGCCCTGAATCAAAAGGGAGTGGGACGACAATCTTGATCAAACACACAAGCGATGTGATCTTCATGGAGAATGGGGTTGAGGGCTAACCCATGTGATTTTAACACTTCGAGTGCCATCTTGATAAGAAAATAGGCAGTTTTCCGATTAAATTAATCCATGAATAAATCATGAGCATGACATTGACAGTATTGATAACACACTGATTACGATCTAACAGAGCATGTACTACGCATATAGTAGAAGCATCTACGCATATCGCTAGTACTGCTACAACAGAAAGAAACATGAGAGGGATAAATGATGTATACCCTCCAATCGGCCATGCGGCGGCGGTGGCAGTGGCAGTAGCCGCGGCATCCTCAGCGGCCTTCTTCTCGGCCTCGGCCTTCTCAGCGGCGGCACGGTCGGCGTCGTTCGACATGATGATGACGAAGGTGATGTGGGCGTAGATGAACAGAAGCGAGCAGTCGCGTAGTCGCTACCCAAAAACCTAATCGCCCCTCTCCCGTACAGGATCCGGAGAGGCGGGGTTTCGGAGGCCTGCTCTCCCGTCAACCGTGTACGCGGTGAACGGGACGGAGTCGCCGGCGGCAGCAGCAGCAGAGGAACGACGCGGGCGTGGAGGCGGAGATGCGTTCTGTTTCTGTGGCGGCTAGGGTTGGCAGCGCCCCACATATATATATGTGCGGCTGCGCGTGGAGAGACGTGGGCTGAACCCACGTCCAAGTCGGTAGCCCACGATCCGACGTCTCAGATCGTGGCAACACCTGTCAAAGACTCTCCGTTCCTGACCGGCAAAAAGAAGCGCATAGGAGTGAGCTCGGCTCAGCTCAATCCCGCAACCCGCGGCGCGTCGTGACGAGGCGTGGCGTGGCGTGGCGAGGCGAGCGGAGGAGGAAGAGTGCGCGAGGGCCTCATCTCTTCTCAAGCTCCAATAGCATGAGGAAGAGAATCCCTTATAAACCACTCCAACTCTCCTTCCACTTCCGGGGTGGGACTAAACTTCCCACCACCTTATCATGCCACCTACATGGGCCCTTAGAGATCAAATCTGAAATTGTCATATGGGCTCTAGGCCCATCTCATATTTCAACAATCCCCCACCAGATCTCAGGGGTCTAGTTTGTCCTTTGTTCCAAACGCTGTTTTGATATACCAGCATCTCAGTGGAGACCGATTAAGGTTGAGCTCCACCTAGACCAAGTAGTTACACTCCTTCACAACTGAACAATGGACTATGCCTTGAATTGTCAGTTTGGCGTCAAGAAGTTTCACCACAAGTCTCACTGATACGAGGCTGCCGAAGGCCGACCCCTCGGGTGGAGCATATTAGTCACACTCCTGGCCTGTTCATGAGCTTGCTAGAGATCACCCCAATCTCATAGACTGTGACCAGCAGTCGGGCTCATATAGGTGTGTTCCTCCAAAGATCGCTCTATAGGATAGCATCTTGCTTATGCATATAAGCCTTGGAACACATTAAGACAGTAGTCATCCTTCCATACAGTTTCCGAGAGTATTGCATCTCCAACGGAGTGGGTTAGTAAAGTTACTCTCCTCAGTTCACCACTGGCTTGTTTTCCCAGGTCCTACTTCACGGGATCTCCGATCACATAGGTTGGGTTACTACCATGGCAACTCATGTGGGTCTCATAACCATCTCCCTTGATGCGTTATCTATCACAACACGTGATAGCCCTTTAGTAAAGGGATCTGCCAGATTCTTAGCCGTTTGAATATAATCCAACGCTATCACTCCGGAGTTCCTCGATTTTCTGACAGCTTTTAATCTCATTCTTATGTGTTTGTTGGACTTCATGTTGCCCTTTGAACTCTTCACCTTGACAATAACTGTTTGATTGTCACAGTTCATAAGGATGGCCGGAACCGGCTTCTCAACCACTGGCAAGTCCATCAACAGATCTCGAAGCCATTCTGCTTCGCCACCCGATGTGTCTAATGTTGTTAATTCTGCTTCCATTGTCGATCTTGTTAAGATCGTTTGCTTGCAAGACTTCCAAGAAACAGCACCACCTCCAAGAGTAAATATATACCCAGTTGTGGCCTTCATCTCATCAGCATCAGAGATCCAATTCGCATCCCTATACCCTTCAAGTACCGACAGGTATCCAGTATAGTGAAGTCCATAGTTCATAGTACCTTTCAGATAGCGCATAACTCTCTCAAGAGCACGCCAATGTACATCACCTGGTTTGGAAACAAATCGGCTCAGTTTGCTAATACCAAATGCGATGTCAGGCCTCGTTGCGCTCGCTGGATACTGTAGTGAACCAACAATCTGAGAGTATCTCAATTGATCTATAGTTGTGCCTTTAGACTTTCGAATCAGCACACTAGAATCATATGGTGTTTGAGATGGTTTGCAGTCCGAATATCCAAAACGACTCAACACCTTCTCAACATAATGGGATTGCAAAAGTGTAATCCCACCCTCATCATCTCTCAATAGCTTGATGTTCAAGATAACATCAGCCACTCCAAGGTCCTTCATCTCAAAGTTCTGGGATAGGAAAGACTTAACCTCCTCGATCAACTTGAGATTAGTCCCAAATATCAGTATGTCATCAACATACAAACACAGTATAACTCCTTCGCCCCCACCATAGCGATAGTATACACATTTGTCAGCCTCATTAACAACAAAGACAACAGATGTCAACGTTTCATTAAACTTGTCATGCCATTGCTTAGGCGCTTGTCTCAGGCCATACAAAGATTTCACCAACTTACACACCTTTCCTTCCTGACCATCCATCACAAAGCCATCAGGCTGTTGTATATAGATTTCCTCCTTTAACTCTCCGTTCAGGAAGCCGTCTTAACATCCATCTGATGAATGAGAAGACCATGCGAGGCCGCCAACGAGAGTAATACTCGAATGGTGGTCAGTCTGGCCACAGGTGAATAAGTGTCGAAGAAATCTTCTTCTTCTTTCTGGCCTTAGCCCTTGGCCACAAGCCTAGCCTTGTACTTTTCTATCGTACCATCGGGCCTAAGCTTCTTCTTGAACACCCACTTGCATCCCAATGGTTTGCAACCATAAGGACGTTCAGTAAGCTCCCAAGTCCCGTTAGCCATGATGGAATCCATCTCGCTACGGACCGCATCCTTCCAGTAGTCAGCTTCTGGAGATGCGTACGCTTCTGAAATAGAAGTGGGATTATCCTCCACGAGGTATATGAAGAAATCATCACCAAAGGTCTTTACAGTCCTTTGTCTCTTGCCCCTACCAAGGGATTCCTCATTATCCTCCTCAGGATTTTCATCATGTGTTTGATTATAATATTCCATCGGAATGGCAGGTTCAGGAGTCTCCTCAGATTCCTGTCTAGAAGTGCTTTGTACATCTCTCATGGGAAAAATGTCCTCAAAGAATGTAGCATCTTTAGACTCCATAATTGTACCGACTTTCATGTCAGGTACCTCTGATTTCACTACTAGAAATCTATAGCCAACACTATTCATAGCGTAGCCCAAATTAACATAGTCCATAGTCTTTGGTCCAAGCTTACGCTTTTTGGGGATCGGCACATTAACTTTCGCCAAGCAGCCCCAGGTCCGTAATTATGAGAGTGTTGTCCTTCTCTTGGTCCACTTCTCGTAAGGAGTGATCTCGTTATCCTTTGTCGGAACTTTATTCAGGACATGACAGGATGTCATTATATCCTCCCCCCACCATGCCTTGGATAAACCCGACGTATCTAACATGGTGTTAACCAAATCAGTTAGAGTACGGTTTTTCCGCTCGGCAACCCCGTTTGACTGGGGTGAGTAAGGAGGCGTCCTCTTGTGAATAATGCCGTGTTCCGCACAAAAGGCATCAAACTCTTTCGAGAAGTACTCTCCACCACGATCTGACCGGACTCGTTTAATTTTCTTTTCAAGTTGATTCTCAACTTCTGCCTTATAGATTTTGAAGTAGTGTAGAGCCTCATCTTTAGTACTTAACAGATACACATAGCAATATCTAGTGGAATCATCTATCAAAGTCATGAAATATTTCTTTCCACCTTTAGTCAACACACCATTCATCTCACAAAGATCAGAATGTATGAGTTCCAGTGGCGCCAAGTGTCTCTCCTCTGCTGCCTTGTGAGGCTTGCGAGGTTGCTTAGATTGCACACACGAATGGCACTTAGAACCTTTGGCTAAAGTGAAACTCGGGATTAACATCGATTTTGCTAGCCGCGTCATAACACCGAAACTAATGTGACAAAGACGTGAATGCCATACTTCAGATTCATTAACACTCAAATGAATATTGTTCACGACTTTATTACATAGATCTGCAAGAGAAAGGCGGAACATGCCTCCGCATTCATAATCCTTTCCAACAAATAGTCCATATTTCATAACAACTAATATATTAGACTCAAATACCAACTTAAACCCTTCTCTACATAGAAGGGAGCCACTAACGAGGTTCTTCTTGATGGCGGGGACATGCTGCACGTTCTTCAGCTACACGATCCTTCCCGAAGTAAACTTCAGATCGACCGTGCCAACACCAAGAACAGAAGCACTCGCGCCATTCCCCATCAGTACGGACCCGTGACCTGTGGCCTGGTAAGAATAAAACAATGAAATGTCAGCACACACATGAACACCTGCACCTGTGTCGACCCACCAATCGGTGGACGGCCAAACTGAAAATACAGCAAATAAATTACCGTACCCAGATGCACCACCCTCATTGTTGCTCAAAATCATATTGACAGACTTGGAGTCCTGTCCTTGCTTCTTATACTTCTTTGGGCACTTGTTGGCCCAATATTCAAGCGAACCACAAGTAAAGCAGCCCTCATCCTTCTTGTTCTACTTTAAGGTCTTCTTACCCTTCTTCTTAAAGTCGGCACTCTGTTGGACACCGTTCTTTCCCTTGGGTTTGTGGGAATTGGAGTTCTTATGATGCACCATGTTGGCCACAGAAGTTCCTTCGACCCCTTTTCCGTGCGAGTCCTTTGCCCTTGAATTCTGCTCAACACTCAGATGGCCAATGACATCCTCCACAGAGAATTCACGCCTCTGATGTTTCAGAGTGGTGGCAAAGTTCCTCCAGGAATTGGGAAGCTTAGCGATTATGCAGCCCACGACAAACTTTCCCGGTAACTCGCACTTAAGAAGCTCAAGCTCCTTAACAATGCATATTATCTCATGAGCCTGCTCCAATACAGGACAGTTTTCAACCATCTTGTAATCATGGAACTGCTCTATAATATACATCTCGCTCCCTGCATCGGCAGCCCCGAACTTAGATTCGGGCGCCTCCCACAAGTCCTTGGCAGACCGCACATGCAAATATGCGTCAACCAGCTTATCTCCAATCACGTTCAGAACTGCCCCGAGGAACACGACAGCGGCCTCCTTGAACGCCTTCTCCTGATCAGGAGCGATCGTTCCTGTGGGAGTCACACCGGCGACCTAGAACACGTTCATGGCAATGAGCCATAAGGTGGTTTTAGTCTGCCAATGCTTAAAGTACGTCCCCGTAAACGGCGACGGTTTCAGTGCAGCAGCAAAACCAGAATTCGAAAAACTCCTACACAAATTAGGTTTTTGGATTGATAAGAAAATAGGCAGTTTTCTTATTAAATTAATCCATGATAAATCATGAGCATGACATTGACAGTATTGATAACACACTGGTTACGATCTAACAGAGCATGTACTACGCATATAGTAGAAACATCTACGCATATCGCTAGTACTGCTACAACAGAAAGAAACAAGAGAGGGATAAACGATGTATACCCTCCAATCGGCCATGCGGCGGCGGTGGCGGCGGCAGTAGCCGCGGCATCCTCGGCGGCCTTCTTGTCGGCCTCGGCCTTCTCAACGGCGGCACGGTCGGCGTCGGTCGACATGGTGATGACGAAGGTGATGTGGACGTAGATGAACAGAAGCGAGCAGTCGTGTAGTCGCTACCCAAAAACCTAATCGCCCCTCTCCCGTACAGGATCCGGAGAGGCGGGGTTTCGGAGGCCTGCTCTCCCGTCAACCGTGTACGCGGTGAACGGGACGGAGTCGCCGGCGGCAGCAGCAGCAGAGGAACGACACGGGCGTGGAGGCGGAGATGCGTTCTGTTTCTGTGGCGGCTAGGGTTGGCAGCGCCCCACATATATATGTGTGCGGCTGCGCGTGGAGAGACGTGGGCTGAACCCACGTCCAAGTCGGTAGCCCACGATCCGACGTCTCAGATCGTGGCAACACCTGTCAAAGACTCTCCGTTCCTGACCGGCAAAAAGAAGCGCATAGGAGTGAGCTCGGCTCGGCTCAATCCCGCAACCCGTGGCGCGTCGTGACGAGGCGTGGCGTGGCAAGGCGAGCGGAGGAGGAGGAGTGCACGAGGGCCTCATCTCTTCTCAAGCTCCAATAGCATGAGGAATAGAATCCCTTATATACCACTCCAACTCTCCTTTCACTTCCGGGGTGGGACTAAACTTCCCACCACCTTGTCATGCCACCTACATGGGCCCTTAGAGATCAAATCTGAAATTTTCATATGGGCTCTAGGCCCATCTCATATTTCAACAATCCCCCACCAGATCTCAGGGGCCCAGTTTGTCCTTTGTTCCAAACGCTATTTTGATATACCAGCATCTCAGTGGAGACCGATTAAGGTTGAGCTCCACCTAGACCAAGTAGTTACACTCCTTCACAACTGAACAATGGACTATGCCTTGAATTGTCAGTTTGGCGTCAAGAAGTTTCACCACAAGTCTCACTGATACGAGGCTGCCGAAGGCCGACCCCTCGGGTGGAGCATATTAGTCACACTCCTGGCCTGTTCATGAGCTTGCTAGAGATCACCCCAATCTCATAGACTGTGACCAGCAGTCGGGCTCATATAGGTGTGTTCCTCCAAAGATCGCTCTGTAGGATAGCATCTTGCTTATGCATATAAGCCTTGGAACACATTAAGACAGTAGTCATCCTTCCATACAGTTTCCGAGAGTATTGCATCTCCAACGGAGTGGGTTAGTAAAGTTACTCTCCTCAGTTCACCACTGGCTTGTTTTCCCAGGTCCTACTTCACGGGATCTCCGATCACATAGGTTGGGTTACTACCATGGCAACTCATGTGGGTCTCATAACCATCTCCCTTGATGTGTTATCTATCACAACACGCGATAGCCCTTTAGTAAAGGGATCTGCCAGATTCTTAGCCGTTTGAATATAATCCAACGCTATCACTCCGGAGTTCCTCGATTTTCTGACAGCTTTTAATCTCATTCTTATGTGTTTGTTGGACTTCATGTTGCCCTTTGAACTCTTCACCTTGACAATAACTGTTTGATTGTCACAGTTCATAAGGATGGCCGGAACCGGCTTCTCAACCACTGGCAAGTCCATCAACAGATCTCGAAGCCATTCTGCTTCGCCACCCGATGTGTCTAATGTTGTTAATTCTGCTTCCATTGTCGATCTTGTTAAGATCGTTTGCTTGCAAGACTTCCAAGAAACAGCACCACCTCCAAGAGTAAATATATACCCAGTTGTGGCCTTCATATCATCAGCATCAGAGATCCAATTCGCATCACTATACCCTTCAAGTACCGACGGGTATCAGGTATAGTGAAGTCCATAGTTCATAGTACCTTTGAGATAGCGCATAACTCTCTCAAGAGCACGCCAATGTACATCACCCGGTTTGGAAACAAATCGGCTCAGTTTGCTAATAGCAAATGCGATGTCAGGCCTCGTTGCGCTCGCTAGATACTATAGTGAACCAACAATCTGAGAGTATCTCAATTGATCTATAGCTGTGCCTTTAGACTTTCAAATCAGCACACTAGAATCATATGGTGTTTGAGATGGTTTGCAGTCCGAATATCCAAAACGACTCAACACCTTCTCAACATAATGGGATTGCAAAAGTGTAATCCCACCCTCATCATCTCTCAATAGCTAGATGTTCAAGATAACATCAGCCACTCCAAGGTCCTTCATCTCAAAGTTCTGAGATAGGAAAGACTTAACCTCCTCGATCAACTTGAGATTAGTCCCAAATATCAGTATGTCATCAACATACAAACACAGTATAACTCCTTCGCCCCCACCATAGCGATAGTATACACATTTGTCAGCCTCATTAACAACAAAGACAACAGATATCAATGTTTCATTAAACTTTTCATGCCATTGCTTAGGCGCTTGTCTCAGGCCATACAAAGATTTCACCAACTTACACACCTTTCCTTCCTGACCATCCATCACAAAGCCATCAGGCTGTTGCATATAGATTTCCTCCTTTAGCTCTCCGTTCAGGAAAGCCGTCTTAACATCCATCTGATGAATGAGAAGACCATGCGAGGCCGCCAACGAGAGTAATTCTCGAATGGTGGTCAGTCTGGCCATAGGTGAATAAGTGTTGAAGAAATCTTCTTCTTCTTTCTGGGTGTAGCCCTTGGCCACAAGCCTAGCCTTGTACTTTTCTATCGTACCATCGGGCCTAAGCTTCTTCTTAAATACCCACTTGCATCCCAATGGTTTGCAACCATAAGGACGTTCAGTAAGCTCCCAAGTCCCGTTAGCCATGATGGAATCCATCTCGCTACGGACCGCATCCTTCCAGTAGTCAGCTTCTGGTGATGCGTACGCTTCTGAAATAGAAGTGGGATTATCCTCCACGAGGTATATGAAGAAATCATCACCAAAGGTCTTTGCAGTCCTTTGTCTCTTGCCCCTACCAAGGGATTCCTCATTATCCTCCTCAGGATTTTCATCATGTGTTTGATTATAATATTCCATCGGAATGGCAGGTTCAGCAGTCTCCTCAGATTCCTGTCTAGAAGTGCTTTGTACATCTCTCATGGGAAAAATGTCCTCAAAGAATGTAGCATCTTTAGACTCCATAATTGTACCGACTTTCATGTCAGGTACCTCTGATTTCACTACTAGAAATCTATAGCCAACACTATTCATAGCGTAGCCCAAATTAACACAGTCCACATTCTTTGGTCCAAGCTTATGCTTTTTGGGGATCGGCACATTAACTTTCGCCAAGCAGCCCCAGGTCCGTAAGTACGAGCCCTGTTCAAGAATTCATCCGATTAACCAGTTAACTTGCCGATTAATCCCTACTCATAGGGTCCCCGAGTAGCCGATTACCCGATAAATCGTCCGATCAATTGATTAAATGGCCGATTAACTTGCCGATTAGCCTATTAATCCCCTACTCACCGGCCGACCAAGCAGCTACCAGTTAACGATTTCCTCAACAATGAGTACGAGAGTGTTGTCCTTCTCTTGGTCCACTTCTCATAAGGAGTGATCTAGTTATCCTTTGTCGGAACTTTATTCAGGACATGACAGGATGTCATTATAGCCTCCCCCCACCATGCCTTGGATAAACCCGATGTATCAAACTGTTGGGGAACGTAGTAATTTCAAAAAAATTCCTACGCACACGCAAGATCATGGTGATGCATAGCAACGAGAGGGGAGAGTGTTGTCTACGTACCCTCGTAGACCGAAGCGGAAGCGTTGACGCAACGTAGAGGAAGTAGTCGTACGTCTTCCCGTTCCAACCGATCCAAGCACCGTTACTCCGGCACCTCCGAGTTCTTGGCACACGTTCAGCTCGATGACGCACCCCGGGCTCTGATCCAGCAAAGCTTCGGGGAGGAGTTCCGTCAGCACGACGGCGTGGTGACGATCTTGATGTTCAACCGTCGCAGGGCTTCGCCTAAGCACCGCTACAATATGACCGAGGTGGAATATGGTGGAGGGGGGCACCGCACACGGCTAAGGAACGATCACGAAGATCAACTTGTGTGTCTATGGGGTGCCCCCTGCCCCCGTATATAAAGGAGTGGAGGAGGGGAGGGCCGGCCCTCTCTATGGCGCGCCCTAGGGGAGTCCTACTCCCACCGGGAGTAGGATTCCCCCTTTCCTAGTCCAACTAGGAGTCCTTCCATGTAGTAGGAGTAGGAGACAAGGAAGGGGAAGAGGGAAGAGAAGGAAGGAGGGGCGCAGCCCCTCCCCCTAGTCCAATTCGGACTAGGCCTTAGGGGGCGTGCGGCCTGCCTCTCCTTCTCCCCTAAAGCCCAATAAGGCCCATATTCTTCTTCTCCCATATTCCCGTAACTCCCCGATACTCCGAAAAATACCGGAACCACTCAGAACCTTTCCGATGTCCGAATATAGTCATCAAATATATCGATCTTTACGTCTTGACCATTTCGAGACTCCTCGTCATGTCCCTGATCTCATCCGGGACTCCGAACAACCTTCGGTACATCAAAATACATAAACTCATAATGAAACTGTCATCGTAATGTTAAGCATGCGGACCCTACGGGTCGAGAACAATGTAGACATGACCGAGACACGTCTCCGGTCAATAACCAATAGCGGAACTTGGATGCTCATATTGGTTCCTACATATTCTACAAAGATCTTTATCGGTCAGACCTCATAACAACATACGTTGTTCCCTTTGTCATCGGTATGTTACTTGCCCGAGATTCGATCGTCGGTATCTCAATACCTAGTTCAATCTCGTTACCGGCAAGTCTCTTTACTCGTTCCGTAATACATCATCTCACAACTAACTCATTAGTTGCAATGCTTGCAAGGCTTATGTGATGTGCATTACCGAGAGGGCCCAGAGATACCTCTCCGACAATCGGAGTGACAAATCCTAATCTTGAAATACGCCAACCCAACATGTACCTTTGGAGACACCTATAGAGCACCTTTATAATCACCCAGTTACGTTGTGACGTTTGGTAGCACACAAAGTGTTCCTCTGGCAAACGGGAGTTGCATAATCTCATAGTCATAGGAACATGTATAAGTCATAAAGAAAGCAATAGCAACATACTAAACGATCGGGTGCTAAGCTAATGGAATGGGTCATGTCAATCAGATCATTCACCTAATGATGTGATCCCGTTAATCAAATAACAACTCTTTGTCCATGGTTAGGAAACATAACCATCTTTGATTAACGAGCTAGTCAAGTAGAGGCATACTAGTGACACTCTGTTTGTCTATGTATTCACACATGTATTATGTTTCCGGTTAATACAATTCTAGCATGAATAATAAACATTTATCATGATATAAGGAAATAAATAATAACTTTATTATTGCCTCTAGGGCATATTTCCTTCAGTCTCCCACTTACACTAGAGTCAATAATCTAGTTCACATCGCCATGTGATTTAACATGAATAGTTCACATCACCATGTGATTAACACCCATAGTTCACATCGACATGTGACCAACACCCAAAGGGTTTACTAGAGTCAATAATCTAGTTCACATCGCTATGGGATTAACACCCAAAGAGTACTGAGGTGTGATCATGTTTTGCTTGTGAGAGAAGTTTAGTCAACGGGTCTGCCACATTCAGATCCGTAAGTATTTTGCAAATTTCATGTCAACAATGCTCTGCGTGGAGCTACTATAGCTAATTGCTCCCACTTTCAATATGTATCCAGATTGAGACTTAGAGTCATCTGGATCAGTGTCAAAACTTGCATCGACGTAACCCTTTACGACAAACCTTTGGTCACCTCCATAATCGAGAAACATACCCTTATTCCACTAAGGATAATTTTGACCAATGTCTAGTGATCTACTCCTAGATCACTATTGTACTCCCTTGCCAAACTCAGGGCAGGGTATACAATAGGTCTGGTACACGGCATGGCATACTTTATAGAACCTAGAACACGTTCATGGCAGTGAGCCATAAGGTGGTCTTACTCTGCCAACGCTTAAAGTACGTCCCCGTAAACGGCGAGGGTTTCAGTGAGCAGCAAAACCAGAATTCGAAAAACTCCTACACAAATTAGGTTTTTGGATTGATAAGAAAATAGGCAGTTTTCTGATTAAATTAATCCATGAATAAATCATGAGCATGACATTGACAGTATTGATAACACACTGATTACGATCTAACAGAGCATGTACTACGCATATAGTAGAAACATCTACGCATATCGCTAGTACTGCTACAACAGAAAGAAACATGAGAGGGATAAACGATGTATACCCTCCAATCGGCCATGCGGGGGCGGTGGCGGCGGCGGTAGCCGCGGCATCCTCGGCGGCCTTCTTGTCGGCCTCGGCCTTCTCAGCGGCGGCACGGTCGGCGTCGGTCGACATGATGATGACGAAGGTGATGTGGGCGTAGATGAACAGAAGCGAGCAGTCGTGTAGTCACTACCCAAAAACCTAATCGCCCCTCTCCCGTACAGGATCCGGAGAGGCGGGGTTTCGGAGGCCTGCTCTCCCGTCAACCGTGTACGCGGTGAACGGGACGGAGTCGCCGGCGGCAGCAGCAGCAGAGGAACGACACGGGCGTGGAGGCGGAGATGCGTTCTGTTTCTGTGGCGGCTAGGGTTGGCAGCGCCCCACATATATATATATATGTGCGGCTGCGCGTGGAGAGACGTGGGCTGAACCCACGTCCAAGTCGGTAGCCCATGATCCGATGTCTCAGATCGTGGCCCCACCTGTCAAAGACTCTCCGTTCCTGACCGGCAAAAAGAAGCGCATAGGAGTGAGCTCGGCTCGACTCAATCCCGCAACCCGCGGCACGTCGTGACGAGGCGTGGCGTGGCGAGGCGAGCGGAGGAGGAGGAGTGCGCGAGGGCCTCATCTCTTCTCAAGCTCCAATAGCATCAGGAAGAGAATCCCTTATAAACCACTCCAACTCTCCTTACACTTCCGGGGTGGGACTAAACTTCCCACCACCTTGTCATGCCACCTACATAGGCCCTTAGAGATCATATCTGAAATTGTCATATGGGCTCTAGGCCCATCTCATATTTAAACAATCCCCCACCAGATCTCAGGGGCCCACTTTGTCCTTTGTTCCAAACGCTGTTTTGATATACCAGCATCTCAGTGGAGACCGATTAAGGTTGAGCTCCACCTAGACCAAGTAGTTACACTCCTTCACAACTGAACAATGGACTATGCCTTGAATTGTCAGTTTGGCGTCAAGAAGTTTCACCACAAGTCTCACTGATACGAGGCTGCCGAAGACCGACCCCTCGGGTGGAGCATATTAGTCACACTCCTGGCCTGTTCATGAGCTTGCTAGAGATCACCCCAATCTCATAGACTGTGACCAGCAGTCGGGCTCATATAGGTGTGTTCCTCCAAAGATCGCTCTATAGGATAGCATCTTGCTTATGCATATAAGCCTTGGAACACATTAAGACAGTAGTCATCCTTCCATACAGTTTCCGAGAGTATTGCATCTCCAACGGAGTGTGTTAGTAAAGTTACTCTCCTCAGTTCACCACTGGCTTGTTTTCCCAGCTCCTACTTCACGGGATCTCTGTTCACATAGGTTGGGTTACTACCATGGCAACTCATGTGGGTCTCATACCCATCTCCCTTGATGCGTTATCTATCACAACACATGATAGCCCTTTAGTAAAGGGATCTGCCAGATTCTTAGCCGTTTGAATATAATCCAACGCTATCACTCCGGAGTTCCTCAATTTTCTGACAGCTTTCAATCTCATTCTTATGTGTTTATTGGACTTCATGTTGTCCTTTGAACTCTTCACCTTGACAATAACTGTTTGATTGTCATAGTTCATAAGGATGGACGGAACCGGCTTCTCAACCACTGGCAAGTCCATCAACAGATCTCGAAGCCATTCTGCTTCGCCACCCGATGTGTCTGATGTTGTTAATTCTGCTTCCATTGTCGATCTTGTTAAGATCGTTTGCTTGCAAGACTTCCAGGAAACAGCACCACCTCCAAGAGTAAATATATACCCAGTTGTGGCCTTCATCTCATCAGCATCGGAGATCCAATTCGCATCACTATACCCTTCAAGTACCGACGGGTATCTGGTATAGTGAAGTCCATAGTTCATAGTACCTTTCAGATAGCGCATAACTCTCTCAAGAGCACGCCAATGTACATCACCCGGTTTGGAAACAAATTGGCTCAGTTTGCTAATAGCAAATGCGATGTCAGGCCTCGTTGTGCTCGCTAGATACTGTAGTGAACCAACAATCTGAGAGTATCTCAATTGATATATAGATGTGCGTTTAGACTTTCGAATCAGCACACTAGAATCATATGGTGTTTGAGATGGTTTGCAGTCCGAATATGCAAAACGACTCAACACCTTCTCAACATAATTGGATTGCAAAAGTGTAATCCCCCCTCATCATCTCTCAATAGCTTGATGTTCAAGATAACATCAGCCACTCCAAGGTCCTTCATCTCAAAGTTCTGAGATAGGAAAGACTTAACCTCCTCGATCAACTTGAGATTAGTCCCAAATATCAGTATGTCATCAACATACAAACACAGAATAACTCCTTCGCCCCCACCATAGCGATAGTATACACATTTGTCAGCCTCATTAACAACAAAGCCAACAGATGTCAACGTTTCATTAAACTTGTCATGCCATTGCTTAGGCGCTTGTCTCAGGCCATACAAAGATTTCACCAACTTACACACCTTTCCTTCCTGACCATCCATCACAAAGCCATCAGGCTGTTGCATATAGATTTCCTCCTTTAGCTCTCCGTTCAGGAAAGCCGTCTTAACATCCATCTGATGAATGAGAAGACCATGCGAGGCCGCCAACGAGAGTAATACTCGAATGGTGGTCAGTCTGGCCACAGGTGAATAAGTGTCGAAGAAATCTTCTTCTTCTTTCTGGGCGTAGCCCTTGGCCACAAGCCTAGCCTTGTACTTTTCTATCGTACCATCAGGCCTAAGCTTCTTCTTGAACACCCACTTGCATCCCAATGGTTTGCAACCATAAGGACGTTCAGTAAGCTCCCAAGTCCCGTTAGCCATGATGGAATCCATCTCGCTACGGACCGCATCCTTCCAGTAGTCAGCTTCTGGAGATGCGTACGCTTCTGAAATAGAAGTGGGATTATCCTCCACGAGGTATATGAAGAAATCATCACCAAAGGTATTTACAGTCCTTTGTCTCTTGCCCCTACCAAGGGATTCCTCATTATCCTCCTCAGGATTTTCATCATGTGTTTGATTGTAATATTCCATCGGAATGGCAGGTTCAGGAGTCTCCTCAGATTCCTGTCTAGAAGTGCTTTGTACATCTCTTATGGGAAAAATGTCCTCAAAGAATGTAGCATCTTTAGACTCCATATTTGTACCGACTTTCATGTCAGGTACCTCTGATTTCACTACTAGAAATCTATAGCCAACACTATTCATAGCATAGCCCAAATTAACACAGTCCACAGTCTTTGGTCCAAGCTTACGCTTTTTGGGGATCGGCACATTAACTTTCGCCAAGCAGCCCCAGGTCCGTAAGTACGAGAGTGTTATCCTTCTCTTGGTCCACTTCTCGTAAGGAGTGATCTCGTTATCCTTTGTCGGAACTTTATTCAGGACATGACAGAATGTCATTATAGCCTCCCCCACCATGCCTTGGATAAACCCGACGTATCTAACATGGCGTTAACCAAATCAGTTAGAGTACGGGTTTTCGGCAACCCCGTTTGACTGGGGTGAGTAAGGAGGGGTCCTCTCCTGAATAATATGCCGTGTTCCGCACAAAAGGCATCAAACTCTTTCGAGAAGTACTCTCCACCACGATCTGACCGGACTCGTTTAATTTTCTTTTGAAGTTGATTCTCAACTTCTGCCTTATAGATTTTGAAGTAATGTAGAGCCTCATCTTTAGTATTTAACAGATACACATAGCAATATCTAGTGGAATCATCTATCAAAGTCATGAAATATTTCTTTCCACCTTTAGTCAACACACCATTCATCTCAGAAAGATCAGAATGTATGAGTTCCAGTGGCGCCAAGTGTCTCTCCTCTGCTGCCTTGTGAGGCTTGCGAGGTTGCTTAGATTGCACACACGAATGGCACTTAGAACCTTTGGCTAAAGTGAAACTCGGGATTAAATTCGATTTTTCTAGCCGCGTCATAACACCGAAACTAATGTGACAAAGACGTGAATGCCATACTTCGGATTCATTAACACTCAAATGAATATTGTTCACGACTTTATTACATAGATCTGCAAGAGAAAGGCGGAACATGCCTCCGCATTCATAACCCTTTCCAACAAATAGTCCATATTTCGTAACAACTAATTTATTAGACTCAAATACCAACTTAAACCCTTCTCTACATAGAAGGGAGCCACTAACGAGGTTCTTCTTGATGGCGGGGACATGCTGCACGTTCTTCAGCTGCACGATCCTTCCCGAAGTAAACTTCAGATCGACCGTGCCAACACCAAGAACAGAAGCACTCGCGCCATTCCCCATCAGTACGTTAAAGTGCGTTATATTGACTAGAGGGGGGTGAATAGGCGATTTTTATGGAAGTCTTCAAAACGTGGAAGTTATGAAGACAAACGATAGAAATAAACCTGTTACCCTGCAGCGGAAGGTAAACTACACTAGGCAAGCCATAGTCAAGTATTCAATACAGTGAAAGCTCAATGACTAATAGCAGCAATGTAGTAAGGATCAGGTAGGAAGATATTATGAAGCCAAACAGAACACGCAGTCACTCAGTGAAGATAAAAGATATTGCAATCATACAATGACTTCACAAGGAGTAACAGTACGTAAAGAGAAGGGAAGGATGAAACCAGTGACTCGTTGAAGACAATGATGTGTTGGACCAGTTCCAGTTGCTGTGACGACTGTACGTCTGGTTAGGGCGGCTAGGTATTTAAACCTGAGGACACACAGTCCCGGACACCCAGTCCTGAAAACGCAGCTCAGGACACCCAGTCCTCACCGTATTCCCCTTGAGCTAAGGTCACACAGATCTCGCCCAATCACTCTGGTAAGTCTTCAAGGTAGACTCCCAAACCTTCACAGACTTCGTTCACCGGCAATCCACAATGTCTCTTGGATGCTCAGAACGCGACGCCTAACCGGCTGGAGGATTCACAGTCCTCAAGTGTAATAAGTCTTCAGATCACACAGACAAGAAGACTTAAGTGATGCCTAATTCTCTTTGGCTCTGGGTGATTAGGGCTTTATCCTCGCAAGGAATTCTCTCTAAAGGGCTTCGAGGTGGGTTGCTCTCAAACGACAAAAGCCGTACACTAAATCTGAGCAGCCAACCGTTTATGGTTGTAGGGGGTGGGCTATTTATAGCCACTAGGCAACCCGACCTGATTTGTCCGAAATGACCCTGGGTCACTAAGGAACTGACACGTGTTCCAACGGTCAGATTTCAAACTCACACGGCAACTTTACTTGGGCTACAAGCAAAGATGACTTGTCCGACTCTGGACAAGATTTGCTCTCATAGTCTTCACTCGAAGACATAGGTTTTGGTTAAGCATCACTTTAGTCATTCTGACTGGTTCTCTTGGACCCCACTTAACAGTACGGTGGTTCCTATGACTCAACAAAGAAGAAGAAAAAGAATTACGAAAGATCTAAGTCTTCGAGCTCCATAGGCTTCATGCGATGTCTTCTCTTGTCATAGTCTTCAATGTGAATATCTTCATATACCACCTTTGACATCAATATCTTCATACATTTTTAGGGGTCATCTCTGGTAGGAAAACCGAATCAATGAGGGACTTCTACCTGTGTTATCCTGCAATTCTCACAAACACATTAGTCCCTCAACTAGGTTTGACGTCAATACTCCAAAACCAACTAGGGGTGGCACTAGATGCACTTACAATATCCCCCTTTTTGGTGATTGATGACAAACTAGTTGAAGTTTTCAACGGGGAATATAATATGTGAAATTGTAAAGGATGAGGAATTGTCTTCATAAGTTGCAAGGGCTCCCCCTGAAGATGTGCATATAAGTAGTTTGCTTTTGGAATGCAAATGCACATGGCAGGTTGTGCTTGTGGAGATCCTCTTCAACTTATGATGACAATCCACTATGCATGTGAAGGTATGTGAAGATAATGACATGCATAATGGAAAATGGACGTCTGCAAAATGCTCTGAGTGCGAAATTTATCGTCGCACATGCGGAATTTATTATCGCATCACAAAATGGCAAATAGTAGCAGACGACCATCGAGTTTAAGTGTTACAACTCAAAGAACCAAATGTATCAAAACGAGAGTTGTAAACACGAAGCAAAATATGAAGCACCCGCCCATATGGACCCGCTTGAAAAATGTTAAACTCATATGCTTCTCCCCCTTTTGTCAGTAAGGACCAAAAAGGTTTGAAGACATAGAGCCTCTACTCGTTCCCATGAAGAGTAGGTGAAGCAGCAGGGTCGTTGGTGGTGTTCGGCTGTGCAGAAGAGCTTGGAGCAGTGTCGAAGCGTGCTGAAGGAGGCGGCGGTGAAGTAGCATCGTCGTCATCCTCGATCACTCTGGCATTTACAGTTGCAGCAGAGGAAGAGAACTCAGAGTCTTCAAGAGATGGAGTTCGTCGCAGCACTGCCCTTCGAGGAGGTGTGGAGTCAAACTTGAAGCGCTCAGAGAAGCCATCCTCGTGAAGATCATCTTCAGAACACATTAGCGTCATCCCTTTCTATGTGCGGCGAGAGGTTTCATGGGCAACAAAAGCATTCTTGGTGGCAAGATTGCGAATGCGATTAACATCCACCAAGAGGCTTTGCATTTGACGCTTCAACCAGTCATGATGCCTATCCTGTTTCTGATGAAGAGCCACAAGAAGCTCTCGGTCATTGAGAACACGAGTGCGCTTCTTGGGTTGTGGGGCAGTTGTACTGTCAGTGGCTTCAGTGAGAGCAGGATGCGGTGCACGTGTAGTGCCAGCCAAAGGATACACACAAGTGACTGCTTCAACTCCTTCAATGTTCTGAGAAAAACTTTGATGCTCTGCATTCTGAAGACTTAGAGGTTCCTTGGCAGGCTCAGGATAGATGGCTTCAATAGACATATCCACATCAGGCAGAAAAATCCGATGATTGTGAGCAGATGGCTGATATGAGATAGCGGAGTGAAGTTTGATCAGCCGCATTACTCATGGGGCGTAGAACTTCAAGCCAAACAGATCAGAGCCTGATGCAGCAAGTTGGCAAATGAAGAAGTCCTGTGCATTGAAGCATTTTCCATGAAGAATATAGAAGACCAAAGTCTTCATTGCACCTTCCAGCTTGGCATGTGGAGAGTGCCCTTTGATGGGCCAGAGAGTTCGCCTTATAATGTGATAAATAGTCCTTGGCAGATACTCTAGGTCTTCAACAAAGAACTCTTTGGGATATGCAGCATCTTGGGGTAATGGCTTCATCATACTGAGCATCTGACTCATGTTAGGTTCAGGCTTTTGAAAGATGCTCTCCACAGCTTCACTGTGAAGTTGACAGCCAGATTCATAGAGATCGCCAGGAGTGGGTAGACCAGTGAGATCAATGATGTCAAAGGCTTTGGCTTCGTGATTAACGTTTCCTGTCATCCACTCTAGGACCCAAGTCTTCGGATCTCTGTTATACCCGCGGATGTGAAGTGTGGCATAGAATTGGAGCAGCAACTCTTCATTCCAATGCTCTTGGTCAGTGATGAACGGCAGCAATCCAACCTCTTTGAAGCAATCCATAGCTTCTTCCAGACAGGGCAGACCAGCTATTGCATCAATGTCAAGACGCTTGTGTGGGAAGATGCGAGCTTGATTGTATAGAATGCAGGAGTAATAGCTTCGCTGCGGATAGCTCCAGAACCGATCAGATGATATTCTTTCCCTTGAGTAGGGGTTCCTGGAGCTATTGAAGAATGTGTTGTCTGCTCTGAAGCCATTGATATTGAAGGATCCAGGTGATGATGCAGGACCTGGGAACCTGGGCAATCTTGGGATTGGCTTCTGTACCTGAGGCCTGTGCTCAACATGATAGTCGAACTGAGGACCGGCAGCAGGCGCAGGAACAGAAGCAATGGGATCAGTGGCTTCGCTGACTTCTGGTGCTTTTGTTGGTGAGGGCTCCACATTAGCTTCAGCCATGACAACGTCAATGGCTTCATTGGTGTTGATGGTGGCAGCCTCAAGATTTTCAACCTCCACTTGACGAGCTGGAGGGTCGGTCACAACCACGTTCTCCTCAAGAACCGCTTCTTGGTGGGACAGGGGAGTAGCAGCTTGTGGGACTTCTTCATCGGCTGATGCAGCCGGAATGTCTTCAGCAGCTTCAGCTTCAGACGCAGAGACTGGAGGCCTTGGTCCTTTGCGAAGCCTGCGCAATGCAGGCGACGCCTGTGTAGTTGGAGTTGGCTGGGCCTCAAAGTCTTCTTCCTCTTGTGGGCGATCAGCCCATGAAGCATCCTGAGTAATTGGCGTCAGAGGACGACCAATGCTGATGAGTTCGCTGTGCTTGGGCTGAGGAAGGACTGCACCATCTTCTACATGGTCATGGTGACCAATGTCGTCAGCAGCGATGGGATCAGCTGCTGGAAAGTCTTCAGCTTCATGAGCCTCTGTGAAAGCAGGCTCATGGATTGTCAGTTGGCGTTCAGCGTTAGGACGAACCATGGAAATGGGTTCAACAATCAAAGTCTCTGTGGGAGCAGCCCGTTCTTTCTTGGTCTTCCTCTTCTTCTTGGAGGGGGCAGTAGGAGAGGCTTCAGGATGTTTCCTCTTCCTGGCTTCAGCCTCAACAGTCCTTGTCTTCTTCAGCTCTGAAGCGGTTGACCGGCTTTTTGGCTTCGAGCCAGTCATTCTAGGTGGGAAGACAATGGGATCTGCTTCCTGCCTTGGTGCGAGAGGTTCGGTCACAATGGGCTTCTTCTTCTGCTTAGCAGCCATCCTGGGATCAATGCCCGGACGCCCAAGGGCCTTGCGCTTCTCAGCTTCGTTGTAGCCTTGCACACACTTGTCAGCCAGGTTCTTCATACGCTCCCGAGAACCCTGAGCTTCTGCGCATTTCTTGAGAAAGGCTTCTTTGAGCTCGTGCAGCATAATCTTGAAGTTTTTCACCTCTTGCACGCTAAGTTTGGCCATATGCTTCTTGAACTGAGCCTTTTCATAGTCAATCTTTTGCTTCAGTTCGACGATGTGTTGAGCGAGGGCTGGCTCTGAAGCAATGGCGCCATGGAAGGCGACACTGAGGCCAATGGGTAGTTGCAGATCTTCGAAGCTAATGTTTGGCGTGTCAAATCATTCATCAATGAAGTTGTGGATGATTGTTACATCAAAGAGAGGCAGATCATTGAAGATTTCTGCTTCTTCTTTGCTCTTGATGAGTTGCTCAAGAGCGTCATCTGCAAGATCTTCATCACTTGACAGATCAATGGCATCATTGCACAGAATGGCAGCAGTTGTTAGCTCTTGGCCGGTGTGTGGCAGAGGCATCTTGACCTTCTGGGGCTTGGAGATGCATGAAAAATCTTCAGACTGCACACTGTCTTCAGGAGGTGCAGTTGCCAGTGGCTTCGCCCGTGAGATTTTTGGTGCAGAGGCCGACTTTGAAGCTTTTGGCTGCTTCAGCTTCTTTGGCTTCGGCGCTGCAGGCGCTTCATCTGATTCAGCGTCATCTGCAGGCTCATTCATGGTTGTCCTTTGAACCACGATGTGAGTGATGAGGCCTTCAAGACTGTAGAACGGCCCAAGAAGATTGGGTTCAGCTTCGCGAGTTCCATCGGCACGGGGAGCAGAGGGACCAGGGTTGAAATCTAAACCCAAAGTCTTCTTGTTCTGCTTCGCTGAGTTCTGGGCAAACTGGAAGTTGTGCTTAAACAGATTATCGTCACGACACCATAGCAGGGACGATGGGTCAGCATCCGCAGGCTGTGGTCCACGGACCATGCAGGGATAGAAGCCTTGTTCAATGGCTTCATCTCTGGTCCTGGGTTGAAGATTTTTGTAGAGGATGTCTCCCCATGGTCGCTTGATGGCATTCTTTTCAGCATATTCCTTGGTCACAAATCTGTACTTGACCAATAGCGTCGAATCCATTGGATTCGCGTCTTGCGCTGATTGTAATCCTCTTCAGGATCTGTCTTGTACAGCTCTGAGAGGTCATCGGGCAGATCTCTTGATGTTTCTTCTCGACGCTTTCTGCCACCCTTCCTTGCCGATTTTTCTGAAGCCATGAACCTTAACCAGAAAGGCTTCAATACGTTCAGAGGCTTCAAAGGTTTTCGCTTGCTGGACAAACAGGAACTGGCTTCGGGAGAATTTATGTGATGCTGTAAGAATTCTGCAAATGAATGCAGACTATGAGAACAAAGGGATTCTCCCACGGACATGTACCTATGACAGCATTAAGGTGTGAGGGAAGGGGAAGAGGTCATATGCATTCTCAGAAGATTTTGAAGATAAATCAGTTTAGAAGACATTGACCTCATCGTGCGAAGACATTCACTCATAGATAAGGAGTTGGTTCCAGATTTGTACGAATCCACGGATCAGTACAAGTGAGGAATCTAACTACTTTGTGAAGCATAAGTGAATATACTAGGCATGTTATGAGATGCAGTATGAAAGAGATCCAACTTGTGTGAATAGAAACTGCTTGTGGTAGAAAGTGATAAAGCTATAGGATCAAAGAGGCTGTAAAAAGGAGGTTTTATTTACCACACGAAGAACTGCTAGACGGAGTGGAAGAGGAGGCCGAGCAGTTCGATCGTCCATGCCCTAACTTGGCGATGGAGGACACGATGTCTGCGGTCGGCGTGAAGACGGCGTCGGAGAGGTTGCGGCAGCGAAGCGCTTCGTCGCCAGCATCGTCGAGGGCTAGCGGTGGCGCTAGGGTTCGTGCGAGAGTGGAAGAAGAGATAATGACTGCTGTGAGGTGTGTATTTATAGGTACAGGGGCGGCACTGCGTTATTACACAGGTGCCCCTGGTGATTCGCATCTGAGGAACACGTGGCCATCATGCAGCATATTGGGGTTTGTTCCACGTCCCATGCACGCCTGGATTGTCGGGTGGTCGTTCCCACTTCTCCGGGTTTCAGGTGGAGGAATGAGCATTGAAAACGGACTTAATGGTTGTCTCTGTATCTTCTGCTGACAAGGACGCAGAGAAGACATTCGACAGTTTCAATAGAATGCATACGATTTGGAGAGATAGAGTTTGAGATAGAAAGCATAGAGAGGTTAGGGTCCGATCACATTCACAATTAGTTCAAAAGATTCAACAAGAAGACATAGCTATAAGTGAATGTTGTAGAGGACAGAACACTAGTATATATATATATAATCAACATAGTGAAGATAATCATGAAGATATGTTGAGATTGAAGCCAATACCAAATGTGAAGACATAGCAAATGTAATGCCGTGAGTGAAACACTTCAAACAGAGCATTTGGTGGTGGCGTTACCCACCGTATAGGAAGTATTAGACCCAGACACGGTGCACAATTATCGTGGCGCTCCGAAGTCAAATTACACATTAATGTATTCACACTTAGAATGTATGTCTTCATTGATTGAAGATATACTTTACTTCGTGTGTTGCACATCTAAGTCATCAATATGCATAAGTGTTAGGATGTGTGCCTGATCACAGGACATTTGAGGATTCCAGGATATTTAGCTCACACCGTAACTTGCAAAATCTCTTCTCATCCAAGGGCTTGGTGAAGATATCTGCCAATTGCTCTTCAGTGTTGACATGTATGATATCAATATCTTCCTTCACAACATGATCTCTGAGAAAGTGATGACGAATTTCAATGTGCTTTGTCTTCGAGTGCTGAACTGGGTTATTGGCAATCTTGATGGCGCTTTCATTGTCGCAGTAGAGTGGCACTTGCTTTAGATGAATGCCATAGTCCTTGAGTGTTTTCTTCATCCACAGAAGCTGAGCGCAGCAAGATCCAGCAGCAATGTATTCAGATTCAGCAGTGGAGAGAGATACACAGTTCTGCTTCTTTGAAGACCAACATACAAGTGATCATCCCAGAAAGTGACATGTGCCTGATGTAGACTTGCGATCCACTTTGTCACTAGCATAATCAGCATCCGAGAATCCAACCAGATCAAACTCTGAGCCCTTTGGATACCATAATCCTAGAGTTGGGGTGTGAGCCAAATATCAAAGAATTCGCTTCACAGCTAAGTGATGCGACTCCTTTGGTGTCGCTTGGAATCGAGCACACATGCAAACACTAAGCATAATATCTGGCCTAGATGCACATAGATAAAGCAAAGAACCAATCATGGAGCGGTATACCTTTTGATTGAACTCTTTACCATTGTCGTCGGGACCCAGATGATGCTTGGCTGGCATTGGTGTCGTGAAGCCTTTGCAGTCTTGCATACCGAACTTCTTCAGACAATCTTTGAGATACTTCTCTTAGATATGAAGATGCCATTGCGTTGCTGTCGTATTTGGAGACCGAGGAAGAACTTCAGCTCTCCCATCATGGACATCTGATATTGCTCTTGCATCATATATCCAAACTCTTCACTGTACTTCTGATTGGTGCAGCCGAAGATAATGTCGTCCACATATATTTGGCACACAAACAGTTCACCATCATATGTCTTCGTGAAGAGAGTGTTGGAAATATGCCCTAGAGGCAATAATAAAAGCATTATTGTTATATTTCCTTGTTCATGATAATTGTCTTTATTCATGCTATAATTGTGTTATCCGGAAACCGTAATACATGTGTGAATAATAGACACCAACATGTCCCTAGTGAGCCTCTAGTTGACTAGCTCGTTGATCAACAGATAGTCATGGTTTCCTGACTATGGACATTGGATGTCATTGATAATGAGATCACATCATTAGGAGAATGATGTGATGGACAAGACCCAATCCTAAACATAGCATAAGATCGTATAGTTCGTTTGCTAGAGTTATTTCCAATGTCAAGTATCCTTTCCTTAGACCATGAGATCGTGTAACTCCCGGATGTCGTAGGAGTGCTTCGGGTGTACCAAACTTCACAACGTAACTGGGTGACTATAAAGGTATACTACGGGTATCTCTGAAAGTGTCTATTGGGTTGACACAGATAAAGACTGGGATTTGTCACTCCATATGACGGAGAGGTATCACTGGGCCCACTCGGTAATGCATCATCATTATGAGCTCAATGGGACCAAGTGTCTGGTCACGGGATCATGCATTACGGTACGAGTAAAGTGGCTTTCCGGTAACGAGATTGAATGAGGTATTGGGATACCGACGATCGAATCTCAGGCAAGTAACATACCGGTTGACAAAGGGAATTGTATACGGGGTTGCTTGAATCCTCGACATCGTGGTTCATTCAATGAGATCATCGAGGAGCATGTGGGAGCCAACATGGGTATCCAGATCCCGCTGTTGGTTATTGACCGGAGAGCAATCTCGGTCATGTCTACATGTCTCCCGAACCCGTAGGGTCTACACACTTAAGGTTCGGTGACGCTAGGGTTGTAGGGATATGTATATGCAGTAACCCGAATGTTTTTCGGAGTCCCGGATGAGATCCCGGATGTCACGAGGAGTTTTGGAATGGTCCGGAGGTAAAAAATTATATATAGGAAGTGCTATTTCGGCCATCGGGACAAGTTTCGGGGTCACCGGTATTGTACCGGGACCACCGGAAGGGTCCCGGGGGTCCACCGGGTGGGGCCACCTATCCCGGAGGGCCCCATGGGCTGAAGTGGGAAGGGATCCAGCCCAAAGTGGGCTGGGGCGCCACTTCCCCATAGGGCCCATGCGCCTAGGGTGGGGGAAACCCTAAAAGGGGGCGCCCCCTTGCTTGGGGGGCAAGCCCCCCACCCCTTGGTCGCCGCCCCCCTAGGAGATTGCATCTCCTAGGGCCGGCGCCCCCCCCTAGGCCCCCTATATATAGTGGGGGGGAGGGAGGGTCTCTTACCTTTTTGCCTTTGGTGCCTCCCTCTCTCTCTCTCCAACACCTCCTCCTCCTCCATAGAGCTTGGCGAAGCCCTGCCGGAGTACTGCAGCTCCATCACCACCACGCCGGCGTGCTGCTGCTGGAGCCATCTTCCTCAACCTCTCCTTCCCCCTTGCTGGATCAAGAAGGAGGAGATGTTACGCTGACCGTACGTGTGTTGAACGCGGAGGTGCCGTCCGTTCGGTGCTAGGATCTCCGGTGATTTGGATCACGTCGAGTACAACTCCCTCATCCCCGTTCTTTGAACGCTTCCGCTCGCAATCTACAAAGGTATGTAGATGCATCCGATCACTCGTTGCTAGATGATCTCATAGATGGATCTTGGTGAAACCGTAGGAAAATTTTTGTTTTCTGCAACGTTCCCCAACAGTGGCATCATGAGCTAGGTCTATGCGTAGTTCTTCTTGCGCGAGTAGAACACAATTTGTTGTGGGCGTAGATGTTGTCAACTCTCTTGCCGCTACTAGTTTTATCTTGCTTCAACGGTATTGTGGGATGAAGCGGCCCGGACCAACCTTACACGTACGCTTACGTGAGACCGGTTCCACCGACTAACATGCACTAGTTGCATAAGGTGGCTGGCGGGTGTCTGTCTCTCCCACTTTAGTTGGAGCGGATTCGATGAAAAGGGTCCTTATGAAGGGTAAATAGAAGTTGACAAATCACGTTGTGGCTTTCACGTAGGTAAGAAAACGTTCTTGCTAGAACCCTATTGCAGCCACGTAAAACTTGCAACAACAATTAGAGGACGTCTAACTTGTTTTTGCAGCAAGTGTTCTGTGATGTGATATGGCCAAAGTTGTGATGAATGATGAATGATATATATATGTGATGTATGAGATCATGTTCTTGTAATAGGAATCACGACTTGCATGTCGATGAGTATGACAACCGGCAGGAGCCATAGGAGTTGTCTTTATTTTTGTATGACATGCGTGTCATTGAGAAACGCCATGTAAATTACTTTACTTTATTGCTAAACGTGTTAGCCATAGTAGTAGAAGTAATAGTTGGCGAGCAACTTCATGGAGACACGATGATGGAGATCATGGTGTCACGCCGGTGACAGGATGATCATGGAGCCACAAGATGGAGATCAAAGGAGCTATGTGATATTGGCCATATCATGTCACTATTATTATTTGATTGCATGTGATGTTTATCATGTTTTGTACATCTTGTTTACTTAGAACGACGGTAGTAAATAAGATGATCCCTCATAATAATTTCAAGAAAGTGTTCCCCCTAACTGTGCACCGTTGCGACAGTTCGTTGTTTCGAAGCACCACGTGATGATCGGGTGTTAGATTCAAACATTCACATACAACGGGTGTAAGACAGATTTACACATGCAAACACTTAGGTTGACTTGACGAGCCTAGCATGTACAGACATGGCCTCGGAACACAGAACACCGAAAGGTCGAGCATGAGTCGTATAGAAGATACGATCAACATGAAGATGTTCACCGATGTTGACTAGTCCGTCTCACGTGATGATCGGACACGGCCTAGTTAACTCGGATCATGTTATACTTAGATAACTAGAGGGATGTCTATCTAAGTGGGAGTTCATTGAATAATTTGATTAGATGAACTTAATTATCATGAACTTAGTGTAGGATCGAAGTATGTCTAGAGGGGGGTGATTAGACTACTTGACCAAATAAAAACTTAACCTTTTCCCAATTTTAGTTCTTGGCAGATTTTAGCTATTTTAGGATAAGTCAAGCAATCATCACACAATACAAGCAAGCATGCAAAGAGTATATTGGCAGCGGAAAGTAAGGCATGCAACTTGCAAGAATGTAAAGGGAAGGGTTTGGAGAATTCAAACGCTATTGGAGACACGGATGTTTTTCCCGTGGTTCGGATAGGTGGTGCTATCCTACATCCACGTTGATGGAGACTTCAACCCACGAAGGGTAACGGTTGCGCGAGTCCACACAGGGATCCACCCAAGGGCAACGGTTGCGCGAGTCCACACAGGGCTCCACCCACGAAGGGTCCACGAAGAAGCAACCACCCACAAAGGGTCCACGAAGAAGCAACCTTGTCTATCCCACCATGGCCATCGCCCACGAAGGACTTTCCTCACTAGCGGTAGATCTTCACGAAGTAGGCGATCTCCTTGCCCTTAAAAACTCCTTGGTTCAACTCCACAATCTTTTCGGAGGCTCCCAAGTGACACCTAGCCAATCTAGGAGACACCACTCTCCAAGAAGTAACAAATGGTGTGTAGGTAATGAACTCCTTGCTCTTGTGCTTCAAATGATAGTCTCCCCAACACTCAACTCTCTCTCATAGGATTTGGATTTGGTGGAAAGAAGATTTGAGTGGAAAGCAACTTGGGAAGGCTAGAGATCAAGATTCATATGGTAGGAATGGAATGTCATGATCTCAACACATGAGTAGGTGGTTTTCTCTCAGAACATATGAGTAGGAATGGTGTGTGTGTTCTGATGGCTCTCTCCTCGAATGAGAAGGAGGTGGAGGGGTATATATAGCCTCCACACAAAATCCAACCGTTACACACAATTTACCAATCTCGGTGGGACCGAATCAGAAAACTCGGTCTGACCGAAGTAGTAAACCTAGTGACCGTTAGGAATTTCGGTGGGACTGACATGCAACTCGGTAGGACCGATTCGGTTAGGGTTTGGGCATAACGTAATCTCGGTGAGACCGATTACACAAATTCGGTGAGACCGAATTTGGTAATTAGCTAACCAGAGAGTTGGTCAGGCAAACTCGGTGGGACCGATTTGCTCTTTCAGTGAGACCGAAAAGTTACAAAGGGGAAACACTAAGTTTACATTGCAATCTCGGTGGGACTGATTCGCTCTTTCGGTGGGACTGAAAAGTTACGAAAGGGAAACAGAGAGTTTGCAACCCCATCTCGGTGGGACCGAGATCCTTATCGGTAGAACCGAATTGCTAGGGTTTGGCAGTGGCTAATGACAAGTGAAACTCGGTGGCGCCGGATAGGAAGAATCGGTAGGACCGAGTTTGGCTTAGAGTTTAGGTCATATGTGGATATGGGAAAGTAGTTGAGGGTTTTGGAGCATATCATTAAGCACATGAAGCAAGAGGCTCATTAAGCAACACCTCATCCCTCCTTGATAGTATTGGCTTTTCCTATGGACTCAATGTGATCTTGGATCACTAAAATATAAAATGAAGAGTCTTGAGCTTTTGAGCTTGAGCCAATCCTTTGTCCTTAGCATTTTGAGGGTTCCACTTTCACATCCATGCCATGCCAATCATTGAGCTTTCCTGGAATAATCACCTTGGAATAGCATTAGCTCAATGAGCTATATGTTGTTATGAATTACCAAAACCACCTAGGGATAGTTGCACTTTCACTTAGTCTAAAGTATTTACAATATGTCTTGTAGATCAAATGGCCAACGTAGTCCTCAACTTCAACGCATTCCTAGAGAAAACCAAGATGAAAGACGATGGCAGCAACTATACGGACTGGGTCCGGAACCTGAGGATCATCCTCATAGCTGCCAAGAAAGAATATGTCCTACAAGCACCGCTAGGTGACGCACCCGTCCCACAGAACCAAGACGTTATGAACGCTTGGCAGACACGTGCTGATGACTACTCCCTCGTTCAGTGCGGCATGCTTTACAGCTTAGAGCCGGGGCTCCAAAAGCGTTTTGAGAGACATGGAGCATATGAGATGTTCGAAGAGCTGAAAATGGTTTTTCAAGCTCATGCCCGGGTTGAGAGATATGAAGTCTCCGACAAATTCTTCAGCTGTAAGATGGAGGAAAATAGTTCTGTCAGTGAGCACATACTCACTATGTCTGGGTTACATAACCGCTTGAATCAGCTGGGAGTTAATCTCCCGGATGATGCGGTCATTGACAGAATCCTCCAGTCGCTTCCACCAAGCTACAAGAGCTTTGTGATGAACTTCAATATGCAGGGGATGGAAAAGACCATTCCTGAGTTATTTTCAATGCTGAAATCAGCAGAGGTAGAAGTCAAGAAGGAACATCAAGTGTTGATGGTGAATAAAACCACTAAGTTCAAGAAGGGCAAGGGTAAAAAGAACTTCAAGAAGGACGGCAAGGGAGTTGCCGCGCCCGGCAAGCAAGCTGCCGGGAAGAAGCCAAAGAATGGACCCAAGCCCGAGACTGAGTGCTTTTATTGCAAGGGAAGTGGTCACTGGAAGCGGAACTGCCCCAAATACTTAGCGGACAAGAAGGCCAGCAAAACAAAAGGTATATGTGATATACATGTAATTGATGTGTACCTTACCAGTACTCGTAGTAGCTCCTGGGTATTTGATACCGGTGCAGTTGCTCACATTTGTAACTCAAAGCAGGAGCTGCGGAATAAGCGGAGACTGGCAAAGGACAAGGTGACGATGCGCGTCGGGAATGGTTCCAAGGTCAATGTGATCGCCGTCGGCATGCTACCTCTACATTTACCTTCGGGATTAGTTTTAAACCTTAATAATTGTTATTTAGTGCCAGCTTTGAGCATGAACATTGTACCGGGATCTCGTTTAATTTGAGATGGCTACTCATTTAAATCCGAGAATAATGGTTGTTCTATTTATATGAGAGATATGTTTTATGGTCATGCTCCGATGGTGAATGGTTTATTCTTAATGAATCTTGAGCGTAATGCTACACATGTTCATAGTGTGAATACCAAAAGATATAAGGTTGATAATGATAGTCCCACATACTTGTGGCACTGCCGCCTTGGTCACATAGGTGTCAAACGCATGAAGAAGCTCCATGCAGATGGACTTTTAGAGTCTCTTGATTATGAATCATTTGACACGTGCGAACCATGCCTCATGGGTAAAATGACCAAGACTCCGTTCTCAGGAACAATGGAGCGAGCACCCAACTTATTGGAAATCATACATACTGATGTGTGCGGTCCAATGAGCGTTGAGGCTCGCGGTGGCTATCGTTATGTTCTCACCCTTACTGATGACTTGAGTAGATATGGGTATGTCTACTTAATGAAACACAAGTCTGAAACCTTTGAAAAGTTCAAGGAATTTCAGAGTGAGGTTGAGAATCAACGTGACAGAAAAATCAAGTTTTTGCGATCAGATCGTGGAGGAGAATACTTGAGTCACGAATTTGGCACACATTTAAGAAAATGTGGAATAGTTTCACAACTCATGCCGCCTGGAACACCTCAGCGTAATGGTGTGTACGAACGTCGTAATCGCACTCTATTAGATATGGTGCGATCTATGATGTCTCTTACCGATTTACCGCTATCTTTCTGGGGCTATGCTTTAGAGACTGCCGCATTCACTTTAAATAGGGCTCCATCGAAATCCCTTGAGACGACACCGTATGAATTATGGTTTGGGAAGAAACCTAAGCTGTCGTTTCTAAAAGTTTGGGGATCCGATGCTTATGTCAAGAAACTTCAACCTGAAAAGCTCGAACCCAAGTCGGAAAAATGCGTCTTCATAGGATATCCTAAAGAAACTATTGGGTATACCTTCTACCTCAGATCCGAAGGCAAGATCTTTGTTGCCAAGAATGGATCCTTTCTAGAGAAGGAGTTTCTCTCGAAAGAAATAAGTGGGAGGAAAGTAGAACTTGATGAAGTATTACCTCTTGAACCGGAAAATGGCGCAACTCAAGAAAATGTTCCTGAGGTGCCTGCACCGACTAGAGAGGAAGTTAATGATGATGATCAAGATACTTCTGATCAAGCTCCTACTGAAATTCGAAGGTCCACAAGGACACGTTCCGCACCAGAATGGTACGGCAACCCTGTCTTGGAAATCATGTTGTTAGACAATAGTGAGCCTTCGAACTATGAAGAAGCGATGGCGGGCCCGGATTCCGACAAATGGCTAGAAGCCATGAAATCCGAGATAGGATCCATGTATGAAAACGAAGTATGGACTTTGACTGACTTGCCTGTTGAACGGTGAGCCATAGAAAATAAATGGATCTTTAAGAAGAAGACAGACGCGGATGGTAATGTGACCATCTATAAAGCTCGGCTTGTCGCTAAGGGTTATCGACAAGTTCAAGGGATTGACTACGATGAGACTTTCTCACCGGTAGCGAAGCTAAAGTCCGTCCGAATCATGTTAGCAATTGTCGCATTCTATGATTATGAGATATGGCAAATGGACGTCAAAACGGCATTCCTTAATGGTTTCCTTAAGGAAGAATTGTATATGATGCAACCGGAAGGTTTTGTCGATTCTAAGAATGTTGACAAGGTGTGCAAGCTCCAACGCTCGATTTATGGGCTGGTGTAAGCATCTCGGAGTTGGAACATTCGCTTTGATGAGATGATCAAAGCATTTGGGTTTACGCAGACTTATGGAGAAGCCTGCGTTTACAAGAAAGTGAGTGGGAGCTCTGTAGCATTTCTCATATTATATGTAGATGACATACTTTTGATGGGAAATGATATAGAACTCTTGGACAGCATTAAGGCCTACTTGAATAAGAGTTTTTCAATGAAGGACCTTGGAGAAGCTGCTTATATATTAGGCATCAAGATCTATAGAGATAGATCGAGACGCCTCATAGGTCTTTCACAAAGCACATACCTTGATAAGATATTGAAGAAGTTCAATATGGATCAGTCTAAGAAGGGGTTCTTACCTGTGTTACAAGGTGTGAAATTGAGCTCAGCTCAATGTCCGACCACGGCAGAAGATATAGAAGAGATGAGTGTCATCCCCTATGCCTCAGCCATAGGTTCTATTATGTATGCCATGCTGTGTACCAGACCTGATGTAAACCTTGCCGTAAGTTTGGTAGGAAGGTACCAAAGTAATTCCGGCAAGGAACACTGGGCAGCGGTCAAGAATATCCTGAAGTACCTGAAAAGGACTAAGGAAATGTTTCTCGTTTATGGAGGTGACGAAGAGCTCGTCGTAAAGGGTTACGTCGACGCTAGCTTCGACACAGATCTGGATGACTCAAAGTCACAAACCGGATACGTGTATATTTTGAATGGTGGGGCAGTAAGCTGGTGCAGTTGCAAGCAGAGCGTCATGGCGGGATCTACATGTGAAGCGGAGTACATGGCAGCCTCAGAGGCAGCACATGAAGCAATTTGGGTGAAGGAGTTCATCACCGACCTAGGAGTCATACCCAATGCGTCGGGGCCAATCAAACTCTTCTGTGACAACACTGGAGCTATTGCACTTGCCAAGGAGCCCAGGTTTCACAAGAAGACAAGGCACATCAAGCGTCGCTTCAACTCCATTCGTGAAAATGTTCAAGATGGAGACATAGATATTTGTAAAGTACATACGGACCTTAATGTAGCAGATCCATTGACTAAACCTCTCCCTAGAGCAAAACATGATCAACACCAGAATTCCATGGGTGTTCGATTCATCACATTGTAACTAGATTATTGACTCTAGTGCAAGTGGGAGACTGTTGGAAATATGCCCTAGAGGCAATAATAAAGGCATTATTATTATATTTCCTTGTTCATGATAATTGTCTTTATTCATGCTATAATTGTGTTATCCGGAAACCGTAATACATGTGTGAATAATAGACACCAACATGTCCCTAGTGAGCCTCTAGTTGACTAGCTCGTTGATCAACAGATAGTCATGGTTTCCTGACTATGGACATTGGATGTCATTGATAACGAGATCACATCATTAGGAGAATGATGTGATGGACAAGACCCAATCCTAAACATAGCATAAGATCGTATAGTTCGTTTGCTAGAGTTATTTCCAATGTCAAGTATCCTTTCCTTAGACCATGAGATCGTGTAACTCCCGGATGCCGTAGGAGTGCTTCGGGTGTACCAAACGTCACAACATAACTGGGTGACTATAAAGGTATACTACGGGTATCTCTGAAAGTGTCTGTTGGGTTGACACGGATCAAGACTGGGATTTGTCACTCCGTATGACGGAGAGGTATCATTGGGCCCACTCAGTAATGCATCATCATTATGAGCTCAAAGTGACCAAGTGTCTGGTCACGGGATCATGCATTACAGTACGAGTAAAGTGGCTTGCCGGTAACAAGATTGAACGAGGTATTGGGATACCGACGATCGAATCTCGGGCAAGTAACATACCGATTGACAAAGGGAATTGTATACGGGGTTGCTTGAATCCTCGACATCGTGGTTCATCCGATGAGATCATCGAGGAGCATGTGGGAGCCAACATGGGTATCCAGATCCCGCTGTTGGTTATTGACCGGAGAGCAATCTCGGTCATGTCTACATGTCTCCCGAACCCGTAGGGTCTACACACTTAAGGTTCGGTGATGCTAGGGTTGTAGGGATATATATATGCAGTAACCCGAATGTTGTTCGGAGTCCCGGATGAGATCCCGGACGTCACGAGGAGTTTCGGAATGGTCTGGAGGTAAAGAATTATATATAGGAAGTGCTATTTCGGCCATCGGGACAAGTTTCGGGGTCACCGGTATTGTACTGGGACCACCGGAAGGGTCCCGGGGGTCCACCGGGTGGGGCCACCTATCCCGGAGGGCCCCATGGGCTGAAGTGGGAAGGGATCCATCCCAAAGTGGGCTGGGGCGCCACTTCCCCCTAGGGCCCATGCGCCTAGGGTGGGGGAAACCCTAAAAGGGGGCGCCCCTTGCTTGGGGGGCAAGCCCCCCACCCCTTGGCCGCCGCCCCCCTAGGAGATTGCATCTCCTAGGGCCGGCGCCCCCCCCCTAGGCCCCCTATATATAGTGGGTGGGAGGGAGGGTCTCTTACCTTTTTGCCTTTGGTGCCTCCCTCTCTCTCTCTCTCCAACACCTCCTCCTCCTCCATAGAGCTTGGCGAAGCCCTGCCGGAGTACTGCAGCTCCATCACCACCACGCCGTCGTGCTGCTGCTGGAGCCATCTTCCTCAACCTCTCCTTCCCCCTTGCTGGATCAAGAAGGAGGAGACGTTACGCTGACCGTACATGTGTTGAACGCGGAGGTGCCGTCCATTCGGTGCTAGGATCTCCGGTGATTTGGATCAAGTCGAGTACAACTCCCTCATCCCCGTTCTTTGAATGCTTCCGCTCGCGATCTACAAAGGTATGTAGATGCATCCGATCACTCGTTGCTAGATGAACTCATAGATGGATCTTGGTGAAACCGTAGGAAAATTTTTGTTTTCTGCAACGTTCCCCAACAGAGAGTGGGGTCTAGGGAACCAGGTATGAAGCCTTTGCTCTTCAGGAAGTATTTGAGTGTGTCATACCAGGCCTGAGGGGCTTGTTTGAGGCCATACAGTGCCTTGTTGAGCTTGTATACCATGTCAAGATGTTTTGGATCTTCCAAGCCAGGCGGTTGTGCAACATACACTTCTTCTTCAATCTTGCCATTGAGAAAGGCGCTCTTCACATCCATTTGATATAGAAGTATGTTGTGATGATTGGCATAGGCCAGCAGTATGCGTATGGCTTCAAGTCTAGCCACAGGAGCAAATGTTTCATCGAAGTCAATGCCTTCCACTTGAGTATATCCTTGAGCAACGAGACGAGCTTTGTTTCTGACAACTTGACCATGCTCATCTTGCTTTTTGCGGTATATCTATTTGGTTCCTATTATGTTGTGCTTCCAAGGATCAGGACGCTTAACCAGTTCCCATACATTATTCAGCTCAAACTGTTGAAGCTCTTCTTGCATAGCTTGAATCCATTCAGGTTCCATGAAGGCTTCTTCAACTTTCTTGGGTTCTGTTATTGAGACGAATGCGAAGTGCCCACAGAAATTTGCCACCTGAGTTGCCCTTGATCAAGTGAGCGGACCGGGTGCATTGATGTTGTCAATTATTCTCTCAATCTGCACTTCATTGGCAACACGAGGATGTACAGGGTGAAGGTTTTGCTCTTGCTCATCATTGTCATTGTTAGTGGGATTGTCTTTAGGCTGAGCATTGTCTTCAGGTTGATCAGGTGCGGAGATGATAAGTTCCTCTTTAGGTTGAGCTTCAGAGGGTATGATTTCTCTGGTTCCCATAAGCTTGATTAATTCGCTGGATGGAACTTCATCTAGCATATTTGGGAGGTGCTCTCTTTGTGAACCGTTAGTCTCATCAAACTGCACATCCACTGTTTCAACCACTTTATAATGAAAGAGATTGAAGACTCTGTAGGAGTGCGAATCCTTTCCATATCCAAGCATAAAACCCTCATGTGCTTTTGGTGCAAATTTTGAAGTGTGATGTGGATCCTTGATCCAGCACCTGGCACCAAATACTCTGAAGTAACTGACATTTGGCTTCTTGCCAGTAAGGAGCTCATAAGATGTCTTGTTCAGAAGCTTGTGAAGATAAACACGATTGATTGTATGGCATGCAGTATCAATGGCTTCAGGCCAGAATTTTCTTGGAGTCTTGTATTCATCAAGCATCGTTCGGGCCATCTCAATGAGTGTTCTGTTCTTGCGTTCGACGACGCCATTCTGCTGTGGCGTGTATGGGGCTGAGAATTCATGTGTGATGCCCAAGGTATCAAGATATGTATCAAGGCCAGTATTCTTGAATTCAGTGCCATTGTCACTTCTGATGTGCTTTATCTTGGCGCCATAGTTGTTCATTGCTCGATTGGCGAAGTGTCTGAAGACATCCTGCACTTCAGTCTTGTAGAGGATTATGTGAATCCAAGTATATCTAGAATAATCATCAACAATAACAAAGCCATAGAGGCAAGCAGTAGTAGTAAGAGTTGAGTAATGAGTGGGACCGAAAAGATCCATGTGGAGCAGTTCGAAGGGTCGAGTGGTTGTCATGATTGTCTTCGAGGATGTTTGGCCCTCGTCATCTTCCCTGCTTCACAGGCACCGCATAAGTGATCTTTCTTGAACTTGACGCCGTCGATGCCTATGACATGCTTCTTCTTTGCAAGGGTGTGGAGGTTCCTCATGCCAGCATGCCCTAGCCTCTGATGCCAGAGCCAGCATTCTGAAGCCTTTGCTAGAAGACATACAGCAAGCTGTGGTCCTGCCGAAAAATCTACCACGTACAAATCATCTTTCCGATACCCTTCAAACACTAGAGACTTGTCAGATTCCATTAGTACAAGGCAGCGATATTTTCCAAATATTACGATCATGTTCAAATCACAAAGCATTGAGACAGACATTAAGTTGAAGCCAAGGGATTCAACAAGCATGACTTTATCCATGTGTTGATCCATTGAGATTGCAACTCTACCTAGACCCAATACCTTACTTTTACCAGTGTCAGCAAATGTGATGTGACTCTTGTCGGATGGACGTAAGGTTGAGTCCATAAGAAGGCTTCTTTTGCCAGTCATGTGGTTGGTACACCCACTATCAATAATCCATTCTGAAAACGTTGGTGTCGTACCCTACAGTGCAGTTAGGGGGATAGGCTTCACGAAGAGAATTGTGAAGCAAAAACATTTGACGAACCAATGGGTTATGAAAGCTTAGATCCAGATTAGGACTGATAGGGAGAGTAGCAAGCGATTCAGGAACGAAGTACATAGTAAGACCATTCGGGCATTTGATCTTGCGCCCTACAAGATGTTTAAGGTCCCCAGCAATAGCGTCAGACGATTTTGGTTTTCTGCTGGAGACCTTTCCCTGCAAAAGAGAGTTAAGCTTTCTTAGCCACCCACATCTTCAAGGGTGGCTTAGAAGAAATAAGTCTAAGTGCAGCATCTGAGAACTTTGGCTTTGGATCCCTAGCAAAAAGTCTTGCAGGCGGACAATAGTACTCATAAGAATAAGCAGAATAGTTCTTGGTCTTATGAACATGGCGGTTTGATTAACCGCGCTCATATTCATAGGCCTGAGTATGGTTTCCCTGCAAAACATTTGCGTTAGTGCGACTCAGGTGAGTCCTCTGTCTGTATGAAGCCTTTGGACCGTATGAAGCCTGTGGTCTGAGGTTTGTCTTCTTCACGTGTGGTGTCATGATGACATTCACAGGAAGATTCTCCAGACACTTTTTCGGAACCCAGATCTTCTTCATAGGCGGTCCATTCCTGCAGTTAGTACCAATGTACCTGGCAAACACTTCACCATTCTGATTCTTAAACAGTTTATAGTTTGCATCAAAGGATTACTCAATGACAATGGGATTTGCACAAGAGAAGCCAGATAGATTGGATAGATCTGCTGAAGATTCCTTTGCAGCAACCCATGTGGTTTTGGGGTACTGCTCAGGTTTCCAGTAAGAGCCATCAGCATTCATTTTCCTTACGAACCCAACACCCTCTTTCCTCGGGTTTCGGTTCAACATCTGCTTTTTGAGGACATCACATAGTGTCTGATGCCCTTTAAGACTTTTGTACATCCCTATTTCAAGCAATGTCTTCAACCTAGCATTCTCATCAGCAATAGCAGTGGAATCCTCAGCAGAGGGGTTAGTTCCCACATCAACAGTTGAAGATATTGCAACAGTAGCAGCAGTAGAACATTCAGCAACAGTAGTAGCATTATCACGCTCAATGCATTTAAGACATGGTGGTTCAAATCCTTCCTGAGCGGAACTGATCTGTTTGGCGTGAAGTGACTCATTTTCCTTTTGAAGATCTTCATGAGCCGCTCTCAATTTCTCAAGATCTCGCTTCCTTTGAAGATAATCATAGGAAAGCTTTTCATGAGTTGTTGAGAGCGTTTCATGACGACTCTCAAGTTCCTCATACTTAACGTGAAGATTTTTTATGTCTTCAATTAAGGACTCAGATCGAGTCATTTCAGCGCCTAACAGATCATCGCTTTTGTCTAACCGTTTTTGAATATGTTCCATGGCTTTCTGTTGTTCAGTTGCAATTTTAGCAAGTGTTTTGTAGCTGGGTTTTGAACCATAATCAGAGTCATCGTCACTAGATATTTGATAGTGAGTAGTGCGTGTGTTTACCTTGGCACCACGTGCCATGAAGCAGTAGGTAGGAGCGGAGTAGTCCTTGGCATTTGCATCGGTGTCGGTGATGAGGTCATTGTCTTCAGTGTTCAAGATGGACTTGGCAATGTATGCTGTAGCCAGACTTGCGACGCCAGAATCGGACTCCTCCTCAGACTCCACCTCTGCCTCCTCAGAAGCGGACTCCTCCTCTGAATCCATTTCCTTGCCAACAAACGCACGTGCCTTGCCAGATGAGCTCTTCTTGTGTGATGAAGACTTTGAAGAAGACTTGGAAGAAGACTTTGAGTATTTCTTCTTCTTCTTGTCGTCAGAGTCATATTCCTTGCTCTTCTTCTTCTTTTTGTTCTCATTGTCTCACTGCGGACACTCAGAGATGAAGTGGCCAGGTTTCTTGCACTTGTGACATGTTTTCTTCTTGTAGTCATGAGCAGAAGCTTCATCATTCCTTGAGCTTGATCGGGAAGACTTTCTGAAGCCTTTCTTCTTGGTGAATTTTTGGAACTTCTTCACAAGCATAGCAAGTTCCCTTCCAATGTCTTCAGGATCATCAGAACTGCTGTCAGATTCTTCTTCAGATGAGGAGACAACTTTTGCCTTCAAGGCACGAGTTCGCCCATAGTTTGGACCGTAGATATCTCTTTTCTCAGAAAGCTAAAACTCATGTGTGTTGAGCCTCTCAAGTATGTCAGACAGATCGAGTGTCTAGAAATCAGGACGTTCTTGAATCATCAGGGCTAGGGTGTCAAACGAACTGTCAAGTGATCTCAGTAGTGTCTTGACGACTTCATGCTTGGTGATCTCAGTAGCGCCAAGGGCTTGAAGCTCATTCGTGATGTCAGTGAGTCGATCAAATGTGAGCTGGACATTCTCATTGTCATTTCTCTTGAAGTGGTTGAAGAGGTTGCGAAGGACACTGATTCTCTGATCTCTCTGGGTTGAGACGCCTTCGTTGACCTTGGAGAGCTAGTCCCAGACTAGCTTAGATGTTTCCAAAGCACTCACGCGGCCATACTGTCCTTTGGTCAGATGACCATAGATGATATTCTTGGCAGTAGAGTCCAGTTGAACGAACTTCTTGATGTCAGCAGCAGTGACACCTTCTCCAGTCTTGGGAACGCCGTTCTTGACGACATACCATAGGTCGACGTCAATGGCTTCAAGATGCATGCGCATCTTATTCTTCCAGTAGGGATATTCAGTTCCATCGAAGACGGGGCACGCAGCGGAGACTTTGATTATCCCTGCAGTCGACATAGCTAAAACTCCAGGTGGTTAAACCGAATCACACAGAACAAGGGAGTACCTGGCTCTGATACCAATTGAAAGTGCGTTATATCGACTAGAGGGGGTGAATAGACGATTTTTATGAAAGTCTTCAAAACGTGAAAGTTATGAAGACAAACGATAGAAATAAACCTGTTACCCTGCAGCGGAAGGTAAACTACACTAGGCAAGCCATAGTCAAGTATTCAATAGAGTGAAAGCTCAATGACTAATAGCAGCAATGTAGTAAGGATCAGGTAGGAAGATATTATGAAGCCAAAAAGAACACGCAGTCACTCAGTGAAGATAAAAGATAGTGCAATCATACAATGACTTCACAAGGAGTAACAGTACGTAAAGAGAAGGGAAGGATGAAACCAGTGACTCGTTGAAGACAATGATGTGTTGGACCAGTTCCAGTTGCTGTGACAACTGTACGTCTGGTTAGGGCGGCTAGGTATTTAAACCTGAGGACACACAGTCCCGGACACCCAGTCCTGAACACGCAGCTCAGGACACCCAGTCCTCACCGTATTCCCCTTGAGCTAAGGTCACACAGACCTCGCCCAATCACTCTGGTAAGTCTTCAAGGTAGACTCCCAAACCTTCACAGACTGCGTTCACCGGCAATCCACAATGTCTCTTGGATGCTCAGAACGCGACGCCTAACCGGCTGGAGGATTCACAGTCCTCAAGTGTAATAAGTCTTCAGATCACACAGACAAGAAGACTTAAGTGATGCCTAATTCTCTTTGGCTCTGGGTGGTTAGGGCTTTATCCTCTCAAGGAATTCTCTCTCAAGGGCTTCGAGGTGGGTTGCTCTCAAACGACAAAAGCCGTACACTAACTCTGAGCAACCAACCGTTTATGGTTGTAGGGGGTGGGCTATTTATAGCCACTAGGCAACCCGACCTGATTTGTCCAAAATGACCCTGGGTCACTAAGGAACTGACACATGTTCCAACGGTCAGATTTCAAACTCACACGGCAACTTTACTTGGGCTACAAGCAAAGCTGACTTGTCCGACTTTGGAAAAGATTCGCTCTCATAGTCTTCACTCGAAGACATAGGTTTTGGTTAAGCATCACTTCAGTCATTCTGACTGGTTCTCTTGGACCCCACTTAACAGTACGGTGGTTCCTATGACTCAACAAAGAAGAAGAAAAAGAACTACGAAAGATCTAAGTCTTCGAGCTCCATAGGCTTCATGCGATGTCTTCTCTTTTCATAGTCTTCAATGTGAATATCTTCATATACCACCTTTGACATTGATGTCTTCAAACATTTTTAGGGGTCATCTCTGGTAGGAAAACCGAATCAATGAGGGACTTCTACCTGTGTTATCCTGCAATTCTCACAAACACATTAGTCCCTCAACTAGGTTTGTCGTCAATACTCCAAAACCAACTAGGGGTGGCACTAGATGCACTTACAGTACGGACCCGTGACCTGTGGCCTGGTAAGAAGAAAACAATGAAATGTCAGCACACACATGAACACCTGCACCTGTGTCGACCCACCAATCGGTGGACGGCCAAACTGAAAATACAGCAAATAAATTACCGTACCCAGATGCACCACCCTCATTGTTGCTCACAATCGTATTGATAGACTTGGAGTCCTGTCCTTGCTTCTTATACTTGTTTGGGCACTTGTTGGCCCAATGTTCAAGCGAACCACAAGTAAAGCAGCCCTCATCCTTCTTGTTATTCTTGAAGGTCTTCTTACCCTTCTTCTTAAAGTCGGCACTCTGTTGGACACCGTTCTTTCCCTTGGGCTTGTGAGAATTGGAGTTCTTCTGATGCACCATGTTGGCCACAGAAGTTCCTTCGACCCCTTTTCCGTGCGAGTCCTTTGCCCTTGAATTCTGCTCAACACTCAGATGGCCAATGACATCCTCCACAGAGAATTCACGCCTCTGATGTTTCAGAGTAGTGGCAAAGTTCCTTCAGGAATTAGGAAGCTTAGCGATTATGCAGCCCGCGAAAAACTTGCCAGGTAACTCGCACTTAAGAAGCTCAAGCTCCTTAACAATGCATATTATCTCATGAGCTTGCTCCAATACACTACGGTTTTCAACCATCTTGTAATCATGGAACTGCTCTATAATATACATCTCGCTCTCTGCATCGGCCGCCCCGAACTTAGATTCGAGCGCCTCCCACAAGTCCTTGGCAGACCGCACATGCAAATATGCGTCAACCAGCTTATCTCCAATCACGCTCAGAACTGCCCCGAGGAACACGATAGTGGCCTCCTTGAACGCCTTCTCCTGATCAGGAGCGATCGTTCCTGTGGGAGTCACACAGGCGACCCAGAACACGTTCATGGCAGTGAGCCATAAGGTGGTTTTAGTCTGCCAACGCTTAAAGTACGTCCCCGTAAACGGCGACGGTTTCAATGCAGCAGCAAAACCAGAATTCGAAAAACTCCTACACAAATTAGGTTTTTGGATTGATAAGAAAATAGGCAGTTTTTCTATTAAATTAATCCATGAATAAATCATGAGCATGACATTGACAGTATTGATAACACACTGGTTACGATCTAACAGAGCATGTACTACGCATATAGTAGAAACATCTACGCATATCGCTAGTACTGCTACAACAGAAAGAAACATAAGAGGGATAAACGATGTATACCCTCCAATCGGCCATGCGGCGGCGGTGGCGGCGGCGGTAGCCGCGGCATCCTCGGCGGCCTTCTTGTCGGCCTCGGCCTTCTCAGCGGCGGCACAGTCGGCGTCGGTCGACATGGTGATGACGAAGGTGATGTGGACGTAGATGAACAGAAGCGAGCAATCGCGTAGTCGCTACCCAAAAACCTAATCGCCCCTCTCCCGTACAGGATCCGGAGAGGCGGGGTTTCGGAGGCCTGCTCTCCTGTCAACCATGTACGTGGTGAACGGGACGGAGTCGCCGGCGGCAGCAGCAGCAGAGGAACGACGCGGGCGTGGAGGCGGAGATGCGTTCTGTTTCTGTGGTGGCTAGGGTTGGCAGCGCCCCACATATATATGTGCGGCTGCGCGTGGAGAGACGTGGGCTGAACCCACGTCCAAGTCGGTAGCCCATGATCCGACGTCTCAGATCGTGGCCCCACCTGTCAAAGACTCTCCATTCCTGACCGGCAAAAATAAGCGCATAGGAGTGAGCTCGGCTCGGCTCAATCCCGCAACCCGCGGCGCGTCGTGACGAGGCGAGGCGTGGCGTGGCGAGCGGAGGAGGAGGAGTGCGCGAGGGCCTCATCTCTTCTCAAGCTCTAATAGCATGAGGAAGAGAATCCCTTATAAACCACTCTAACTCTCCTTCCACTTCCGGGGTGGGACTAAACTTCCCACCACCTTGTCATGCCACCTACATGGGCCCTTAGAGATCAAATCTGAAATTGTCATATGGGCTTTAGGCCCATCTCATATTTCAACAATCCCCCACCAGATCTCAGGGGCCCAGTTTGTCCTTTGTTCCAAACGCTGTTTTGATATACCAGCATCTCAGTGGAGACCGATTAAAGTTGAGATCCACCTAGACCAAGTAGTTACACTCCTTCACAACTGAACAATGGACTATGCCTTGAATTGTCAGTTTGGCGTTAAGAAGTTTCACCACAAGTCTCACTGATACGAGGCTGCCGAAGGTCGACCCCTCGGGTGGAGCATATTAGTCACACTCCTGGCCTATTCATGAGCTTGCTAGAGATCACCCCAATCTCATAGACTGTGACCAGCAGTCGGGCTCATATAGGTGTGTTCCTCCAAAGATCGCTCTGTAGGATAGCATCTTGCTTATGCATATAAGCCTTGGAACACATTAAGACAGTAGTCATCCTTCCATACAGTTTTCGAGAGTATTGCATCTCCAACGGAGTGGGTAAGTAAAGTTACTCTCCTCAGTTCACCACTGGCTTGTTTTCCCAGGTCCTACTTCACGGGATCTCCGATCACATAGGTTGGGTTACTACCATGGCAACTCATGTGGGTCTCATACCCATCTCCCTTGATGCGTTATCTATCACAACACGTGATAGCCCTTTAGTAAAGGGATCTGCCAGATTCTTAGCCGTTTGAATATAATCCAACGCTATCACTCCGGAGTTCCTCAATTTTCTGACAGCTTTCAATCTCATTCTTATGTGTTTGTTGGACTTCATGTTGTCCTTTGAACTCTTCACCTTGACAATAACTGTTTGATTGTCACATTTCATAAGGATGGCCGGAACCGGCTTCTCAACCACTGGCAAGTCCATCAACAGATCTCGAAGCCATTCTGCTTCGCCACCCGATGTGTCTAATGCTGTTAATTCTGCTTCCATTGTCGATCTTGTTAAGATCGTTTGCTTGCAAGACTTCCAGGAAACAACACCACCTCCAAGAGTAAATATATACCCAGTTGTGGCCTTCATCTCATCAGCATCAGAGATCCAATTTGCATCACTATACCCTTCAAGTACCGACGGGTATCCGGTATAGTGAAGTCCATAGTTCATAGTACCTTTCAGATAGCGCATAACTCTCTCAAGAGCACGCCAATGTACATCACCCGGTTTGGAAACAAATCGGCTCAGTTTGCTAATAGCAAATGCGATGTCAGGCCTCGTTGCGCTCGCTAGATACTGTAGTGAACCAACAATCTGAGAGTATCTCAATTGATCTATAGCTGTACCTTTAGACTTTCGAATCAGCACACTAGAATCATATGGTGTTTGAGATGGTTTGCAGTCCGAATATGCAAAATGACTCAACACCTTCTCAACATAATGGGATTGCAAAAGTGTAATCCCACCCTCATCATCTCTCAATAGCTTGATGTTCAAGATAACATCAGCCACTCCAAGGTCCTTCATCTCAAAGTTCTGAGATAGGAAAGACTTAACCTCCTCGATCAACTTGAGATTAGTCCCAAATATCAGTATGTCATCAACATACAAACACAGTATATCTCCTTCGCCCCCACCATAGCGATAGTATACACATTTGTTAGCCTCATTAACAACAAAGACAACAAATGTCAACGTTTCATTAAACTTTTCATGCCATTGCTTAGGCGCTTGTCTCAGGCCATACAAAGATTTCACCAACTTACACACCTTTCCTTCCTGACCATCCATCACAAAGCCATCAGGCTGTTGCATATAGATTTCCTCCTTTAACTCTCCGTTCAGGAAAGCCGTCTTAACATCCATCTGATGAATGAGAAGACCATGCGAGACCACCAACGAGAGTAATACTCGAATGGTGGTCAGTCTGGCCACAGGTGAATAAGTGTCGAAGAAATCTTCTTCTTCTTTCTAGGCGTAGCCCTTGGCCACAAGCCTAGCCTTGTACTTTTCTATCGTACCATCGGGCCTAAGCTTCTTCTTGAACACGCACTTGCATCTCAATGGTTTGCAACCATAAGGACGTTCAGTAAGCTCCCAAGTCCCGTTAGCCATGATGGAATCCATCTCGCTACGGACCGCATCCTTCCAGTAGTCAGCTTCTGGAGATGCGTACGCTTCTGAAATAGAAGTGGGATTATCCTCCACGAGGTATATGAAGAAATCATCACCAAAGGTCTTTACAGTCCTTTGTCTCTTGCCCCTACCAAGGGATTCCTCATTATCCTCCTCAGGATTTTCATCATGTGTTTGATTATAATATTCCATCGGAATGGCAGGTTCAGGAGTCTCCTCAGATTCCTTTCTAGAAGTGCTTTGTACATCTCTCATGGGAAAAATGTCCTCAAAGAATGTAGCATCTTTAGACTCCATATTTGTACCGACTTTCATGTCAGGTACCTCTGATTTCACTACTAGAAATCTATAGCCAACACTATTCATAGCGTAGCCCAAATTAACACAGTCCACAGTCTTTGGTCCAAGGTTACGCTTTTTGGGGATCGGCACATTAACTTTCGCCAAGTAGCCCCAGGTCCGTAAGTACGAGAGTGTTGTCCTTCTCTTGGTCCACTTCTCGTAAGGAGTGGTCTCGTTATCCTTTGTCGGAACTTTATTCAGGACATGACAGGATGTCATTATAGCCTCCCCCCACCATGCCTTGGATAAACCCGGCGTATCTAACTGTTGGGGAACGTAGTAATTTCAAAAAAATTCCTATGCACACGCAAGATCATGGTGATGCATAACAACGAGAGGGGAGAGTGTTGTCTACGTACCCTCATAGACCAAAGCGGAAGCGTTGACGCAACATAGAGGAAGTAGTCGTACGTCTTCCCGTTCCAAACGATCCAAGCACCGTTACTCCGGCACCTCCGAGTTCTTGGCACACGTTCAGTACGGACCCGTGACCTGTGGCCTGATAAGAAGAAAACAATGAAATGTCAGCACACACATGAACACCTGCACCTGTGTCGACCCACCAATCGGTGGACGGCCAAACTGAAAATACAGCAAATAATTTACCGTACCCAGATGCACCACCCTCATTGTTGCTCACAATCATATTGACAGACTTGGAGTCCTGTCCTTGCTTCTTATACTTCTTTGGGCACTTGTTGGCCCAATGTTCAAGCGAACCATAAGTAAAGCAGCCCTCATCCTTCTTGTTCTTCTTGAAGGTCTTCTTACCCTTCTTCTTAAAGTCGGCACTCTGTTGGACACCGTTCTTTCCCTTGGACTTGTGGGAATTGGAGTTCTTCTGATGCACCATGTTGGCCACAGAAGTTCCTTCGACTCCTTTTTCGTGCGAGTCCTTTGCCCTTGAATTCTGCTCAACACTCAGATGGTCAATGACATCCTCCACAGAGAATTCACGCCTCTGATGTTTCAGAGTGGTGGCAAAGTTCCTCCAGGAATTGGGAAGCTTAGCTATTATGCAGCCCGCGACAAACTTGCCCGGTAACTCACACTTAAGAAGCTCAAGCTCCTTAACAATGCATATTATCTCATGAGCCTGCTCCAATACAGGACGGTTCTCAACCATCTTTTAATCATGGAACTGCTCTATAATATACATCTCGCTCCCTGCATCGGCGGCCCCGAACTTAGATTCGAGCGCCTCCCACAAGTCCTTGGCAGACCGCACATGCAAATATGCGTCAACCAGCTTATCTCCAATCACGCTCAGAACTGCCACGAGGAACACGACAGTGGCCTCCTTGAACGCCTTCTCCTGATCAGGAGCGATCGTTCCTGTGGGAGTCACACCGGCGACCCAGAACACTTCATGGCAGTGAGTCATAAGGTGGTTTTAGTCTGCCAACGCTTAAAGTACGTCCCCGTAAACGGCGACGGTTTTAGTGCAGCAGCAAAACCAGAATTCGAAAAACTCCTACACAAATTAGGTATGAGGAGTGCATGGCGTGGCGTGGCGTGGCGTGGCGTGGCGTGGCATGGCGAGGCGAGCGGAGGAGGGGTGCGCGAGGGCCTCATCTCTTCTCAAGCTCCAATAGCATGAGGAAGAAAATCCCTTATAAACCACTCCAACTCTCCTTCCACTTCCAAGATGGGACTAAACTTTCCACCACATTATCATGCCACCTACATGGGCCCTTAAAGATCAAATCTGAAATTGTCATATGGGCTGTAGGCCCATCTCATATTTCAACACATCTGTCGATAGATAGTCATTGTCTCCCTGACCTCCCTTCCCACGGGCGCCGCTCCCCATCTGTCAACATACTGGACCGCAAACTCGCCGGCAGCCCCGGGAACCCCGAGCCGGCGGATCTCCGCGATGCAACTCTCCACGAGCTCGATCACGTCGCTGGACGACATGGTGTCGCGGTAGCCCCGGCGCAGCACCGCCCTGCAGGCCTCCGCTCCCCGCCCCGCGGCCCCGAACAGGAACTGGCCGCGCGGGAGCGCGGGGCCGAGGCAGCTCACCGCCCCGTTGGGCTGGGCCTGGTTGTAGCCCACGACCAGGGCCTCGACGGAGTGGCCGCGGTCGAGCAGCTCGCGCGCGAGGTCGGCGACCGTGGCGGTGTCGGGGTACGGCACCCCGGTCAGCCCCTTCCATCTGCGGCACATCGTCCTCGCGAACCTTGCGCTGCCAAAGCAAAACACGGGCGGGAAGCTGAGGTCAGAAGCCATGGAATGGAAGGTGGCCGGGATCGAGCGAGGCGGCGGGTGGAGGTGGATTGGATCTAGCTCGCTCAGTCGTTACCGGTTCTGGTGGCTGCCGGAGATGGCGAGAAGCCTGTGGGCGTCGAGGTGCACGATGGGGGTTCCGGACGCCACCACCGCGAATTCTCCCCTCCCCGCGACGCCGATCACGCAGCCGAAGTCGTCGTCCATCGCCGCCGCTCCCGATCGATCCGCGCGCTTGCTTGCTTGCTGTCTGTGAACTGCTCTGCTGGTGGTCACTCCCCGTGCTTCGCTCGGCCTACTAGTAACTGTCCTGACTCCGGCTGGAAAGTGGCTGGCGAGAGGATCGTGACTCAGGTCGATCGCTTGGCCTGTGCTCCGGTTCTTCCGTTCCGGTACGTGACAAGTCTTGTTTTTGTCAATTACTCGATCGGAGTGAAGTCTGTTTTAAACCTTAATATTATAGAGTACGACGTAGATGAACCTTGACGTTTGAATTCCTAAAATTGATACCCTAACCTTATCGATCCCGGTCTAAATAAACCTTCGGGCAGTTTAAGGAGTGGATTTGATGACGTTGTATTCACGGAGCGGGATTGCTGTCTTTGACCAAGTTATTGACTAGCCTCTCCATACCTAAAAAAATTCCCCTGCCTAGTCCATCTCCTTCCTCCCGTTCCTGTTCGATCCTGAATTCCCGTTTTTGCGCTGGGTCAAGCGTGTCCCCCTCCAGAAAATCCGTAATGGGATCGTCCTGAGCAGGCGGGGCGTCCTGAGCAGGTGGGGGTCCAGAATCAATTCCAAAGTCCAGTGCCAACTTCATGATCAAAATCAACTATCACCTTCTCGGGAGCCGCCGCCAGAGACGTTCGACCCCGCCCGTGCCCCTGGCGAGCTCGCGCTCGATCACTGCCCCACGCAGGCACGGCTCACCGTCGCCGGCGAGGACACCACAGCGCCGCCGCCTTCTTCTCTTTCCTCCTTTGTCTCCCTTCTCCTTCCTCCCAAGCATGCGCAGGGCATGCACGGCCGACGACCGCGCCTCCACGGTCTGCGCTGATGACCGCCTTCACTGGCCGCCCATCCAGCTGCTTTAAACCCGCAGGCCACCTCGCTGTTGACTGCTGCTGCTCCTCCATCCCTGCGCGGCGACGTGGGGCTGCCAGTGGAGCACTCGTCGGTGACGGTGACTCAAGGACCGGAGGACGCCGGTACTTGGCGGATCAGCGGCTACGTCAGATCAGTCAAAGATTGTCGAGTGGTAGTTTGCTCTACGTGCATAGCTAGCTACCTGGCAAAACGAAAATATTGCGCCATTAATCAACTAGCTAGCCTCAGGATCAATACAGCAGGCTTTGGTAGCCAGCTTGCTACGTATGTTAGTGTTTTCTCCTGAAAGAATCGATCAAGTGTGGCTTGTGTATTTGCACGTCTCGCCGGAAAGCAATCCACATCACATGTCATACTACTTCGCTAGTGTATGTACGCATTCGACCGCCGGAAAATAGTCGTCGTGGAGCGATCGGGGCCTAGTCAACAACGACATTAGGCCACACACGGGTAGCCGCGCTCAGGCACGTCTCCATGATCCCTGTCGCGGCTTGCTCCATTCGCAGTGCCACAGCCAGGTTCGGCGACGCAGCAGCGTGCGCATGCACCAGCGCAGGCTTAGGACGTGCACAACTCAAACCCAGAGTTCTTTGGTTTAAAATTTAAATATTTAATATTTTCTTATTTCTTTCTCATGCTGGTAGGTGGGCCCCCAAAACATGTGTTGCACAATTCACTCATCCCGGCCTTTTCTGTTTGGATACGGCCTAAAAGTCAAAAATGACCGGGATTGAAGAAGTCAGGGTATCAATTCAGGGATTTGGACGTCAAGGTTCATTCATGACATGCTCTACAACCTCAGGTTTAAAATAGACTTCACTCACTCGATCGATATATGTGCACGTCACTGTAGGAGTAAAAGTGCAATTTTCACCGACATGTTCCAACGAGCCGACGGGCAAGGTCACGTCTTTTATTACCGGAAAACTCACGTACTATACATACATAGAAAACTCACGTGCATGCATGCATAAACGCACACGAACACAAGCATGCACATCCCGTACACAGAGCATCGTCTCTCCTCTCCTCTGCTACACGCACGTAGTACTGTAGTAGGCAGTACCGTACGTGCTAGCTATTTATTCCCGTCACATGTACACTCATGCATGCAGCTCCACGAACTGCACACGGCACGCTCGAGATCGTCGCTCACATGTCGGCGACGCGGCGCTGCTGCTGCGGGCCGGCGACGAACACGGACTCCGGCTGCGCGCGGATGACCCTGTCCGCCAGCTCCCTCGCCTGCTGGGGGAACGCCAGCGCCTTGGCCGCCTCGTCCAGCTGCTTCAGGACGCTGTTCCCGCCGGTCACGAACACCTCCTCGTCGTTGTTGGCGCCCACGCCGAAGGACAGCAGGGCGAGGTTCCCGTCGTTCCCGGCCACGAACGTCGCCGGGTGGCCCGCGGGGAGCACGATCACCGACCCCACCTTGATCTGGGCCCTCACCTGCCTGTAGCCCCTCGATTTCTCCTGCTCCCGGCCGTGGCCCTGCTCCTGCTCGCGCTCCTCGCTCCTCCTGCCCCGCCCCTGCTCACGCTCGCGCTCCTCGCTCCTCCTGCCCTGCCCGTGCTCGCGCTCGCGCTCTTGCTCGTGCTCACGGCGTTCAGAACGGCCGGAGCTGGAGATGTGCGGGCACGCCATCTCGAAGTAGCCGTCGCGCCCCTCCACGACGACGTAGATCCTGGTCGACCGGGTGGTGTACTTCAGTGCCGTCATCGAGCCCTGCATGCATGCACGCACAACGAAACACACATTGGTTTAGGCGAACAAATCCGTTGCATGATGCTACAAAACTATCTGTATGCGCGGCGCCGATGCTTTACCCGGGTGATGTTGACGAGGGTGACATCCATGTCGAGCTTGCGGAGGTGGTGGCACTGGTCTCCGGTGATCTGGTGGAACCTGCCGTGCTTGTTCGAGTAGCGCGGCTTCTCGCCGGTGAGGCTGCGCGGCTGGATGTCCTCCTTCTCGGAACCCGAGCCGCCGCCGCCGCGTCCTCCCCTGGAGCACGACCTGCTCAGCTCCCGTATCTGCTCCTCCGACGCCTCATATATCTCACCCTCACCCTTGCTTTTGCTCTCAAACACTCTGTCCACATCCTCCCGCCGAGTCTGTTACAAAAATAAGCAGAATCCCACAAAAACTTGATCGAGCTGAATTGAGTGATGATCAAACAAATAATCAGTGCCGATGGTCAGCGCGTACGCACGTTTAATGCGGCCTGGATAACCTCGTCGCTGAAGACGCTCAAGAAGGACTGCGGGCGCTCGTCTCCAGATCCAATAAGGAAGAACTCCTACCAACAGATCAAGAACACCAAAAGTAAGGTTGCAATTGCATGCAAACGGAGATGGCAGAGAAGTCTGCAAGCCGCGGCCATGGCTCACGCTCACCTGGAAGCGGCCCGGCGTGGAGACGGGGTTGATGAGCATGACGACGCGGAGCCATTTGGACCGGTGCGTGTTGGCGGAGTACACGATGGATCCGGCCGGGATCACGATGACGTCGCCCTCCCTGATGCAGAACGATTCCCGCTTCCCGTTCCTCAGCAACACGAGCACGCCCTCGCCTTCCCTGACGAAGGCGATCTCGTCTGCGTCGTGGTGACTGGGCTGCAGGAACGCGCGCGGCGCCGCGTCCAGGTACGCGACGCGGTAGTCGCCGATGGAACCCCGGAGCAGCTCGTGGTCGAACCGCTCCAGCACCTTAAAGTGGCCGTGCCGCGACTTGGCCCACTCCCGGTAGCTCTCCTGGCCGAAGTGGTACGGCCGGCCACTTCCGCCGGACCGCCCTTCGTCGCCCCCTTCTTGCCACCTCCTACTACCCCTGCCTACGTCCTCGGCATCCCACGACGCGAACGAGAGGGAGAGGCAGAGGGAGAGGACGATGGCTAGCACTAGCCATGGTGATCTTACTGCGGACTTCATCGTGATCGTTGTTCGTGACGAGCTAACTGACCGGATGAGTTGATGATCGTAGCTCAGGGGGAGTGATGGTATATATAGGGGGCGGCGATGCGGCGAGGAGGCCATGCGCGCGGCCAGGTGTAGGCCGGGGTGCGTACGTGGTGAAGAAGCGCCGCATGCACGGCGCCATGCATGCAATGCGAGATAGCTGGCCTCCATCTGCAGAGAACGGACAACGTTGATTGAGATAGGAACAAGCCGAGCTGGGATGGGATAGCTCGGCGACGATCTTTTGCATCGGCGGAATGAATTTTTCTTTTGCTGGGAGCTATGCTCCAAGGTGAAGCTACTACACGCCTGCAAGAGTCTTATCCATCTGATGCATTTATCTATCTTGTCAGTATGCTTGGGGTTTAATCCGCGATCAACCCGCATGCATGGTTTTATTGTAACTTGTTTTACTTAACGGTTTTGCTATATCTCATGTGCCTGAAAATTTTATTCGTGTAGTCACCCATTCTAGTTCATCCGAGCTCGTTGAAGAAGATGGACCTCACCAGAAAAAGTCATACCCCCACCATCTAATCTCAGGGGGGAAGTCATGGCCTCACTAGGGGGAGTCACGACCCCATTATCTATCTTAATGGTGGGTGGATGCAGGGGATCGCCGGACATTTTCTCCGGTTGGGGTGGAGCTTAGAGGGATGGCAGGGGTGGTCGGGAAGGGCGGGGCGACGAGGCAAGCGCACGGTAGCGCCCGTCAGCCACGGGGGGCAGAGGCAGGCGGATGGGGCGGGGTAGGCTGCAAGGGAGGAGGAAGAAGGGGGGAAGAATATGAATGGTTCGTGGCATGATAGAGGCCGTTGGATCTAGATCCGATGGTCAGGAAGTAAAGTAACTGATGGAATGGCTTTTTTCATGCACCTGTTAAATAGACGGTCCCTTTATATAAGTGTATGTTGTTTATAGTCACAGCCTCAGCCAAATATAATAAAAAAGGAAAATGCATAATAAAAAAGAAAAAACACATGAATCTTCATGTAAAATCAATGACAGAGAATATAAATATATAATATCTACAACACATCTAAATGTGCTTTACCAAAACCATTTATTTAATGTGAAAATTGTAATGATTGTTCTACTGTCAATGCTTAAAAAACATGCATGAATGGTGTTTAGCCTATGTGAAGAGAGATTAGAAAAGTTTGAAACCCGAGTGGGTAAGTTAGAGGAGGTACCCAAATGGAACTCGAATGTTTGTTTCAACTTTTAATATATTGTGGAACTTGGATAAATCTAATGTGCCAAATTTATAGAGAAAACTATTATATCTACAATATAATATATACCATATACTTTTTTATTTCATGAGTTATCTAATGGTACGGTCGACGCAGAAAAGTAAGGGGGGAGACGAAAACACACACATGCGTCGCCTTCCTCTCTACACGGGGGTGACTCATCGTACCACCACCGCGCTCACCCCCTCCTCGCTCGATCATGTCGCCTCCTGAGATCCTGTCGGTGAGGACAGGCAGGCCGAGTGAAGGCGGCCGGGGGTGGCCCCTGGGTGGACCTCTCTCTCCCAGCCAAGATTCTGACGGCTGCGGGGCACCTCCCCCGAGTTTACGGGCGTGCCGATGACAAGTCGGAACTCCCTAACGGGTGGCTGGCATGGGTCAGCGATGTCGGGGAGGCCTAGGCATGTGGCATGGTGGCTGCTGGGTGGTGTGTGCGAGGCAGCGGCGATCTGGTGATTCCGGTGGGGCTGCTTCTTCGGACGGCGTGAGGCGGCTTCCCCGCCAATGTAGGATGGGAGTGCACTTGGGCCAGGTCGATCCTAGCGACTGGGGTGGTGGCATGCAGGTGACCGACGACCGATGGGAAACATCTAGGGTTAGGGAATGGCAGGCTTCGAGGGTTGGACTGGACCTGGCCCATGGAGGCATGCTGCTCTGATGGCCCATGCAAGGCTGCCCCGGCAACGATGTCTGCTGACCTCAATGATACGCACCCTTAGACGAAGTGGGGGTTGGATCCAGCTAGGATTTGGTTCCCATGTCTGGGTCACTCACACGTGGATTAACACCGGCCTTGGCTATTCATGGTCATTGTTGTGCTCTGGCATGGCGGTTCTGCCCATTCGTTGTTCATAACAATCCGTGCGGTTCAGCGGCCTATTGTCCTGGCGGTGGTTGTGGCTGGGTCTTGGAAGTGAGGGCAGTGGCCCTAGATGGTGAAGTTGCACATATTGGCTCTCCGGTGAGTGGCGTTGCAGCATGTGTTGGCATTGCGCTTTGGTCAAGCGGGTGGCGAGGCGTACTTTGGCGGGTGGTCCTAGTGAAGCTGTCGCCAATGGTGGCGGCCAAGCCCTGGATCAGATTACTAGTCCCTGTTCCACTAGGGTAGGGTCCCTTCATGGTAGGTTTCTGGCATGATCCCAAGATATATGAGTAGGGAAGGTCGAGCAAAATCTCCGCATCATCTCGACGCCGGTGGCAGCGATGCATGTGGGTATCGCTCTTCTCTCAGGGCACCGCCTTAACTTTCTCCCTAAACTATGGCACTCAGGGCGAAAACCTTTCTCCGCTTCAGCTGGCGCGTTTCACGTCTTGTCCCTCTTGTAGGCGTCGACGATGAGTGTCGAGGCCGCTCGCGCGTGACGGCATGGTCTTGTGGTTCTTCTCGACGAATTGCGTGAGACATTTAGTTGTGCACGCTTGTATATATTTTTTTAGCGATTTTGGCTAGTTTGATCACCTTATGAGTATTTCCTATTATCTATTGTTTGGTCATGTGGCTTTATTAATATAAAATGAGGTGAAAGCTTGTTTCAAGATTTATCTAATGATATGTCTTTGATATTCGTGAAAGCTTGTTCGAGATTTCTCTAATGATAAGTGTTTGATATTCTATTATGACCCCAACCATACGGCTGATCCTCAACCCCCGTTCCCAAAAATGTTAATGTGGTGTAAATTCTGTTAGTATAATTCAAGAAAATGTTAATAGCATTCAAAAATGTTTGCATGTTTCAAACAAATGTACGTGACATTAACTAAGAAGTGTTGCAATGTAAGAAAATGTTTGCGTAATTCAAAAGAAAATGTGGCATACCATTAGTAAGAATGTTTGAACATGTATTAGAATAGGTACTCCTGCATGCCACCACCCCCGTCGCTACGATCTAACAAAATGTGGCAGACGACCGGTGGCATACCATTAGTAAGATTGTTTCAAAGATACGTTGTGCATTTTTGTAACAATATTTATACTATGTAAAAGATGTCCGCATAGTTTAAAAAATGTTTGAACATGTATTAGAATTTTTTAACATATATTTTGTTTTTACAATGTTAATCAACATTTGAAAGTGTTAAACGTGTATAAAAATTATTTAGATGTATGCAAAAAATATAAAATAGAAAAATAAGAAGCCGATGAAAAGCAAATAAAGAAACAGCAAAACCCTAGAAAACCAGAAAAAAATCAGGAAACCCAATGCAAATAGTGAAAGCCAAAAAAACAAGAGGAAAAAATATAAATACTCACGCAGATGCAGCTACACTACTATACCGGCCCACTAACCTAGCACAAGAGGTAGGTCCCGCGCATAAAGGACTCCTGGGAGCAACTAATTAACGAGTGCTCCTTCGGGAGCCTCACAACGATCATCGCAACATGTCGCGTTCTGGGCCTCCCTACGGATTTTGTTTTCTTTTATTTTTGCACACGCGTTTTTGGCTTTTAAATGGTTTGTTCCTGGTTTTTTTGACTTTTTCGGTTTTCATCGGTCTTCCTTAACTTTTGGACAAAAAAATATAAAAAAACATTTTTGCGTGAAAAAATATGTTTTTTTTCTTTCACGAAAGGCACGGTTTTGCTTCCACGAGAGGCACGACCGTGCTTCTCAGAAACGAAAAAAACATGTTTTTTTCTTTCTTCCATGAGAGCCACGGTTTTGTTTCCGCGAGAGGCACGACGTGCCTCTCGGAAACGAAAAAAACATATTTTTCTGGTTTCTTTTCTTACGCGAGAGGCACAGTTTTGCTTTCGCGAGAGGCACGGCCGTGCCTCTCCAAAAAAGAAAAAAAATACGTTTCCTTTTTTCTTCTTCCGCAAAAGGCACAGTTTTGCTTCCGCGAGAAGCACTGTTGTGCTTTCGCGGGAGGCACGGCCGTGCCTCTTTCGGAAAGAAAAAAAACCGTGCTCCGGGTTTGGTTTTTTGGTCGGGTTTTTTCGTGAAAAAAAAGTTCGTCAAAACCTATCAATATGGGATCTAGTTTTGAAGATCTCGACGCGAGGAATCCAATGGTGAAAATGGTTTGAGATTTGGACGCATGGTTTAAGATAAAACGTTTCGAACAAAAGAGTACGAAAAAAGGGAAACTCGCAGGTTGCGACAAGTGGCGCACATGCAGCATGTCACTTGTCACAACCTGATAAGGTGGGAGTGATCTTTGCAAAGAGTACTCCTCAATTAATGATTTCGAGGACTCCTACATGTTGCACATGTGTGCTATTGGGGGAACCCATATGCCAGGCGGGGCATCCCCTGTTTCTTTTTTGGGAAAATTGAATTTATACCCTTAGTTGGGTCACCCTCGACTGATTTGCCCCTAATTTTGGAAAACACGCGGTCTTGCCCAGCTTTGACTGCTCCCCTTGCGTTTTTGCCCTTCCGGCACGTCTCTGTCCAGTCAGCGCCGTTTGACCGCAAACGACGCGTTACTTTGGACATTTTTGCCCCTGTCGGTGCTATACCTGATACCCCTTCGTCCTAAATGTGCTAGCGCAAGCAAACAGAGGAGAGCGAGAACGCCGGCGAGGAAAAAGGAGTGGGAGGCAAGGCGTGGCACGGTAGAGCAAGGAGCGGTGACGCATGGCGAGCTCGGACTCTTCCATCTTCTCGTCGGTGCTCGGAGAGGTAAGTAAAACTCCGGCAACGCTTCTTCCTCCCCCCCAATGCGTTCTAGGGTTTGTGCTAATTGGGGAAATTTCTTATTTAGGTTGATGGGGCCGGGATTGTGGAGCATGTCTCCGAGTTCTATCTTCCAGATGAAAGTTATTGCGGATTGGAGCTTTTATCAAAGCATCGTTGCCCTGGTCATGGCCTTGTTCCTGCCCGGTGTCGTGGTTCTAACTCTGACAGTGATGTAGGGGGGGTGAGTATGGAGAGGCGAGATCCTAGCTATGGGGAAGTTGTTACACGCGAAGTTTACGAGTTCAGGCCCTTCTCGGAGGAAGTAATAGCCCTACGTCTCGGAGCCCGAAGGCGGTCGACTGGATTATGTGTGTATAGGTTACAGGGGTGCGAACCCTTCCTACTGAGGAGGGGGGTGGCTTATATAGAGTTCGCCGACCCCCTCCTGCCCTCAGTAATGCAGGGTTTAAAGTACATTTAAGATGGGGCGTTACTGGTAACGCCTCTAATAAAGTGCTGTAATGACCATGAAGACTACTTAACAGCTGACCGTTTGCCTACGGAGTGACTGTAGATCTTCTGGCAGTCAAGTGAATAGCTTCATGGTCGAGTGGTAGCTTCTTGGTCGAGTGTTTTGAACCTGTCGAGTGGGATGCCTTCAAGTCGATTGAAAGGTGATTTCTCCCAGGGGTGTCCTAGAGTAGGACTCTTAGGTCAGGTCCGTGTCCCTACCCTAGGTACATGTCTTCATCATTAGCCCCCGAATGGATCGAGGTTAGAGTGGGGAAAGAGTTGGAGATCTTTCCGACTGATTCTTCGGGCTATGTGAGCGCCTCATTTCGGGACAATCGTCACGGATGACGTTGCCAACTTTTTTCAGTCGCCTTGATCCATTCCAGGCCTCCCGTCGAGTGAATTTCTTTGTTTGTGCCATACCGAGAGCCGTCGCGATCGGGGTCTTCTGTTTTTGGCAAGTGGTTCTGCGGCCCGCGGATCTCACGGGATTTGGATTTTGGGAAGCGCGCGGGATGGGAGCAGCCGCAGTAATCGGAAGCGATAAAGCGGAAGTTCCTCGATCTCCGCGTCGCCTTTTTCGCCACGTACTGCGCGCGCGTCTGTTGCGGGATTTGACTGGATGGCCCGGGCCTACCGGTCAGCCACTCGGGAGCGGCCCCTTATAAGTTGCCGGCTCGGGGTTTCCAAGCCGCGCGCTCTCTTCTCCTTCCTTCTTCCTCTCTCCCTTTGCCAGTCTCTCCGCTACCTCCGCTCTCACCCTAGCGCCGTGAGCCCGTGCGAGATCTCCCCGGCGACGATGGTGAAGGGCAAGACCACCGCTTTGGAGCGCGCGAAGAAGGCGGCGGCGACGGGGAAAGGGAAGAGATCCGCTCGGGGCGGATCCTCCTCCAGGACCGCTCTGCCCAAAGGTTGGATCCAGGGCGACTGGATGCCCTCGGTGCTCCGGCAAGACGATCTTGACGACATGGTTGAGGGGGGAGCCATTCCCCACGAAGCTGCGCGTCTTCCGGAGGGGGAGATCGAACCTCAACCCCGTGACGGTGAGTGCGTGCTCCTAGCCACCCACATCGACCGAGGGTTTTCTCTGCCGCCCCATCCTTTCTTCCAGAGTTTCTTGAATTTCTTCGGAGCGCAGCTCCATCACTTTACCCCCAACTCCATAGTCTATCTTGCCGCGTTCATTTCTATGTGCGAGGCCTTCCTGGGTTGCCATCCGCATTGGGGGCTTTTCAAGCATATTTTCACTTGCCGCTCCCAGTCGGTTAAAAAGGCCAAGTCGAGTGATGAAAAGACGCAAGTGATCCAGCTGTGCGGGGGCCTGGCGATCCAGACAAGGGGGAAGAGCTGTTTTCCCTCTATCACCTTCCCGGAGTCGGTCCGCGGCTGGCAGTCGACCTGGTTCTACTGCCAGGACCAGGCGACCCCCGGACAGTCGACTGGTCTTCCTCCTTTTTCCCTCGACCGAGCCGAGAAGCTTGTCTCTCTGAAAGTCACGCCGGAGGAAAAGGCCCAGGTCAAGGTGTTGGCGGGTCGAGTGGTTGAGCTTGTCCGTGAGGGGGTGACTGGGATGGACCTGTTAGAGGTCTTCCTCCAGAGGCGCATTCAACCGCTCCAGGCGCGAGACCACCCAATGTGGCTGTATTCTGGCCTTAACGACACCACCCGGATCCACCCGGAGGAGGTCACCGATGAGATGCTGGCGGGGTGGCTGTCAAGTATCACGGGGAACAAAGACAACCCCCGAGGAGCCAGGAGGGTGATTCCACTCGATAACTCATATGAAGTGGATCAGGTATGTCTTTGTGTCGGATATCCGGCCTTCTGTATTAGTCTTCTTTGTATAAGTCGACTGACTTCCGTCCTGTCCGTTGTCCTCCAGGCTACCACTGAGATGTACTCGACGCCCAGCGGGGCACAGGGGTCGACCGAGGAAGGTGAGGGGAGCGGAGGTGAGAGCGGGGACGACCAGGTCGAGTGGGAGTCCGATGGTGAGGGAGAGGAGGGCGACGACATCTTCTCCAGCGAGGAGGAGGAGGAGGCTGAACCCTCCCGCCCGGAGGGACGGTCCAAGCTCGCCCACGATCCAGCGCAGGAACGTGGCAAGGCGGCCGCTCCTGTTGGGCAGTCGTCGAAACGCCCTCGGACTTCTTCTCCTCCGCCGACCGGGAAGGCTCCCAAGCACCCACGAACGGCGCCATCTAAGCCGCCCAAGGCCTTGCCCAAAATGAAGATAGCTGTTCCCACCATTTCGGGGTAACAACAATACTTGCTTTCCTTTGTCGACTGTGGACGGATCCTTGGTCGATTCACTGGGCCAACTGACTAGCTTTCGAGATTTGCAGTGGTGCAACTTCTGAGGTCTCCGCCAGGAACAACGACCAAGAGATGGAGGCTGTCACCTCCAACCCTGGTACGATCACTGCCATCCTGCTTGCGAGTCGACTGAAGAAGGTGTTGGTCGATTGAATGTTTTCCTTGCAGCTCCTCCTCATGTTATCGACCTTCCGGATGACGACGACAACACACCACTGAGGGTGAAGAGGAAGAAGAAGGTGTTGGCTGGCAAGGCTCCGCAATCCACTCCCGCGCCTGAGGCTGCGATTCGGGATGATGGCGAACCCACTCGGGCTTCCGTGACTTTCGCTGTTCCTTTGACGAGTGTGCAGCCTTCAGCGTCGACTGCAGACCCGTCTTCGCTTTTTGCTGCGTACCCCGTCCCTGAGGACCAAGCGGCTGCTGCGAAGGAGGCTGTACGCCAGGCTGGGGTCATGATGGAGCAGGTAAAAGTGGCTTGGGAGGCTTGCCAGGCGGCTTACGACGCAAGCTCGGCTCTTCAGAGCAATGTCCAGGTCAGTCGACTTCAACACTTGGTCTATTTTGGTATATTCTTTGAAGAATCTCTTTTCCGAAGATCTTTAAGTTTGTACACCCAGTGGGTGTTTTTGCCAATTCTTGGACGAGTGGGGGCACGCTAAGTGCACCCACTGGGTGTAGTCCCCGAGACTACGGTCGACTGCTGGCAGTCGACTGTAGTCTTTTTAAATTGAGTCGTAGTTGAGTTTCTCCGCTCTGTCTGATCGGGTCGTGTCGAATGGAACCTCGTCGACTGCGGGCAGTCGACGTCTTTTCTCTCTTTCTTCTCTTTCTTTTTTTTACTATGGGGGCACGCTAAGTGCACCCACTGGGTGTAGTCCCCGAGACTACTGTCGAATGTTTTGCTTCGGCTGTAGTCTTAGAAACTCTGTTATTGTCTCTTAACTGCTCGGAAGCAGCTTGTCTTGGACTCGACTTCAGGGAACGGTCGAGTGGGTTAGGAACCGGTGGGGGCACGCTAAGTGCGCCCACTGGGTGTAGTTCCCGAGACTATGGTGGACTGCTGGTAGTCGACCGTAGTCTTAGTATTTACTGCCTTTGTTGCTTTTTCCTTTTTACTGAAATTGTAACTCCTCTTCTTTGACTTCAGAAATCTTGTGATCTTGGAACCCGCTTGGCTGACTTGGAGAAGCAGCAAATTCAAATGAACCTTGATCTGGAGCTGGCCAGGACAGAGCTGCAGAATGTCAGAGACGGCGCCGCAGGTAAGACACCTTTGTCGACTCTTTGGTTTTTAGGCTTGAGTATCTTTTCGCTTTCTCCGACTCAATCGTCATTTTTGCAGAAAAACTGAAAGAAGCTCTGGATAAGAAGGATCAGGACTTGGCTGCTGCTCGCAAGGAGGCTGATGACAAGACCGCTCTGGCCGCGCAGAAGCTGGCTTCGGTCGACCAATTAGAAGGGGAGAACACCAAGTTGAAGACCGCTCTGAAGGAAGCCAACAGGGAGTGTTCGCGTTGGAAGAAGGAGCACCTCACCCTGAGCGAGAAGATGGAAAGCGTCGCTCGCAGGAGAGACGACCTGGAGAGCTACTTGAGGAGCTTTGCCAAGAAGCTGTACATCAAGCTCGAAGGTGCGCAATCAGTTCCGACTGGTTCTTTTTGTGTCGACTCAGTTTTATGAAATTTGACTTATCCTTGGGCCGTGCATGCAGAACTTTGCCAGAACTTCGAAGAGGAGACCGGGCGGATCGAAATAGGTTTGGATCCAATCAACTCTCCGGTGCAAGACGAAGCTGCCATGAACCTGCTCCGACTGGAATCCCGCGTTGACGGCGTCGTGGATTATTTGGCTCGACTGAAGGTCGCCATGATGCGGATCGACCCGACGCTTTGGCCAGAGTCCACGCTCCAGAACGATCTCGAGTCTCTGATGACTCGACTCAACGGGATCCCTGACCGAGTGCAAGAGTGGAAGAAGTCTTCAGCTCGGTGCGGTGCCGACGTGGCTCTGTCTCTGGTCCGCGTCCATTGCAAGGAGGCGCGGGAGGAGAAGCTGGCCGCCATCCAAGTCGCCAACACGAGGAAGCACAACTTTCAGGACTTCATGGAGACATTTATTGCTGCTGCTACCCGCATCGCAGATGGGATCGACTTGGATGAGTTTGTCGCCCCTGCCAGTCCTCCTCCTCCTGAGGAATGAAAAAACTTGCCTCGGGATGCCGAGTGTATTTTGTAATCCGTTAAACTCTGCCTTAAATTTGCCTCGGAATGCCGAGTGGAAGTGTAACAGTTAAAACTCTGCCGAGTTGTGGGCTCGAGTACTTCGATCTGAGGTCTCTCGGATATTTTAGGCTTTATTTGAACTTGATTTGTCGTTGAATCTCTTTGTGGATGATCCGTCGAGTGGGATTTGATCTTCACTCGAAATAACTTTGTGTCTGTGGAGCGGCTCCGAAGGAGAAGGTGGCAGTCGACCTGCCCCTCGCCGTCCTTGGGACATGGGAAATGTTTCACACTTAGGCGAGCGCTGGGCTGCAGCTAAGTCTCTGAGCGGGAGGTTCGCTCTCGCTCGGTAGGATTTCAAACTTAGGCGAGTGCTGACCGCAGCTAAGTCTCTTCGTAGGAGAACTTAGGCGAGTGCTGGACTGCAGCTAAGCCTCCGAGTGGGAGGTTTGCTCTCCACTCGGTAGGATTTTTTAAACTTAGGCGAGTGCTGACTGTAGCTAAGTCTCTTCGTAGGAGGACTTAGGCGAGTGCTGGACTGCAGCTAAGCCCCCGAGTGGGAGGATCGCTCTCCACTCGGTAGGATTTTTTAAACTTAGGCGAGTGCTGACTGCAGCTAAGTCTCTTCGTAGGAGGACTTAGGCGAGTGCTGGACTGCAGCTAAGCCCCCAAGTGGGAGGTTTGCTCTCCACTCAGTAGGATTTTTCAAACTTAGGCGAGTGCTGACTGCAGCTAAGCCTCCGAGTGGGAGGTTTGCTCTCCATTCGGTAGGATTTTTTAAACTTAGGCGAGTGCTGACTGCAGCTAAGTCTCTTCGTAGGAGGACTTAGGCGAGTGCTGGACTGCAGCTAAGCCTACGAGTGGGAGGATCGCTCTCCACTCGGTAGGATTTTTTAAACTTAGGCGAGTGCTGACTGCAGCTAAGTCTCTTCGTAGGAGGACTTAGGTGAGTGCTGGACTGCAGCTAAGCCCCCGAGTGGGAGGATCGCTCTCCACTCGGTAGGATTTTTTAAACTTAGGCGAGTGCTGACTGCAGCTAAGTCTCTTCGTAGGAGGACTTAGGCGAGTGCTGGACTGCAGCTAAGCCCCCGAGTGGGAGGATCGCTCTTCACTTGGTAGGATTTTTTAAACTTAGGCGAGTGCTGACTGCGGCTAAGTCTCTGCGTAAGAGAACTTAGGCGAGTGCTGGACTGCAGCTAAGCCTCCGAGTGGGAGGTTTGCTCTCCACTCGGTAGGATTTTTTAAACTTAGGCGAGTGCTGACTGCAGCTAAGTCTCTGCGTAAGAGAACTTAGGCGAGTGTTGGACTGCAGCTAAGACTCCGAGTGGGAGGTTTGCTCTCCACTCGGTAGGATTTTTTTTGAACTTAGGCGACACGGGTTCGCGGCTAAGTCACCCACTGGGGGTTCTCGTATGTAAACAGGAGTGACAACAATCATTGGAACACTCTTGACCTTGATAAAAATGAACTGCAGAAGTTTCTCTTATTACATCTTTATGGGAAGGAACTTAAGTGTAAAAGGGGCGGAGTAGTTCTGCATTCCAAGCTCGAGGCTCGTCGATCTGGCGATCAACATTGAAGAGGTGATACGCTCCATTGTGGAGGACTCTGGTGATGATGAAGGGACCTTCCCAAGTGGGAGCAAGCTTGTGTGGTTTCTGTTGATCCACTCGGAGGACCAAATCTCCTTCTTGGAAGGCTCGACTCTTCACATTCCGGGCGTGGAATCGACGCAAGTCTTGCTGATAAATGGTCGATCTGATCATGGCCATCTCCCTCTCTTCTTCGAGGAGGTCGACTGCGTCTTGCCGGGCCTGTTCTGCTTCATCTTCGGTGTAAAGCTCGACTCGGGGCGCGTTGTGAAGAAGATCACTTGGCAGAACCGCTTCGGCTCCATAAACCAGAAAGAAAGGAGTTCTTCCAGTCGACCGGTTAGGGGTGGTCCTCAATCCCCACAGAACTGACGGAAGCTCGTCGACCCAAGCACCCGCTGCGTGCTTGAGATCACGCATCAGCCGAGGTTTCAGTCCTTTAAGAATCAGACCATTTGCTCTTTCGGCTTGCCCATTCGACTGAGGATGCGCGACCGACGCGTAGTCGACTCGTGTGCCTTGAGAGGCGCAAAAAGCTCTGAACTAGTCCGAATCGAAGTTTGACCCATTGTCGGTGATGATGCTATGAGGGACTCCATATCTGAATGTTAGTCCTTTGACGAAACTGATAGCAGTGCCAGCATCGAGGTTCTTGATAGGCTTGGCTTCGATCCATTTGGTGAACTTGTCGACTGCCACAAGCACATGCGTGAACCCGCTCTTGCCTATTCTCAGTGGGCCAACCATGTCCAGTCCCCAGACAGCAAATGGCCAGACGAGAGGAATGGCCTTCAGGGCCGATGCAGGCTTGTGTGACATGTTGGAGTAGAACTGGCAGCCTCCGCACTTGTCGACTATCTCTTTAGCCATCTCATTTGCTCTAGGCCAGAAGAATCCCACTCGGTATGCTTTAGCCACAATGGTCCGAGAGGACGCATGGTGGCCACAGGTTCCCGAGTGGATATCATCAAGGATTATCCGACCCTCTTCTGGTGTAATGCACTTCTGACCGATTCCAGTCGCGCTTTCTCTATACAACTGCCCCTTTATGACTGTGAAGGCCTTAGATCGGCGGACGATCTGTCGAGCCTCTTCCTCGTCCTCTGGGAGTTCTTTCCTTAGGATATACGCGATGTATGGTATCGTCCAGTCGGGAGTGATGGCCAAGACTTCCATGATCAGGTCGACCACAGCAGGAACTTCGACTTCAGTCGGATCTGTGGCACTTTTCGGTTGTGGGGCTTCTTCTGTGAAAGGATCTTCCTGGACTGACGGCGAGCGGATGTGCTCCAAAAACACATTGCTGGGAATGGCTTCTCGCTTGGAGCCTATCTTTGCCAGGTCATCAGCTGCTTGGTTTTTCAGTCGGGGGATGTGATGAAGCTCTAACCCCTTGAATTTCTTTTCTAGCTTTCTCACTACATTGCAATAACCAGTCATAGCTGGACTTCTGACGTCCCACTCCTTCATCACCTGATTAACCACCAAATCTGAGTCGCCATAGACCATGAGGCGGCGGACGCCGAGTGAAATGGCCATGCGCAATCCATACAAAAGTGCTTCATACTCTGCTTCATTGTTTGAGGAATCGAAGTGAATCTGGAGAACATATCTAAGCTTATCTCCTCGGGGGGAGACTAGAACTACCCCAGCACCAGAACCATTCAGCATCTTAGATCCGTCGAAAAACATGGTCCAGTACTCCGAGTGAACTTGAGTCGGAAGTTGCTGTTCAATCCACTCGGCGATGAAATCTGCGATTGCTTGGGACTTGATAGCCTTCTTTGCTTCAAACTTGATATCTAGGGGAAGGAGTTCAATCGCCCACTTGGCCACTCGACCAGTTGCGTCTCTGTTATGCAGAATCTCTGACAGTGGGGCGTCGCTGACGACTGTAATGGAATGGTCAGAGAAGTAGTGTGCAACCTTCTTCGTGGTCATGTAATCCCATATACAAGCTTCTGATAGTGAGGGTATCTTTGTTTTGAAGGAGTCAAAACTTCAGACAGATAATAGACTGGGCGCTGAACCCTGAAGGCCTTTCCTTCTTCTTCCCGCTCGACCGTGAGTACTGTACTGACAACTTGTCCCGTGGCCGCAATGTACAGCAGCAGAGGCTCTTTGCTGATTGGGGCAGCAAGCACCGGCTGGGTGGAGAGCAGAGCTTTGAGTTCTGCAAACGCTGCGTCAGCTTCTGGAGTCCACTCGAACTTGTCAGACTTCTTCATCAGTCGGTAGAGAGGCAATGCCTTCTCACCGAGACGAGAGATGAATCGACTTAAAGCGGCCAGGCAGCCTGTAAGCTTTTGGACATCGTGCACGCGTACAGGACGCTTCATCCGGAGTATGGTGCCAATTTTCTCAGGATTGGCGTCGATCCCTCGTTCGGAAACGAGAAAACCGAGTAACTTTCCGCCTGGAACTCCGAATGTGCATTTTGATGGATTGAGCTTGATATCATACCTCCTGAGGTTGGCAAAGGTTTCGGCAAGGTCAGCTCGCAGGTCGGAACCTTTCCGTGACTTGACCACAATATCGTCCATGTATGCCTCCACATTCCGACTGATTTGAGTGAGTAAACACTTCTGGATCATTCTCATGAACGTGGCTCCGGCGTTCTTGAGGCCGAACGACATGGTGACATAACAGAAGCATCCGAATGGGGTGATGAAAGCTGTTTTGATTTCGTCGGGTCCATACAGACGGATCTGATGGTACCCGGAATAAGCATCTAGAAAAGACAATCTCTCGCACCCCGCAGTCGAGTCGACTATTTGGTCGATGCGAGGGAGAGGAAAATGGTCTTTCGGGCAGGCCCGATTGATATGTTTGAAATCTATGCACATGTGAAGTGACTTGTCTTTCTTGGGGACCATGACTACATTGGCGAGCCACTCGGAGTGGTAAATCTCTCGGATAAACTCCGCTGCTAAGAGTCGAGCCACCTCCTCGCCAATGGCTTGCTTCTTCTGGACGGCGGACCGTCGAAGGTGTTCCTTCACAGGCTTGAATTTTGGGTCGACCCGCAGACGGTGCTCAGCCAGCCCCCTGGGAACTCCAGGCATGTCAGAGGGTTTCCATGCGAAGATGTCCTAGTTCTCACAGAGGAGCTGGATGAGCGCTTCTTCCTATTTGGATTCAAGCGTTGTTGAGATATGAGTCGGGGCAGCATCGAGGTCGGTCGGGTGAATGTGGACTGTCTTCGTTTCACCAGTCAACTGAAAAGCTGACTCTGAAGCAGGCTTCTTGGCCCATAGCAATTCACTCGGATCGGCAGTCTTTTGGTACTCTTGCAGCTCGACCACTGCCATCTGAGCATCTGCAATCTTTGAGCCTTTCTGAAAGCATTCTTCCGCCTTCTTCCGATTGCCTGTGACAGTGATCACACCTTTGGGGCCAGGCATCTTCAGTTTGAGGTACACGTAACATGGCCGGGCCAAGAAGCGTGCGTAAGCTGGCCTGCCCAAAATGGCGTGGTAAGCACTTTGGAAGTCCACGACCTCGAATGTCAATTTTTCCTTGCGGTAATTCTTTGAATCACCGAAAACCACATCAAGAGCGATCTGGCCGAGTGATTGGGCTTTCTTCCCAGGAATGACTCCATGGAAACTCATGTTACTGGTGCTGAGTCTGGACATCGGAATGCCCATTCCTTTCAATGTTTCAGCATACAGTATGTTCAGGCCACTGCCTCCATCCATCAGGACTTTAGTCAGTCGAGTGCCTTCAACAATTGGGTCGACCACCAAAGCTTGCCTCCCAGGGGTGGCAATGTGCGTCGGGTGATCAGACTGGTCGAATGTGATGGCAGTCTGGGACCACTTCAAGTAACTTGGTGTTGCCGGGGCAACCATGTTCACCTCTCGGTTAATGACTTTCAGTCGACTTTTGCTCTCGACATCGGCAAAAATCATCAGGGTGGAATTGACTTGGGGGTATCCATCGTCGCTGTCTTCCTTGTCCTCGACCCTGTCCGATTCTTTTTCCTTATCCTTGGACTGTTTTCCTTGGAACTGCTGGATCAGGAGTCGGCACTGTCGAGTGGTATGCTTTGGGTAAATAAAATTACCCTCTTCATCCTTCTTGGTGTGGATGTGACATGGCAGATCCAAAACATCATTTCCGTCTTGATCCTTGACTTTTTTGGGCTTCCAGGTGCCCTTGGGTTTTCCCTTGAAGTTTCCCTGGGCTACGGCCAGGGCCTCCCCAGGAGCGGCTGGCTCGGCCTTCCGCTTCTGCTTCCGACTGGAATTGCCTCCAGTTTCCTGGGCGACTGCTTTCTGCTTGCCACTCCGGAGTCGATCTTCGTCTTCTCCGTTAGCATACTTGGTGGCAATCTCCATCATCCGATTCAGCGACATCTCTCCAGTTCGACCGAACTTCAGATTCAACTCTCTGTATTTAACACCTTCCTTGAAGGCACAAACTGCTTGATGGTCCGGCACGTTCTCAACCGAGTGATGCAGCGTGATCCACCTCTGGATGTATTCCCTCAGAGTTTCATTCGGCTTCTGCACGCAAGACCGCAGCTCGGTTAGGCCTGCGGGTCGCTTGCATGTTCCTTCAAAGGTTGTGATAAACACTCGGGAGAGGTCCTCCCAAGTGTAAATGCTGCTGGGTGCCAACTGATTTAGCCATGCTCTAGCCGAGCCCTCTAACATGAGAGGCAAATGCTTCATGGCCACCTCGTCATTGCCACCGCCAATCTGTACAGCCACTCGGTAATCTTCGAGCCAGGTGTCAGGCTTAGATTCATCGGTGAACTTGCCGATTCCAGTCGCCAACCTAAAATTGGGAGGTATCACTGCGGCTCTGATGGCTCGACTGAAACACTCTGGCCCTGAAGCGCGTACTCTGCTGCTGGCGAGCGCATCTCTGTTGCGGCCTTCTCGATGAGCTCTGTTCCTGTCAACCAAACCTTGAACGAGGATGGATCTCGCATCAAAGCCTGGGTCTCTGGGGTCGACTGGAATCCTCTGCCCAACACTATGAGGCGTCTGTCATCTTGCCGTCGAGGCGCATCAGACCCACTCCTCGGGGGAGGGGTTGGCACTCGACGTCGATCATCACGGTCGAATCGGTGATCATACAGCTCATTCCTCCTGTACTGATCATGCTGGCCACCACGTCCCTCACGCCTCGGGGGCGATCTCGGGCTGTGAGCTGACTCGACTGTATCTGTTGCGACAGACCGACTGTGGATCCTATTCCGCGACTGAGAGATAGCGGAATTCTGGTCTCCCGCCGCCCGGAGAAATGCTCTGATCTGTAACAAGCCCCTGCCTGCCTCCGACTGGGAGGGCTGAATTGATTCTTCTATACAGGCCGCCGCGGCCAAATTCTGAACTGGGGTTCGGTATACCTGCGTCGGCGGGAAGAGCTGGCGTCGACTAGACTCGGGAGCCCGCTGACGCGCTTGCTCGTCGAGTGCTCGCTGAAGATTCTCCAGTCGAGTGCGCTCGGCCAAGTTGGCCAAACGCGCGTCCTCCAAGGCCCGGGCCTCGGGGGTCTCTCCGATGATAGGAGTGCGGAGCGCATCGAAGTCCCGGCGGCGAAGCTCCTCTCGCTGTAATGACGCGAGAGGTTCGGGGAGATACTCGTCGTGGGGATGCGACGGATCGCCCCCACCCGCGCCTCCATCAGTGCGAGGGAAACCAGGGGGACTGTGTGTTCCATCGACCGCCAGAACCTCAGCCGCAGGATCGCTGCTGTCGCACTCGGATGCGGTCTCCACGGAGCCAGTCGACAGGTCGAACAGGCCGTAGAGGGATTCGACGGGCTCGATGGCCGCGACTTGCGGGGCTGCCGATTGGCGGGCCACGGCGTGCCTCACCCACCGCTGAAGTCTTGACCGACCGGAGCGCTTGCGCTGGTGGGAGACAGGGCGGGGAGACGATACGGGGGCCGACCCATATTGGGTCGACGGTTGCCGCAGGAGGACGCCACGAACGCATGCGCGGAAATGTGTCGCACCGCGGGCGGGGAGCGCGTCGATGTCGAGCGGTGCCTCCTGAAGCCAGGCGGAGTCGTCGATGATGAAGGTGAGCGCGCCGAGACGGATCTCGCGGTCCTTCACCAAAACTCCGCAAGAAAACATGATCAAAGGGATCGAGAAAAATCACAACTTCTCCAACTAAGCGCTAAGATTCACGCCCCATGGTGGGCACCAACTGTCGTGGTTCTAACTCTGACAGTGATGTAGGGGGGTGAGTATGGAGAGGCGAGATCCTAGCTGTGGGGAAGTTGTTACACGCGAAGTTTACGAGTTCAGGCCCTTCTCGGAGGAAGTAATAGCCCTACGTCTCGGAGCCCGGAGGCGGTCGACTGGATTATGCGTGTATAGGTTACAGGGGTGCGAACCCTTCCTACTGAGGAGGGGGTGGCTTATATAGAGTTCGCTGACCCCCTCCTGCCCTAGGTAATGCAGGGTTTAAAGTACATTTAAGATGGGGCGTTACTGGTAACGCCTCTAATAAAGTGCTGTAATGACCATGAAGACTACTTAACAGCTGACCGTTTGCCTACGGAGTGACTGTAGATCTTCTGGCAGTCGAGTGAATAGCTTCATGGTCGAGTGGTAGCTTCTTGGTCGAGTGTTTTGAACCTGTCGAGTGGGATGCCTTCAAGTCGATTGAAAGGTGATTTCTCCCAGGGGTGTCCTAGAGTAGGACTCTTAGGTCAGGTCCGTGTCCCTACCCTAGGTACATGTCTTCATCACCCGGCGTGTTGCGTGGGGAGGAGCTAACACTGGCCGCCGTTTTTTAGGGTGTCCTCTAGATGTAAGATCTTGTGAATTATACCATGTTTAAGATGGTGTTTATGCAATCTCTAATGTTTTGTTAATTTGATGTTCAAGCAGTTACCACATGAGTGTCACTGGGTCGTTTGGATTGATCCTCCTCCTCCACTGTGTGCTGCCATTACTTTTGAAGACCTGCACGCAGAGCTAGAACAAAGTTGGATCAGAAGCCACAAAATGCAGAAGCAAAACATGGAGTTGTCAAAGAAAAATCTTGCTTTGAAGAAGACAGTGAGAGAGAGAGATGAGATGCTGCTAGTTCTGGCATTGTTGTTTGTAGGAATGTGTGTTGCTGTGTTTTTTGTGTTCTAGTTTCTAGCAGTTGTTGCAAGTGTGTGTGAGAGAGATGTGTTGAATGTTGTTTATGATGCACTATTATATGCTAAATTTGAAGATCATTATGAACTACTGATGCTTGTGACACTGTACCAAATACATATTTATTCCATATGTAGTGCCAATTGTACCAAATAGAGCACATATTTTACCAAATAGAGCACATAGAGCACATATTCAATCAGGTGCCAATTGTACCAAATAGAGCACATATTCAACAAACTGACATCGTACCAAATTCAACAAACTGACATTGTACCAAATATAGCAACTTCATAGTGCATTTAAGCACACTTAGTACTAGAACTTAAGTGCATAACAACAAGATAACATCACTGGCAAATATAACATAGCACTAGAACTTAAGTTTCTTGCTCCTGGTGTTCTTGGCTGGGTTTGGAGCTAGCATTGCCTTGCTTCTAGTGTTCTTTGATGGGTTTGGAGCTTCAATTGTTGCTGCTCTTTTTGGAGAGAAACCTTTGCTTTGAACACTGCTTTCTTGCTCCTGTTCCACAACTGTTTTCTACTTGACACACCTGGGAGAAGCTCCTCTTGCTGCTGCCCTTTTATAATTTTTCCTAGGGCTAAAACAAGTGGAAGCATATCACAATTTGAAAGATTTTATAAAGAAAGCAGTAAGATCAAAACATGTAAGAATTTGTAAGCCAAGATCTTATACCTGACTGCACAACTAGCTCCTGTAGATGCATCATGTCAGGGCTCCTTTGGTGGTGGCATATGCTGCTGCAGAACATCAGGTGCTGTCTCATCCTCCTCCTCCTCTTGTATTTCTGCTTCTGCTGGTTCATTGGCTATAGGATGATCATCTGCATTGTCTGCTCCCCAATGTTCATCTTCTCCAAAGACTGGATCAACAAATTGTTTGCATCCCTTGGCTTTGTGTCCACATCTCCCACACCTTTTGCACTTGTTCTTCCTAGGACCAAGGCCTTTTCCTTCAGTGCTACTTCTAATCCTTTGCTTTCTTGGTCTGCCTGAAGCTCTGTGTTGAACAGGAGCACACAATTTGAATCCAGGATCTATAATGTCCCACTGTTGCTTGCCTTCTAGAGCTGGTAGGTTCTCAGCATAAGTAGCTCTGAACATGTCAACTGAGTAATATTTGTGGACATATTGATCTATTCCACTTGCTTCACCTCTTAGAGCAGTGATAAAGAAAAGTGCATGGATGCATGGTTTACCAGTGATCTGCCATTGTCTGCAACTGCAAGACCAACGCTCTAAGTCAATAGGGTACCTCCATTCTCTCTTCTCACTGTCAGTAGCAGTCACCTCTGCCTCTGTTGGGCTTCTCCTCACTATACTCATTTGCAAACCTTTTGTTTTCTCCATTAACACCTTCATTACTGCTGGTATGATGTAGTGCCCAATGAAATGGTCAGAGGCAATTCTGTTTCTTAAGTCAAATTTCTCCATGATATACTGCCTTATCTTGTCTAGCAGATCAACTACCTACAGGCTCTTGTATTTTTTGATTCTGGAGTTGAATGACTCAGCTAGGTTGTTATTGACATAGTCAACTTTGCTCATCTCATTGAAATCAGCTCTTGCCCATATTTTTGTGTGGTGTTCCTCCAGATATTTCTTTACTTTAGGCTTGCTTTTCAACTGGTTCAAGTGATAGTTGTGTTTCTTGATGCTACAAGTTAGTGAGCATGGCCACAAATTATCATCATAAAACTTCCCCTTGAATTTCTTACTGAAATTTTGGGCCAAGTGCCTCATGCACTCTCCGTGCTCCACTCCAGGGTATACATCCTCAACAGCAGTTTCCAATCCCTTGCAAGCATCAGTATGTATCACTAAACCTTCTGGATGACCTATTACTTTCTTTAGGTTGCTAAAAAATGAAGTCCAACTCTCAATTGAATCCCCTTCCAAAACACCATATGCAACAGGAAACAACCAGTTGTGTCCATCTAGGGCACATGCTGCCACAAGTTGCCCTTTGAACCTACCAGTCAGTGCAGTAGCATCTACAGCTAGGTATGGCCTACACCCCTCCAGAAAACCTTTTTGACATGCTTTGAAGCACACAAACACCCTTCTAAAGCACTCCTTGTAGAACTTCTTGTTATTAAGCTTGTACTCAACTGTGTGCTTCTCAATTTCCACAATATTGCTTGGTGATGCCCTCTCTACTTCAGCTTTGAAAGTATATAATAGCTGAAAGCAATCACTATACTTTCCATACAGTTTGTCAAGTGCAATCTCTTTGCCATGGTAGCATCTGTCATATGGCACCTCCACACCATATTTCTCTAACAACTTGCTCTGAATTTCTTTAGGACCAATTCCTGGATTTGCTCTGATCCATGCCATAGAAGCATCTACTATCCATCTTCTTTTTGCAGCTCTCAATCTCTGAGATCTATTCACACTAGGACATGTATGCTAATATGGGTTGACTTTAATCTGAAACAAACCAAAAAAACAATGAGATTAGTACAGAAAATGCAATACCTGAAAATAAACTAAAACAAAAATACAATACCTGAAACAATGTGCTCTTCCTCATTAAAGAGGCATGCAGTCTCCACTTGCATCTCTCATAAGCACATTTGACAATAAACCTTGTTGGATCACTTTTCAGAGTAAGGAACTCAGTTTCAGACTTGATTGAGAAGCTTGCAACTGCATTTCTGCAGTCAATTGCACTAGAGAATACCACACCTTCATCAATACATGGATTTTCCCTGTCATACATCTTTACAGGTTTGTCCTCTTCTGCATCTTCAAAAACTCCCATCTCAACATCCTCTTGCTTCTCATCATCATCTGCATCTGAAAATTCTGTAGGAATGTACTCTTTATCTGCTGCATCTCCTTCATCATTATTGTGCTGGACATATCCAGGATATAGAACCTCATCCTCCACACCGGGTGCATCAGGCAATGCCTCCTCCACAACAGGATCAAGTGGCTTCTTTTGGTTTTCTTGGATTTCATTGACACTTGCAGTTGCATAAGCACTTGGTGTTCTAGGAGCACTTGGTGTTCTACTGCTAGCCCTAGTTCTGGATCCAGATGGCCTGAAACTAGATGTGTTCACACATCTCTGGCCTCTAGTTCTTTGTATAACTATGATTTCCAAATTGCATGACATAGTTGCTGCATTACTTGCAAACATCAGACCTAACTCTGCATCACACTGCATAGGGACCCAACAAAGTTTGGAACTATCCCAATATCTGATCTCCACAGCATCAAACAATCCCCATGGATACTTGGCACAAATGGCAGCCCTAAAATTAGTATATGAACTAGTGTTGTCCACAACAAAAGGAAATGTGAATCCACAATCTTTTCCTTTTGTACCAGCAGAAACTAGAACAGTGGTCTCCATTCGAACTGAAAGAAAGAACGCTGTAGCTGGATCCATCCTATGGGGGAACAATATCCAGTGATAAAACGCACAAACTTTAGACTAAACCCTAAATCCAAGTAAATCTCCTATGAAAAAACCGAGCAAATCAGGTCCAATACTAACCCTGGGGGAATTTGCCGTGCAGATCCGCCCCTTCTTGTCGCCATTGGTGCAGATCCGCCATCGCTTCTCGCCGTTGGTGCAGATCCGCCACAGGAGCTTCCCTTGTCGCCGTTGGTGCCTCCGCCGCCTTCTCCGCGCTGCAATGGAGGTGCGCTGTTCCTACCACCACAGCGGCCACCGACGACGCTTTCTCCACTCTCCCCCATCACCTTGCAATGGATCTGGCCGTCCGCCGCTCGTCGCCGCAATTTAGGGTTCGTCAGAGGGAAAAAGAGGGAGCAAGAGTGGGGAATGAGAGAGTGTGAGTGAGCACGGGGGCAAGCGGTGTCCAAAGTAACGCGTCGTTTGCGGTCAAACGGCGCTCACTGGACGGAGACGTGCCGGAAGGGCAAAAACGCAAGGGGAGCGATCAAAGCTGGGCAAGACCGCGTGTTTTCCAAAATTATGGGCAAATCAGTTGAGGGTGACCCAACTAAGGGCACAGAAACAATTATCCCTTCTTTTTTCCCTTATCAAATCTTCAAATTTCTAATGGTATTTTTACTTTCCTCCATCGGTTAGAAAATTGTTCCAGACTTCAAAAAAATGAATTTACACTAATACGACTTTCAAAAAATATCATTCAATTTGCAAATATTTACCAATTTTGAAAAAGTTTAAATTTCTTAAATCTTATTTTTATTTCAAAATTTTGAATTTAAAACGATTCACGTATTTCAAAATGTGATAAATTTCAAAAAATAAGAATTTGAAAAATATATCACAATTAAAAATAAAGTTCTAAATATAAAAAAATTCAATAATTTGAACAATCTTCCTGGATTTCAAAAAGTATTCCTAAATTCTACAAAATAATCACAAGATTGAGGAATGTTCCCTAATTTAAAGAAAATGAAATATGTTCTCGAATAAAGAAAAAATAAAAGTATTTAGGAATTTAAAAAATAATCACAAATTTATAATTGGAAAAACTGATAAATGATGAGAAAAAGAAAAACCAAAATAAGACTAGTGGGGATATAATAAGAAATTGATGGGCCCACATACATAGGGAGTAACCTCAAGGAACTTGGGCTGGCCCAGTCTGGCAAGCTCTCTTGAACTAGGTTTTTTTATTCATTCGGTTTTCCTTTTTTTGATTTTTTATATATGATTTAAATCATTTATGAAGCTAAAATATATTAAAATAAAAATAATAATTTTATAATAATATGTACCGCATGTTTAGAAAAGTTCTTTGTAAACCAAAAGACATATTTACCTTATTATAAAATAATTCACCATATATTAAAAAAATATTTGCCCTACATTAAAATGTTCGCTTAAAATACTGATTGTTTATTAAGAAAAATGTTCACGTATAATTAAATAATACTTAGGATGTATTTCTAAATTATCACCATATTTTAAAAACATTATGGTATGAAAACTGTAAAACGGAAGAAAACATCCCATAGAAAAAATGGAATAAGAAACTTGATAGAAAATTGAAACAACAGACAGCACAAGAGAATAAAAAAGGTAAAACTACGGGAGCAACCATTGAATTAGAACTGCGCATAAACTCCCCCACTGGGCCAGCCCAACACGACTCAAATGCTAGCATCGTGCCTTGCCTAGTTTTCAGAGTCAACTAGATTTCGGGAGAAATTAATTATGGGGTATTTATTTGGGTTTTTTTTAGTTTTTTTTTTGGTTTTTGGTTTTTAACCCTTATTTTTCCTGGGTTTTTGCGGATTTTTTTAAGCATTGCTTTTCCATGGAATCACGATATGTGCTTCTTGAGAAACACGGTTGTGCTTCCCTAAAAAGGGAGAAGCACAATCCGTGCTTTCGGAAAAAGGGAAAAGCACAGTTGCGCTTCTAAAAAGGTGAAAAAGTACAACTGTGTTTTCGGCTTCCTATATTTTTCATGGTTTTTCGGTTTTTGTTTCTTATTTCCCTTTTTTATGAAAAAAAAGTTGGTCAAAAATTTTCATCTTGGTATTGTTTTTGCAGATCTCAACATGAGAAATCCATAGATTAAAATAGTTCGTGATTTGGTCATACGGTTAAAAAGATAAAATGTTTCGAAAAATATACGAAAAAAGAAGGAAAACCTCATTGGTTACAACAGGTGACACATATGCAGTGCATCACTTGTTAGCACCAGAGAAGATGGGAGTGAACTTTGTAAGGGGTATCCCTTGATAAGTAATTTCGATATATTTTTCACCACGTGGGGAATAAGACTCACGGAAAAACCTATCAGACACGTGTTGCGTCGAACTGTAGGCGCTTCGCACACGCGAGCAACCAAGCGACACGATGGGCCGGTCCATTTGAGCAATTTTTTCTTTTCTTTTTCTCGTTTTTTGTTTCTATTTTTCTTGTCTTTTTCTTTTCAAGTTTATTTTCATATAATTTTTAATTTCATTCGAAAAATGTTCCATAATTTCGAAAAATATTCGTTCCTACAAAATATGTCAAAATTTCACAAAAAAAGTTTTTAGAAAATCAAAATTAATATTTTTCAGGATTTTCAAAAAAAAGGCACGGTTTTGCTTCCGCGAGCTGTGCCTCTCGAAAAAAATCGCGAGTCACATATTTGCTTCCGCGAGAAGGTGTGAGGAAATATTGCGTACATGCAGTGCGTCACTTGTCGCAATCTGAGAAGATGAGAATGACCTTCACAAGAGGTACCCCATAAATTAGTGATTTCAGGCAGATAGGAGCTCCGGGGACTCACGCCTAGAAAGGGTTCCTGTTGGGTCTGCATGAGTCCAGTATCAGAGTTTGGGCCTTTCCAACTGACGCGAGGCCATTTCTATTTTCTCCAAGTTTTTTTTCGAAAAGGGAGGACTTCCCGGTCTCTGCATCAGAACGATGCATACGGCCACATCAAAGTTTTCTCCAAGTGTCCCTTGGTTTTCTCCAAGTGCAACAGAGTTATGCGCAAACATTGTGACGAATTAATAAAGCTTTGTGAAATTGTCTAAAAAACAGAGTTAGGCGCGAGACTGTCTAGCACACACCAAGTCATTAAATAAAAACCAAGTCATTCGATTCGATTCCATGGTCACCGTACAAAAAAATGGCATTCGATGGTTCTCCTACCACGAAGAGGAAAAAGGAGGTGAAGTTCCTGCCACTGTACACGACGACACGCTGCATGCACGCGCTGCCCGCACGTACGTACGTACGTGCATGCATAACTCGCGACTGCCTGGTTTGGCCAGTTATTATGAGCTGCGCGCCCGCGTGCGTGCATGGCCGGACGGGCACGTACGTGCATCGATCTGCCCCGCTCTGTCTGCATGCCGGGCGTCGACTGCAGCGCACGCGCGCAGGGCGCAACGCGGTGTGCAGTAGGAGCAGCAAGCAACGGCCAGTGGTGTAAAGACGAGCCATTGCTGCTACAGCAGCAGCTTACTAGTACGCGCATGGGCATGGCACACTCCCCGCACTCCAACGTAGTACGTACCGAGCTTGAGCTTGCGAGAGCCCGGGCGCGCACGTCCGACTCGCTGGAGAAAAGACACAGACGACGAGCACCACCGGCCTCGATCTCCGCCTCTGCCCGGCCTGCCGCGCGCCACATGACGTACGTCAGCCCAGCTCCGCTCAGCTAGCTCACACACACGTCCTCGCAACCCGTGCATGCAGAGGCCAGCTGACATGGGACGTGGCGTGGCTGAGATACGTGAATGCAGTGCAGGTGCACTGGAGTAGACGCAGTTACTACTAGCTAGGAGGGTTCGAAGCCATGCGTGCACCGGCAGTGCGCCGGTGCACGCACTGCACGGTGAACTCGACCTCCGGAAACGATCGCGGCATGGCATGTACCCGACGTGTTAATGCAAAAGGGCTGACCTGCACCGCTGCACCGCACGTTCATCCATCCATCAATCTGCGTCTGACCACCACCTTTTCATTTTGTTTTCAATTCCGGCCGGCCGACCGAGAGGAAGCCCTTCTCCATCAACAAGGCCACCTGCAGCTGCAGGGAAGGGCCGTCTCGAGATATGTGCAGGCTGTGGTCGTCGCCATGCTGCCTGCACTGCATTTCTTCCTTGGTTTCTTCCTGGTTCTCTTCGCCTCGGCCATGCCAAAAAGAAAAAAACAACAGGGCCGGTTTTGGATCAATTGCGAGGCCGATTAGATACTAAAGGAGATGGGCCTCCAGTACCCGGATGAACACAAACGATCCGATCCGCCTGCCCCTGGAGGCCTCTTCTCTTGTGTACCCAGTTTGCGTGTTCTTCCTCTCGAAACGAAGGCAGAAAGAGAAGAAAAGCCCACGTCGGCCACACCCACACGTACTGCTCGAGACAAATGAACAAGCGGAAGGTTCTGCTATACTGACCCACCTGCACCCAACGAACCCACGATCGACACGCTGCACGCGCGCCGACGCCTGGCGCTGCATGCGCATGCAGCAGGTGCAGCGCGCGCGCGCGCGCGCGCGCACACACACACACACTTAATCCATGACACGACAGGCAGACAGACTGACTGATGGCTGCGCGCGTGTGTGCATGCATGGCCAGACGCACGGATGCATCACCTGCTCTGCATTGCCGTGGCATGCACGCGCCGGACGGACGCATGCCTTTCCGATGACCCGGTGTGCAGTAGCAGAGCAACGGCCAGCGCTGCTGTAGAGACAAGCGAAGCCGTCCTCCTGCTGAAGCATGCAGCACGACGTCGCCGCGCAGAGCACACCACACCCGCACAGCCCCCGGACTCCAAGGTACCGGAACTGAAAGCCCACACACGCAGCAGAACGAACGTTGTGCATGGAGTATTTGTTGTGTAAACCCGACGAGCTGGAGGAAGCAACAAAGGAGAACAAACAGAGACGACGATGACCGTACCACCGGCCGGCCTCTGCATGCCCGGGCGCGACGTCGCGCGCGCCCAGTGCGTGCGTGCGTGCGTGCATGGGGGCGTACGTCAGCCCAGCTCAGCTTGCTCACTGCAGACTGCACATCGCAATCCGTGCATGCAATGGGACGTGGCATGGCCGACGTAGAGTGGTACGTAGACGCGTGGTACGTACGTAGGGGTAGTAGCTGAACTGTAGGAGTACGTATGTGCTGAAGGTAATAACTGATCCTGCAAAAAGAAAAGAGAAGGTAATAACTGCTACTCCTCCGTAGCAGGGAGCCGTGGGTGTGAGCAACGCGCGTCCTGGCACGGCACGGCGAGAAACAAAACAATGGCGGCACGGCACGCACGGCCGATCGTTCGGACGTAGCCGATGATGGCTGTGTCCGTGCCGCTCCTCGCCGGGCTGCTGCTTCTCGACCGAAACGATCGATCAGGTGGAAGCTGGTATGGACTCTCGTTCGTAGCAGCAAGCATTTCTTTCATTCTTTCTTTTTTTTTCTTGCACGGAAGCGGCAAGCAGCTACTAGAGGCGTCGACCGTGACATCGACGGTGACAGCAGTAGTAATAAATCTCTGTACACATGTTAGGTGTGGTAGCTGTACCTGTACGTATCCACCACTCCAGGGCTGAGGTCGGTGCACTGCATGCAGTACCACGTCATTTAATTTCAATAGCACTTGGATCCGATCCGAGCTCAGTACGTACCTGCCACAGATGAACACCAATGTCGTCGCATGGACGAGCTAATCCGCCCGTAATTGCACACGGAGTACCTTCATCCAGAATTCTGGATTACTGAAGTCGTTAGGCCGTGGTGCAAACTAAGCAAGGCATACGAGGAGAGGCGATGCAAAGGGCTGACCTTCACTGCACACCCATCCATCAATCTGCAACAGTCAGATCATCCGTCCATTCATCCATCCGTCGCCTTTTCTTTTTGTTTTCGTTCCGGCCTGAGGAGAGGAAGCCCACGCAAGCATCCATCGCTTGCAGCTTGTTGCAGGACGCAACAGCCGGCCCGGCGGTGCACAAACTACGTAGCAGCGGCGAGAGAGACATGTGCTTGGATCCACAAGGCAAGGCAACGCAACGTTCAAAAAAAAACAAGGCGAGGCAACGCAGAGGTACACCGCCCACGGACACCTGCACTGCGGGCTGCAGGGCGCCATGCCGCGGCCGGCCTGCGCTCGGAGCGCTTCCTCTTCGGTCCGTCCCTCCTTGATTTCTTCCCGGTTTCCTTCGTCCCGGCCATGCCGCTAGCTCCAGGGGCCAGTGGCCATGCCGCTGGTGTGAGATGAGATCGATGGTCAGTCAGATGACGATGACGACGAGAAAGAAAGAGGCAGCGGCAGGACGCAGGAGAGCAGGGCAGCGCCATATTGCCATGAGCCCCGAGACGTACGTCACCGAGCACAGTCTTCTCGGTCGGTCACCGGCAACGGCAATGTCGATCCAAATCCAAATGCAAAACTTGGGCTTCCGCCCCATGTATCCTACTGCTAGAGTGCTAGTTTGTTTGACCCTGGTACATGCGGCTGATAACACGCATGGCATTGGCATGCATGTTACGACTTATGAATGGACAGTGTATATTCTGGCAACCTGTTGATACAGAAGTGGTAGAATAATACCACTGACGAGAAACAGTCGACGCTCGATCGCCGTAACAGTCAAAAGAAGAACCAGGGATCGCTCAAAGCATCCGGCATGCCTTTGTTTTTTACCGGCTTTATCTTTTACTTACTGCCGCACACAGCCCCAGCCGCCCTTTATCTTTCAACCTTCCCGCTAGATCTCCCATCTCTGAAATGTACTACCGCAAGTCCCTCAGATCTACTGCTACTAGTGTACGTATTGTGGGTTTTCACCAAAGTAGTAAAGCAGTCAAGGGTCAAAGAACCAGCCATTAACTCCGAATTAACCGTGACGGTTAAGTGCGCCGTACGCCGGCAGGTGTGAGATCGCATCACGTGACTCCCCTCCGCCTCCGGCCAGGGACCAATTAAAGCGGGTCGAGTCAAACCTTGTTCTTTCATTCATCAAGTAGCCAAAGAACGTTGACTGCAGAGCAAGCAACAGGGAAAAAGAACTCAGGAGATGCTCCACTTGGTTCAGCTAATACTATCCCGATGCTCCACTTGATTTACCCTGACTAAGCACAGTAACTTCACATGATTCGGTTTTTTTTTCGCCATAGTTATGTGAAAGTTGGCTGAATTTATAATTTGGGTTAGTCGATTTTGCGGAAGGAGGAATGGTTGGAGCAGGAAGAAAGCCGGAGGAAGAAGAAAGAAGGGCCGCCGTTGGATCTTAATCTAATGGCCTAGAAAATCGATTTTCAGGGGACTTAGGTATAACCATGATGAGGCACTGCACCATGTATTCCAATGAGGTAACAGGCCTCTAACCAAGGAAAAAACACAATGCATGCACCGGGCTTCACTTTCCCATTTCATGGCATAGCAACAAGCAATGAGTGAAGCAAATGGAGGCATCATGTAGCTTCTGAACCACATCACCGGAAAGGCAAGCATATGATGACAGCTTTGCAAGCCTCTCAAGTCACATCAACACATATCATTCCCCCCTCACACCACAAAAATCATCATCCGGAAAAACTAACAGCTAATTTCGTTGGTCCAATCCAAGTATCATTCCCTCCGCCGAACTGCAATGATTCTACACCTCATGCCGATCCTACATACACTGGCCGCCAGCTTGATTAATTTACAGGGTTTCCAAAGGAGAAAAGGGGAGAAGAAGAAAAAAGGCGATGATTGGAGCTTGCTGATGCCTCTCCTCCAAACAAAGGGGCGACATTGACAGCCGGTTGAGTTGTATAGTCAGTGATGTGAGCTGGCCGATTCTTCCGATGAACAAAGCTGTTTGCCGCGGGCAAATTGTTAGTTGCAAAAATGCCCAACTATCCTGCAATAGAGAGAAAAATGTTAGGCCAATGTGAGATTTTCAGAATTCACTCACGGGTAAAGAAATCGGGTTTTTACCTCTATGTTAGCTTTTGCAGCTAAATGTTCTCCACGCATCTGTCCTAGGCTTTACATCTGGGCGGTTACTAAAATGTTACAAACATCAGATGGAAAAATATTGGACATTCACATCTGATCATCCAACAGATCTTGGAGCCAAGTTATTCATCGGTGAGGACCGGTCAGCCTGCATTGCATAAACAGAAAAGATTGTTAAACAAAAGAAATGCATATAAAAGAGGCAGTTCTTAATTGAGAAGCAACTGGTCAGCTTGCACATACAAAAAGTGCGATACTTACTTATAGCATGGAATCGCCTGAATTAGTAGAACTTTAAGTTTCCATGGCTGTGAGAATATGGCAACAGCTCTTCCACCTCAACTCTAGAGCTGAAATAGCCCAGGTTTCTTCTCCTCTGGTGGAGAATTTCAACCTCCGCCATGAAAATACTGTACACTGGTCTGTGATCGGAGAAGCGTGATTCTCCTCGGACATATGATAACTGAATGAGGCCGGTACCATGCCACAAAATACGATCACACCTTTGGTAAGAAAAAGAAAAGCTTAGTCAGTAAGTTCCTTTCAACTAGTACTAAGTAAATGTTATTCTGGTTGACTAAAGTACTAAAGAAGTTACCAAGCTGGCGTTCGCCTCTTTTCCTTGGGACGCACACCATAACCAGAATACCGGTCTGAGTTGAAAGAGTATTTATATGTTGGAGGAAAATAAATTCTTCCTTCTTTCCATCCCGGGAAAACACGTCCACATCTCCGCTGTATACGAAGCTGTTCGAAGAGAAGTAATTCAAGCATGGCACTGAAATGAACCTTGCCAAGCATGGCCCGAAAACAACATTTCCGTGTAAAGGAATAGAGTAAATTACCTGATCTCTCTCCAACAGTTGCCTCCAGTTATGTGTTTCAACCAGAACTTTTGCTGACGAGTATGGAAGAGAAATCCGGTAATTCAGATCACCAAGCCATAAGATACGGCTGCAATTAGAATGAAAGATAAGTTAGCAAAAAGTTTTCTCTGGCTTCCACATTACTATGTCGAATAAGCGAAAACAAATACATACTCATGTTCAAGAATTGTTTCTGGTGACTTCACATCACCACATCCGCGGACACGAGGAAACCTTGTCTTTCTTAAGATCTCCATGACATCAGAATTTCTGCGCAATTCATCCCCCTCCTTTTCCCCAGAGGTCAAATGACAACAGACAAAACAGAAGGTTGTATAATGCAGAGACATGCTTATTGATATAGAACCCTGCAGCAAGTGAAAAGGAGTTTGAGAATTTTTATATAGTATAATAAGCTAATAACAATGAAACATACAAGATTATCGAAATCAAGTAAGTGTAACTAGTACAATGTACATCATTTACCTTATTTCCAAGATAACCCATTAGTCCTCTACCTACGCAGGAAACTTTCAGGTTTCTTATATCGTTTCTTATTTCACTGCGTACCCAAACTGTGAGAAATATGCCAACCATTTGTTTGCTGGCAACCAAATAATACCTGGTGCAAACACAATATTTGTGTTAGTGCATGAACTTAACAAAAGCATCATCATGAAGTTACGAGTACAACTGCTGAGCACAAATTTTGTAGATAATTTTAAATATGTTCACAGAGGGTGACTTAGAGGAACAAGCATATGTAAATTTTAATGAAACATGCCAAAATATAATACCTAGAAGTATTTGGCTGCTCATCATCTTCTTCCATAGGTGTTGAAGTACCATAGCCATATGGGAATGGTGAGAAATATGTTCCATTACTTGTATCCTCATCAATATATTCATCGCCTGGTGATCCGATACACTGGAAATTTCCATCAAAATCACTTGGTCTGCCTCCAATGTTAACTGGGTCACACACACTAAACCTACGGTCCAATCGTGGTTGTGAGAACATATCATTTCCTGAAACCCTTAAACTCCGACTAAGGTTCTGGAATGATCGACGGTGGAAAAATGATGAGCTATCCTGTCTTCTCAATGATCCCTCAAAATCAGCATCTAGTTCCACAACTGGATCAGGGACAGGGGATGGCGTGCGATAGCCACCATGACTGCTAGGCCCAGGATTCTTGTTTAGCGTCCTCCTAATAAGTGATACCCACTTCTTTGCTGGAACATTGTCTTCGGTACCAAGAACATTTCCAGCATTCAAAGGAACAATTTCTTGAAATCTGCAAAGGATTAAAATGGATAGTTAAAGGTCAAGCTCAAGAGCACAGTACTTATAATGTACAAAATTTACATTATGAAGGCCTCAGAGGCTTTGACAATACATACCCGAGCACATAGATATCAGCAGGGGGTGAAGAATGGAGCCAGTCATCTAAATCTAACCCCCTTGATGGGCATTTACCACCAACATTCCACGTCGAGGCAAAGATTCTGCACAGATAAAGGAAGCAGCATAATGATACACCAGAATGCGCCAGCCAAGTAGAATTGCGAAAACTAGCTATGGTAACTATGATCTGAATAATATGAACAGTATTGCACCAAATCCCTATTACTACAAGGCAAAGTAGCACAGAGAGTGAAAAATGTGGTACCTGTAATCTTGAGCTTCTGTCAGGCGTGACACATCAAACTCATTTCTTGATCTACGAACGCGGTCAACATTCCGCTTCAGTGACCGGTCTGTAGTAGGCACATAAGGAACAACAGAAACAGAGAAATCAACAGTCAGATAAGTAGGGTTGCTCCAAAAAAAACAATCAGATAGGTTGATTGTCTATATTTACATCAATTTGGCAAAAGAGGCATAGCAGGTAAAAAGAGAGCTCTGACCAAGCAGCAACAAAGAAAGAAAAGAGGTAGCTGCGATTTTGATGTCCGAAGAGAGAGAGGGGGAGGGGAGCGTGGTCCAAATGCTTTAACTGTACCAGTTCTGCTTTTCTTGGCAGCGCCTGCGTCCCTCTGCGAGCAGCTGGTCCTCCGTTCATCACCACCATCCCGTCCTGCGTCACTAACACAAATTTAGACCTAGACCAAGCAGAGGCAGTGAAAATGCAAAGGAAAATAAATCTGTTTCAGACAGATTCTTCATCAGTAGCTCTTCATCCCTGGGATCAAAAGTAGAAACCTCACCGCGGTAAAGAAAATGCTGTTGTTGACATGAGAAGCATGCGAAAAGATCCAGGCAGCTCCGGACAAACAAAACATCTGCCTGCTTGGGGAAAGGCGTTGTGATTGGGACGTTCTAAGTACTTGTACACCATTGATTTGAGACCGGGGAGGAAGTGAGGCGTGGAGGAGGCCGCGTCCTATGTGAAGAAACGAGACCCTGTTCGATGGGGACCTGACCGGTGCTAATGCGTCCCTGAATCAATGCTTGGAACATGGACAGGAAACGTCCGATGGAAGTGAGGAAAAATTACGGGCGCGGAGCGATGATGGGGAGGCCATGACTGAAACCGCATTCAACAAACGGGAACCTTCGTTCCTAAACCGCACAGCAAGCAAGGATGCGCGACCAGCAGCTCGACGGAAGCAACGAAATGCAGGAAAAAGCAGCGGGTGTCTAGAGCTGTACCGCACGGTTGATTAATCTTTGCTAGAAGTACCACAACTTGAAATCCAAAAGGCTATCATCGTGAGAGAAAAGCAGAATCCTTCCTGCTCTGATGTTTGACCCAAATCCTTGAGAGAGAAGGCATTGGTTACCTTGGGTGGTGGCGTCGTAATCCGCGTGGAAATCCTGCGCCTTGCCCTTGATGTTGAACCACTTCCTGACGAGGGATTTGGACCAGGAGACCTGCGCATTCAGAGACGACGAATCAGACGCCGAAATCGACCAATGGCGGCTCGAATGGAACGAGAGATTGAGGAAGAAGTAGGGCGGCGCGCGCAGTACCTTGCTCTTCTTGTTAATCTCCTCCCTCATTGTCTCATAGCAAGCCGGAGGGCCCTGAACCTGAAGCAGCAGGACCAAATTTATCCGCGCCTGAGTGCCGGCGGCTCCGAGTCGACTCTCTCCCCTCCTCTCCTCGGTATGGCCTGGTATGGAAGGTGGTGTGGCCGCGGAAGGAAAGCTCCTCAAATCTGGAACCGAGTTGCCTCTCCGTTCCACGGAATCCCGGAGTCGGAACAGGGGAAGCCCCCAAATCTCGGACCGAATCGGGCAGCAAGAGGGGAACGCCGCCGCCAATCTCGGCTGCCGGGGATCACGCACGAATCCGGCTCGGCCTCGACCAAGAACCGCTGCCCCCAACAGATGAACTGAACCGAGGGAGCAATGCCGCTGCTCAGCACGGCGAGGAAGGAGCTTGCTCGGGTATCCCCGAACCGAATCACCGGAGGCTTGTGGCCGGGGGGTTAGTGGAGTGAAGGCTACTGGTACTGCTGCCGCTACTGCTGGGAGTTGATGCTAGAGTGGTGTTGTGCGGCTGGCTTGTATGTATGCGGCGCGGGGGGGCGTACTGGTCGGTGTGCAATGCAACAAACAGCCAGCAGAAAAGCCGAGGAAAAGAAAGAGAATGGCGTGTCCGGTTGCGGCGAGGGCGAGGGCGAGGGCTTCCGTTCCTGATCCGCTATGTCTCGTCTGCTCTCGCTCGCTGGAGCCCCCTCCCTCCCTTTTATCCTCGCCCTCTCGCCTCTCTCTGCTCCTTTGTTTAGTACTGGTTCTAATGGCGACTGGCCCTCGGCCTGCTCGCGCGAACCCAGGGCGCTAAGCTTAATCTATGCCGCAAATCCGAGCCGGCCCCGTCGCCGAGAGCTTGAGGCTCGGGGGGATGAAAAGGTGCGACCTAGCTAGGCATGCACGGCCAGCACGGGCAGAGGAGAGGAGCTGAGGAGGAGGGAGAAAGGGAAGGAAATAACTGGGCGGGGCGACGTAGCCGGTAGCCGTGCGTGCGCGGGCATTGGTGACATGCCATACACCGCGGGTGGGCCTTTCCCGAAACGAGATTTCGTGAGCGCCGTTTCGTGCACACTTGCCGGAGGGAGCGGGCCCCGCGGGGCGCTGTCGCGTGTCGATGGCCGAGGGGGGCCCGGTGGGCGGGCGCCTGCCCCACCGTCAGCCGCGGTTCCTGGTCGCGCCAGTTTCCATCTGGCTGTCTCCTCTCCCGATGGCGCCCCGGCGGCCGCTGACAGGCGGGTCCCGGGTGGCGCACGGGCCTGGCCCGCCCGTCGCCGGCGTTTTTACTCCTCGCCGAGGAAGCCGCCCTTCTCGCACGCTTTTCCCTTCCTCCCTTGGATGCGCCTCGCCGCGCACGTGCGTGTGTTGGTGTAAACTCTCGGTTTACATCGACCGATCGTTCCTCGCAACAAAAAAAAAAAAACAACAACATCGACCGATCGATCAACACTGGCATAGGTCCACCGTCTGAACGGGCGCGGCTGGGTGGATATTCAGAGGGTTTTTTTTTCTATGAAATTTCCTCGCCACCCTGAAACGTGAAAGGTACTGCTGTCGTCGATTTCCTTCTTCTTCTAGTAGTAGTAACGGCAGCAAGAGACGTACAGTGGCCTCCAAATTAGGCTGACCAGACGCTGGACGCATGCGCACAAAAGGTTGCCCTGAACAATAATATCTCCGCCGGAACTGCTCACACAGCGGGCTTGAGATGGATCGACAGGGTTACTACACACGAATAAAGGTACCACTCCCACAGAATCAGCACGCGCTTCGTAGCAAGCTTGGAGTTGGACGTTGGGCATGGCGTCCATGGATCGCTCCTTTGCATGCATGCGACCCGCCCGGGCTTTATGGGTCTACGTGTCCAATATACGATCGATAGCATGCATGTGTCAGCACTCCCGGAGTATCAGGACTGCGGAGTGTCAAGCTTAATTAGTCCTTTCACGTTCGCCCACACACACACAAAAAAAGCTTTTTGTATTTGGTCACACACACAAAAATGTTTACGTGACTATGAGTTTTCCTCCTTCCGAAAAGCAGCTTCTAGGGTTTTCCTTTCTCCCGTTCGCCGCGCCTGCGAGGACCTCGGGTCCTTGCTAGGTGAAGGGATGCCACTCTCCTTTTTGTTTGGTTCGTCATTTTGGTCGAGGCTGTGTAACTGTGGCGATGTCATCTAGTAAGGACAAGAGTATCTTCTGCTGGGCGCCTCCCTCATACGCCCGGGCAGACAGCCTGATCACTGACCGCTCAAAAAACCCTGTCCCAGACGGTCGCCTCAAACCGGTCTCAAACGCTTAGGCTAATCGGTATCCTTTCTATCCAACCCAAATATGGGGTGGATAAGGGGTGGCCCAGGCGTGATCGGATGCGTTTGTCACATTGGATCCGGCCCACGCTGGCCCACCAAACCCACATATAATCGTCCCCATCCGCTCCGCCGACCAAACCCTAGCCACTCCACTACGTCGCCCAAGCTCCCGTCCGACGTTCTCCGGTCTTCTGCAGCATGGCGGGCAGCAGACCTGAGTACTACTCCTCTAGATCAGTCAACCTCCGAGCTCATTCCACATGGTCCCGAAGAGAAGATGACCGTTCGACTTGCGCTTCACCGTTCAAGGGAGGAGGCCGCCCGATGGCGGCGCTCAGACTCCTTCCGTCGGGAATCCATTGTGTGTGCCCAATGGCACATGGATCCGCTGCGAGGTGTGTCGCCGCTGGCTCACCGGACACAGTGCAGTCCGTCTTGCGTCCAAACGCGGTGGCGGATGCGCAATCGCTTCGTTGGTGCGCCGAGGCGGAGGTGAACGCCTGGGTGTCGTCGGATGCAAATATGGCAAGGTGTGGCACGGGAGACGTCGAGACGGCGACAACCTTCTCGACGGTGGACATTGGCAAGGAGGAGTTGCATTCTCCGGCGCCCCGTATGGTGCACGGCCAGCCCGGGCGATGAAACCGTGTCATGGACGAGATCCGTTTAGAGTAGGTTTGACGTTGTTTGTAATAGTATGAATTTGAAGTTTCTTAATTAAGGTATCCATATGTGGAAGAGATTATTTGAGGCGTGACCCGTTACGGTCGCGGACGCGCCCGAGTGCGTCCGCGAGCTTTTGAGGGTCGGATTTGTCGTCTCCGGTCGTAGATGCTCTAATCTCCCCCACGTCTGACCGTTGTCTTTATGTGTGTCTATCGTTGTTAGAGGGCTTGAGATGGTGTGTCTTCGTCAGATCTCGTGGAATTCGGCATGTGCTAATCTTCCCTGGATCTGTTTGTATCCAGTCTTTGCTTGTATGTCTATAGTGTATAGTATGATCCTTCTGATCTATGTGTCTCTTCATTAGTGACAATTGTTGTTCTGATGGGCTTGTCCTATGAAGTTTTAGCATAATGACTTATCGTTTGTCTAGTACAACAAGTATTGCCCAGTGCTCCGACAAGAAAGCGTCGATGACAACGGCGCACATCCAGCTTGCTCCTGTGCTTGTAGTCGTCACTATGTGTCCATAATCCCTGATGTAAATTTTTTTTATTGTCATGACAGACGATGAACGGGTCAAAAGTTTTCTCAAAAATAAACTTCATATATACTTCCTCTTACGTTTGTTTTCACGTAAGCACATACGTACAAACCAGTGCATGCATGCAAAAGGAAAAAGTACATGTACACGAAAACACGTACTACTACAGTGCATACGATTTCCTGTGCAGAAATTTGGGTTTACGTGGCGCACACTCGCCAGAAGAAAGGGAGCCCCGGCTCATCCGTGGGCTCCGCGAGCTCCTGCCCTGCGGTCCCGGCCGGCCTTCCGCCATCGCGCGCTGCTTTCTCTTGTCGCGTCGGTACGTGCGTGCGTGTACCCGCCGCTTCCATTTAGGTTTGTTTTCACGTCGATCGATCCACCGCTCTGCCGCTGGTGGCACACCCCACAGGCCACACACGCACAAGCTCTCGCACACCCCCTGACGCTGACAGAGTGACAAGGCTGTTTGTTGCGCTGTGCTGCGTGGCCATGCGTGCGTGTTTTCACTTAACCCAGACCATTCTTCTTCTGGCATGCATGCATTTTCCTGCACGCGTCGCGCACGCCTGCTGCACTGTCGATCGTGTTCTCCGGCTCGTGTTCCTTCTCGGGCTGCACTAGTCTCGGTCAATCGATGATGAGCTCGTCGATCGCGTGCAAGCTGGTGGACGGGTGCATACGTGCGCGCGTGTACGTACGTGTGCAATGCTTCAGCTCGTCGTGAGAAGATGCCGTGATGGACGGTTTCAGGTCTGAACGATTCGGTTTGGATCGAGCTTGCTCCGAAATTTCCTTGCCAGCCTGAAACATGAAAAGTCCTCATGATTCCTTCAAGTAACGGGTTGAGAACAATCCCACCAGCCAACGCGTGCACTTCATCTAAACATGCTGCCACCTTTCATTTAATCTGTGAACGATATGATAGCAAGAGGCGTACAGTGACTTTTCCAAATTAGGCAGATCAAATCTCTCGGACACATACACACGAAAAGCTATAGATATCGGCAGTGAGGCCGAGATCGACATATAGTATCGACGACTCGATCCAAACAATATCTTTGGCGGACTGGTCACACTGGGACTGATATCGACATGCATGGGTACACACAAAAAGGGTGTGGGTCAGCATGCATTTCGTGCATGCAATGCCCCTTTTTGAGATGATACTATTTAAAATTTGCTTCTATTGAGGCAAGCAAGTAGCGCCCTTGGGTTGTCAAGAAAATTAAAATGTAACGCCCTTGGACTATGGGCGCGGCGTCGAAGAATTGCTCCTTTGCATGCTTGCAACCCGGGTTGAATTATGGGTGTACGTGTCCGGTAGAATCGATAGGTAGAACGCATGTGTGAGTGTGAGTACTCCCACGTCGAGCTTAGTCTTTTCACGTTTGTCTTGACGTACCTTACATGCGAACCAGTGCGTGCGTGCATGCATGCACGGCCACCCAAAAATCAAAGCCACGCCATGCATATGGCGCCACAAGTATGGATTGAAGATTGAACCATGCATGCTTGCTTGTAGTGGTATCAAAGTGCACGTGAACATTCACGCGGCTACTGTTCCAGTTCCAGGGCAAGCTATAGCGTACTTCCTCGGCAGTAGGCGCCTACGTTTCGAATGGGACAAGCATGCACAAACAGACGCCACCACGAAGGCTACACGAGTTGCACCAAAATTAAGGTGCAGATAAACCTCAAGCCAGGTCTGTTTTACCCGGCCAGGCGCCGCATGTAGTAAGTGAACGGAGAAGCGTACGTACTTTTGTTTCATTATTACTGGTACACGTAAATTTTATCTTCCCCCCCTCTTTAATTCTGGTACGTGTTACAATACGTACGTGTGTATCCGCAACAGTGATCGGACGCTCGATCAGCTTTATTGCACGATCAGTCTCTGGGATAGGATCATGGTAGGACACAGCTAGGGAGCTAGCCATGCATGCAGGAGGAGCCGCTAGCTAGCCTGTGTACACTGTACACATCTCCCGTCTCCAGAGTCCAGACCTATACATCCAGTGCACGTCGGTCCTGCCATGTGTACATATCACGTGTCGCGTCAACATAGTATTCACCCACATGAAAGCGGCAATACCTACAGTATTTTTTTTCCCAAAGAACACCCCCAGAAGTAATGTAATGTACACACTGTTAAGACGAAAATGCGAAAAAAGTGTTAAATAGCTACTCCCTCCGTCTCATAATATAAGAGTGTTTTTTTACACTAAATTAGTGTCAAAATTGCATCCTAGTACAGTAAAGAGTAATATTATTTGACATTGTCGTGTTGATAGTCATCCGATCAAAATCGTCAACACTCTGTACCTGGATGAATTGTGATATAATGAACGTACCATTCTTAATTAGTGTTAATTAGAGACAATTATTTGGCAGTCGCTTGAGAAAATAGCGAAACGGTTAGCTACAACGTCAAAGCCATCGAGCTATCCGGTTTTCCCACCATTTTTCTTACAGTCGCCAGCAGTCTCCCTCCGACTCACGAGCCCGGCTGGCCAGAGCCTCTCGTTGCCGCTGCCGCGGCTGATGCATGTGTGACGCAGCTGATCCTCTCGCTCCATATGCTGATATGATGACTAGGCAGCAGCAGTAATTAAGCTGGCTAGCTAACTCAGCAACATGGTGGATCATATCGATCAGGAACACATAACCCCAACACATGCATGATGCATGCACGAGTAAACATGCATTGCTTATGGGTAGGATTACAGGTGGCTGCATGCATGCATGATGGGCGCGCGCAGGCATGCGTGTGTCTGTGAGACAGCCATGGAGCCCCCGTGGTTTAGATCTAGACCCCTGCCCTGCCCCGGCCCGGGCCGGCCGGCCGCGGCAGCTTCGCCGCTGGGTCCGCGCTCGCCGTACTCGGAGGAAGGATCATTCTGTTTGCATCCTTCCTAACCCTATCCCGCTTAGTTCCCAAAGCAAATTAGTTTATTTAGTTTAGTCACTCTCCGATCCATGGCTTTGCACGCTGGCCAGAGCGGCATAGGATCTTGCTTTGAGGCGCAGTTCATGGCTGGTCCCCCGTACGTATCATGCATGCTCGCTTAACATAGCTCTCGTCTCCGTTCGGTTCTCTTCTCCCATGCATGCGATGCCAATGGCTGGTCCCGGTGCGTACGTGCCACGCTTCGATCTGTAATCGTGCTGCCTAATTTTACTACCACTATGCATCTTGAGGGAACCTAGGATCCACTTGTGCTTCCCTTGGACGCTGGACCCTCCGTGTCAGCGATCGAGAAGGAATTAGCGAGTGGTTCCTGCCAAGCTGAGACGCGAATGAGTGTTCCTTGGCAGAGGCAGTTCGCTGGCTGGCTGGTCAGAAAAGAAGGACGGATCACTTCGCCGATCGATCATGGTGTTGTGCTGCTGCAGTCTGTACGTGCTGAGCAGTGGTGAGCGAGGAAGCAAGCAAGCATCAATGATGCACGTTTGGGATGGGTTGATCATCACCCGCCACGGCTTTTGGGAAAGGCGTGCAGGTGGTGGTAGAATCCTGGATTCGCTAGCTTTGCTAGCTTGTAGCTTCTCCGGCTCCATGCGAAGGGAGGGGGGCGTGGTGGCCTGCCGTGCTGGCTTTTCTATTCGCGTCGCGGGGCGGGAGCGACTGGCCGGCCTCGCGGACCGTGCGCGGTGTGCCCCTCCCCTCCCCGCGCCTGCCCCCGTGCTCGGCGAATGTTTTCTATCCTGCCACCGGCCGGCCGCCGCCCCACACCGCCGTGCACATGGCCGGCGAGGTCGCATATTGAAAGGAGAAGAAAACTCAGTCCGGGCCCCGGCTGCTTACTCTCACCGGCGGGTTTTTTAGGCCAGCGAGTCGTCGACGAGTGTCATGCGCCACGTGTAGCATTCATGAGGCGATTGGGGAGAACACTTTACACTTCCTCCATCCCAAATTACACGTCTTAGATTTCCTTCGTGTAGAATTATTTATCTTAAATTTGTCTAGATACACCCATATTTATGAAAGGGCTGACCAGGGCATTCACAGTGAGTATGGAAACTCATATCAGCGATGCAGCCGTGTCTCGGGTGAGAAGGTGATCCGTCATTCTTTTCTTCGGTGGTTAATGTGGTGGTGCCAGAGGCAGGTGATGGACATTGTTGTCAAGCTCAGAGATGTTCTGCTATCTTTTCAGTTCTGTCATGTCGGTCTTTACGTGACTTCTACTTTGATCTTTATGCTATACTCCATCCGTTTCAGAATATAAGGTGTATTGGTTTTCATGCAAGTCAACCATTTGAATGTTTTATCAAGATTATAGAATAAAATAACAACATCACCTTTACCTAATAATAGATAAAATATGAAACTACTTTTCATGATTCCCCAATTTCAATAATTATTCGTTGATTGAAAAAATGTTCATGAGTTTCACTAAACATCTTCATGAGTTTGTAAAAAATGTTCATGAATTTGTAAAAAGAATTCATGAATTGGAAAAATGTTTGCAATTTCATAAAAATGTTCGCGAATTCAAAAAATGTTCATTACTTAAAAAATAAAAGTATATAAAACTATGATAAGTAAATAGGCAGCTTTTCGATTAAATTAATCCATGAATAAATCATGAGCATGACATGGACAACATTGATAACACACTGATTATGATCTAACAGAGCATGTACTACACACATAGTAGAAACATCTACGCATATCGCTAGTACTGCTACAACAGAAAAAAAACATGAGAGGGATAAGCGATGTATACCCTCCAATCGGCCACGCGGTGGCGGTTGCGGTGACAGCAGCCGCGGCATCCTCGACGGCCTTCTTGTCGGCCTCGGCCTTCTCAGCGGCGGCACGGTCGGCGTCGGTCGACATGGTGATGACGAAGGTGGTGCGGACGTAGATGAACAGAAGCGAGCAGTCGCGTAGTCGCTACCCCAAAATCTAATCGCCCCTCTCCCGTACAGGATCCGGAGAGGCGGGGTTTTGGAGGCCTGCTCTCTCGTCAACCGTGTACGCGGTGGAGTCGCCGGCGGCAGCAGCAGCAGAGGAACGACGTGGGCGTGAAAGCGGAGATGGAGATGCGTTCTGTTTTTCGTGGCGGCTAGGGTTGGCAGTGCCCCTCCAATCGGCCACGCGGTGGCGGTTGCGGTGACAGCAGCCGCAGCATCCTCGGCGGCCTTCTTGTCGGCCTCGGCCTTCTCAGCGGCGGCACGGTCGGCGTCGGTCGACATGGTGATGACGAAGGTGGTGCGGACGTAGATGAACAGAAGCGAGCAGTCACGTAGTCGCTACCCAAAAACCTAATCGCCCATCTCCCGTACAGGATCCGGAGAGGCGGGGTTTCGGAGGCCTGCTCTCCCGTCAACCGTGTACGCGGTGGAGTCGCCGGCGGCAACAGCAGCAGAGCAACGACGTGGGCGTGGAAGTGGAGATGGAGATGTGTTCTGTTTTTCGCGGCGGCTAGGGTTGGCAGTGTCCCACATATATATGTGCAACCGCGCGTGGAGAGACGTGGGCTGAACCCATGTCCAAGTCGGTAGCCCATGATCCGACGTCTCAGATCGTGGCCCTACCTATCAAAGACTCTTCGTTCCTGACCGGCAAAAAGAAGCGTATAGGAGTGAACTCAGCTCGGCTCAATCCCGCGGCGGCGCGGCAAAAGGAGGAGGAGGAGGAGTGCGCGAGGGCCTCACCTCTTCTCAAGCTTGAATAGCATGAGGGAGAGAATCCCTTATAAACCACTCCAACTCTCCTTCCACTTTCAGGGTGGGACTAAACTTTCCGCCACCTTGTCATGCCACCTACATGGGCCCTTAGAGATTAAATCTGAAATTGTCACATGGGCTCTAGGCTCATCTCATATTTCAACAAACTAAAACAAAAAGGAAAGAAAAATACGAGAATGAAAAATGAAAAAATAAAAGGAAAAAAACCAAGGAAAAAAAGGAGAGAAAACCCGGCCCAGATGTTCACCGGGGGGGGGGGGGGGGGGGGGGGGGGTACGCGGTTGGTCGCTAACTAGCGAGCTATTTGTCAAATAGGATTCACTAAAACTCACAGCTAGGCACGACCTGTGTGCTCCCTCCTCTGGGCTCCAAGCCTACGGTTATGGCCTGTGGTGGGCACATAAAGGGCCTGAGCAACCGTAAAACCTATATCTCGCGTGTAGCGGGTGCCCTATCTTTGTTTTACAAAAAAAGGAAGGGGCACCCACTACAAGGAAGATATAGGTTTTAAGAGTGCCCCTTTTGTCTTGCCAGAAGCTTTTCACCGTGGTGTAGCTATTGCGCCGGCTGAGTTTTATCCTTTTCTCCGGTTTTCTTTCGAGTTCCTTGGGGTACCTTCGTTAGTTTTTTTTCCTTTCTAGTTTTCCCCTTGTTTTTTGGGTTTTCTTGGTTTCCTCATAAATTTTCTTTGTTTTCTGTCTTTTCATGGTTTTCCTTTTGTTTTATATTTCTTCACCAGTTTTGTTTGGTTTTTTCCTTTTCTTCTTCATTATGCCCTGGTTTTTTTGTCTTCAATTTTTTTTGTTTTTCTTTTTTCCTTCTTTAGATGTTGCTTTTCTTTGTTTCTTTCTAGGTTTCTTCATTTTCTTCGCTTTTCCTTTTTTTCACTGTTTTTACCTTTCACATTTTTTTGGTTTTTGTTGTTTTTTCCCGGTTTTCAGTGGCTCCAAATAGATCATGTATAGTTTTTTACATACAAGTTTTGAACATTTTTTACGAATACATGGTATCCTTTTCAAAAACACACGGTTACATTTTTTAATGGGAACAAATATTTTTCCACAAACAATATACATTTTTTGTATACATCGTGAATATTTTTATATACATGTTTAATATCTTCTAAATTCAAAATTATTTTTCTAACTATTATTTTTGTGTTCTACTTTTATTCAGTGTACGTTGTATATATTTCTATGCAATTGGAACATTTTTATCCATGTTTAACATTTTATAACACGTTATATATTTTTTGTATACATGAGAAACATATTTCTACACAGATTTAAGATTTCTAAATGCTTGATTAGATGACTAAAAAAATGCTCGATTAACAATTTTTCATACACATTGTATATGTTTTATATTAAATTTTTCATATCGATTTTAAAATTTTCAAATGCTTGATTAACATTTTAAAATACTTGATTAACTATTTTAAATGGTTAATGAAAATTTTCAAAATACATGATCAACTTTTTTCATACACATTGTATGCATTTTTCGTATGCAGGATAAATATTTTTTATAAACATTTACCATTTTTCAAATATTTTATTAACATATTTGAAATGATTTTTGTAAGGTGTTTTTTTGTAACATATATATCGAATATTTGGAAGTAGAAAAAAATAAGCGAGGTTGTGGCCTAGTGCGCGGAGCCAGTCAGTTTTGCCCTAGCCTTTAGGCGATCCCTAAGCGATCGTGGCAATCACACGTAGCCATTTACAGGGTCGCTCAACTCGAGTGTTTCATTCTTTTTCGTACATTTCTTAACTGTTTTTCATTCATTTCTAAATAAATAAACAACAATTTTTTTTCTCTTTCAGCTGTTTCTTTCTCATCCCTCTACCACTACAACAGGTTTGAACCATTTTTTTTCTTCTAAAAATACCAAATAAAAACCAGGTATTGCTGAATTTTAAAATGTTTTCTAATTCAAAAATGTCCATGCATTTAAAAGTGTTCTGACTGTCAAAAAATGTTTGTGGATTCAAAAAGTGTGCACTAATTCAAAATAAAATTAGTGAATTTTAAAAATGTCCATGAATTAAAATAATGATGCATTGACTTGAAAATGTTTACAAGTTTTGTAAATGTTCAAATTTCATAAAATGTTCGCAAATTCAAAAATATTTAGAAATGAAAAATGGTCATGAATTCATAAAATGTTTATGAATTTGAAAATTATTCAAGAATTTCAAAAAAAGTTATTAAATAAAAAATCATGAATTCAATAAAATCTAATAAATTTTAAAATTTTCTAAATTTTAAAAAATGACAGTGTATGAAAGTGTTTGTGAATTTGTAAAACATGAAAAAATAAAAATAAAAAAGCCAAAAAAAATCCAAAGGAGACCCAGTAGAAAACACACAGACACAAAGAAGACTACCGTTTTAGGGAAGGTTCCCAAAACTGATGGAAAGCATATAAGAGAAACAACAAAAATGTGTAGGCCCATGTAGCAGCGCGCATTGCGTGGTATTCGTTGTGTTAGATGGGGAATAGGATTGGCATTGCTTGACCAATGTGAGATGGTTGATTTCCTAGATCGTGGTATGTGGGCTTGGTGGGTGTTACTCCAAAGTCCAAAGCAGAAACAAATACTAGGTCTAAAAAAACTGAAACAAGAACCATGGATGTTGATCTTTTTTAAAATAACGAGCACCACTCTTCGATTTCTTCTATTAAAGAAACCGATGTGTTGAACAATACAAATTAGAAAAGGTGAAAATGCTGGAAAGCCAAAAGGTAGTAGTGACATAAGCAAACAACACCACACAACCACACATGACTGTTTATTACATCACAAGTCTAAGATTTGATCAAACCCTCATTACCTTGCACATTTGTAATGTGTAGCAAGAGGTTTTGAAAAGAGATTGCACAATCACTATATAAGTATTTTGTAGACTTTATCCCGCAAGCATTCGTTTTAAGCAACTTTAGAGAAAGGACATCAAGGTAAGCATCAATGAAGAAGATAAGCTCACCCCCTATGTGATTCTGGGGATCATAGACTTCATTCACCACCTGCTTCATCTTCAGGAGTCCATCCTCAATGCTTATTCGTTCTTCGCTTTTTCTACGGGATGACCCAGTTTAACTAGTCCCCAGGAAACGTGGTTGTTGATGAGAATGCATGATCCTTCGATCATGGAAGCTATGGTATGATGCAAGGCTTTGGATCTCGCCTTTGATCTTAACATCAGGAAAGCAAATATTGCTTCAGATTTCTAGAATGTAGCGAGTGACATAAACATGGGAAGCCGAGGTATTTACAACACCATTCTCCTAGAGACTGACCATTATCGTCATCAACTTGAGGATATTTTCCTTTCACTATGAAAGCAGGAAGTCGAATACTAGACATATTTTATCGGAAAGTTTGCTCTATCTCTATCTGCATGTATGGTTGTTAGATTCTCTAGGTTTAGTTTTTATACCTCAGAATATTAAAAACTGAATGAATAACAGACAACAACTATTAAGCTTGGAAAAGAGAGGAAGTTAAAATAGAGGCACATCGTGTCCTTTTCTGTTGCATTCATTATGGGAGGTTAATACATGTGTTCATAATTATTCATGAAGTACTTTTGGCATGGTGGTTGAGGAGATATCCAAATGAGGAGAGACCTTCGATGAGGCAAGGTTTAAACATGGACTTAGAGGGTCAAACTTTTAGGCACATGCTTTAGCTAAGGTGACAATCATCATTTGAGTTGTTGTTATTATTGGATTATGGATCTCCCCAAGGCCCAGAAATTGCTTATTTTCATGTATTCAACGAATTAATCAATAAAGCAAGCCGTAGTAAACAGAGGCACATTAGTCGAGGCATCCACGATACCTCCCATTATTGAATTGTCTGAACATCTAAACATGTCTACTCTCTTGACCCATCGTGATACTATTGTGCTTCACCGGATGCCCGACCCAGGAAATTCCCAAAGATCAATATGCGAGGCTTTTTAGAAGAAAAAAGTTTAGGGCTTTTCCATCCGCAATGAGCAGGGCACGAGAACAGAGGGGTTCAACATCATTTAAGACGCCCTTCATGCGAAAACTGAATCTCGTCTCAGGGTGTTGCATTGCAATTTGCGGCCGATGCAGGTATGGGTTGTGTGATGCTTGAAATTGATGTGATTCTTAGGAATGCATTGATGAGGAATGACCCTGAATAATCTAGGAACATCGTCATTGTTGGACTGATTTTTGGGAGACCCCCCGATAGGGTGTATTGGCTAGACCAATAGATTAGAGGGGAAACATGAGATGGTTTACCCAGGTTAGGCCCTCTGGGATCGAGTTAAAACCCTACTTCCTGCTCATTTTGTATTGATTGATGTATATGGGTGTACAATGATGATCGAGCGATTGAGAATAATCTCTAGGTTCTTTGTCTACCAACTAGTCCTCTCCCGGCTATAAAGGATACTTGGGTCTAGGGTTTACAAGCTCCTAGTCGATTAAGATAATGGAGGAGTCCTCCTGGACGTCGGCCTCCTTGTCTTGTATTCCAAGTCTTCCGGGTCCTTCTTTCTATAGGGCCCGTAGGCCGGGACGTCGGCCCAGGGCATAAACCGACCTAGGGGGTCATGAGCCAACCTACTTGGGTTGGCTTCCGGTATGAGGAGGCACCCCTAGGACGTAACACCGCCATTCATCTTTTCCTGAACATGATAATCTTTAGTCTGACAGTCCACAATTCTATCTCACATGGGATGTGAATTATCTATTATTTTCCATTTTCGAATGATTTTTTAGCCTTTCATTGATCCCTGATGTTTTACTAGCTTCATAGAGCCCAATGTTGTTTATTGTGATCGGATAGTTGATGTTGTTGCTGCTTTTTTACAGAGTAATATTTTAGCTATCATGATTGTAGTGGAAATAATTTGAGAGTAGAGGGTATATCATTGTTAGTGAAGTAAACTTAGCGGGTATGTGTATGTGGGTCTTACGTGAAGGCCGCCATACAACAAGACAAATTTAAAACATCTAAGTTTTTTTGAATGGATTCTCTTACCTCGTAAGTGTGCGATTTAATCCTATGTTGGGTGAGGCCACGAATGGAGCATCTCAACTACTGGCTCGGATCAAAGATAAGGTCGCCTCGAGACTCCGCTCGCTTTCACAGAAGTGTTCGACTGGTGGCTTAGGTTGAAGATAAGACCACCTCAAGGCACCCCATCTCTCAACGTCATTCATCCCTTTCGAGGTCCATCTTTGGTCTTCATTGCTGGCCGCTCGAAGGAGCATGGCTGAAACTGATGCATGTTGTTGACTAGAGGATGAAGAATTTTTTTGAGCCGAAACCGTAGAACAAAGTGTTCTACGGTAAAATTTTCATTAATAAATAGTATAAATACAAGAAAAGTACAAATCAACCAATACCAGTTTTAGTAAAACCCATAATTAAATTACAAGTACTGCTGGATCCAGATTCTGATATGTTCTGACTTTGATGTTTTAGCTCTGAGCTCTGAAGCTTGTAGTCCTTCTTTCATGTAATGCTTCCATGTCTCCACTGATGGGGCAGCTCTCCTGAAGATTTTGTCATTTCTACTCATCCAGATGGCCCAGCAACCCTGAATAATAATGTCCATTGCAAAGTCTGATGGAAGGAGCCTCATGGAAAGATGAATCTCATCATATGCCGATATGCCTCTGGACTTAGTTGGGATAATGGAGTGCCAACATGTTAAGGCAAATTGACAATCCCAGAACAGGTGGATAGTTGTTTCCTCTGTGGTATCTGTACATAGGGCACAATTATAATAATCTAGATGCATGGATATCCTATGGAGGAAATTTCTGGTACTGAGGTGATCCCATATCAACAGCCAGGAAAAGATTTTATGGCGTAGTCTACATGATGACTTCCACAATGTTCTGAAAATGTCATGTGCTAGGATATCCCCTCTGATGGCTTTGTACATTTTCATAGCTGAGTAATTGGGTGATGCCCATGCATATACCCATTTATCATTATGTGTAGAAGAAGCTTGCTCAGTCATGATCGTTTGCAATGATGTGAATTGTTCAAATGCAAGCTGTGAAAGAGGCCTGTGAAAGAGTTGGCTGGTGTCTGCATGCTGAAGGGCATCACTCAAGGTGATAGTCTGATTTATAGCATATGAATGGAGCTCTGGGAATTTATTGAGGAGTGGGATATCTTGCCACCGATCAGTCCAAAGGCTCATTGAATCTCCAATACCTGCTTTACAGATAGCATGCTGCTTAAACAGTGGGAGTAGTTTCAGAATATCTCTCCACCAAAAAGATCCAACTTTCTGCTCCCCTGGTATCCTGTTCTGGTAGTGTTTCTCCCAGATGATATGAACCCAAGGTGTATCCACTTTGTTAAAGAACTTATGCAAAAATTTCAATAGCAGTGCCTTGTTATGTAAGTGGAGATCTAAAACCCCAAGTCCACCCTGGTTCTTTGGTTTGTTAACTTTGTCCCAGGCAATAAGTACAGAGCCTTTGTCCAAGGTACCATATTTTCTCCAAAAGCAGTTCATAAGATAAGTGTTGATTTGCTTGACAACTGTTTTGGGTATCATCAGGGTGCTCATGAAAAAAGTGGGCATGCTTGTGAAGATGGATTTAATGAGGGTGAGTTTGTCTCCAGTGAACAGCATGGTGGAGCAGCTTAGAAGTCTTGTCTCAATCCTTTGAAGCAGAGGAATAAAATCCTCAATTTTAGGCCTGGTTAGACACAGTGGGAGCCCCAGATAATTGAGTGGCAGAGTACCAATATTGCATCCTAAAATGCTTGAAAGTTCAATCATCTTCTCAGGAGGGGTGTTAATGGAGACCATTGTAGATTTTGCATAATTCACCTTGAGTCCTGTGTAATGAGCATAATGAAGCAGAAGATTTTTAATATGCCGCACCTGCCTATGATCAGCCTTTGCCACTAAGATAGTATCATCTGCATACTGAATGATTGGATAATCAGGGCAAGTAGTATGGATGAGTGGTGGCTCAATCATGGATGCATGGTAGGCTTCATTGAAAATAGTCTGTAGTAAATCAGCAGCAATCACAAAAATTAGTGGTGACAGAGGGTCTCCTTGCCTAACTCCATTGCTACAGAGGAATTGCTTGCCAGGAACACCATTAAGCAGAACAGATGAATAACCAGAGTCATAAATCATTTTGATCCAATGGATCCACTTGTCCCCAAAACCTTTAGCTTGCAGGATCTCAATAATAGTATCATGGTTCAACATGTCAAATGCTTTTTCAAAGTCCAGCTTGAGGAGAATGATTTCTTTTCTGCTCTGTTGGCATTGGTGTATATATTCAAATGACCATGCTAAACAATCCTGAATACATCTGTGATTCAGAAAGCCATATTGATTTCTGTGGACCATGCCAAGGATGAGTTTCTGAAGTCTATTTGCTAGCAATTTGGTGATGATTTTGAGAGTGCAGTTCAATAGTGAAATAGGCTTGAAATCAGCTGGTGTAATTGCATGATCCTTCTTAGGGATGAGGGTAATGTAAGAGTAGTTGATGCTTTGGATATTAATGTTGGGTTTCGTAGTAATTTCAAAAAATTTCCTACGCACACGCAAGATCATGTGATGCATAGCAACGAGAGGGGAGAGTGTTGTCTACGTACCCACGCAGACCGACTGCGGAAGCATTGACACAACGTAGAGGAAGTAGTCGTACGTCTTCACGATCCAACCGATCAAGTACCGAAACTATGGCACCTCCGAGTTCGAGCACACGTTCAGCTCGATGACGATCCACGGACTCCGATCCAGCAAAGTGACGGGGAAGAGTTCCGTCAGCACGACGGCGTGGTGACGATCTTGATGTACTACAGCAGCAGGGCTTCGCCTAAACTCCGCTACAGTATTATCGAGGGCTATGGTGGCTGGGGGCACCGCACACGGCTAAGGAATAGATCACGTGGATCAACTTCTGTGTTCTAGGGTGCCTCTGCCTCAGTATATAAAGGACTAGAGGGGGGAGGCTGGCCGGCCAAGGTGTGGCGCGCCAGGAGAGTCCTACTCCCTTTGGGAGTAGGATTCCCCCCCCCCAATCCTAGTTGGAATAGGATTCGCGGAGGGGGAAAAGAGAGAGAGGGGGCCGGCCACCTCTCCTAGTCCTAATAGGACTAGGTGAAGGGGGAGGCGCGCAGCCCATGTAGGGCTGCCTCTTCTCTTTTCCGCTAAGGCCCATCATGGCCCATTTAGCTCCTGGGGGGTTCCGGTAACCTTCCCGGTACTCCGGTAAAATCCCGATTTCACCCGGAACACTTCCGATATCCAAACATAGGCTTCCAATATATCAATCTTTACATCTCGACCATTTCGAGACTCCTCGTCATGTCCGTGATCACATCCGGGACTCCGAACAACCTTCGGTACATCAAAATGCATAAACTCATAATATAACTGTCATCGTAACCTTAAGCGTGCGGACCCTACGGGTTCGAGAACAATGTAGACATGACCGAGACATGTCTCCGGTCAATAACCAATAGCGGGACCTGGATGCCCATATTGGCTCCTACATATTCTACGAAGATCTTTATCGGTCAGACCGCATAACAACATACGTTGTTCCCTTTGTCATCGGTATGTTACTTGCCCGAGATTCGATCGTCGGTATCCCATACCTAGTTCAATCTCATTGCCGGCAAGTCTCTTTACTCGTTCTGTAATACATCATCCCGCAACTAACTCATTAGTTGCAATGCTTGCAAGGCTTATGTGATGTGCATTACCGAGAGGGCCCAGAGATACCTCTCCGACAATCGGAGTGACAAAACCTAATCTCGAAATACGCCAACCCAACATGTACCTTTGGAGACACCTGTAGTACTCCTTTATAATCACCCAGTTACGTTGTGACGTTTGGTAGTACCCAAAGTGTTCCTCCGGTAAACGGGAGTTGCATAATCTCATAGTTACAGGAACATGTATAAGTCATGAAGAAAGCAATAGCAACATACTAAACGATCGGGTGCTAAGCTAATGGAATGGGTCATGTCAATCAGATCATTCTCTTAATGATGTGATCCCGTTAATCAAATAACAACTCATTGTTCATGGTTAGGAAACATAACCATCTTTGATTAACGAGCTAGTCAAGTAGAGGCATACTAGTGACACTTTGTTTGTCTATGTATTCACACATGTATTATGTTTCCGATTAATACAATTCTAGCATGAATAATAAACCTTTATCATGATTATAAGGAAATAAATAATAACTTTATTATTCCTCTAGGGCATATTTCCTTCAGTCTCCCACTTGCACTAGAGTCAATAATCTAGATTACACCGTAATGATTCTAACACCCATGGAGCCTTGGTGCTGATCATGTTTTGCTCATGGCAGAGGCTTAGTCAACGTGTCTGCAACATTCAGATCCGTATGTATCTTGCAAATCTCTATGTCTCCCACCTGGACTAGATCCCGGATGGAATTGAAGCGTCTCTTGATGTGCTTGGTTCTCTTGTGAAATCTGGATTCCTTTGCCAGGGCAATTGCACCAGTATTGTCACAAAAGATTTTCATTGGACCCGATGCACTAGGTATAACACCTAGATCGGATATGAACTCCTTCATCCAGACTCCTTCGTTCGCTGCTTCCGAAGCAGCTATGTACTCCGCTTCACATGTAGATCCCGCTACGACGCTTTGTTTAGAACTGCACCAACTGACAGCTCCACCGTTTAATGTAAACACGTATCCGGTTTGCAATTTAGAATCGTCCGGATCAGTGTCAAAGCTTGCATCAACGTAACCATTTACGACGAGCTCTTTGTCACCTCCATATACGAGAAACATATCCTTAGTCCTTTTCAGGTATTTCAGGATGTTCTTGACCGCTGTCCAGTGATCCACTCCTGGATTACTTTGGTACCTCCCTGCTAGACTTATAGCAAGGCACACATCAGGTCTGGTACACAGCATTGCATACATGATAGATCCTATCGCTGATGCATAGGGAACATCTTTCATATTCTCTCTATCTTCTGCAGTGGTCGGGCATTGAGTCTTACTCAATTTCACACCTTGTAACACAGGCAAGAATCCTTTTTTTGCTTGATCCATTTTGAACTTCTTCAAAATTTTGTCAAGGTATGTTGTTTGTGAAAGTCCAATTAAGCGTTTTGATCTATCTCTATAGATCTTTATGCCTAATATGTAAGCAGCTTCACCGAGGTCTTTCATTGAAAAACTCTTATTCGAGTATCCCTTTATGCTATCCAGAAATTCTATATCATTTCCAATCAGTAATATGTCATCCACATATAATATCAGAAATGCTACAGAGCTCCCACTCACTTTCTTGTAAATACAGGCTTCTCCGAAAGTCTGTATAAAACCAAATGCTTTGATCACACTATCAAAGCGTTTATTCCAACTCCGAGAGGCTTGCACCAGTCCATAAATGGATCGCTGGAGCTTGCACACTTTGTTAGCTCCCTTTGGATCGACAAAACCTTCTGGTTGCATCATATACAACTCTTCTTCCAGAAATCCATTCAGGAATGCAGTTTTGACATCCATCTGCCAAATTTCATAATCATAAAATGCGGCAATTGCTAACATGATTCGAACAGACTTAAGCATCGCTACGGGTGAGAAGGTCTCATCGTAGTCAACCCCTTGAACTTGTCGAAAACCTTTTGCGACAAGTCGAGCTTTGTAGACAGTAACATTACCGTCAGCGTCAGTCTTCTTCTTGAAGATCCATTTATTCTCAATTGCTTGCCGATCATCGGGCAAGTCAACCAAAGTCCATACTTTGTTCTCATACATGGATCCCATCTCAGATTTCATGGCTTCAAGCCATTTTGCGGAATCTGGGCTCACCATCGCTTCTTCATAGTTCGTAGGTTCATCATGATCTAGTAGCATGACTTCCAGAACAGGATTACCGTACCACTCTGGTGCGGATCTCACTCTGGTTGATCTACGAGGTTCAGTAGTATATTGATCTGAAGTTTCATGATCATTATCATTAGCTTCCTCACTAACTGGTGTAGGTGTCACTGAAACAGTTTTCTGTGATGTACTACTTTCCAATAAGGGAGCAGGTACAGTTACCTCGTCAAGTTCTACTTTCCTCCCACTCACTTCTTTCGAGAGAAACTCCTTCTCTAGAAAGTTTTCGAATTTAGCAACAAAAGTCTTGCCTTCGGATCTGTGATAGAAGGTGTATCCAATATTTTCCTTTGGATATCCTATGAAGACACATTTCTCCGATTTGGGTTCGAGCTTATCAGGTTGAAGCTTTTTCACATAAGCATCGCAGCCCCAAACTTTCAGAAACGACAACTTTGGTTTCTTGCCAAACCACAGTTCATAAGGCGTCGTCTCAATGGATTTTGATGGCGCCCTATTTAACGTGAATGCGGCCGTCTCTAGAGCGTATCCCCAAAACGATAGCGGTAAATCAGTAAGAGACATCATAGATCGCACCATATCTAGTAAAGTACGATTACGACGTTCGGACACACCATTACGCTGTGGTGTTCCGGGTGGCGTGAGTTGCGAAACTATTCCACAAATTTTCAAATGTACACCAAACTCGTAACTCAAATATTCTCCTCCACGATCAGATCGTAGAAATTTTATTTTCTTGTTACGATGATTTTCAACTTCACTCTGAAATTCCTTGAACTTTTCAAATGTTTCAGACTTATGTTTCATTAAGTAGATATACCCATATCTGCTTAAATCATCTGTGAAGGTGAGAAAATAACGATATCCGCCACGAGCCTCAATATTCATCGGACCACATACATCTGTATGTATGATTTCCAACAAATCTGTTGCTCTCTCCATAGTACCGGAGAACGGTGTTTTGGTCATCTTGCCCATGAGGCACGGTTCGCAAGTACCAAGTGATTCATAATCAAGTGGTTCCAAAAGTCCATCAGAATGGAGTTTCTTCATGCGCTTTACACCGATATGACCTAAACGGCAGTGCCACAAATAAGTTGCACTCTCATTATCAACTCTGCATCTTTTGGCTTCAACATTATGAATATGTGTGTTACTACTATCGAGATTCAACAAGAATAGACCACTCTTCAAGGGTGCATGACCATAAAAGATATTACTCATATAAATAGAACAACCATTATTCTCTGATTTAAATGAATAACCGTCTCGCATCAAACAAGATCCAGATATAATGTTCATGCTTAACGCTGGCACCAAATAATAATTATTTAGGTCTAATACTAATCCCAAAGGTAGATGTAGAGGTAGCGTGCCGACTGCGATCACATCGACTTTGGAACCGTTTCCCACGCGCATCGTCACCTCGTCCTTAACCAATCTTCGCTTGATCCGTAGTCCCTGTTTCGAGTTGCAAATATTAGCAACAGAACCAGTATCAAATACCCAGGTGCTACTGCGAGCATTAGTAAGGTACACATCAATAACATGTATATCACATATACCTTTGTTCACTTTGCCATCCTTCTTATCCGCCAAATACTTGGGGCAGTTCCGCTTCCAGTGACCAGTCTGCTTGTAATAGAAGCACTCAGTTTCAGGCTTAGGTTCAGGTTTGGGTTTCTTCTCTTGAGTAGCAACTTGCTTGCCGTTCTTTTTGAAGTTCCCCTTCTTCTTCCCTTTGCCCTTTTTCTTGAAACTAGTGGTCTTGTTGACCATCAACACTTGATGCTCCTTCTTGATTTCTACCTCCGCAGCTTTCAGCATTGCGAAGAGCTCGGGAATAGTCTTGTTCATCCCTTGCATATTATAGTTCATCACGAAGCTCTTGTAGCTTGGTGGCAGTGATTGAAGAATTCTGTCAATGACGCAATCATCTGGAAGATTAACTCCCAATTGAATCAAGTGATTATTACCCAGACATTTTGAGTATATGCTCACTGACAGAACTATTCTCCTCCATCTTGCAGCTATAGAACTTATTGGAGACTTCATATCTCTCAATCCGGGCATTTGCTTGAAATATTAACTTCAACTCCTGGAACATCTCATATGCTCCATGACGTTCAAAACGTCGTTGAAGTCCCGATTCTAAGCCGTAAAGCATGGCACACTGAACTATCGAGTAGTCATCAGCTTTGCTCTGCCAGATGTTCATAACATCCGGCGTTGCTCCTGCAGCAGGCCTGGCACCCAGCGGTGCTTCCAGGACGTAATTTTTCTGTGCAGCAATGAGGATAATCCTCAAGTTACGGACCCAGTCCGTGTAATTGCTACCATCATCTTTCAACTTTGCTTTCTCAAGGAACGCATTAAAGTTCAACGGAACAACAGCACGAGCCATCTATCTACAATCAAACATAAACAAGCAAGATACTAATCAGGTACTAAGTTTCATGATAAATTTAAGTTCAGTTAATCAAATTAATTAAAGAACTCCCACTTAGATAGACATCCCTCTAATCCTCTAAGTGATTACGTGATCCAAATCAACTAAACCATAACCGATCATCACGTGAGATGGAGTAGTTTTCAATGGTGAACATCGTTATGTTGATCATATCTACTATATGATTCACGCTCGACCTTTCGGTCTCCGTGTTCCGAGGCCATATCTGTATATGCTTGGCTCGTCAAGTATAACCTGAGTATTCCGCGTGTGCAACTGTTTTGCACCCGTTGTATTTGAACGTAGAACCTATCACACCCGATCATCACGTGGTGTCTCAGCACGAAGAACTTTCGCAACGGTGCATACTTAGGGAGAACACTTATTGATAATTTAGTGAGAGATCATCTTATAATGCTACCGTCAATCAAAGCAAGATAAGATGCATAAAAGGATAAACATCACATGCAATCAATATAAGTGATATGATATGGCCATCATCATCTTGTGCTTGTGATCTCCATCTCCGAAGCACCGTCGTGATCACCATCGTCACCGGCGTGACACCTTGATCTCCATCGTAGCATCGTTGTCGTCTCGCCAAGCTTGTGCTTCTACGACTATCGCTACCGCTTAGTGATAAAAGTAAAGCATTACATCGCGATTGCATTGCATACAATAAAACGACAACCATAAGGCTCCTTCCAGTTGCCGATAACTCGGTTACAAAACATGATCATCTCATACAATAAAATTCAGCATCATGTCTTGACCATATCACATCACAACATGCCCTGCAAAAACAAGTTAGACGTCTTCTACTTTGTTGTTGCAAGTTTTACGTGGCTGCTACGGGCTTAAGCAAGAACCAATCTCACCTACGCATCAAAACCACAACGATAGTTTGTCAAATAGACTCCGTTTTAACCTTCGCAAGGACCGGGCGTAGCCATACTTGGTTCAACTAAAGTTGGAGAGACAGTCGCCCGCAAGCCACCTATGTGCAAAGCACGTCGGGGGAACCGGTCTCGCGTAAGCGTACGCATAATGTTGGTCCGGGTCGTCTCGTCCAACAATGCCGCCGAACCAAAGTATGACATGCTGGTAGGCAGTATGACTTATATCGCCCACAACTCACTTGTGTTCTACTCGTGCATATAACATCAACATAAATAACCTAGGCTCGGATGTCACTGTTGGGTTTCGTAGTAATTTCAAAAAATTTCCTACGCACACGCAAGATCATGTGATGCATAGCAACGAGAGGGGAGAGTGTTGTCTATGTACCCATGCAGACCGACTGCGGAAGCGTTGACACAACGTAGAGGAAGTAGTCGTACGTCTTCACGATCCAACCGATCAAGTACCGAAACTACGGCACCTCCGAGTTCGAGCACACGTTCAGCTCGATGACGATCCCCGGACTCCGATCCAGCAAAGTGACGGGGAAGAGTTCCGTCAGCACGACGGCGTGGTGACGATCTTGATGTACTACAGCAGCAGGGCTTCGCCTAAACTCCGCTACAGTATTATCGAGGGCTATGGTGGCTGGGGGCACCGCACACGGCTAAGGAATAGATCACGTGGATCAACTTCTGTGTTCTAGGGTGCCTCTGCCTCAGTATATAAAGGACTAGAGGGGGGAGGCTGGCCGGCCAAGGTGTGGCACGCCAGGAGAGTCCTAGTCCCTCTGGGAGTAGGATTCCCCCCCAATCCTAGTTGGAATAGGATTCGCGGAGGGGGAAAAGAGAGAGAGGGGGCCGGCCACCTCTCCTAGTCCTAATAGGACTAGGGGAAGGGGGAGGCGCGCAGCCCATGTAGGGATGCCTCCTCTCTTTTCCACTAAGGCCCATCATGGCCCATTTAGCTCCCGGGGGGTTCCGGTAACCTTCCCGGTACTCCGGTAAAATCCCGATTTCACCCGGAACACTTCCGATATCCAAACATAGGCTTCCAATATATCAATCTTTACGTCTCGACCATTTCGAGACTCCTCGTCATGTCCGTGATCACATCCGGGACTCCGAACAACCTTCGGTACATCAAAATGCATAAACTCATAATATAACTGTCATCGTAACCTTAAGCGTGCGGACCCTACGGGTTCGAGAACAATGTAGACATGACCGAGACATGTCTCCGGTCAATAACCAATAGCGGGACCTGGATGCCCATATTGGTTCCTACATATTCTACGAAGATCTTTATCGGTCAGACCGCATAACAACATACGTTGTTCCCTTTATCATCGGTATGTTACTTGCCCGAGATTCGATCGTCGGTATCCCATACCTAGTTCAATCTCGTTGCCGGCAAGTCTCTTTACTCGTTCTGTAATACATCATCCCGCAACTAACTCATTAGTTGCAATGCTTGCAAGGCTTATGTGATGTGCATTACCGAGAGGGCCCAGAGATACCTCTCCGACAATCGGAGTGACAAAACCTAATCTCGAAATACGCCAGCCCAACATGTACCTTTGGAGACACCTGTAGTACTCCTTTATAATCACCCAGTTACGTTGTGACGTTTGGTAGTACCCAAAGTGTTCCTCCGGTAAACGGGAGTTGCATAATCTCATAGTTACAGGAACATGTATAAGTCATGAAGAAAGCAATAGCAACATACTAAACGATCGGGTGCTAAGCTAATGGAATGGGTCATGTCAATCAGATCATTCTCTTAATGATGTGATCCCGTTAATCAAATAACAACTCATTGTTCATGGTTAGGAAACATAACCATCTTTGATTAACGAGCTAGTCAAGTAGAGGCATACTAGTGACACTTTGTTTGTCTATGTATTCACACATGTATTATGTTTCCGATTAATACAATTCTAGCATGAATAATAAACCTTTATCATGATTATAAGGAAATAAATAATAACTTTATTATTGCCTCTAGGGCATATTTCCTTCAATTAACTTGACCTGAGTGGAAATCTGCAATGAGTTTATAAAAATCAGGAGCAATAATATCCCAAGAGTGTTTGAGGAATGCAGCATTGAACCCATCAGGGCCAGGAGATTTGTCTGCAGGCATATGTTTGATGACATAGTCAATCTCCTCCTTTGTGAATGGGGTTTCTAACTCAGAGAGATCCTCATGTGGTTGGAGCAGTTGGTGTAACAGAAGAGGGTTGGATGTTGGAATCCTAGTTCCTAGAGGATGAAGAATGGGTAGTGACATAGATATATATTGACATTTTTGAATGGCGCCTCGATGGATGCTATTACATCTATCCACTACCTTTCCCGAGATCTGTGCAGCTGAGATAATGAAAGTGAAAATACTCATATCGTGTACATGGTGTATATATTTATCGTCTCAACATACCATACACATATTTCTAGTAGGGACATAATTTTGCAACAATACTTGCATACAAAAAAATTGACATCAAATAAGAGCCAATTCAAATACTACAATCTTGCATTCCTTTGATTCCTTCCCCCATATTGCAATTCTAAAATTTGTTGCAACAATATTAGGCACATTGACTATGCAGGTTTACTATGTACATTGAAGATGTTGCATCATAGTGTTCCTTCATAGCAGCAAGTTGTCTCGGCATCGGGGGCATATCAATCTCCTGCAGACCCTCGAGAATCTTGACCACTTCACCCATCGTTGGTCGATCAAACTCATTATCTTGTATGCACCAAAATGCAACTTTGCAAATCCGTTCAGCCTCTTCCAAGTTGAAGTCACCATGTAATTTCGGGTCGACCAAACTTCCCACGTCACCACCCTGAAGCTTGTTGATGGCTTTAATTGGAAAATATTTGACATAGTAGCTCTCACTAGTATTGTATGTTTCTGGTGAATTCCTACTTCCAGATAAGATTTCCAAAAGTACCATGCCAAAGCTATAAACATCAATTTTCGGTGTAATAGCAACTCCGCTAAGCCACTCTGGGGCAATATAACCTGCAGTTCCTCTTAATGTGGTCAGGATTCGACTAAAATCCCTTCCCACTAATGTTGCCAAGCCAAAATCTGCAACTTTGGGAACAAATGATGCATCTACAAGTATATTCTCTGGCTTAATATCACAATGTATGATGCATTCATGACAATTATGATGCAAGTAGGACAATCCTCTCGCAACTCCAAGGGTTATTTGATATCTGGTGTTCCAACTTAGGACAACAACATTAACATTGTCCTTCTTAAATAGATGGCCATCAAGAGATCCATTTAACATGTGCTCATACACAAGTAGCCTTTTATCACCTTCGCTGCAGAAACCAATCAATTTGACTATGTTGATATGTTGGATCAGCCCAACTGAGCTCACCTCTGCCCTGAATTGCTTCTCTCCTTGATAGGCACTATCAAGCCTTTTCACTGCTATACTAGTCATGTCACTTAGTACTCCCTTGTATACAGAACCAAAACCACCACCTCCTAGCTTTTCTGAGAAGTTTCTAGTAGCATGGACTAAATCAGTGTATCTAAAGACCATAATCCCTCCACAACTGCCTTGATTATCATATAAAGGCAAACCAAATCGCTTGAATCTGTTCCTCCAAATCAGTGACAATACTATGAGCATTATTAATCCAAAACCAATAATGCTTGCAGCAGCAATAACTCCAACGTTTGGTTTTCTTTTGTTTTTTCTCAAACTTAGTAGAAAATATTTTGTGGCAAGGCGAACGTAAAGAACATCTTCAGCTCTATTATCAGTGCCATAATTCAGATTTACACTAAGCAATTCTCCATTCCAGATAGAGCATAGTTGATTGGTAAAGGAATAAGCAGTGCATGAGCAGGAACTGAGGCAAGCTTCTTCACAGTTTCTTTGACTGCTAACAACGACTATTGTTTGGGGCTTGTAAGGCAATTTAACTTGAGCAATGCGGTGAAACACGTCTGTTGAACTTGTAATGTTTTTGTCACTAGTGCTGCAATGTAGTGGTGTATTTCGGATGCATCCTCCTGTTCGATCATTAGACTCCCAGTCCACCAGTGACTTCTTAGAGAATCCCTCCATACAATCACATAATCGATATGCATTGTTGTTGCAGACTGTGAAAGGTCCGCATGTAGCAGGAGTAGTGCATGGATCGTAAGGTTGGGCATGTATGGTTTCCCAAGTCTGTTTGGCTTGCAACCAAAAGTTTAGTTTTATCCGACCAGAGATATCTAGTGAAGCAAATATGGAAGATGAATCATCCAAACAAGTGTACATGTAGTACTCCTCTTGGTTGTTATTAACATATGTTGGGTTAATCAATCGTTTGGCCAGAGGATCCAAATATACCAGTGACTTGAGTATCAATGATGATTGTTTGGATGATGCATATTGCCAATACACTACGGAAGGGTCGTTGCGGCGCTTGAGGACGATCCCACTGGTGCCTTCTAGTTCAACACTATATGAGCCAAGACATGGATCAGTGAGGCTCTTCTTTGAAATGACTGAACGACTCAAGCCGGTGACCTTGTTCCGACCAAACTTGGCGCCGGGAAGCAAAACATCTGTTGGGTAATCGAAGCTCTGCCACAACATCTCTTGGCTATTTGTGAGTAGGGCAAGGTTTCCACTGTTCAAGAGAACAATGGCACTACTGTTTCTGTTGTTGGTTTGTGTCCTATTGACAATGTGAGTGGACCAAACAACGGAGTCCTTGCCGGCATCAGCATGGTTTACGATGATGACAAGATTTCCATCACTTGAGATCTTGAGCTGTGTTGAGTTGAGTTTGGGATGAGAGATGGGATCCTCCCTATTAGCTACCCACACAGTAGTAAAAACTGGGATTTTATTGAACCATATGCCAAGAAACCAACTGGAGCTGGTGTTGTGGTGGAACTTACTACCGCTGATGGTGCATGCAGTGTTAGCTGGTTGGAAGAAGCCCAGCGCGAACTTGCCGTTTCTTGAGACGAGCTTGCTGCCACCGACGGCAGCAAGCACTTGGCCTGCCATGAGAGTGTCCCTTGCGGAAGAGCACCGAGGAGCTGCGTGCGAGAGTACGAGAAGCCCGAGTAATATGTAGAGGAAAGGAGGCATGGAGAAGTGTAGTATGAGGTGAGTTGTTGGAGAAGAGAGGAGGTCTGGATGGAGGATGAATGTTGTGCTCTGCTGTTCAGAGAAGGAAGAAGACGATGTGTGTGTGTGTATATAGGGAAGGAAAATGCATCCTCCTCCTAGTACCTACGAACGGGTGTACGTACGTTGTTGAGGCTGAGATCAGTTAGCTGGCAGGAAGGTCACCACTGGGTTTCGGTTAACATATATTCAATCAGTTAGTTGCTATACCAAGTCCTTCTGTTTTACGCAGTCAACTCTTGCTTCTCGACCTTCAACGTACGGACGGACCGCCGCCATGGACGACAGTTCACGCACCATGCATGCACCCAGCTGTTCACCATTGTCCTAATCCAGGAGCCTAATTTAGTTAGCGTATTCATACAGTTTTGTAGGATTCTGAAAGTCCACGATGCTGGCTAGAGAAGACCTAATTTAAACCCTTTTTTGTATACTTGACAGATCAATGTTTCTGTTGTATGGCTATAGAAAACCGTTCCTTCAAATAACAAACAGACAAGTTGAGTACATGAAATATTAGTCAAAGGTCATGTACGTACTGTACTAGCTAACCATGTAAGTTGAAGTTTCCTATGAGGAATTGCGAAGGGTGATTGATTTGCGCTCTATCAGGTGTTAATTAATCACTAAACAAATATTTCATCTAGTAAACTTCATCAATCAAATCAATGTAAGAATGTTTATCAAGATCTAACGAATTCCAGTTGCTAAATTATATTATCGATCGTGGGGAGTTATAACTCCAAATGTCCACGGTGAGTGACTGACGAAAAAGAATTATTTGACTAAGTAGTGACAAATAAATTTAATCTCTCCGCCGGCACCATTTTCATATAGGGTTTGTACAACTGTATACACAACCATTATTATATATCATAGCAAATAGACCACACTTTTGTGATAATTTTATAGATGTGTACACTGACCGTACGACGCAGATGTTGAGAGCAATTTATGTACATGTACAAAACTGTTGTACATGTGTCAGGTGGTTAGCGCGTTGTTAGCTAGCCCTGTTGATAACTTGGGTTTAATTTTAAACAAGATTCTAATTTAATTGATGGCGGCTAGCTAGTCCTATGTTATTATTATATACGGTTAGGAGAATTCGACCTTTGACTAGTGTTTTCTTTAGTAGTTTCACAGTTTATTGATCTCTTTGCTTTTCATTGTTCATCAATATTACTGAATGATTTAAGAGCCTCTTTGATTTGCATCTCAAAACGTAGGTAGAAAAAAAATGCAAGAACATATATCATGATGGGAGAGTGTTTGATACCATAGAAAAAACAAAGACATTATATCAATAGGTTTGAGTGGACGGAAGTTTTCCTCTAAAATATAGCACAAATGAATCCTCTAGAGACAAATACTAAGGATTCCAATCATTCTAATCAAACAACCATTATACGAAATATTCCTAAAGATCCAAATCCTCCAAAATTCCTATACAATTTTCTTTGAATCAAAGGAGCCCTAGGTGCGTTTGCTAGCTAGTAAGGTTCATTTTGTTGTAAGAAAGAAAACTTTCTCTATGCTACTACGAAACACCATGGCCCACATGGCTAAAATGGCTCATTGCACATGGAACTTGGGCCCATTGCTACCACCATGTCGCTAATATCCACTTCCTTCATGTGTATGTTGCATCTACTATCTACTACTACTTATAAAAGCATGAGTTTGGTGAATCCAAACGATCTCAACCATTCAATCACCTATGTCCAACATCCCACGTCGCTCCATTGATGTATCCATCACATCACCACAATTTGGAAACAACATTGATTGCATTAATTGTAGTTATCTATTACTACTTATAAAAGCGCGAATTTGGTGAATCCAAATGATCTCAACCATTCATCACCTATATCCAACGTCCCACATCGCTCCAATCTTGTACCCATTACATCACCACAATTTGGAAACAACATTGATTGCATTAATTGTAATTAACCTTGAAAAAATCATTAATTTCATTGGTTGGAATTAATCTTGAGAATAAAATTAATCTACCACTACTTATAGAAGTGTGAGTTTGGTGAATCCAAACGATCTCAACCATTCAATCACCTATATCCAACGTCCCATGTCGCTCCAATGATGTATCCATCACATCACCACAATTTGGAAACAACATTGATTACATTAATAGTAATTAACTTGGAAAAGATCATTAATTTCATTGGTTGCAATTAATCTTGATTTTTTGCATAAATTATATTTTCTTGAACATTTACTCATTGCTCTTTATCCCTTCAGTTGTATTAGGCCACGACCAATTCTAAGAATAAGATGGGCGGGACGAAGTGTGTTCCTACACTGTTGAGGACGCAATCTCTATTGTAGGCTACATGGCTGCCCAATCCCCCACAATTAAATGGTAGCGCGTTGTCAAGCCACCCTACAGGTGGTCCAAGCTGAGTCAACACCTGAAGCTCGACCACATCAACCGGGCAACAACATAGCCCTAGATGGCGACCCCTATACCACAAATGAGGACCTTGTCACATTGAGAAGCTGAGAAAGAATGGCGTGACATAGCATTTAAAAGAGGACACCGCTACAGGTCTACAACTAATGCACAGTGAGCATGACCATGTTGGCACATGACATAGCTCAGATTCCTGAGTTGCCAAACAATAGACAACATTTGTTCATCAACATGGGAGAGTTACGAGAGTGGGAGACCACCATGCAAAACTCCTTAAGATCATATCAAACTGGAGGTGCGTTGCACGCACATGATAACTAGTAGTACTAGGTGGGACACCCATGTAAGATTAGCAATACCGACAACACATTCCATTTTTTGATGATTATGAGAGCCATCAACGAGAAATTAGGCAAGTAGGCAGTGTTGAAAGTCAGTTCTTCGACTTGGAGGGTTGATGCGGAACTAAGTTGACAAAGGTGACTGGCTTCATGGCTCAAAGGGTCCGACTGGCTTTGAGTGGGCGAAGGCCAGTGAAATTGTGGTATCAAGGCTCCGTGCGACATCAAGGTGATGGATAAGACCGACATCGTAGCTTCAAGGGTCCACGTAGCTTTAGGTTGGTGAAGGCAAGCTATGTTGCAATGTCATAGCTTCATGCAGGCATCAAAAGTGATGCGGATGAGTGGCATCATTGCTGCAAGGGTACGCACCTTGTACTTGGTGAAGGTGAGCGACTTTATGACATTGAGGCTCCATGTCGTACCAAGGGAAAAGAGACAAGTGGCATTGTAATACCGAGGCTCATGAAGTATCATGGTGATGGAGACTACTAGCATCACAACTAGGGTCTGCATAGCTTTGGTTGGCAAAGGCAAGTGGCATAGCAGCACCGAGGCTCCATGCGGCATTAGAGAGACCGATATGAGTGTTTTTGCCGCTCCAAGGATCTCTTGAGGAGCCTATCACCTTCCTGAACCTGCAAGGGTATGTATTCTATACTTTCAGCATGTTAGATGTGAACTTTACCTTATTCATTTATTTTATGAAGCTTTAGGTTGATGTGTCTTGCTTTCGGTGAGTGAAGTTTCAACTTTGGTCGGAACTTTCTTAGGCAACACCTTCTAGCTTCCTTAGCTTAACACAATGGTTGATCTCGCACATGATGGCGCTAGTGTTGTTTTCATGCAAACAACATGAGAGTAGGGGTAACTCATCATTAGTATTTACGGAGTAAAGTTAGCAGGGTGTATATGGATGTCTACTACGCAACCTTCTTCTTGTAGACTCGTGTTGGGCCTCCAAGCATAGAGTTTTGTAGGACAGTAGCAATTTTCCCTCAAGTGAATGACCTAAAGTTCATCCATCCATGGGAGGCGTAGGATGAAGATGGTCTCTCTCAAACAACCCTGCAACCAATAACAAAGATTCTTGTGTCCCCAACACACCCAATACAATGGTAAATTGTATAGGTGCACTAGTTCGGTGAAGAGATGGTGATACAAGTGCAATATGGATAGTAGATATAGGTTTTTGTAATCTGAAAATATAAAAACAGCAAGGCAACTAGTAAAAAAAAGTGAGCGAAAACGGTATTGCAATGCTTGAAAACAAGGCATAGGGTTCATACTTTCACTAGTGCAAGTTCTCTCAACAATGATAACATAATTAGATCATATAACAATCCCTCTATGTGCAATAAAAGTCACTCCAAAGTTCCTATCGCGGAGAACATAAGATGAAATTGCTTGTAGGGTACGAAATCACCTCAAAGTTATTCTTTCCGATCAATCCATTGAGCTATTTCTATAAGTGTCACAAACAGCCCTAGAGTTCCTAGTAAAATAACACCATATGATACACATCAATCAACCCTAATGTCACCTAGATACTCCAATGTTACCACAAGTATCCGGGGTTAATTATACAATATGCATCAAACAACTTCAGATTCATAATATTCAATCCAACAAAAAGAACCTCAAAGAGTGCCCCAAGATTCCTACCGAGGAAACAAGGACAAAAATGTGCATCAACCCCTATGCATAGATTACCCCAATGTCACCTCGGGAATCCGCGAGTTGAGTGCCAAAACATACATCAAGTGAATCAATAGAACACTCCATTGTCACCACGGGTATCCCATGCAAGACATACATCAAGTGTTCTCAAATCCACAATTGTATTCAATCTGATAACAGTGAAACTTCAATGGTAAAACTCAATTCATCACAAGAAGATAGAGGGGGAGAAACACCATATGATCCAACTATAGTAACAAAGCTCGCGGTACATCAAGATTGTGCCATATCAAGAACACGAGTGAAAGGGCATTTCCCTACTTTATGTTTTGGATGATGATGACAACCCTTTGTGGTCTAATCGTGTGCTATATGTTTCAGGTTCTCGATGCTTAGGCTTACATCGGATTGCTATTGCCTCTCGAAGGAAAAGATCGAAGACGTGTCCTCTACGCTTTTATTTTCTTTGGTCGTAGAGTACCCGTACTATCAAGAGGGAATCCTCATTAGGAAGCTCTGGGGGAATCAGTTCACGTACACTCTTGTCACCCTCTCTTTGCCTTCCTCAGGTGTGTGTGAGAGAGAGAAGTTTTCCTTGCCTCTTCCCCTCTTTCCTGCTCACTGTTTCTGCCCAGCGGTTGTACCGCTCTCTGGAGCGGTTGTACCGCTGGGTCTTGTCGCTCACCAGCTTTTGCTCGAGCGGTTGTACCGCTGCCTCCGGGCGGTGGTACCGCCACCATGCTCTGCAACAGCTGGGGCGGTGGTTCCGTCCATATACCGCTCAAGTACCGCTCTCGCCTCTGGTTTGATGCGGTTCTTGGGCGGTAGTGGCCCAGTTGGTCCGGTCGTTCCACGATGACCGGTACCACCGGTGTTCCGAGCGGTTCTTCCGCTTAGAACTTAGCCGCCCAAGAGCTCAAGGCCATGCGGTTGTTCCGGCCAGGCACTGCCCAAGTACCGGTCAAGCTCCTGTTTTGATGCGGTGGTTGTGCGGTAGCCAGGTGGTTAGTCCGGTTATTTTTCTTAGCCGGTACTACCGCCCGCCTGTCCGGCTGTACCGCTTGGTAGGGTTCTGCTGTTACACCGTGAGTCCCGGTTGTACCGGGACAAGGACCGGTTGTACCGCTGCAGTGCAAAAACGCAGTAACGGTTGGAAATGTGGGGTGACTATTTAAGGGAGCTTCTCCCACCTACCACTCCCACCTTTGAGCTCTCTCACTCCACCATTAATGCCCCTCAAGCTCTCTTGCCCGATCTCTCTCTCTAGCCACTCAAACTTGTTGATTTGCTAGGGATTGAAGGAGGAGACCTAGATCTATACTTCCACCAAAGGATATTTGCTTCCCCCATACTTTCTTGTGTGGATTTTGTTACTCTTGGGTGTTTGAGCACCCTAGACGGTTGAGGTCACCTCGGAGCCATATTCCATTGTGGTGAAGCTTCGTGGTTCTTGTTGGGAGCCTCCAATTAAGTTGTGGAGGGAGCCCCAACCTTGTTTGTAAAGGTTCGGTCGCCGCCTTCAAGGGCACCAATAGTGGAATCACGGCATCTCGCATTGTGTGAGGGCGTGAGGAGAATACGGTGGCCCTAGTGGCTTCTTGGGGAGCATTGTGCCTCCACACCGCTCCAACGGAGACGTACTTCCCCTCAAAGGGAAGGAACTTCGGCAACACATCCTCGTCTCCACCGTCCCCACTCTTGGTTATCTCGTGCCTCTATTTAAGCAAGCTTACTCGTTTCATATCTCTTGCTTGCTTGTGTACCTATCCTCGTTGCATCATATAGTTTGCTCACCTAGTTGCATATCTAGACAACCTACTTTGATGCAAAGTTTAAATTGTTAAAGAAAAGCTAAAAATTGTTAGTTGCCTATTCACCCCCCCTCTAGTCAACCATATCGATCCTTTCAATTGGTATCAGAGCCTCGTCTCTTTATTAAGGACTTTACTGTCCGAAGAGTATGGTTGATACCGTAGACGGAGCAGAGGAACACTCCGGTGTGAATCCTATCTCGTCTACGGGCGATGGGGGAACTTCGGTCTCTCGTGAGGAGTTCAATGTAGCCTTGGAGACATTGAAAACCTCCATGACGACCGAAGTTGAAAGCATGTTTACCAAATTTCTTGAGGGGCTTAAACCATCCACCGCACCATTGAAAGTGGGGGATCCCGCCAACAAGGTGTCAGATGCTATCCCCGACAAGGGGGAAGCTAGTAGTGAAAAGGCTCCTTCTTCTAGTGGCAAGAATGGCACCGGCATCTTTGCCCATGTGGAACCACCACTTGTTTATGGTGGACCGGTTCCTTCTACTCATTTGAATCATGCCGGTCCTCCTCCTAAGATTGTGAAAAATGAGGATTTTGATTCTTGGGTTTACCGCTTAAACGTCATTTAAATCATGTGAACACTAACCTTTGGAGAATCATTGAAGAAGGTTTCTACCCACATGATCCAAGCAACTTCACTCCTTGAGAAGCCGCGGACAATCAATTCAATGAGAATGCTCTCTTCATCATTCAAGATGCAATTCCACCTGAAGACCTACCTCATCTTCGTCCCTTCGCCTTGGCCAAAGATGCATGGCATTGTGTCGTGTCTCTCTACCGGGGAAGCGCAAGCATTCAATGCTCCAACTATGAAGTGGTACAAGATGAGGCCGATGCGTTTGCAATGAAGGAAGATGAAGAACCTCGTGAGCTTTATCAGAGAGTCATCAAACTCGCGGTCTCACTATGAGATCAGGGGAGCAAGGACACGGATGACAATTGGATCAAGCGTAAATTCCTCAAGGCAATGATGCCCTACCACAAGGCCATGTCCTCCATCATTCGCCAAAGACCGGACTTCCACACTTTGACCTCAAGCGAAGTGTTGGATGAGTTTGTGGCCATGAACATTTTGGACAAGACCGCCGACAATGCAGTGCTCCGTTCTCAACGGGCAAAGAAGCCTAACCTTGCATTGAAGGCCAAGCTCACCATGGAACAAGAAGAGGAAGAAGAGGAGAGCAACCCCGAAGATACAAAGTATGCATATCATGAACACATGGCACTTGCTTCAAGGCAATTTTGGAGCAAGAAAAACTCGAGGACCAACTTTAGCAAAAACAACTCGAGTGGCACAAGGGGCAAGCAACGTGTAAGGACTTGCTACAATTGCGGCAATGTGAGTCATTTCGTTGCGGAATGCCCGTATGAGAAGAGGGAAGACAATGGTGGCAAACTCATCCGAAAGGACAAGGCCAAGTCGTTCCCCAACAAGAACAACTTCACCAAGAAGACTCCTCCCAAGGCCTTGGTTGTGCAAGAAGAGTACAATGAGGATGATGACGATGATGAAGATGATGAGTCGGTTGCCATGGCCTCCGTTGCCATTGCAACAACGTCACGAGTGTCTCTCTTCGACTCACCCAACGAGAGCATCAACGCCAAGTGCCTCATGGCTAAAGCCACCAACAAGGTAACCTCCAACATCAAAACTACCATCATTAATCATCCTTCCCCATCGGATAGCATTAATGAAGTTGAGGGAGCTAATGTGGAGGCTAACGAGTTTGAGGCCTTTATGGGCAAACTCAAGGGAAAATCCAAGAAGCACTTTGTTGCTCTCTTGGAACAACTTGGTGAGGCCAATGACATAATCGAGGCTCACGAAGACACCATCTCGAAGATGGAAGGGCATAGTCGTGACTATGCCGATGAGATTTCGGATCTTTCCAATGCTCTTGAGGAAGAGCGTGGTCTTCGTTTGGCTCTTGAGGAGTCACACAACGTTGATCATGCTAAGTTAGAGAAAGATTATGATCATGCCCTCGTTGTGTCTCGTGTGCTAAATTCCGAGAAGGCCAAACTCGGGGTTGATCTTGCTAGACTCAAAGAGGAGTTTGATATACTTGACAAGGCCCACAAGGCCTTGAAGGGTATTCACGCTAGTCTCAAGGAGTCTCATGATCAACTCCAAGTGAAGCTAACTAAGGAGAAAGCAACTTTTCCTCATATGGTTTTAATTGATAATGCAAATGCTACTAACCCGTGTTGTGAGCATATGCATATTGTTGAGGAAAATGCTAAGTTGAAGGCGCAACTTGAGAGAGGTCTTGCGACTTGCATACAAGGAAAGAAGAACCTCAACGATCTCTTGATCAACCAAAAGGGAGGTGTGGCGAAGGAAGGGGTTGGGTACGTCCCCGACTCCAAGAATAAGAAGAAGAATGACAAGACCAAACGACCTCCTCCCCTCATGCAAACCTTTGTGAGGGCGGGAGAGAGTGTCCCCGAGGAGAAGAAGAAGAACAAAGTCAAGAAGGGCAATGTCACCTCTCCCAACAAAGCCGGCGATTTTAATCCTTCTTATGTGTTGTGCCGTGCTAGTGATGGGCATGTTTATGCCAAATTTGTTGGTTCTCTTCATGAGTACATTGAATGGTCTATTTGGGTTCCTAAGACCCTTGTTACTAACATCAAAGGACCCACTACAAAATGGGTACCTAAAACCAAGCATTGATCTCTTGTAGGTGTTTGCTTCCGGTGGTGGATCATGGTTGCTCGATAGCGGAGCTACAAATCATATGACCGGAAGCAAGGACTTGGTGGTGGACGTGCACAAGGCTCCATCTATGCCCACCAATGTCGAGTGGGGTGATGCCTCATCTTCTAAGGTATTGGGACTTGGCAAGGTTGTCATCTCTCATGATCTCACGATCGAGAAGGTCATGCTTGTTGAGTCCCTTGCATACAATTTACTTTCCGTTCGTCAACTTGCAATCATGGGCTTTGCCACTTTCTTTGATATCGATTCCGTGGCCCTCTTGTGGAGCAAGACTCTTAAAGTAGCCTTTGTTGGGCATGTCGAGAACGGTCTATATGTGATTAACTTCTCGGAGCGACCCACTAAGACCGCGACATGCCTAATGGCTAAAGTTGATGTGGGATGGCTTTGGCATCGCCGTTTAGCCCATGTCAATATGAGATCTTTGCAAAGTCTCCTAAAGGGGGACCATGTTCGTGGACTAACGAATGTTAGTTTTGCTAAAGATCGTGCTTGCAGTGCCTGTATCGAAGGAAAGCTACATGAGAAGGCTCACTCTCCCACGACTATCATTTATTCAAAGAGGCCTTTGGAGCTCCTTCACATGGATCTCTTTGGGCCTCCATCCTTCGATAGTCTTGGAGGTAGGAAGTATTGCTTGGTGATTGTGGATGACTACTCAAGGTACACGTGGGTGTATTTCTTCAAGAGGAAGAGCGAGACTCAACAAACCGTCATTGACTTTGCAAATGAAGCACAACGTCAACACAATGCAAAGATCTTGACAATAAGAAGTGACAACGGCACCGAGTTCAAGAACTACACCTTGGATGAATTTCTTAGTGATGAGGGAATCAAGCATCAATATTACGCACCATACACCCCTCAACAAAATGGTGTTGCGGAGAGGAAGAACCGGACGTTGATGGATGCGGCAAGGACCATGATGGCAGAGTTCAAGTCTCCGTACAACTTTTGGGCCGAAGCCATCAACACCGCGTGTCATGCATCCAATCGGCTCTACCTCCGCAAGGGCTTGAACAAGACTCCATATGAGATACTCACCGGTAACAAGCCCAACCTCAAGTACTTCCGGGTATTCGGGTGTAAGTGTTTCATTCTCAAGAAAGGTGTTCGGTTGTATAAATTTGAGGCTAGAGCTTATGAGGGCATATTTGTTGGTTATGCTACAAACTCTCATGCTTACCGTGTCCTCAATAAATCCACAGGACTTATTGAGGAGACGTGTAACGTGGAGTTTGATGAGAATAACGGCTCCCAAGTGGAGCAAAGTGGCACTTGTGATGTAGGTGATGAAATTCCTCCTCAAGCCATAAGAAGAATGGGTGTTGGTTTCATCCTACCCATTAAGGAACCCCTTGTGGCCGAAGGAGAAGGACAATGCTCCACTCAAGTGGAGCCATCACCAACCCAAGGCCCACACGCTTCCGAAGAACAAAGTGAAGGCCCTCAACCTCATGAACAAGACCAAGGGCTAGATCATACTCAAGACGGTGTGGACACACCAAGTGATGCCCAAGGTCAAGTTCTCTCCCCCGAGCAAGTTCAAGATCAAGAACAAGTTCATGATGGCGCTCAAGATGATCAAGTAACCGCTCCTCAACTCACCACCAGGAGGAATTAGAGCGTCGTGCCGCCAAGGTTGCTTCCAAGCTCTCCACCAAGGATCATCTCATGACGAATGTGCTTGGAAGCTTAAGAAAGGGGGTAAGCACTCGTAGACAATTAGCAAATTATTGTGAGCATCACGCGTTTGTCTCTTGTGTGGAACCCCTCAAGGTCTATGAGGCGCTAGAAGATCCGGATTGGCTCAATGCCATGCACGAAGAACTCAACAACTTCGAGCGCAACAAAGTGTGGAGATTGGTGCCAAGGCCAACGGGGAACCACAATGTCATTGGAACCAAGTGGATATTCAAGAACAAGCAAGATGCCCATGGGATTATCATTCGCAACAAGGCTCGTTTGGTAGCACAAGGCTACTCCCAAGTAGAGGGTATCGACTACGGTGAAACCTTTGCTCCCGTTGCTCGTCTTGAATCCATTCGCATGTTGATTGCATATGCTTCTCATCATAACTTTAAGTTACATCAAATGGATGTGAAGAGTGCGTTTCTTAATGGTCCCATTAATGAATTGGTGTACGTCAAGCAACCCCCCGGGTTCGAGGATCCCTACTTTCCCGATCATGTGTATCAACTCGATAAGGCACTCTATGGCCTTAAACAAGCCCCATGTGCGTGGTATGACCACCTTACCGAGTTGTTACAAGACCGTGGGTTTGAAGTTGGGATAATCGACCCCACTCTTTTTACTAAGAAGGTCAAAGGGGAGTTGTTTGTGTGCCAATTATATGTTGATGATATTATCTTTGGTTCTCCTAACAAAGCGTTCAATGAGGAATTTGCCACTCTCATGACCTCAAAGTTCGAGATGTCCTCCATGGGGGAGTTGAAGTTCTTTCTAGGGTTCGAAGTGAAGCAAAGAAGAGAAGGAACCTTCATCAATCAATCCAAGTACATTCAAGACATGCTCAAGAGATTCAAGCTAAGTGACGTCAAGCCGGCTTCCACTCCAATGCCCACCAAGTGCCAACTTGACTTAGATCCCAATGGTAAAGTGGTGGATCAAAAGGTATATCGTTCCATGATTGGATCCTTGCTTTACCTTTGTGCATCTAGACCGGACATCATGTTGAGTGTGGGAATTTGTGCACGGTTTCAAGCCGCACCTAAGGAAAGTCACTATGTGGAGGTCAAACGAATTTTTCGATATTTGGCTCATACCCCAAACTTTGGCTTATGGTACCCAAGAGGATCAAACTTCAAGCTTGTAGGGTACTCGGATTCCGATTGGGCGGGAGACAAAGTGGATAGGAAGTCCACTTCCGGAGGGTGCCAATTCCTTGGTTGCTCTTTGGTAAGTTGGTCTTCCAAAAAGTAAAGTTGTGTGTCTCTCTCGTCCACCGAAGCGGAGTATGTTGCGGCCGGTAGTTGTTGTGCACAACTCTTATGGATGAGGCAAACTTTAAAGGATTATGGTGTCACTTGTGACAAAGTGCCTCTTTGGTGTGACAATGAAAGTGCCATCAAGATCTCTCTCAACCCGGTGCAACACTTCAAGACGAAGCATATTGAGATCCGGTATCACTTCATCCGGGATCACATTAGGCGAGGAGAGATCGAGCTCAACTACGTCAACACTCATGATAACCTTGCAGATATCTTCACGAAGCCCTTGGATGAAGCAAGATTTCGCGAGTTAAGGCATGAGCTAAATATCATTGATTCGAGCAATGTTGCTTGAACCCTTGCACACCCTACCACGCTCAATTTGTTGTCTAGTTTAGGTGTAGGCATGGACATAGGGGGAGTGTTGTTCTCTCAATGAACTCTCCCTCCCCCCGTTATGCATAAATTGATCGTGTCTTTCACATTAGCCATATTTGATGGTACTTGTGCTTCAAAGATGAGTTTTGGTCATGGACCCAAGGATAATTCTTCGCGGTGCCATACCAATTGACTCAAACATAGGGGGCCTTGGCCGCCATCCTCTCTTCGGGTTGTTGGAGTTAGCCTTGTTGTTCTTGTGTTGTTTTCTCTCTTTCTGTCTTTGCTCTTTGTGTTAGGCTCCCCTAGGGTGTTGTTTGTGCCCCTTCTTCCTCCCTTCGGATTGCACTCATTTGATCTTGGCTTGGGTTTAGGTGGTCGGGCGGTACAACCGGTACCACGAGCGGTTCTACCGCTGGTACCGGGTTGTGCCGTCCCAAGGGTCTCCGTTCGGTGCTTGGGTGGTTCCACCGCACAAACCCACGGTAAACCATGTCCGGTACTACCGGTTGATGCCGTGCGGTACTACCGCTGCCTCCCAGGCACCGGAAGTACCGCCTCCATCCACCGGTCTGTACCAGACGAGCGGTACAACCGCTCCCCCAAGCGGTTCTACCGGGGCGTGTGTACGGGCCTATATATACTCGACGGGGCTGAAGGGTTGTCTTTTTCCCTTCGTCCTCGTTCCTCTTCTTTTTGCCCTAGCCGCCGACCATCTCTACCCCTGCCCCGGAGTGCGTCTCGCGCTTCGGATCCTTGTCTCTCCGTGGATTCTCTCCATGGAGGCCTCCCGATCTCTTCCCATGGATGGTGGTAATGCCTCATGTTCTTTTCCTCTAGATTTTTTTAGGGTTCTTCCTTGTCTAGGGCTTTACTTATCTTTCCGCGTTTAGTGTTTGATCTATGGCTTAGAAGAGTTCTTTGTTAGCCTCCTGTCTTGTTTGTAGCACTTAGAATTCGGAATATTACTTGTGTGATTCGTATGCCTCGGTTAGATCTATCTTCCCTGGTAGCGCCACTGTCAGCGGTTCTACCGTCCTTACGGGCGGTACAACCGCTGGAGCGGTACTACCGGTGGAAGATCCGGTACAACCGGAGTATATCAACCACTAAGCACTGTTCCATCTTCTCTGTTGTTGCAACTTGTTCCTTTTCTGCTAGTGGGTGCAATCCTCTCATCCTTGTTGGGTTTTTGTGTGTTCTTTTTGTGTGTGTGCTCAGGTGGCTCTAGTTCTCGCTCTGCTCCTCGCAAGACCAAGAAGAGGGCACGAAGGACCTTGCGCCCGGTTGTGTCTGATGATGAAGAAGAAGTTGTGATTCCCACCAAGCCCACTCGCCGTGAAAAGTCTGCAGCTGCTAAGCAACGTGTGGTTATGCCGTTGCATCGTTGGAAAGCCAAGGATTGGGAAGCCTTCCGCTCAAAGAATCCGTATGAGGTTCCCATTGCTCCCCGTTGGACCATTGTTCAGTTCCGGAATGAGATGCAAGTGCGGATTGTTCATGAACTCTTCGAGCACAACAAGAACAGATATACCAAGCAGTGGACAATTGATCTTGACCATTGGAGAAACAACTTGGAGTATTTTGGTGAGGCTCTAGCTCTCTGCGAGGAGTTTGATCTTGTCAAGCTCATGTCAGTCAACTGTGACTTTGATGTTCAACTCGTCCATCAGTTCTATGCCACGGTTCATTTTGGGGAAGATGATGCGCGCACTCTCACATTCATGTGTCGCGATGAATTGTTTCACGTTCCTTGGAGGGCTTTCTGCAATGCTCTTGGGTACGAGGATACCGGTCTGGAAGGAAGGGGTGGCATTCGCCCTCATGATTTTCCTGAGTCCATGCCTAAGGAGAAGCTGGCCCCTCTGTACATTCGGGGCCATGGGATTATTGGAGAATCCAAGGATTTGGAGAAGGTCTATGACATCATGCACCGGGTGTTCCGCAATGTGCTCTTGCCCAAGGTGGGCAATCAAGATGAGATTCATGGCTATCTGGTTGATTTGATGGTTGCTACGAAGACCATGGTGGGGACAGGGGCAACGTTTGATGTGTCAAATTGGCTGTGGCATGAGATGTACAACATGGTCATCTACCGTAAAGTCCCAATCTATGCTCCGTTTGTCATGTGCTTTCTGAACTCTGTGTGGGCTGTTCGCCGTCCTGGAGAGCTCCTCACTTCTCCAGACAACCTCACTGTTCATGAGGTCAAGGTCCTTAAGAAGAAGAAGCATGCCGAGCCTCACTTCCATGAACATGCTCCCGAGGATGTCTATGCTACTTCTGATGATGAGGATTTTGAGCTGGAACCAGGGGCCAAGCCTTCGTGGGTGGCCAAACTTACTGCCAAGGTGAAGAAGTCCTTTTGTCTCCAGGCTGACATCCAGAAGAAGATGTATGAGGCACATGTCAATGAGAAGCTTGCACGGCGTCGCCAGATTGCAATGATGAAGCACCTCAACATGCAGGTTCAGAGTGGCTTTGAGAAGAGCATCACCCCAGAGGAGCGTTGGATCTCTACCCATAGCACCTGGACTGATGATGAAGCCCCTCCCCAGCCATCATCCTCGCGTGCAGCAGCTGACCATGCCATGGAGGACTCTGATCATGACGACGATGACGACTCTGCTGATGAGGATCCAGATGCGACCGAGGAGTCAGAGGAGGACGCCTGAGCTTTGGGACGCTAGCTTCGCTCTTTTCCTTTTTGGTGTCTTGATGCCAAAGGGGGAGAGGGTTCTATAGGTCTTGGGATTTGCATGGGTTGGGTTTCTCGTTCCCTCGTGTTTCTCTTTAGCGTTGAACCTTGTTCGTAGTGGTTTCTTGCTGTGTGTGAGACTTATGCCCTCCTCTTATTGCTATCCGTTCGTCGGTTATCTTTATTGTTATTATTGCTTTCTATCCGTTATGTTGTCTCTCATATTATGTGCTCAGAGTGGTGAGTCTATAAAATCTAGGGGGAGTCTAGTCCTGAAAGTGTGCCCATGCTTTGACCCATGCTTTGAAAGTGGGGCACACATTCAGGGGGAGTTCCGTCTAGATTTCATTGACTTATCTCTTGCAAATCGTATTGTTGTCATCATCCACCAAAAAGGGGGAGATTGAAAGGGCATTTCCCTACTTTATGTTTTGGATGATGATGACAACCCTTTGTGGTCTAATCGTGTGCTATATGTTTCAGGTTCTCGATGCTTAGGCTTACATCGTATTGCTATTGCCTCTCGAAGGAAAAGATCGAAGACGTGTCCTCTACGCTTTTATTTTCTTTGGTCGTAGAGTACCCGTACTATCAAGAGGGAATCCTCATTAGGAAGCTCTGGGGGAATCAGTTCACGTACACTCTTGTCACCCTCTCTTTGCCTTCCTCAGGTGTGTGTGAGAGAGAGAAGTTTTCCTTGCCTCTTCCCCTCTTTCCTGCTCACTGTTTCTGCCCAGCGGTTGTACCGCTCTCTGGAGCGGTTGTACCGCTGGGTCTTGTCGCTCACCAGCTTTTGCTCGAGCGGTTGTACCGCTCTCCGGGCGGTGGTACCGCCACCATGCTCTGCAACAGCTGGGGCGGTGGTTCCGTCCATATACCGCTCAAGTACCGCTCTCGCCTCTGGTTTGATGCGGTTCTTGGGCGGTAGTGGCCCAGTTGGTCCGGTCGTTCAACGATGACCGGTACCACCGGTGTTCCGAGCGGTTCTTCCGCTTAGAACTTAGCCGCCCAAGAGCTCAAGGCCATGCGGTTGTTCCGGCCAGGCACCGCCCAAGTACCGGTCAAGCTCCTGTTTTGATGCGGTGGTTGTGCGGTAGCCAGGTGGTTAGTCCGGTTATTTTTCTTAGCCGGTACTACCGCCCGCCTGTCCGGCTGTACCGCTTGGTAGGGTTCTGCTGTTACACCGTGAGTCCCGGTTGTACCGGGACAAGGACGGTTGTACCGCTGCAGTGCAAAAACGCAGTAACGGTTGGAAATGTGGGGTGACTATTTAAGGGAGCTTCTCCCACCTACCACTCCCACCTTTGAGCTCTCTCACTCCACCATTAATGCCCCTCAAGCTCTCTTGCCCGATCTCTCTCTCTAGCCACTCAAACTTGTTGATTTGCTAGGGATTGAAGGAGGAGACCTAGATCTACACTTCCACCAAAGGATATTTGCTTCCGCCATACTTTCTTGTGTGGATTTTGTTACTCTTGGGTGTTTGAGCACCCTAGACGGTTGAGGTCACCTCGGAGCCATATTCCATTGTGGTGAATCTTCGTGGTTCTTGTTGGGAGCCTCCAATTAAGTTGTGGAGGGAGCCCCAACCTTGTTTGTAAAGGTTCGGTCGCCGCCTTCAAGGGCACCAATAGTGGAATCACGGCATCTCACATTGTGTGAGGGCGTGAGGAGAATACGGTGGCCCTAGTGGCTTCTTGGGGAGCATTGTGCCTCCACACCGCTCCAACGAGACGTACTTCCCCTCAAAGGGAAGGAACTTCGGCAACACATCCTCGTCTCCACCGTCTCCACTCTTGGTTATCTCGTGCCTCTATTTAAGCAAGCTTACTCGTTTCATATCTCTTGCTTGCTTGTGTACCTATCCTCGTTGCATCATATAGTTTGCTCACCTAGTTGCATATCTAGACAACCTACTTTGATGCAAAGTTTAAATTGTTAAAGAAAAGCTAAAAATTGTTAGTTTCCTATTCACCCCCCCCTCTAGTCAACCATATCGATCCTTTCAAGGAGAGAGAGAGAGAGAGAGAACACATAGATACCGGTACATACCCTCAGCCCCGTGGGTGAACTACTCCCCCCTTGTCATGGAGACCGCCGGGATAATGAAGATGGCCACCGGTGATGGTTCCCCCCTCTGGCAGGGTGTCAGAACGGGCTCCCGATTGGGTTTTCGTGGCTACAGAGGCTTGCGGCGGCGGAACTCCCGATATAGGTTTCTTTTTGGTGGTTTTGGTATTTATAGAAATTTTTGGCGTCGGTCTCATGTTAAGGGGGTCCATGAGATAGCGACAAGACAGGGGGCGCGCCCTAGGGGGGGGGGGCTCCACCCTTGTTGTTGCCTCGGGACTCTTCTAGCCCAACTCTTGTGCTCCGTGGGCTTCTGCTGGTCCATAAAAAATCACCGTAAATTTTCAGCTCGTTTGGACTCCGTTTAATCTTCCTTTTCTGCAAAACTCAAAAACAAGGAAAAACATAAACTGGCACTGGGCTCTAGGTTAATAGGCTAGTCCCAAAAATAATATAAAATAGCATAATAATGCATATAAAACATCCAAAATCGATAATATAATAACATGGAACAATAAAAAATTATAGATATGTTTGAGACGTATCATACATGCGCCTTCATCATACTCAAAGATAAAATTTGACATGTTGGTGTTTCTTAATAGGTTTGGTCTCCTTACTAGAGTGCAATTTAATTCTATGTTGGAGAGGTGACGAGGAGACCATTTCGATTAGAAACTCATATCAAAGATAATATCGCCTCCAAACTCCTTCCCTTTGACGAGTGAAGTGCTTGACTAGTCACTTAGGTCAAATACAAAGCCACCACAAAGGTCCGCTTCCCTAGATGTAATCTAAGCCTTTTGAGGCCCCTCCAGTTTGTCCCAAAACTCTGAGCCATGAAGGGATATTCTATTCAAGTGCAAGTGAATGTTTATATGCCCATGTGTGGCTTATATGTGCTAAATCATGGTAGTGGTCGGTAGGAGGGGTACAATAACAAGGTTTAACATTTAATTAAAAAATATTCAACGATATAAAAAATGTTCATCGTGTTGCAAAACAATTACTGTGTATTCAAAAAATATTACGTACAAATATTGCATTTGTTAATAACAAAAAAGAAAAATAAATAATAGAAACCAAAGAAAACATAAAAGAAAGAAAACAGATAAGAAAATAAACACAAAGGAAAAAATGGAAATCAATAAAACAACTGAACAGAATAATAAAACAGAAAATAATAAGCAAAAAAGAAAACCTGACATGAAACCGCAAAATAAAATCTGTTAAAATGGTCCGGCCCAGAATGTATGCAAGTTTCAGATATTACTGGACGGTATGAGTTGCTAATTTTAGTGATTTTTTCTTTTCAATTGTTTTTTGAAAAACTAGCTACTGGGAGGTTTTTTTCCAGAATTTTCCTTTTTTCTAAAGAGTTTCATGTGTATAAATATTTGTAATACATCATAAAAATCACCATACAGAAAAAAAGTTTAGTTTGTATAAAATTAGTGTTCACCATATGTTAAAAAAGTTCACTGTATATAGAAAATAATTTCTAAATTAAAAAGGTTTAATTTGTATTGAAAATGTTCACCATACATTAAATAAAAACTTTGGCATACTTTAGAAAAGTTCACTGCATATAAAGTATGTTCATAGTATATTATATAGAAGAAATATTGAAAGTGTGGAAACCTACAAAAGAGAAAAAAAAGTAAAATCAAACCAGGAGCAAAAAATCAAAAAAGAGAAAAATCATACGGAAAACCAAACCAAGAAGGAGAAAACCGAAAAAGGAAAATAAAAAAAGAAAAATAAATAAATAATAATAATACAAAGAGAATAAAAAGTGAAACACAAAAGCCACGACCCCAAAAAAGGGAAAAATGCGAACAAACGGAGGCAAGATACGCGAGCAAGAACTAGGCTGGCCTACTATGACTTGTTGCGGGCGAAGGCACACTTTTTTTGACGGAAAGGCCTTTATGACTAGTTTTATTAAGTTAAAATAACGCTTACATAGTCAGCTAGTAAACTATTCCCTCTGTTCCAAAATATTTGTCTTTCTAGAGATTCAATAAGTAACTACATACGAAGCAAAATGAGTGAATTTACACTCTAAAATATGTCTATATACATCCGTATGTGATAGTCCATTTGAAATCTCAAAAAAACAAATATTTAGAAATGGAGGAAGTAGAAACAAAGCGAGGGGGAGAGTCCGACACACTGGCGGAGGATTAACTCGCCCCTGCTGAGCTAGCCCATACCATTTTTTTACTCCCTATTACAATGCTCAATTAAAACATTTTCAAAATCGTTCAACATATTGCGACATTCATCAAGTACTAGAAGGGTTGTGTGCGCTTTGCTGCGCCATTCTTGCTGTTGGTTTTCTAAAAAAAAGAAATCACTCTGCTTTAGAATATAAGGTGTACTCCCTCCATTCCTAAATATTTGTCTTTCCAGAAATTTCAACAAATGACTACATACGGAGCAAAATAAGTGAATCTACACTCTAAAATATGGTATATACATCCGCATGTGGTAGTTCATTTGAAATCTCTAAAAAGATAAATATTTAGAAACGGAGGGAGTATTATTATTTTTGAAAAGTCTGACCTTTTAAGTTTGATCAAATTTGTAGAGAAATTTATCAAAATCCATAATATCATATCGGTATTTTTAGATTAATCACGAAATGAATTTCCATACTTTTTTTGTTTAATATTGTGGATGTCGATATTTTTGCTCTGAAATTTGTAAAGAAATTGAACTTTCCAAAAAAAAAACAAATACCCCTTTATATTTTATAACTGATGGAATATTTGGTTTGGCGGGTGGGGGAGATGATAAAGTGCGTTTTATTTTTATTTATAATGTAGTGATTTGGTGGGCCTTTTGCCGTGTGATTCTGTGTTATCCGTTAACAACCTATATTTATGTAGGGAATTTTCGTGTCGGTAGTTGCATGTACCATATATGCTACAATATCACATAGTGGCGTTTCTTTTTTCTAGGTGGTGGGAGGATGCACGGGATTGATATGCTTTTATAGGTCGGTTGTTGTTAATTGATTTAGAAATCATTGGCCCAGTCAAAATCGTAGACCAAATCAAACTTGAATACCTCAATTAAATGAAAGAGGCTCAAAATTTGGAAACACGATGAAATTCAAAAAAAAAATGAATGTGAGAGCTTGAGAAATTGTTGAAACGGTCAAAATCGGATAACTCAATTCTGAATTGATTACTTCAATTAATTGTGAGACCTTAAAAATTAGAAATCATAATGTATAGTATAAAAGAATTGAATGGTAGGGCTTTGAGAAATTTGTTGACCCGGTCAAAATCAGGTTGCCTAATTCTAATTGTGGACTTCAATTGAATGTTGGCTCTTTAAAATTAGGGAGCTTAGTGTTATAGAGGATAGGAGCTACCACCATTGAGTGTCTGGTGTTTAAATTCAGGCTTCTACAACCACCAGATTATCCATTTGCACACGAAATGAATTGCACCCAAAGCTAAGAGAAAGTTTTAAACCCTACGAAAGAGCTGCTGCTGCTTTAGCCGATACTACAATCGCGACATGCTCCAGTTTAGCTGTAGAAGCACCAATGAAAATTCCTTTGTGACCCGGACAATGGCACCACATGAAGCTGAGTGATCATTTTCTGAAAAAGAAACATTTAGAGCTTGTTGTCCTGCCAATGGCTTCTTCCAGCGATTTGTTCTTGGATTATATACATGTTTCCTAGCAGCGCCAGTTTACATGAGAGAGAGAGAGAGAGCAGTGAGAACGTGGGAGAGTACAACGCTAACATGCAGGAGACGATAAGCATGAAGTGCATGCAGCCGTTGAGGACGCGGACGACGCGGCTGCATGGTTAGCCACCTGAGTAGCGGGACGTGGGCACGTTCCAACCCCCCCCCCCCCCCCCCCCCAGTCGAAACGTTGGATGCGTCAACGTTGAGACTGGACCGGAAGTCGAGGAAGACCCCCCGTTGGAAGCCCCTTGGTGAAGATGTCGGCGAACTGCGAGCTCGTGGGCACATGGAGAACACGGATCTCACCTAGTGCCACACGCTCGCGCACGAAGTGAAGGTCGATCTCGATGTGCTTCGTGAGTTGGTGCTGCACCGGGTTGCTCGACATATATACCGCACTGATGTTGTCGCAGTAGACGACCGTGGCACGCGACGGAAGCCGGTGAAGCTCGCCGAGGAGCTGTCGGAGCCACACCGACTCGGCGACGGCGTTGGCAACCGCCCTGTACTCCACCTCGGCGCTCGAACGAGAAACGGTGCTCTGCCGTTTAGACGACCATGTGAGGAGGTTGGAGCCGAGGAAGACGCAGTAGCCCGAGGTGGACTTGCGCGTGTCGGGGCAGCCGACCCAGTCGGCGTCGGAGTAAGCCACAAGCTCAGTGCCGGCATCACGATGAATCCGAAGCCCAAGGTGAGTCGTGCCACGGAGATAGCGCAGGATGCGCTTCACGAGCTGGAAGTGGTAATCGCGGGGTGCATGCATGAACATGCAACACTGCTGGACGACATAGGAGAGGTCAGGGCGTGTCAACGTGATGTACTGCAGAGCCCCGACCAAGCTGCGGTAGAGCGACGGGTCGTGGAAGAGCGGCCCGGTGTCGGTAGAGAGCTTGGCCAGCGTGTCGACCGGAGTGGAGATGGGCTTGCAGTTAAGCATGCCAGCACGGTCGAGGATCTCCAGGGCGTACTGTCCCTGGGAAAGAAACAGGCCACGTGCGGTGGTGGTGACGTTGATGCCGAGGAAGTGGTGGAGCGTGCTGAGGTCGGTCATGGCGAACTCGCGGTGGAGAGCCTGGATGACGGAGTCGAGCACCGCGCCCGAGCTGGCGGTGAGGATGATGTAGTCGACATAGAGGAGCAGGTAGGCGAGGTGATCACCTCGTCGGAGGACGAAGAGCGAGGAGTCCGATCGCGACGTGACGAAGCCAAGCATCCGCAGATAGGACGTGAACCTGGTGAACCACACCCGAGGCGCCTGCTTGAGACCGTTAAGAGAACGGTTCAGTCGGTAAACGTGCGATGGTGAGCTGGTGTCGACGAAGCCGGGCGGTTAGTGACTGTAGACTGTCTCCGCGATGTGGCCGCGGAGGAAGGCGTTCTTGATGTCCAGCTGATGTATGGGCCACGACTAGCCGGCGGCGATGCTCAGGACAGTCCGAATGGTGGCCGGTTTGACCACGGGGCTGAACGTCTCGGTGTAGTCGATGCCGGCATGCTACGTGAAACCGCGAAGCACCCACCGCGCCTTGTAACGCGCGAGCGTGCCATCCGGATGAAACTTGTGCCGGAAAATCCACTTGCCTGTAACGACATTGGCACCTGCAGGACGAGACACTAAACACCACGTATTATTCTTCATCAGTGCGTTATATTCCTCTAGAATCGCAGCATACCAATTGGGGTCTCGAAGGGCAGCACGATAGGAAGAAGGAATGGGGCTGATGGTCGGGGTCGTGGTGTGGAGTGGTTTGGGCTGGGCAAAGCGAGATTTTGCTCGTGTGCACATGCTATGGAGGTTTGTGGGTGGTGCAACCGGGATGGCCCGTGGTGGTAGGGGCGGGACAGATGGCGCACATGGACGGGCTGCATGGGAGCTGTCCGAGGCGGGGGTTGGTGGATCAGCTGGTGATGTCTACTACACAACCTTCTTCTTGTAGACGTTGTTAGGCCTCCAAGTGCAGATGTTTCTAGGACAGTAGCAAATTTCCCTCAAGTGGATGACCTAAGGTTTATCAATCCATGGGAGGCGTAGGATGAAGATGGTCTCTCTCAAACAACCCTGCAACCAAATAACAAAGAGTCTCTTGTGTCCCCAACACACCCGATACAATGGTAAATTGTATAGGTGCACTAGTTCGGCGAAGAGATGGTGATACAAGTGCAATATGGATAGTAGATAATGGTTTTTGTAATCTGAAAATATAAAAACACCAAGGTAACTAATGGTAAAAGTGAGCGTAAGCGGTATTGCAATGCGTTGAAACAAGGCCTAGGGTTCATACTTTCACTAGTGCAAGTTCTCTCAACAATAATAACATAATTGGATCATATAACTATCCCTCAACATGCAACAAAGAGTCACTCCAAAGTCACTAATAGCGGAGAACAAACGAAGATATTATGGTAGGGTACAAAACCACCTCAAACTTATCCTTTCTGATCGATCTATTCAAGAGTCCATAGTAAAATAACATGAAGCTATTCTTTCGTTCGATCTATCATAGAGTTCGTACTAGAATAACACCTTAAGACACAAATCAACCAAAACCCTAATGTCACCTCAAGTATCCGTGGGTATGATTATACGATATGCATCACACAATCTCAGATTCGTCTATTCAACCAACACAAAGAACTTCAAAGTGTGCCCCAAAGTTTCTACCGGAGAGTCAAGACGAAAACGTGTGCCAACCCCTATGCATAAGTTCACGAGGTCACGGAACTCGCAAGTTGATCACCAAAACATACATCAAGTGGATCACGTGATATCCCATTTGTTGGGGAACGTAGTAATTTCAAAATTCTCCTACGCACACACAGGATCATGGTGATGCATAGCAACGAGAGGGAAGAGTGTTGTCCATGTACCCTCGTAGACTGTTAAGTGGAAGCGTTATGACAACGCGGTTGATGTAGTCGTACGTCTTCACGGTCGACCGATCCTCAGTACCGAACGTATGGCACCTCCGCGTTCAGCACACGTTCAGCTCGGTGGCATCCCATGAACTCACGATCCAGTAGAGCTCGGGGAAGAGTTTCGTCAGCACGACGGCGTGGTGACGATGTTGATGAAGTTACCGCAGCAGGGCTTTGCCTAAACACCACTACAGTATGATCGAGGTGGATTATGGTGGAGGGGGGCACCGCACACGGCTGGGAGAGATCTTTGTGATCAACTTGTGTGTTTAGAGGTGCCCCCTGCCCCTGTATATAAAGGAGCAAGGGGAAGGCCAGCCGGCCCTTGTTGGCGCGCTTAGGAGGAGGAATCCTCCTCCTAGTAGGAGTAGTATTCCTCCCTTTCCTACTCCTACTAGGAGGGGGAAAGGCAGGGAGAGTAAGAGAAGGAAAGGGGGGCGCCGCCCCCTTCTCCTAGTCCAATTCGGACAGAGGGAAGGGGGCGCGCTGCCTGCCCTAGGCCGGCCTCTCTGTCTTTCCCTTATGGCCCAACAAGGCCCATTAGCCCCCGGGGGGTTCCGGTAACCCCTCCGGTGTTGGGGAACGTAGTAATTTCAAAAAATTTCCTACGCACACGCAAGATCATGGTGATGCATAGCAACGAGAGGGGAGAGTGTTGTCTACGTACCCTCGTAGACCGGAAGCGGAAGCGTTAGCACAACGCGGTTGATGTAGTCGTATGTCTTCACGGCCCGACCGATCAAGCACCGAAACTACGGCACCTCCGAGTTCTAGCACACGTTCAGCTCGATGACGATCCCCGGACTCCGATCCAGTAGAATGTCGGGGAAGAGTTCCGTCAGCACGACGACATGGTGACGATCTTGATGTTCTACCGTCGCAGGGCTTCTCCTAAGCACCGCTACAATATTATCGAGGATTATGGTGGAGGAGGGCACCGCACATGGCTAATAGATCTCAAGGATCAATTGTTGTGTGTAGAGGTGCCCCCTTGCCCTCGTATATAAAGGAGCAAGGGGGAGGGGCGGCCGACCAGGAGGAGGCGCGCCAGGGAGGAGTCCTACTCCTACCGGGAGTAGGACTCCCTCCTTTCCTTGTCCAACTAGGAGAGGGGGAAGGAAGGGAGAGAGGAGAGAAATGAAAGGGGGGGCGCCGCCCCTCCCTCCTTGTCCAATTCGGACTAGAGGGGAGGGGGCGCGCAGCCTACCCTGGCCGCCCCTCCTCTGCTCCACTTTGGGCCCATGAGGCCCATTAACCCCCCCGGGGGGTGGGTTCCAGTAACCCCCGGTACTCCGTTTTATATCCGATAACTCCCGGAACCATTCCTGTGTCCGAATATAGTCATCCAATATATCAACATTTATGTCTCAAACATTTCGTGACTCCTCGTTATGTTCGTGATCACATCCGGGACTCCGAACAACCTTCGGTACATCAAAATATATAAACTCATAATGAAACTGTCATCGTAACGTTAAGCGTGCGGACCCTACGGGTTCGAGAACAATGTAGACATGACCGAGACACGTCTCCGGTCAATAACCAATAGCGGAACCTGGATGCTCATATTGGTTCCTACATATTCTACGAAGATCTTTTATCGGTCAGACCGCATAACAACATACGTTGTTCCCTTTGTCATCGGTATGTTACTTGCCCGAGATTTGTTCATCGATATCTCAATACCTAGTTCAATCTCGTTACCGGCAAGTCTCTTTACTCGTTCCGTAATACATCATCCTGCAACTAACTTATTAGTGGCAATGCTTGCAAGGCTTATGTGATGTGCATTACCGAGAGGGCCCAGAGATACCTCTCCGACAATCGGAGTGACAAATCCTAATCTCGAAATACACCAACCCAACAAGTACCTTCGGAGACACCTGTAGAGCACCTTTATAATCACCCAGTTACATTGTGACGTTTGGTAGCACACAAAGTGTTCCTCCGGTAAACGGGAGTTGCATAATCTCATAGTCATAGGAACATGTATAAGTCATGAAGAAAGCAATAGCAACAAACTAAACGATCAAGTGCTAAGCTAACGAAATGGGTCAAGTCAATCACATCATTCTCCTAATGATGTGATCCCGTTAATCAAATGACAACTCATGTCTATGGTTAGGAAACATAACCATCTTTGATCAACGAGCTAGTCAAGTAGAGGCATACTAGTGACACTATGTTTGTCTATGTGTTCACACATGTATTATGTTTCCGGTTAATACAATTCTAGCATGAATAATAAACATTTATCATGATATAAGGAAATAAATAATAACTTTATTATTGCCTCTAGGGCATATTTCCTTCAGTCTCCCACTTGCACTAGAGTCAATAATCTAGATTACACAGTAATGATTCTAACAACCATGGAGCCTTGGTGCTGATCATGTTTTGCTCGTGGAAGAGGCTCAGTCAGCGGGTCTGCAACATTCAGATCCATATGTATCTTGCAAATCTCTATGTATCCCACCTGGACTTGATCCCGGATGGAGTTGAAGTGTCTCTTGATGTGCTTGGTTCTCTTGTGAAATCTGGATTCCTTTGCCAAGGCAATTGCACCAGTATTGTCACAAAAGATTTTCATTGGACCCGATGCACTAGGTATGACACCTAGATCGGATATGAACTCCTTCATCCAGACTCCTTCATTCGCTGCTTCTGAAGCACTAATGTACTCCGCTTCACATGTAGATCCCGCCACGACGCTCTGTTTGAAACTGCTCCCACTGACAGCTCCACCGTTTAATATAAACACGTATCCGGTTTGCGATTTAGAATCGTCCAGATCAGTGTCAAAGCTTGCATCCACGTAACCATTTACGATGAGCTCTTTTTCACCTCCATAAACGAGAAACATATCCTTGGTCCTTTTCAGGTACTTCAGGGTGTTCTTGACCACTGTCAAGTGATCCACTCCTGGATTACTTTGGTACCTCCCTGCTAGGCTAATAGCAAGGCACACATCAGGTCTGGTACACGGCATTGCATACATGATAGAGCCTATGGCTGAAGCATAGGGAACACTTTTCATTTTCTCTCTATCTTCTACAGTGGTCGGGCATTGAGTCTTACTCAACTTCACACCTTGTAATACAGGTAAGAACCCTTTCTTAGCTTGATCCATTTTGAACTTCTTCAAAACTTTATCATGGTATGTGCTTTGTGAAAGTCCAATTAAGCGTCTTGATCTATCTCTATAGATCTTGATGCCCAATATATAAGCAGCTTCACCGAGGTCTTTCATTGAAAAACTCTTATTCAAGTATCCTTTTATGCTATCCAGAAATTCTATATCATTTCCAATCAACAATATGTCATCCACATATAATATTAGAAATGCTACAGAGCTCCCACTCACTTTCTTGTAAATACAGGCTTCTCCAAAAGTCTATATAAAATCATATGCTTTGATCACACTATCAAAATGTTTATTCCAACTCCGAGAGGCTTGCACCAGTCCATAAATGGATCGCTGGAGATTGCACACTTTGTTAGCTCCCTTTGGATCGATAAAACCTTCAGGTTGCATCATATACAACTCTTCTTCCAGAAATCCATTCAGGAATGCAGTCTTTACATCCATTTGCCAAATTTCATAATCATAAAATGCGGCAATAGCTAACATGATTCAGACGGACTTAAGCATCGCTACAGGTGAGAAGGTCTCATCGTAGTCAACTCCTTGAACTTGTTGAAAACCTTTTGCAACAAGTCGAGCTTTGTAGACAGTAACATTACCGTCAGCATATGTCTTCTTCTTGAAGATCCATTTGTTATCAATGGCTTGTCGATCATCGGGCAAGTCAACCAAAGTCCACACTTTGTTCTCATACACGGATCCCATCTCAGATTTCATGGCTTCATGCCATTTTGCGAAATCTGGGCTCACCATCGCTTCCTCATAGTTCGTAGGTTCGTCATGGTCAAGTAACATGACCTCCAGAACTGGATTACCGTACCACTCTGGTGTGGATCTTGCTCTGGTTGACCTACGAGGTTCGGTAGTAACTTGATCTGAAGTTTCATGATCACCATCATTAGCTTCCTCACTAATTGGTGTAGATGTCACAAAAACCGGTTTCTGTGATGAACTATTTTCCAATAAGGGAGCAGGTACAGTTACCTCATCAAGTTCTAATTTCCTCCCACTCACTTCTTTCGAGAGAAACTCCTTCTGTAGAAAGGATCCATTCTTAGCGACGAATATTTTGCCTTCAGATCTGTGATAGAAGGTGTACCCAATAGTTTCCTTTGGGTATCCTATGAAGACACATTTCTCTGATTTGGGTTCGAACTTATCAGGCTGAAGCTTTTTCACATAAGCATCGCAGCCCCAAACTTTAAGAAACGACAACTTTGGTTTCTTACTAAACCATAGTTCATAAGGCGGTGTCTCAACGGATTTTGATGGTGCCCTATTTAACGTGAATGCAGCCGTCTCTAAAGCATAACCCCAAAATGATAGCGGTAAATCAGTAAGAGACATCATAGATCGCACCATATCTAGTAAAGTACGATTACGACGTTTGGACATACCATTACGCTGTGGTGTTCCGGGTGGCGTGAGGTGCGAAACAATTCCGCATTGTTTCAAATGTATGCCAAACTCGTAACTCAAATATTCTCCTCCACGATCAGATCGTAGAAACTTTATTTTCTTATTACGATGATTTTCCACTTCACTCTGAAATTCTTTGAACTTTTCAAATGTTTCAGATTTATGTTTCATTAAGTAGATATACCCATATCTGCTTAAATCATCTATGAAGGTGAGAAAATAACGATACCCGCCGCGAGCCTCAATATTCATCAGACCACATACATCAGTATGTATGATTTCCAACAAATCTGTTGCTCGCTCCATAGTTCCGGAGAATGGTGTTTTAGTCATCTTGCCCATAAGGCATGGTTCGCAAGCCAAGTGATTCATAATCAAGTGATTCCAAAAGTCCATCAGTATGGAGTTTCTTCATGCGCTTTATACCAATATGACCAAAACGGTAGTGCCACAAATAAGTTGCACTATCATTATCAACTCTGCATCTTTTGGCTTCAACATTATGAATATGTGTACAACTACTATCGAGATTCCGCAAGAATAGACCACTCTTTAAGGGTGCATGACCATAAAAGATATTACTCATATAAATAGAACAACCATTATTCTCAGATTTAAATGAATAACCGTCTCGCATCAAACAAGATCCATGTATAATGTTCATGCTTAATGCTGGCACCAAATAACAATTATTTAGGTCTCTAATCCCTAAGGTAGATGTAGAGGTAGCGTGCCGACGGCAATCACATCGACTTTGAAACCATTTCCCACGCGCATCGTCACCTCGTCCTTAGCCAGTCTTCGCTTAATCCGTAGTCCCTGTTTCGAGTTGCAAATATTAGCAACAGAACCAATATCAAATACCCAGGTGCTACTGCGAGCTTTGGTAAGGTACACATCAGTAACATGTATATCGCATATACCTTTGTTCACCTTGCCATCCTTCTTATCCGCCAAATACTTGGGGCAGTTCCGCTTTCAGTGACCAGTCTGTTTGTAGTAGAAGCACTCAGTCTCAGGCTTAGGTCCAAACTTGGGTTTCTACTCCTGAGAAGCAACTTGTTTGCCGTTCTTCTTGAAGTTCCCCTTCTTCTTCCCTTTTCCCTTTTTCTGGAAACTGGTGGTTTTATTGACCATCAACACTTGATGCTCCTTCTTGATTTCTACCTACGCATCCTTTAGCATTGCAAAGAGCTCGGGAATTGTCTTATTCATACCTTGCATATTATAGTTCATCACGAAGCTTTTGTAGCTTGGTGGCAGTGATTGAAGAACTGTGTCAATGACACTATCAACTGGAAGATTAACTCCCAGTTGAGTCAAGTGATTATGATACCCAGACATTTTGAGTATATGCTCACTGACATAACTATTATCCTCCATCTTGCAGCTATAGAACTTATTAGAGACTTCATATCTCTCAATCCGAGCATTTGCTTGAAATATTAAATTCAACTCCTGGAACATCTATAATTTTTGATTGTTCTATGCCAATATTATTCAACTTTCATATACTTTTGGCAACTTTTTATACTATTTTTGGGACTAACATATTGATCCAATGCCCAGTGTCAGTTCCTGTCTGTTACATGTTTTTGGTTTCGCAGAATATCCATATCAAACGGAGTCCAAACAGGATAAAAACGGACAGAGATACTTTTTGGAATATTTAGAAAATTCCGGAAGAAAAATCCACGCGAGACGGTGCCCGAGGTGGTCACGAGGCAGGGGGGCGCACCCCCTACCCTCGTGAGCCACCCGTAAGGCGGTTGACGCTCTTTTTGCCGCAAGAAAGCTAATTTTCGGAGAAAAAAAATCACGGCAAAGGTTTCAGGCCAATCGGAGTTACGGATCTCCATATATACACGAAACGGTGAAACAGAGCCAGGGGAGAACGCAGAAACAGAGAGACATATCCAATCTCGGAGGGGCTCTCGCCCCTCCCACGCCATGGAGGCCAAGGACCAGAGGGGAAACCCTTCTCCCATCTAGGGAGGAGGTCAAGGAAGAAGAAGAAGAAGAAGGGGGGCCCTCTCCCCCTTGCTTCCGGTGGCGCCGGAGTGCCACCGGGGGCCATCATCATCACCGCGATCTTCACCAACAACTTCATCACCATCATCACCAACTCTTCCCCCTCTATGCAGCGGTGTAACCTCTCTCTTACCCGCTGTAATCTCTACTTAAACATGGTGCTCAATGCTATATATTATTTCCCTATGATGTATGGCTATCCTATGATGTTTGAGTAGATCTGTTTTGTCCTAACGGTTATTTGATGATCAAGATTGGTTTGAGTTGCATGTTTTATTATTGGTGCTGTCCTATGGTGCTCTCCGTGTCGCGCAAGCGTGAGGGATCCCCGCTGTAAGGTGTTGCAATATGTTTATGATTTGCTTATGGTGGGTGGTGTGAGTGAACAGAAGCACAGACCCGAGTAAGTAGGTTGTTTGCGTATGGGATAAAGAGGACTTGATGCTTTAATGCTATGGTTGGGTTTTACCTTAATGATCTTTAGTAGTTGCGGATGCTTGCTAGAGTTCCAATCATAAGTGCATATGATCCAAGTAGAGAAAGTATGTTAGCTTATGCCTCTCCCTCAAATAAAATTGTAATAATGATTACTGGTCTAGTTATCGATTGCCTAGGGACAAATAACTTTCTTGTAACAACAAACTCTCTACTAAACCTAACTTAGTTGTGTATTTATCTAAACAGCACCTAATTTTTATTTACATGCTCTTTATTATCTTGCAAACCTATCCAAGAACACCTACAAAGTACTTCTAGTTTCATACTTGTTCTAGGTAAAGCGAACATCAAGCGTGCGTAGAGTTGTATCGGTGGTCGATAGAACTTGAGGGAATATTTGTTCTGCCTTTAGCTCCTCGTTGGGTTTGACACTCTTACTTATCGAAAACTATTGCGATCCCCTATACTTGTGGGTTATCAGTGACGATGTTGATGAAGTTACCGCAGCAGGGCTTTGCCTAAACACCGCTAAAGTATGACCGAGGTGGATAATGGTGGCGGGGGGCACCGCACACGGCTGGGAGAGATCTTTGTGATCAACTTGTGTGTCTAGAGGTGCCCCCTGCCCCTGTATATAAAGGAGCAAGGGGAAGGCCGGCCGGCCCTTGTTGGCACGCTTAGGAGGAGGAATCCTCCTCCTAGTAGGAGTAGGATTCCTCCCTTTCCTACTCCTACTAGGAGGGGGAAAGGCAGGGAGAGTAAGAGAAGGAAAGGGGGGCGCCGCCACCCTTCCCTAGTCCAATTCGGACAGGGGGAAGTGGGCGCATTGCCTGCCCTAGGCTGGCCCCTCTCTCTTTCCCTTATGGCCCAACAAGGCCCATTAGCCCCCGGGGGGTTCCGGCAACCCCTCCGGTACTCCGGTAAAATCCCGATTTCACCCGGAACTATTCCGATGTCCAAATGTAGGCTTCCAATATATCAATATTTATGTCTCGACCATTTCGAGACTCCTCGTCATGTCCGTGATCAAATCGGGAGTCCGAACTACCTTCGGTTCATCAAAACATATAAACTCATAAAACCGATCGTCACAGAACTTTAAGCGCGCGGACCCTACGGGTTCGAGAACTATGTAGACATGATCGAGACACGTCTCCGGTCAATAACCAATAGCGGAACCTGGATGATCATATTGGTTCCTACATATTCTACGAAGATCTTTATCGGTCAAACCGCACAACACTATACGTTGTTCTCTTTGTCATCGCTATGTTACTTGCCCCAGATTCAATCATTGGTATCCCAATACCTAGTTCAATATCGTTACCGGCAAGTCTCTTTACTCGTTCCGTAATACATCATCCCGTAACTAACTCATTAATTATCATGCTTGCAAGGTTTATAGTGATGTGTATTACCGAGAGGGCCCAGAGATACCTCTCCGACAATCGGAGTGACAAATCCTAATCTTGATCTATGCCAACTCAACAAGTACCATCGGAGACACCTATAGAGCACCTTTATAATCACCCAATTACGTTGTGACGTTTGGTAGCACACAAAGTGTTCCTTCGGTATTCGGGAGTTGCATAATCTCATAGTCATAAGAACATGTATAAGTCATGAAGAAAGCAATAGCAGTTAATAGATGATCAAGTGCTAGGCTAATGGAATGGGTCAAGTCAATCACATCATTCTCCTAATGATGTGATCCCATTGATCAAATAACAACTCATGTCTATGGTTAGGAAACCTAACCATCTTTTATCAATGAGCTAGTCAAGTAGATGCATACTAGTGACACTATGTTTGTCTATGTATTCACACATGTATTATGTTTCCAGTTAATACAATTCTAGCATGAATAATAAACATTTATCATGAAATAAGGAAATAAATAATAACTTTATTATTGCCTCTAGGGCATATTTCCTTCACCATTGTCACCATAGATAAGAACATGCAAGACATACATCAAGTGTTCTCAAATCCTTAAAGACTCAATCCGATAAGATAACTTCAAAGGGAAAATTCAATTCATCACAAGAGAGTAGAGGGGGAGAAACATCATAAGATCCAACTATAATAGCAAAGCTCGCGATACATCAAGATCATGCCACCTCAAGAACACGAGAGAGAGAGAGAGAGATCAAATACATAGCTACTGGTACATACCCTCAGCCCCGAGGGTGAACTACTCCCTCCTCGTCATGGAGAGCGCCGGGATGATGAAGATAGCCACCAGAGAGGGATTCCCCCCTCCGAGAGGGTGCCGAAACGGGTCTAGATTGGTTTTCGGTGGCTATGGAGACTTCTGGCGGCGGAACTCCCGATCTATTCTGTTCTCAGATGTTTTTAGGGTAAATGGATATATATATAGGAGAAAGAAGTCGGTCAGGGGAGCCACGAGGGGCCCATGAGGGTGGGGGGCGCGCCTCCCTACCTCGTGGCCACCTCGAAGCTTCCCTGACATCTACTCCAAGTCTTCTGGATTGCTTCCGTTCCAAAAATAACTCTCCCGAAGGTTTCATTCCGTTTGGACTCCGTTTGATATTCCTTTTCTTCGAAACATTGAAATAGGCAAGAAAACAACAATTTGGGCTGGGCCTCCGGTTAATAGGTTAGTCCCAAAAATAATATAAAAGTGTATAATAGAGCCCATAAACATCCAAAAATAATATAATAGCATGGAACAATCAAAAATTATAGATACGTTGGAGACGTATCAAGCATCCCCAAGCTTAATTCCTGCTCGTCCTCGAGTAGGTAAATGATAAAAACAAATTTTTTGATGTGGAATGCTACCTAACATATTTACCAATGTAATCTTCTCTATTGTGGCAAGAATATTCAGATCCATAAGATTCAAGATAAAAGTTTATTGTTGACATAAAAATAGTAATACTTCAAGCATACTAACTAAGCAATCATGTCTTCTCAAAATAACATGGCCAAAGAAAGTTATCCCTACAAAATCATATAGTCTGGCTATGCTCTATCTTCATCACACAAAATATTAAATCATGCACAACCCCGATGACAAGCCAAGCAATTGTTTCATACTTTTGATATTCTCAAACCTTTTCAATCTTCACGCAATACATGAGCGTCAGCCATGGATGTAGCACTATAGGTGGAATAGAATGGTGGTTGTGGAGAAGACAAAAAGGAGGAAGATAGTCTCACATCAACTAGGCATATCAACGGGCTATGGAGATGCCCATCAATAATATCAATGTGAGTGAGTAGGGATTGCCATGCAACGGATGCACTAGAGCTATAAGTGTATGAAATCTCAACAAAAGAAACTAGTGAGTGTGCATCCAACTCGCTTGCTCATGAAGACCTAGGGAATTTTGAGAAAGCCCATCATTGGAATATACAAGCCAAGTTCTATAATGAAAGATTTCCACTAGTATATGAAAGTGACAACATAGGAGACTCTCTATCATGAAGATCATGGTGCTACTTTGAAGTACAAGTGTGGTAAAAGGATAGTAGCATTGCCCCTTCTCTCTTTTTCTCTCATTTTTTTGGGCCTTCTCCCTTTTTATGGCCTTTCTCCCTTTTTTCGTCTGGAGTCTCATCCCGACTTGTGGGGGAATCATAGTCTCTATCATCCTTTCCTCACTTGGGACAATGCTCTAATAATGATGATCATCACACTTTATTTACTTACAACTCAAGAATTACAACTCGATACTTAGAACAAAATATGACTCTATATGAATGCCTCCGGCGGTGTACCGGGATGTGCAATGAATCAAGAGTGACATGTATGAAAAAATTATGATCGGTGGCTTTGCCACAAATACGATGTCAACTACATGATCATGCAAAGCAATATGACAATGATGGAGCGTGTCATAATAAACGGAACGGTGGAAAGTTGCATGGCAATATATCTCGGAATGGCTATGTAAATGCCATAATAGGTAGGTATGGTGGCTGTTTTGAGGAAGGTATATGGTGGGTTTATGGTACCGGTGAAAGTTGCGCGGTGCTAGAGAGGCTAGCAATGGTGGAAGGGTGAGAGTGCGTATAATCCATGGACTCAACATTAGTCGTAAAGAACGCACATACTTATTGCAAAAATCTATTAGTTATCGAAACAAAGTACTACGTGCATGCTCCTAGGGGGATATATTGATAGGAAAAGACCATCGCTCGTCCCCGACCTCCACTCATAAGGAAGACAATCAATACATAAATCATGCTCCGACTTCATCACATAACGGTTCACCATACGTGCATGCTACGGGAATCACAAACTTCAACACAAGTATTTCTCAAATTCACAACTACTCAACTAGCATGACTCTAATATCACCATCTCCATATCTCAAAACAATTATCAAGTATCAAACTTCTCATAGTATTCAATGCACTTTCTATGGAAGTTTTTATATTATTCCTAAAAGCAAATTTCCATGTTGTTATAAAGGACTCTCAAAATAATATAAGTGAAGCATGAGAGATCAATTATTTCTATAAAATAAAACCACCGCCGTGCTCTAAAAGGTATAAGTGAAGCACTAGAGCAAAAACTATATGGCTCAAAAGATATAAGTGAAGCACATAGAGTATTCTAATAAATTTCAAATCATGTGAGTCTCTCTCAAAAGGTGTGTATAGCAAGGATGATTGTGGTAAACTAAAAAGCAAAGACTCAAATCATACAAGACACTCCAAGCAAAACACATATCATGTGGTGAATAAAAATATAGCTCCAAGTAAAGTTACCGATAGACGAAGACGAAAGAGGGGATGCCTTCCGGGGCATCCCCAAGCTTAGGATTTTTGGTGTCCTTGAATTTTACATTGGTGTGCCATGGGCATCCCCAATCTTAGGCTCTTTCCACTCCTTGTTCCATAATCCATCAAATCTTTACCCAAAACTTGAAAACTTCACAACACAAAACTTAAATAGAAAATCTCGTGAGCTCCGTTAGCGAAAGAAAACAAAACACCACTTCAAGGTACTGTAATGAACTCATTATTGATTTATATTTGTGTTAAACCTACTGTATTCCAACTTCTCTATGGTTTATAAACTCTTTTACTAGCTATAGATTCATCAAAATAAGCAAACAACACACGAAAAACAGAATCTGTCAAAAACAGAACAGTCTGTAGTAATCTGTAGCTAACGCAAACTTATGGAACCCCAAAAATTCTAAAATAAATTTCTGGACGTGAGGAATTTATATATTAATCATCTTCAAAAATAATTAACTAAATATCACTCTCCAAATAAAAATGGCAGCAATTCTCGTGAGCGCTAAAGTTTCTGTTTTTTACAGCAAGATCGGAAAGACTTTCCCCAAGTCTTCCCAAAGGTTCTACTTGGCACAAACACTAATTAAAAACATAAAACCACATATAAGCAGAGGCTAGATGAATTATTTATTACTAAACAGGAACAAAAATCAAAGAACAAAAATAAAATTGGGCTGCCTCCCAACAAGCGCTATCGTTTAACGCCCCTAGCTAGGCATGATGATTTCAATGATGCTTACATAAAATATAAGAATTGAAACATAAAGAGAGCATCATGAAGAATATGACTATCACATTTAAGTCTAACCCACTTCCTATGCATAGGGATTTTGTGAGCAAACAACTTGTGGGAGCAAGAATCAACTTGCATAAGAAGGTAAAACAAGCATAACTTCAAGATTTTCAACACATAGAGAGGAAACTTGATATTATTGCAACTCCTACAAGCATATATTCCCCCCTCATAATAATTTTCAGTAGCATAATGAATGAATTCAACAATATAACCAGCACCTAAAGCATTCTTTTCATGATCTACTTGCATATAAATTTTACTACTCTCCGCATAAGCAAAATTCTTCTCTTTCATTATAGTGGGAGTATCATAAGAGACTCGAATACTATAAATTGTTTCCACATTAAAAGAGTAATATTAATAAAAAAGGGTAATCATAATCATGACAATTTTTATAAATATAATCATCAGTACTTTTTATAGCATAAGTATCATCACAATAATCATCATAGATAGCAACTTTGTTCTCATCATAATCGATTGAAACCTCTTCCAAGATAGTGGAATCATTACTAAATAAAGTCATGACCTCTCCAAACTCACTTTCATCAATATAATCATCATAAATAGCAGGCATTATATCATCAAAATAAATTTGCTCATCAAAACTTGGGGGACAAAAAATATCATCTTCATCAAACATAGCATCCCCAAGCTTGTGGCTTTGCATATCATTAGCATCATGGATATTCAAGGAATTCATACTAACAACATTGCAATCATGCTCATCATTCAAATATTTAGTGCCAAACATTTTAATACATTCTTCTTCTAGCACTTGAGCACAATTTTCCTTTCCATCATTCTCACGAAAGATATTAAAAAGATGAAGCGTATGAGGCAAACTCAATTCCATTTTTTTGTAGTTTTCTTTTATAAACTAAACTAGTGCTAAAACAAGAAACAAAAAGATTCAATTGCAAGATCTAAAGATATACCTTCAAGTACTCACCTCCCCGGCAATGGCGCCAGAAAAGAGCTTGATGTCTACTACACAACCTTCTTCTTGTAGACATTGTTGGGCCTCCAACTGCAGAGGTTTGTAGGACAGAAGCAAATTTCCCTCAAGTGGATGACCTAAGGTTTATCAATCCGTGGGAGGCGTAGGATGAAGATGGTCTCTCTCAAACAACCCTGCAACCAAATAACAAAGAGTCTCTTGTGTCCCCAACACACCCAATAAATTGTATAGGTGCACTAGTTCGGCGAAGAGATGGTGATACAAGTGCAATATGGATAGTAGATAATGGTTTTTGTAATCTAAAAATATAAAAATAACAAGGTAACTAATGGTAAAAGTGAGCGTAAACGGTATTGCAATGCGTTGAAACAAGGCCTAGGGTTCATACTTTCACTAGTGCAAGTTGTCTCAACAATAATAACATAATTGGATCATATAACTATCCCTCAACATGCAACAAAGAGTCACTCCAAAGTCACCAATAGCGGAGAACAAACGAAGAGATTATGGTAGGGTACGAAACCACCTCAAAGTTATCCTTTCTGATCGATCTATTCAAGAGTCCGTAGTAAAATAACATGATGCTATTCTTTCCGTTCGATCTATCATAGAGTTCGTACTAGAATAACACCTTAAGACACAAATCAACCAAAACCCTAATGTCACCTAGATACTCCAATGTCACCTCAAGTATCCATGGGTATGATTATATGATATGCATCACACAATCTCAGATTCGTCTATTCAACCAACACAAAGAACTTCAAAGAGTGCCCCAAAGTTTCTACCGGAGAGTCAAGACGAAAACGTGTGCCAACCCCTATGCATAAGTTCACGAGGTCACAGAACTCGCAAAAAACGTACATCAAGTGGATCACGTGATATCCCATTGTCACCACAGATATGCACATGCAAGACATACATCAAGTGTTCTCAAATCCTTAAAGACTCAATCCGATAAGATAACTTCAAAGGGAAAACTCAATTCATCACAAGAGAGTAGAGGGGGAGAAACATCATAAGATCCAGCTATAATAGCAAAGCTCGCGATACATCAAGATCATGCCACCTCAAGAACATGAGAGAGAGAGAGAGAGATCAAACACATAGCTACTGGTACATACCCTCAGCCCCAAGGGTGAACTACTCCCTCCTCGTCATGGAGAGCGCCGGGATGATGAAGATAGCCACCAGAGAGGGATTCCCCCCTCCGGCAGGGTGCCGGAACGGGTCTAGATTGGATTTCGGTGGCTACGGAGGCTTCTGGCGGCGGAACCCCCGATTTATTCTGTCCTCAGATGTTTTTAGGGTAAATGGATATATATAGGAGAAAGAAGTCGGTCAGGGGAGCCATGAGGGGCCCACGAGGGTGGGGGCGCGCCCAGTTGGGCAGGCGCGCCTCCCTGCCTCGTGGCCACCTCGAAGCTTCCCTGACGTCTACTCCAAGTCTCCTGGATTTCTTCCGTTCCAAAAATAACTCTCCTGAAGGTTTCATTCCGTTTGGACTCCGTTTGATATTCCTTTTCTTCAAAACACTGAAATAGGCAAGAAAATAACAATTTGGGCTGGGCCTTCAGTTAATAGATTAGTCCCAAAAATAATATAAAAGTGTATAATAGATCCCATAAACATCCAAAACACATAATATAATAGCATGGAACAATAAAAAATTATAGATACATTGGAGACGTATCAACTGGTGTGCAGGGAGAGTGTGGCGTGCACGGGGAGGCGGGTGCACGGGGCGAGGTGATTGGCGGGGCACGCGGGCTGCATGGCTCGGGAGGGGGGCGCGCGGTGGATAGGTCGGGGCGCTCGTTGGTGGAGCGGGGCAGACGCGGATTGGCCGCGACGCTCGTTGGTGGAGTGGGGCTGGTAGCTGGAGGAGGGGTCGGCGCAGATCCCAAGGTGGGTGGCCGATATGGGAGGTACGAGGTACGGGGTTTGGGGCAGATTTGGTGAACCGGATTTTCTATGGTCGAGGGAAGAGGGGTGGAGCGAGGGTGATCGGCAGGAAAATAGGGGAAGACGCTCTCGTCGAACGTGGCGTGTCGGGAAATAATTACTTTGCGAGTAGATGGGTCAAGGCACCGGTAGCCCTTGTGCTCCAGAGGATATCCGTGGAAAACACAGCGAGACGACCGAGTGGCGAGTTTTTGTGGGCTAGTGGCAATGGTGTTGGGGAAACAGAGACACCCAAAGGCGCGCATGTGGTCGTATGTGGGGTGTTGACCTAGGAGACGAAAGTGAGGCGTCACGAAGTTGATGGCCGAGGAGGGGCGCTGGTTGAGGATGTAGGTGGCGGTGTGGAGTGCCTCGACCCAAAAGGGGGGCGGAAGGTTTGCGTGGATGAGAAGCACACGGAGAACGTCGTTGGTGGTACGGATAAGGCGCTCGGCCTTGCCGTTTTGTGGCGAGGTGTGTGGGCATGATAAGCGGAAGGAAGCACCATGGCGAGAGAATAAATCACGCAAGGAGGAGGTGAGGAATTCACCACCGTTGTCGCACTACATACATTGAATTGTGACGTGAAATTGGGTGAGAACATACGCAAAGAAACGTGAGACGGTGTCAGCGGTGTCGGCTTTGTTGCGCAAAGGGAACGTCCACGAGTAGTGTGAGTAGTCATCTAGAATCACAAGATAATATTGAAAGCCAGAGAAACTAGGTACCAGCGAGGTCCATAAGTCACAATGTTTTAATTGGAAAGGTGCACTTGTTTTGGAAGTGGAAAGGGAAAAAGGCAGCCGTGGCTGCTTGCCTAGTTGAGAAGATGAGCAGACGGAGTTGCTAGGCCTATCTTTATTACAAGTTGGAAGAAAATCACGTGCTAGAATGGAAACTGATTTATTGCTAGCATGCCCTAAGCGAAGATGCCATATGTCATCGATGACGACGGAGAGTGCTGCCTGGACGCCGGAGTTGGTGAAGAAGGGGTAGAGATCCCCGTGGCTATTGGACCTCATGATGAGCTTCCCCGTGGCTAGGTCCTTCACGGAAAAACCGAAAGGGTCAAAAGTGATAGAAAAAAATATCTTGTGTAAAACGACGTACATAGATCAGGTTTTTGATTATGGTAGGGGATATGAGGACGTCATTGAGAGAAAAATTAGACACAGAAGTGGAGCCTACATCGGTAATGGGAAGACGAGACCCGTTGCCTACTAAGATGCCAGTGGAATGACGCAATGAAGGAGAACCATATGAGGTGAGGAGGTCCGTCTTACCAGCGACGTGCGACGTAGCGCCCGTGTCGAGGAACCAGTCCGGCGCGCCACCGGCGTGCTGCTGCTGCATGGAGAGGCCCTGGAGAGCAACGTATAGCTGGTTATACTGCTCCCAAGTAGGCCCATTGGAGGACGACGACAACACGGGGTAGGCCTGATGAGGTGCAGGAGGGCGTGGGTCGAGCACGCCCGCGGCGTTCGGCGCAGCCCAGGGAGCCCGCGCTGCAGACAGTCCAGGAATGAGGGCCCCATAAGGAGCAAAGAAGCCTGTTGGAGCGGGCGAGCCAGGGCCCAAGGGAGCGGCGCCGCTCCCACCAGGAGCGCTACCGGGGGATGGGCCGCCGCGGCCACGGCCACGGCCACGGCCGCGACCACGCCCGCGCAAGCCATGGCCCTTTTCGCTGGTCGGAGAGGCAGCGGGTCCTTTTGTTGGAAATATGCCCTAGAGGCAATAGTAAATTAGTTATTATTATATTTCCTTGTTCATGATAATCGTTTATTATCCATGCTAGAATTGTATTGATAGGAAACTCAGATACATGTGTGGATACATAGACAACACCATGTCCCTAGTAAGCCTCTAGTTGACTAGCTCGTTGATCAATAGATGGTTATGGTTTCCTGACCACGGACATTGGATGTCGTTGATAACGGGATCACATCATTAGGAGAATGATGTGATGGACAAGACCCAATCCTAAGCCTAGCACAAGATCGTGTAGTTCGTATGCTAAAGCTTTTCTAATGTCAAGTACCATTTCCTTAGACCATGAGATTGTGCAAATCCCGGATACCGTAGGAATGCTTTGGGTGTACCAAACGTCATAATGTAACTGGGTGGCTATAAAGGTGCACTACGGGTATCTCCGAAAGTGTTTGTTGGGTTGGCACGAATCGAGACTGGGATTTGTCACTCCGTGTAACAGAGAGGTATCTCTGGGCCCACTCGGTAGGACATCATCATAATGTGCACAATGTGACCAAGGAGTTGATCACGGGATGATGTGTTATAGAACGAGTAAAGAGACTTGCCGGTAATGAGATTGAACAAGGTATCGGGATACCGACGATCAAATCTCGGGCAAGTATCATACCAGTAGACAAAGGGAATTGTATACGGGATTGATTGAATCCTCGACATCGTGGTTCATCCGATGAGATCATCGTGGAACATGTGGGAGCCAACATGGGTATCCAGATCCCGCTGTTGGTTATTGACCAGAGAGATGTCTCAATCATGTCTGCATGATTCCCAAACCCGTAGGGTCTACACACTTAAGGTTCGATGATGCTAGGGTTATAGGGAAAGTATGTATGCGGTTAATGAATGTTGTTCAGAGTCCCGGATGAGATCCCGGACGTCACGAGGAGTTCCGGAATGGTCCGGAGGTAAATATTGATATATAGGAAGTGTGGATTTGGCCACCGGAAGTGTTCCGGGCATCACCGGTAATGTACCAGGACCACCGGAAGGATTCCAGGGGTCCACCGGGAGGTTCCACCAGCCCCGGAGGCTTGCGTGGGCCAAGAATGGGAAGGGACCAGCCCCTAGGTGGGCTGGGGCGCCTCCCACCAAGGCCCAAGGCGCCCTCAAGAGGAGAGGGGGCAAACCCTAGGGGCAGATGGGCCCTAAGGCCCATCCTAGGTGCGCCCCCCTCTCTCTCCCCCTTGGCCGCCACCCAGATGGGATCTGGGGGCTGCCGCCACCCCTAGGTAGGGAACCCTAGGTGGGCGCGCAACCCCTCCCCTCCCCCTATATATAGTGGAGGTTTTGGGGCTGCCCAACACACGAGTCTCTCTCTCCCAAGGCGCAACCCTACCTATCTCCCTCCTCGTCTCTCGTAGTGCTTGGCGAAGCCCTGCAGGAGTACCACGCTCCTCCACCACCACCACACCGTCGTGCTGCTGTTGGACGGAGTCTTCCCCAACCTCTCGCTCTCTCCTTGCTGGATCAAGGCATGGGAGACGTCACCGGGCTGCACGTGTGTTGAACACGGAGGCGCCGTTGTTCGACGCTTAGATCGGAATCAACCGCGATCTGAATCGCCACAAGTACGACTACCTCATCCGCGTTCTTGCAACGCTTCCGCTTAGCAATCTACAAGGGTATGTAGATGCACTCCCCTTCCCCTCGTTGCTAGATTACTCCATAGATTGATATTGGTGATGCGTAGAAAATTTTAAATTTCTGCTACGATCCCCAACACCTTTGCCCTTGTTGGTGGAGTCGCCGCTCGGGGCGCGATCAGAGGAGGGAGAGCCGCCGCTCGGTCCGTGCCCGATGGTGAGCGCAGCAGCGGGGAGCTCCGGACGGCTACACTACTAGGAAAATGCTTATAGGTAGAAGTTTACCAGTAGCGCCTGTTTTTGACCCCCACGCTACTGGTAAATACCTGTAGCGCTGGGTAGAAAACCCGCTACTACTATTAAATAACAGCAGTGTTTGTTAGCTTGGGCTGCGCTACTGTTACATGGGTCGCAGGGCAAAAACGGTAGCCCACTTACCTGTAGCGTTTGTTTCGGACGAGCGCTACAGCTTGTGGGCTTAGCAGTAGCGCCGGCCTCTACCTAGCACTACTACTAGGGGAAAAGAAAACCTGCCCGAGCGCCCCCCGCACCCCCTCACTCTCACAATCGATCCCCTCCGCCCGATGACGCCGCCACGGTTAGGGTTCCTCCCCGGCCGCCTCACCCCCATCGACGACGCCGTGCGCCGCCACCACGCGCGGTCGTCTCTCGCCTCCTCCGACGCTCCAGCCCCGTAAGTCCCCCTCGATCTCCTCCTCCCTGCGCGCGCCACCACTAGCTAGGCTCCAATCGATTCGCCGCGGCGGCTCGTGATGTTTTGGGATTTCGCGTGGGGGAAAGGGATTGAGGGATTGCACGGTGACTCCGCGCTTCGGTGCGACGTGTTCCAGGCTTGTTTCCTCGCGTGATTGGCGAGAGAGTAGAGAGAGGGGGGTTAGGTGAGACAAGTAGATGCTTTTTGTTGCTCACCAAAATTTGGGTTTCAATTCTTGATTAGCAGTTTAGCACATATAATTGAAACTTGGGTTTCAATTCTTGGCTGCTGTCCCTGGAGGAGTGGCGGCGGCGGCGGTGCCTAGTGTTCTAGGGTTTAGAGAGGGGTTCTTTCCTGACACTAGGTTATGTCATGAATGCTCCTCCTTTCATCTGAATGATGTTGATTGTGCCAGTTCTTCTTAAAGGTCTAAATGTTTGTATCCTCGTGATGAGCTACCCTATGTGTGAATTTGATCCAGTAGCTTCTTTGTTGATGCATATAAAGATATGACCAAGAAGCCCTCACAGTTATGTGGTTTCATGGAAAAATTAATGCTTGATTCGATGCTCTTTCAGGTTGAAGAGAGTGTCTGTATGTGGTGATGCTCAAATTGCCAAGTTGTTATGGTGTGCATTTGAATATATGCTAACACTCGTTTCGAAAAAAATGCTAACTGATCTGTCTCATGTCTCTGTTTTCTTGAATGATAAAACTGACTTTGCTGTGTTAATTAGGACAGGTTGATGCTATCTTTTATCTGTGTGTGCGATTGTTCTTCCCTTGTATTACCTCTTAGTCTGGTGCTTATATTTTGTAGTAGAAAATGTTGGCTACATTTTCACCCACTTGTGAATTCTATATTAGGCTCTGTTTGGGTTACATGATCTCTATTAGGTTATTGTCTGAACTGAACTACAATTTAGTTGTTATTTTGCTTGCCATGTGAACCTCATGTGTATTCTCTATGATGTGTATATTATTCAAAACCTGATGTGTGTATTGAAAACTTTATGTTTAATTTTTGGATCGTTAATCCTCTAATCATATTGCTTTAGGGAAATGACGCCACCACAACCACCACCATGTCGACGGTGCAAGTCAAGGTGCACCAGTAGCCTTGCAACCGGCACGCTGTTCGGCATCTACTACCATTCGAGTTTTCTTCATGCGGCGGTAATAAATTATATGAAACTAGTAACCACTATTTTGTTTTTAGTGTTATTGGCATTAATGCATCATGTATATATCATTTTGCTTTTTGCACACAGATCGTCTCATGCAATATGAGGTCAGAATTCAACAAGCTGACCGGAGACTCTGTGACCTTTGAGGCTCCTGGGGGGCCCTACACTATGGAGGTCGAGAAAGGATGAAATATGACGCATGTGGGAGGAGCCGGATGGGCCCGTTTCATCGCCCACATGCGTATCACCGGTGATGAGTTGATCAGCTTCTCCTTCAGAGCAGAAAGACCCCAAGTTGGCCGTGATTTATATCAACAAAGCAGAAGATGATGAAGATGATGAGGATGATGAAGATGATGACGACCCACTTGGTGAAGCCATCATTGCTCAAAGAATGAGGTTGAGCGAGGAGGAGGTGTGCAACCTATGGGACATCATTCTGCCACGTGCTGACTTCGTCGGGGTGCCATTCGTGACCCGCCTGACAAGTACCATGGTTGATCGACATATCATGGTATGTTGCATTTACTGTAGTAATTTGATGATATGCTTTATTGTTATACTTAGTGTAGAGTCCGATGATATATATGCTTAGTGAATCTTATATGCTTACTGAATCTTATATGCTTAGTAAATCCGATGATCTATATGCTTAGTGAATCGATGATATATATGCTTAGTGAATCTTATATGCTTAGTGAATCCGATGATATATATGCTTTATTGTTATACTTAGTGTAGAAATGTAGTACTGTCTTTTGATAGTGTAGAATGTGTGAGGCTACTTATTAATTGATATGTTTTTCTTATTCAGAAATTGCCAAAAAGCCTATCTGATAGTTGTGGTATCAAGCCTGATGAAGAAGGCTATGCTGGAATACGCCTTACCGCGAGGGGCTCCGTCACCACTTGTGCGTACGGCATGGACACGGACGGTCGCACACACTTCAACTCGGTTGGGTGGAAGAGCTTCCTCGTCAGCAAGAATCTTCATGTTGGACAGGCAATCCTAATTACTATCAGGAACACCCACCGCCCAGGCTTGAGGATGATGGTCGTCATCGATATCATCTAGAACTACATATGCTTGTGAGATCTATCCATGCATGCGTGTGGCTGCTGAACCATATATATGCTAGTATGACTACCTAGTAGACTTATCAACTATGATCTATCCATGCATTGTTGACTACTATATATGAGTTTGTGAGATTGTGTGGTTAAATTAAATGTGGTATTGTCGTTAATGCTTGTGAGATGGTTCTGTGAACTTAGTTTATTTGCACTGGACTTGTCTTGATTTCCATGAATATTGCATCTGACGCCTTTTTTATTTTTTATTTCTATTTACCTAGTTGTAGCGTGGGGATAAAATAGGGCGCTACTACTATGTGATGATAGTAGTAGCATTGGTGGAGAAAGAGGCACTACTACTAAGTATTTTAGCTACAGTGCTTGTTTAGAAACGCGCTACTGCTAAATAATAGCTGTAGCGCGGGTGCCCGCGCTACTGCTACGTAAAAAACCAGCCACTAGTAAGGTTTTCTCTAGTAGTGCTATCGAGCCGAGCCCGCTCGTTGGCGGAGATCTCATCCATGAGGAGGCGAGAGCGGGCCTGCACGAAGGTATGAAACGACGACTGCATCGGGAGGAGCGTCGCCATGATCTGAAACTTACGGTTGAGGCCGCGGATGAGCTGCAATGTCAGGGCCTGATCGGAGATGTGCTCGCCGACGTCCTCCAGGGCGTCGGCCGAAGAGTTGAGCCTCCGGCTGTACTCGGCGACGGAGAGGTCGCCCTGGACGAGGTTCCGGAATTCGGCGCCGAGGACGACGGCGCGGCCCGGCTGGTTGTCCATGAAGAGGACATGGAGCTGCGTCCAGATGTCATGGGCGGTGCTGTCCGGGGACGCCACGACGTCCATGAGTTCCTCGGCGACGACGCCGTGCAGCCACAGCACCACGATCAGGTCGTCGTTGCGCCACACGGCGCTCTGGCCGAGCGGCTCGGCGGCGGCGTCAAGATGGTGCTGGACCTCGTGCTTGCAAGCAATGGTGTAGAAAAGTTGACGCCGACGTGAGTAGTTACCCGACTCGAGTTGGAGCTTGGTGGTGAAGTAGTGCGCGAGGAGGGCGGGAGGCCGGCCGTGGAGGAAGGACCGGCGACGGAGCCGCCGAGGCCGACATGGGGGACGAGGGCGCCGCTGGGGCCGCCGAGCGGGAGGCGCGGAACGGGCGTGCTGCCGGCCATCCGAAGGACGTCCGTGGTCGGGGCAGGGGGCACCACGCGAGGCGCCGAGGTGGAGGATGAAGGAGCCGCAGCGCCTTCGGGCACGGGCGTTTTGCCCAGATCGCCAAGGTGCGCGCAGCGTGGTGCTGGGGCAGCCGGTGCGGAGGCGACCGCGTCAGCGGGCGCGGCCTGGGAAGGGGTGACCGTGGCGGGAGCAGCAGTGGCGATGGGGACGGTGGCGAGCGGAGCGGGCGCCGGCGCGTCGAAGTCCGCCGAGCGGGTGCGACGGAGGAGACGGTGCATAGCGGAAGCGATGAGAGAGAGAAGGATCGGAGGTGTTTGCGTCTAATACCAAGTTTGGTTATGTCACACTCACACACTGCTTGTATTCATGCATCCAGCAGACATATGTACAGTTTATATGAGAGAAAGAGCAGTGAGAACGTGGGAGAGTACAACGGCATAAGCCAGTAATCACTAACATGCAGGAGACGATAAGCACGAAGTGCATGCGGCCGTTGAGGACGCGGACGACGCGGCTGCATGGTTAGCCACCTGAGTAGCGGGACGTGCGCACATTTCAATAAAAAGGGCCCCGCGTCTTGACTTCGCCTCCGGTTCCTGAAATCTCAGAACCGGCCCTGAGCAGCGCGAACATAGTTCAAGGCCAGTGCTTGAATCGCTGGTCTGGTATGAACTGGAATCGACATATATACTCCCTCTGTAAACTAATATAAAAGCGTTTGGATCACTAAACTAGTAATCTAAACGCTCTTATATTAGTTTATAGAGGGAGTACATCTTTACTGATAGGCAACGTTGCCCCGGACCGCGAACTAAGGGTTGCCTTATTTTGAAAAGAAAAGAAAGAAGACCGAATTATATCAAAAAGAAGAAGAAGAAGAAGAAGACCGTCTGCACAATCGATAGTTCCAACAGAGAGGTCCTTTTCAGCGCCTTATGCCAGTTGGCGCACCAGCGCATAGGGCGCGTCAGCGTGGGCCTTGGCCCAGTTTAGCGTTCCCCGAGCCTCGCTCGGTCAGGGTCGCTGCTCGCTCGGGAGAGTCTCTAGTCGCCGCTAGTGTGCGACAAGAAGCTGCGGCTTCGCTGAAGCCTGCCAGGAATAGGCGAGCGCACTCTGACTGCGCGCGTTTTTTATTTTTATTTTTTCTCTTTGTTTTTTGGTTGACTTACTGTAGCGATACGTACTGTAGCATCCAGTTTACAAATATTGGAAAGTTTTTCATTTTGAACATATTAAAAAACAAATTGAAAATTTTGTAATATCTATTGAACATTTTCTTAATGTAGGATAAACATTCTATTAATACACGACGAAATTTCTTGTATTATATGAAGAACTTTTTTAATATGCGATGATCAGTTTTGAAAAAATATGAATATATACGATGCACAATTTTCGTATAGTGTATATACATTGAACAATTTTCGAATACACATTGAACATTTGTGTAAATATATGCTGAACAAATTTTAAAACACAGTGAGCATTTGTACTTTCGTCAAACAATTTCTAATATACAATAAGCATTTTTATAGTGCATGATGAACAGTTTGTAGCATACCATATTTTTTTGAGAAATGCTAATTTATAAAAAACAAAATAGAAGAACAAAAAAAGGAAAATAGAAAAGAAAAAAAGAAAGAAGCAAAAAATGATAAAGAAAAACAGAGAAAAAACATGAAGAAAACCAAAAAAACCGGTAAAAATAAACAAAAAAAACCCTGGTCGGGAACCTACTAGAAGTTTCCCAAACCAGGTGGTAGCTCGAAGTGGGCCAGCCCGTGTCGTTTCCTTCGCTCCCATCATTTCAGCGAAGAACGAAATCACTAATTGAGGAGTACTCGTTGCAAAGATCACTTCAATTCCCTTGGTTGCGACAAGTGGTGCCCATTCAGCGCACCACTTGTCGCAACCTGGGAGTTTTCCCCATTTTTTCATAGATCCTTCTATTCAAATCGTTTTATCTCTCAAATCGTGCGTCCAAATCTCGAATCGTTTTCACCGTTGGATTTCCTCACGTCGAGATCTTCAAAATTAGATCCCATGTTGATAGGTTTTGATAAACTTATTTTTCACGAAAAAACCCAGACAAAAAGCCGGGCGAAAAAATCAAACCAGGAGCACGGGCATTTTTCCTTTCCGAAAGAGGCACGCCTGTGCCTTTCATGAAATCACAACCATGCCTCTCGCGGAAGCAAAATCGTGACTCTCGTTGAAGAAAAAAAGAAAACATGTTTTTTTCCGTTTCCGAGGAGGCACGGCCGTGACTCTCGTGAAAGCACAACCGTGCGTTTTGCGGAAGCAACACCATGGCTCTTGCAAAAGGAAAAAAATAAATAAATAACGCGTTTTTTTCCTTTCCGAGAGGCACGGCCATGACTCTCGCGGAAGCAAAACCACGACTCTCGTGAAAGAAAAAAGAACAGAAAACACATTTTTTTTCATTTCCGAGAGGCACGGCCGTGACTCTCGCAAAAGCACACCCGTGCCTGTCGCGCAAGCAAAACCATGACTCTCGCGAAAGAAAAAAAACAAAAAATGCGTTTTCCGTTTTCAAGAGGCACGGCCGTGACTCTCGTGAAAGCAAAACCGTGCCTCTCGCGAAAGTAAAACCGTGACTCTCGCGAAAGGAAAAAACACGTTTTTCACGCAATTTTTTTTCCAACTTTTCTTTATTGAAAACCTAAGGAATACCGGTGAAAAACCAAAACATCGAAAAAAAACCCATTTAAAAAGCCGAAAACGCGTGCGAAAAAATAAAAAAATAAAATCCGGATGGAGCACCCAGAGCGCGACACGTGGCGAATGCGTGAGAGTGCACCAAATGACGCTGATCGTTGCGAAGCTTCCGAAGGAGCGGTCGTTAACTAGTTGCTCCGAGCGAAGAAGCGCCGATCCGACGCACACAGGCGTCATATAGGATTTGCCTTCGCTCAGCCTCCCTATCGATCAGCCACTGTTTTTTTTTTAAACAAAAACGATCAATCATCCCTTTGCTAGTTGCTCGCTCAGTTAGTATAGTTCACTGATTTTTCTCTACTCGTCTTTTGCTTGCTAGTTTCATGTTTTAGGAAAGGTCCATCGGATTTATTTTGGTTAAATTTCATAATTTGGTAAAATAAAATAAAATAGTGTTCATGTATTATGGAATAAGTTTACAAATTTGTAAAAAAAATCAAGAATTCTAAAAAGTTCACGAATTTAAAAATGTTCATAAAATTTTAGAAGGTTCACGAATTTGAAAAAGGTTAACGAATTTAGAAATAATAATAATCAATATTGAAGAAAAGTTCAATTTTTTAAAAAAATCATCGGTTTTGAAAAAGTTCATCTCTTTTCAAAAGAGTTCACACAAACAAAAGGAGTTCTTTAATTTTGAAAAAAAATTGAAACCGTGCCTCTCGCGAAAGTAAAACCGTGACTCTCGCGAAAGGAAAAAACACGTTTTTCACGCAATTTTTTTTCCAACTTTTCTTTATTGAAAACCTAAGGAATACCGGTGAAAAACCAAAACATCGAAAAAAACCCATTTAAAAAGCCGAAAACGCGTGCGAAAAAATAAAAAAATAAAATCCGGATGGAGCGCCCAGAGCGCGACACGTGACGAATGCGTGAGAGTGCGCCAAATGACGCTGATCGTTGCGAAGCTTTCGAAGGAGCGGTCGTTAACTAGTTGCTCCGAGCGAAGAAGCGCCGATCCGACGCACACAGGCGTCATATAGGATTTGCCTTCGCTCAGCCTCCCTATCGATCAGCCACTGTTTTTTTTTAAACAAAAACGATCAATCATCCCTTTGCTAGTTGCTCGCTCAGTTAGTATAGTTCACTGATTTTTCTCTGCTCGTCTTTTGCTTGCTAGTTTCATGTTTTAGGAAAGGTCCATCGGATTTATTTTGGTTAAATTTCATAATTTGGTAAAATAAAATAAAATAGTGTTCATGTATTATGGAATAAGTTTACAAATTTGTAAAAAAATTCAAGAATTCTAAAAAGTTCACGAATTTAAAAATGTTCATAAAATTTTAGAAGGTTCACGAATTTGAAAAAGGTTAACGAATTTAGAAATAATAATAATCAATATTGAAGAAAAGTTCAATTTTTTAAAAAAATCATCGGTTTTGAAAAAGTTCATCTCTTTTCAAAAGAGTTCACACAAAAAAAAGAGTTCATGAATTTGTATTTTTTTATTTATTTTGGAAAAAAGTTCATGAATTTTAAAAACAATCAAGGATTTATTTTAAAAAGTTCATCGATTTTAGAAAAAAGTTCGTTTATTTGAAAATTTTCATCGACTTTGGAAAACCTATTTAGAGATTTTGAAAAAAGGTTCCCTAAATAAAGTTGCAAAAAAATGAAATAAATAATAGAATATTAGAAAAAAGTTCATTAAAATGTTAAAAGATTCACTAGAAATTTAGCAGAAAACTGAAACAATAGACGAATTTGGAAAAAAATTGTGAAATTTGAAAAAAAACACGCATTAAAAAAAGGGACCGGTCTAGCGAGCGGCTGGCTGCTCGCTGCACTTTGCGAGCGGCCGGCCTAAAATTGCAAGTTTTGGTCCCTAATAATTTATAAATAGTAATTACCTAGTGTGTGTTTTTTTGTCAGTTAGTGGATGTCTTCGTTAGTATTAAATGCGTACAACAAATGTGTACAGACTAGTCTGTGAAACACATTTATTTTCGCCTCTTAAATCTTTAAAAAGTCATATCTTTTAAACCACAAGTTGGAATTCAGATCCGTTTTCACCTTTGTATTCATCGTGACGAGATCTTCGAAATTAGATCCCGCATGGGTATGTTTCGACGAATTTTTTTTGATGCCAACTTTGGTGCTATATGATGCAACTAAAGTACTGCATTGTGCAACTAGAATACATTGCCGCGCCAACTGAGTATATGTGTGTGTAACTAGTCCTGCCAACTAAATATCAATGCGTGTGCAACTAGTGTCCTGCCAACTAAACATCAGTGTGTGTGCAACTGGACTATATTACAAGCCAACTAAGCATATGTGTGTGCAATTAGTATTCCTGTCAACTAAACATCAATATGTGTGCAACTAGACTACGTTACAAGCCAACTAAACATCAATGTGTGTGCAACTAGACTACATTACAAGCTATGACAATTCATATGCGACTATGCGGACCAGATTGTGCAACTCTATGGCCATGCATGGGCCAACTAGGACTACTATGTGTGCAACTACAACTACTGTGGATGCAGCTCCAAAAAACTGGGTTTGAAAAAAATTGCACCATGCAGTACTAAACTTGCACAAAGCAGTACTGAAGTTGCACAATATAGCGTCAAAGTTGGCATCAAAAAAATTTCGTCGAAACATACTTATGGGGGATCTAGTTTCAAAGATCTCGTCGCAAAGAATTCAACAGTGAAGGCGGATCTGAATTCCGGCGCACGGTTTGAAAGATATGGCTTTTTAAAAATTCAGAAAACCAAAATAATTGTACGTGAAGCTGTTTCTTTTAAATTGGACTAACCAATGTGAACACATTAAATACTGATAACGACATGCACTAACAGACAAAAATACAACTCATGCATGGTAAAAAAGACCGGCCGCTCGTTCTCTCCAGTTAGCGCGCGACCATTTTTTAGATTTTGGGTAAAATAAGAAACTGGCAAAAGAAGGATAAATAAAAATTAAAAAGAAAATAGAAACCATGTAGAAGCCAAAGAAAAACCGGCCAAAAGAACAAAGAAAAACAAGGGTCCTCTTTTTTGTGTTGCAAGGTGACATACAACAAAGAAGGAAAAACTACAAGCTAGCCATGTAAGTTGATCCATCCGAGGTGGTTATTGCAGTTAGTTCTGAACGTGAGGACCGTTTTTTAAAGTTTGAAGAAACAAAATAATAATGTAAAGGGGCCAAGCCCAGCCGCTGAAGGCGCCAAATAGAAAATGGCACTATTATATCAACAGAGCTACTTCTCGCTCGTTTGAGAGATGTGGCTCCGGCACACCTATTACGTGGCCCTACGCGACCGACCCAGTAATGTGGTTGCGGTCGCGAGTTTTTTTTATCTTTGTGGTTTTCTTATCAGTTTTTCATTGTTTGCAGCGCCTTTTCATTTTTTATTTCACTTCTTTCTTTCTTGGGTTTTCTTTGTTCGTCTTTCTTTGGGTTCTATTTTTTAGTTTTTATAAAACACATGTCCACATTGCTTGTACACAATGTACATTTTGCATATACATCGAGAGCATTTTTTATAGGGATCAACAATGACCGTGACCGGTGGCGATCATGGCGTCGGTGCTCCTGTAGGGATGCACCAGAGATCCGGTGCTCCTTTTTTTTTTTATCTTTTTCTTTGTTTTTTTATGTTGATTCAATGGTTTTGTGCGTCAATTTACAATGGTTTTCTAAAAATATTTTGTGTTTTTACAATTCTATTTGGTTTTTAGTTTTTTCCTTGTTCCCTTTTATTTTCCCCGTTTCTTGTTTTCGGCACATGTTTACCTTTTTCACACACATTGTACATTTTCGTATACATTAGGAACATATTTTTTACATGTTTAACATATTTTGAATAAACTAGTAATATTTGTTTCAAATATATGTCTTTATGTCTAATTTTTCAACCAATTGTACATTCTTTGTATACATCTGAAACAATTTTTGTACATGTTCAACATTTTTCAAATACATGTTTAGCATGTTTCCGGCCACATGTTTTTGAACATTTTTATGAATACATGTTAACCTTTTCCAAATACACAATGAAACTTTTTTTTGAATGACATGAAACCTTTTTTTTTGAAATGTTAACATTTTTTACATTTCTATAAATACTTTTGTAAAACATCATGAGCATATTTTTTAACGCATAATTTCGAAGAGAAGGCGATGCTTGAAGAAAAGAAGGTGAAGATCACAGCCGATGCGGAAAACACCAAAATGTTGTCCTTGAATTTGGAATCTTTGGATGCTGACACTAGAATGATCGTGCAAGTCGTCTGCTAGAAGATGTTGCAGCGGTAGAAAAATGAGTTGGAGGCGACGGAGGAGGAGGATGAGGAGGAGGCTACCTACACGGCGACAACAGCACCTTGAGCACAGAGGTTTGAATTGCCAGTTCGGCAATGCAGAAAATCTATTTTTTTTATCACGGACTGCCGGACTGATATTTTTTTGTGATCAGGCATGTAGAAACTAAGCATACTTGCCTATTTTTGGTTGTGATCGGGCATACAACCCGGCTCTGGTGTGATCCGATGCGCGCTATGTATCAGACTTTATTTAAATTTCAAATTACCCTTTACTGGCAGACATATACAAGATAACACCGGATGGTCGGCTCCGACATCCGTGTCCGTGGACTGGTCCCCCTATCTGCAGGTGGATGCGGGAGGGAATTTGCCGGTATGCCCTAAGCGAACATTTTTGCTAAAAAAAGCTAAACAATTTATTTTTTTGGAAAAAATAACAGCAGCTAAACAAACAATTATTGAAAAAGAAAGCAGCAACTAAAGGAGCAGGTTCTCTCTCTCAAGAGAAATCCAACTAAACTAACCGAGGGATATCATCTGCCAAGCGTGGCACATAGACTGGGGACACATATAACCGTGTCAGACTGTCAATGCAACACAATTACACAAGCCCCTGTTGCAGACAGACAACCAAGGCCAAGGCCATTAGGGCATGTACAATGCATAGCCTCAAGGTGATGTCTCACATGCCATGTAGGATTGGATATGACGTAAAGTAGGTTCGGATAGGGAAGCGGGATCCTCTTCAGGAGGCGGGTGCTTGAAGAGAAAAAGTGTGGTCCGGTGACAAAAGCTGAAAAGGTTAGAGTAAAAAGTAGAGATGCATATGTACTAAAGTCTTTATTTTCTATTTTTTAATGATGCCTACTAATGGTAGCTTGCATTGGGAAAAAAAATAGATGTAAATGCCTCAAATTATTTTTTATCATAAGGCATATGTAACCATATGCCACCATTGTACATGCCCTTATTACTCTACAAGATGCTCACTCCGTCGTTGGTTAGATGACGTGGCAAGAGACAGCCAAGGCCACTGTTGCTCTTTCTTACTGGAAAAAGAACTGTTGTTGCGTTTCAGGTGCACGCTTTCTTGCCAACCAAATTAACCACGATTCTTTACAAACTAGAACAGGGTACTCCAAGAAGCTCAGTAGCGTTGTAACTCAAGCAAATTTGCCTTGGAGGTTCACCGCAGCCATCAACACGCAGTTCGCCCGTGGCAGATCGAGGCGACGTAGATGTTCTTTGCCCGTTGCTCCTGAAATATTGGCGTTCATAAGTGAGGTCCACGCATGTATTGTAAAATAAGAAGACACAACCTAAGTATAGGCAATTTATTTGGTTGCAAGGTGGGTACTCTTTCGTTTTCTCGTGTTGGGTTAAATCCCTCGTGTCAAGGTATGTCGGCAACCCAATATCAGCCCATAAGTCCAACATACATGAACCATTGATCTTTGTTGTATTCAATCGTTGTGAGTGCTTCCTAGTGAAGTGAAAAAAAGAAAAAAATTCTAGTCACACCACCCAGCTGGTGGTGGCTGCCACTGCAAGAGTGAGAGGGAGTACACAACAATAACACAACCCGCAAGAGAGAAGAATAAGAAGGAAAGAGGTTCCGTACAGATTTGCTGCATCTGAATAGACGGTGTTCAATATGGTATTGAAGGTTCAAATGTACTTGTATTGGCACCAAATTTGGTGAGCTCGTTCCTTATTTTGAGTTCTCTGATATCGTTAGCTGGTTGGAGGATTTGGTCAGCGGAGAATCTCATTGTCTTGGTGCTAAGGATTACTCTAATGGTAGGTTGGAGGAAGAAATCTACATGGAACCGTCGAAGGGGTTCCTTATGAAAGGCAAAGCAGGTTACCTATGAGGGGGAATGGTGTCATGGCAAAGCAGGTTGCCAAAGAGTGTGGCATTGAATACAACTGAAGCTGAATTTATTGTAGCAACAGAGCTATAAAACGATTGGGGCAAAACAAGTATGTATTGTTTTGTGACAACAAAACATCATCCACTTGAGAGTAAAAATGCGAGCTTTCATTCAAGGTCCAAGTATATTGAAGTCCGTTATCATTTGATTTGAGTGTCCAGATTTGTTGCATCTGCCTAGACAGTGTTAAGCTGGTGACTCGAGGCTTAAATGTGCTTGGATTGGCACCAAACTTTGTAAATTGGTGACAAATGTCCGCCTGGCTCCATTTGGTGCGTAAATTGAAATCGGTCAATCCAACACAAACGTTTGATATATTTAGATAGAAGTTAAATACTAGTGGTGTATTCACCTTTAAGTCTATGTATGCGGACCTTTATCAAGCCTGTTTTCCGCGGAATCACATCTGGAAGACCAAAGTTCGATTAAAACTAAAGTGTCCACGTGGTTTCTACAAAGGAAGTGATTCTCGCTAAAGATAATTTGGCAAACAAAAACTGATAGAGATGTCAAAAATCTTGTTTCTTGTTTTTGTGATCAAGAGGAAACAATTTACCATCATTTTCTCTCTTGCCCGTTTGCCCCTTTGATCTGACGTGCGGTGCTTGCACCATGTAACTTGCCCCCACCAACAAGTACCACAATTTTGTTTGGGAATTGGCTGGTTGGTATTCACAAAAATCTTAAGGGACAAATCTGAGCGTGAGTTTGTGCCTTATTATGGATAATTTGAACTTGCCAGAATGACTATTTTTAACACAATCAATTGCTCCTGATTTTTTGCAGATTATCTACAGGGTCACCACGTTGATCCGTACTTTGTCATTACTTTAGTGTGTGGACGCGCTCCCGGGCATATGACTTTTGGGTGCAGCCGTTTGAGACACTAGCACGGGGCTTATTCAACCGGTTTGGCTGGTTATGTGACTGAGTCATGTAATCTTTTTTCTGACCGATTATGTTCTTGTATTTTAGTATTTTTGGTCTTGTGGGGCTCTTTTGAATATTTGACATCTTTTAGTAAAGATAATAGTGTGCATCATATGGATGCAGAGGCCGGGTTATCCCCTTTATATATAAAAAAAGTGAACAGGTCATCAGATTTGGAGACCAATTCAGAGCTAGCAAAGTATGCAGGGGTACCTTTATAGCCTTGCAAGGGAAAGCAGAAGTTAGAAGTGTTTCGTCCATCGGTTTCTTCTTGGGCTTCTTGGCCCTGCTCATGATAAAAGCGGCCTGGTCAGGCGTTGCTGCACATGAGGTTATTCTGTAACCGGCGTCATACTGCCGATGGAGTCCTTTACTTGGATACAGGAAATCTAACTCAACAACCTGCAAGGTGCAAGATAGATTCAGTTTTGCCACTTGCCATGCGGCAATGCCACATTGATCGCATTAATTCATCGCGGATGAAACTATAACATGAGGAACCACCAAATTCATGAAAATGATTTATCGCAAAGGAGTGCAGGCAGAGTTTTTTAACCTGGTAGGAGTATCCTGCATTCCTCGACATGACAACACCCCAACGACTCCCAGCAGTGCCCATAGATGTTACATGAAAACCTTCTTTCCACTTTTTACTAATCCACATGTACTGTTAGGGCTGCTGTTCACTAGTGGAGGCTGGCTTGGTTTAGTCCCACCTCGCTTACGGGAGAAGGCCATGACCAACTTATAAGGGAGAGTATCCCTCCTCCTTTCAGTCCGGGCTTTTGGGATGGAGTGGGCTCTCCGCTGAATGTTGGCCCATGTGCGCATAAACGTCGAGAACGTAAGTAGAGTGTGGGTTAGATCGAGTTGGACGCTAACATCTGGTATCAGAGTCAGCATCGCCATGCCTTCCTGAGGGGCTTCTCAGGGGGATGGGATGTTAGGGCTGCTGTCCACTAGTGGAGCCTGGCTTGGTTTAGTCCCACCTCGCTGGGAGGAGGCCATGACCAACTTATAAGGGAGAGTATCCCTCCTCCTTTCAGTCCGGGCTTTTGGGATGGAGTGGGCTCTCCGCTGAATGTTGGCCCATGTGCGCATAAACGTCCAGAACGTAAGTAGAGTGTGGGCTAGATCGAGTTGGACGCTAACATTTGGTATCAGAGCCAGCATCGCCATGTTGGGGAACGTAGCAGAAATTCAAAATTTTCTACGCATCACCAAGATCAATCTATGGAGTAATCTAGCAACGAGGGGAAGGAGAGTGCATCTACATACCCTTGTAGATCGCTAAGTGGAAGCGTTCAAGTGAACGGGGTTGATGGAGTCGTACTCGTCGTGATCCAAATCACCGATGATCCTAGTGCCGAACGGACGGCACCTCCGTGTTCAACACACGTACAGCCCGGTGACGTCTCCTACACCTTGATCCAGCAAGCGAAGAAGGAGAGGTTGGGGAAGACTCTGTCCAGCAGCAGCACGACGGCGTGGTGGTGGTGGAGGAGCGCGGGACTCCAGCAGGGCTTCGCCAAGCACTACGAGAGACGATGAGGGAGAGGGGTAGGGCTGCGCCAATAGGGAGATTGAATCACATGTGTTGGGCAGCCCCAAACCTCAAGTATATATAGGGGAAGGGGAGGGGCTGCGCCTCCACCTAGGGTTCCCTCCCTAGGGGTGGCGGCAGCCCCCAGATCCCATCTGGGGTGGCGGCCAAGTGGAGGGGAAGAGGGAGGCGCACCAGGCATGGGCCTTAGGGCCCATCTGCCCTTAGGGTTTGCCCCCTCTTCCCCTTAGGCGCATGGGCCTTGGTGGGGAGGCGCCCCGGCCCACTTAGGTGCTGGTCCCTTTCCACTATTGGCCCATGTAGGCCTCCGGGGCTGGTGGCCCCACCTGGTGGACCCCCGGACCCCTCCGGTGATGCCCAGAACACTTCCGGTGGCCAAAACCATACTTCCTATATATTAATCTTTACCTCCGAACCATTCCGGAACTCCTCGTGACGTCCGGGATCTCATCCGGGACTCCGAACAACATTCGGTAACCGCGTACATACTTTCCCTATAATCCTAGCATCATCGAACCTTAAGTGTGTAGACCCTACGGGTTCGTGAGTCATGCAGACATGGCCGAGACAACTCTCCGGTCAATAACCAACAGCGGGATCTGGATACCCATGTTGGCTCCCACATGCTCCACGATGATCTCATCGGTTGAACCACGATGTCAAGGACTTAAACAATCCCGTATACAATTCCCTTTGTCTAGCGGTACGATACTTGCCTGAGATTCGATCGTCGGTATCCCGATACCTTGTTCAATCTCGTTACCGGCAAGTCTCTTTACTCGTTCCGTAACACATCATCCCGTGATCAACTCCTTGGTCACATTGTGCACATTATGATGATGTCCTACCGAGTGGGCCCAGAGATACCTCTCCGTTTACACGGAGTGACAAATCCCAGTCTCGATTCGTGCCAACCCAACAGACACTTTCGGAGATACCTGTAGTGAACCTTTATAGCCACCCAGTTACGTTGTGACGTTTGGCACACCCAAAGCACCCCTACGGTATCCGGGAGTTGCACAATCTCATGTTCTAAGGAAATGATACTTGACATTAGAAAAGCTTTAGCATACGAACTACACGATCTTTGTGCTAGGCTTAGGATTGGGTCTTGTCCATCACATCATTCTCCTAATGATGTGATCCCGTTATCAACGACATCCAATGTCCATGGTCAGGAAACCATAACCATCTATTGATCAACGAGCTAGTCAACTAGAGGCTTACTAGGGACATGGTGTTGTCTATGTATCCACACATGTATTTGAGTTTCCTATCAATACAATTCTAGCATGGATAATAAACGATTATCATGAACAAGGAAATATAATAATAACCAATTTATTATTGCCTCTAGGGCATATTTCCAACAGTCTCCCACTTGCACTAGAGTCAATAATCCAGTTCACATCGCTATGTGATTAACACTCAAGGTCACATCCTCATGTGACTAACACCCAAAGAATTCTGGGTTTGATCATGTTATGCTTGTGAGAGAGGTTTTAGTCAACGGGTCTGCAACATTCAGATCCGTATGTACTTCGCAAATCTCTATGTCATCTTGTAGATGCAGCTACTACGCTATATTTGGAGCCATTTCAAATAACTGTTCTACTTGGAGCTATTCTAAATTGTTGCTCCATTATACGTATCCGGTATCTCTACTCAGAGCTATCCGGATAGGTGTTAAGCTTGCATCGACGTAACTCTTTACGTCGAACTCTTTATCACCTCCATAACCGAGAAACATATCCTTATTCCTCTAAGGATAATTTTGACCGCTATCTGGTGATCCAGTCCTAGATCACCTTTGTACCCTCTTGCCAGACATGTGGCAAGGCACACATCAGGTGCGGTACTCAGCATGGCATACCGTATAGAGCCTATGACAAAAGCATAGGGGACGACCTTCGTCCTTCCTCTTTCTTCTGCCGTGGTCAAGCTTTGAGTCTTACTCAACTTCACACCTTACAACTCAGGTAAGAACCCCTTCTTTGACTGGTCTATTTTGAACTCCTTCAAAAACATGTGAAGGTGTGTGTTCTTTGAAAGTATCATCAGGTGTCTTGATCTATTTCTATAGATCCTGATGCCCAATATGTAAGCAGCTTTATCCAGGTCTTCCTTTGAAAATCACTCTTCAAACAACCGTTTATGCTTTCCAGAAATTCTACATCATTTCGGATCAACAATATGTCATCCACATATACTTATCAGAAATGTTGTAGTGCTCCCACTCACTTTCTTGTAAATACAAGTTTCTAGCAAACATTGTATAAACCTAAAAGCTTTGATCACTCCATCAAAGCATGTATTCCTACTCCGAGATGCTTGCTCTAGTCCATAGAAGGATTGCTGGAGCAAGCATACCTTTTAGCATCCTTAGGATCGACAAAACCTTTTATTGTATCACATACAAACTTTTCTTACGGAAACTGGTAAGAAAACTTGTTTTGGCATCCATCTTTCAGATTTCATAATCAAAAAATATAGCTAATGCTAACATGATTCCGACAGACTTAAGCATCGCTACGGTGAGAAATTCTCATCGTAGTCAACTCCTTGAACTTGTGAAAAGACTCTTTCCCACAAGTCGCACTTCATAGACGGTAACATTACCGTCCATGTCCGTCTTCTTCTTAAAGATCCATTTATTCTCAATGGCTTGCCGATCAACGGGAAAGTCCACCAAAGTCCATACTTTGTTCTGATACATGGATCCTATCTCGGATTTCATGGCTTCTAACCATTTGTCGGAATACGGGCCCACCATCGCTTCTCCATAGCTCGTAGGTTCATTGTTGTCTAACAACATGATATCTAAGACAGGATTACCGTACCACTTAGGAGTAGTACATATCCATGTCGACCTACGAGGTTCGATAGCAACTTGATCCGAAGCTTCATGATCACTATCATTAACTTCCTCTTCAACAGACGTAGGCGCCACAGAAAACATCTTTCTGTGTTGCATCACTCTCTGGTTGAAGTAAAGGTTCGACAACCTCATCAAGTTCTATCTTCCTCCCACTCAATTCTTTCGAGAGAAACTCCTTCTCGAGAAAGGACCCGTTCTTAGTGACAAACAATTTGCCCTCGGATCTGAGATGGAAGGTATACCCTACTGTCACCTTTGGGTATCCTATGAAGATGTGTTTGCCCGCTTTGGGTTCAAGCTTTTTTGGCTGAAGCCTTAAGCATCGCAGCCCCAAACATTAAGAAGCGACAACTTTGGTTTCTTGCCAAACCAATGTTCATACGATGTCGTCTCAACGGACTTAGATGGTGTCCTATGTAAAGTGAATGCAGCTGTCTCTAACACATAACCTCAAAATGAAAACGGTAGATCGGTAAGAGACATCATAGATCGCACCATATCTTATAAGGTTCAATTACGACGTCTGGACACACCATTACGCTGTGGTGTTCCAGGTGGCTTCAACTGCGAAACAATTCACAATGTCTTAAGTGTTTGCCAAACTCATAACTCAGAAATTCTCATTGATCAGATCATAGGAATTTGATCTTCTTGTTATGATGATTCTTAACTTCACTCTAAAATCGCTTGAACTTTTCAAACGTTTCAGACTTGTGCTTCATTAAGTAAATATACCTATATCTACTCAAATTGTCAGTGAAGATGAGAAAATAGCGATATCCACCGCACGCTTCAATTCTCATTAGATCACACGCATCAGCATGTATGATTTCCAACAAGTCACTTGCCCGTTTCATTGTACCTGAAAACGGGGTCTTAGTCATCCTGTCCATGAGGCATGGCTCGCATGTGTCAAGTGATTCAAAATCAAGTGACTCCAAACATCCATCAATATGGAGTTTCTTCATGCATCTTACGCCAATATGACCTAAGCGGCAGTGCCACAAGAAAGTGGTACTATCATTATTAACTCTACATCTTTTGGCGTGAACATGTGTATTACCATGACCGAGATTCAATGAACCATTCACATAGGGTGCATGACCATGAAAGGTATTATTCATGTAAACAAAATAACCATTATTCTCTAATTTAAATGAATAACCGTATTGCAATGAACATGATCTAATCATATTCATGCTCAACGTAGACACCTGATTACTAATCTCGAAGGCAGACGGAGCGTGCGATGGTGATCTCATCGATCTTTGGAAACACTTCCAACACACATCGTCACCTCGCCCTTAGCCAGTCTCCGTTTAGTCCGTAGCTTTTGCTTCAAGTCACCAATAATAGTAACTGAACCGGTATCCAATACCCAGGTGCTACCAGGAGTACTAGTGAGGTACACATTAATAACACGTATATACTTTGTTGAAGTTGCCAACCTTCTTATCTACCATGCATTTGGGGTAATTCCGCTACAAGTGACCGTTCCCCTTACAATAGAAGCACTTAGTCTCGGGTTTGGGTTCAACCTTGGGTTCCTTCACTAGAGTGGCAACTGGTTTTCCATCCATGAAGTTTCCCTTCTAGCCCTTGCCCTTCTTGAAACCAGTGGTCTTGTTAAACCATCAACACTTGATGCTCCTTCTTTGATTTCTACCTTTTGCGGTCTTAAGCACCGCGAATAGCTCCAGGATCAACTCCATCCCTTGCATGTCATAGTTCATCACGAAGATCTAGTAGCTTAGTGATAGTGGCTAGAGAACTCTATTAATCACTATCTTATCTGGAAGTTTAACTCCCACTTGATTTAAGTGATTGTAGCACCCAGACATTCTGAGCACATGCTCACTTCTCCTCCATCTTGTTGGCAAAAGAACTTGTCAAAGGTCTCATACCTCTCAACACGGGCATGAGCCTGAAATCCCAATTTCAGTTCTTGGAACATCTCATATGTTCTATGGCGTTCAAAACGTCATTGGAATCCCGATTCTAAGCCGTAAAGTATGGTGCACTAAACTATCAAGTAGTCATCAGGATGTGTCTGTCAGGTGTTCACAACATCCACAGACGATGTTGTAGGGGTTTGCACATCGAGCAGTGCATCAAAGACGTAAGCCTTCTGTGTAGCAGTGAGGACACTCCTCGGACTACGGACCTAGTCCACATCAGTGCTTACAATATCTTTCAACTTGGTCTTTCTCTAGGAACGTATTGAAACAGGGAGCTACAACGTGAGCTATTTATCTACAACATATTTGCAAAGACAATTTAGACTATGTTCATGATAATTGAGTTCATCTAATCAAATTATTTAATGAACTCCCACTCAGATAGACATCCCTCTAGTCATCTAAGTGAAACATGATCCGAATCGACTAGGCCGTGTTCGATCATCACGTGAGACGGACTAGTCATCAACGGTGAACATCTCATGTTGATCGTATCTTCTATACGACTCATGTTCGACCTTTCGGTCTTCCGTGTTCCGAGGCCATGTCTGTACATGCTAGGCTCGTCAAGTCAACCTAAGTATTTCGCATGTGTCCCGAGGCCATGTCTGTACATGCTAGGCTCGTCAACACCCGTTGTATTCGAACGTTAGAATCCATCACACCCGATCATCACGTGGTGCTTCGAAACAACGAACCTTCGCAACGGTGCATAGTTAGGGGGAACACTTTTCTTGAAATTTTACTGAGGGATCATCTTATTTAAGCTACCGTCGTTCTAAGCAAATAAGATGTAGAACATTATAAACATCACATGCAATCAAATAGTGACATGATATGGCCAATATCATTTTGCTCCTTTTGATCTCCATCTTCGGGGCTCCATGATCATCGTTGTCACCGGCATGACACCATGATCTCCATAATCATGATCTCCATCATCGTGTCTTCTTGAAGTTGTCTCGTCATCTATTACTTCTACTACTATGGCTAAAGTAAAGTAATTACATGACGTTTATGTTGACATGCAGGTCATAAATAAATTAAGACAACTCCTATGGCTCTTGCCGGTTGTCATACTCATCGACATGCAAGTCGTGATTCCTATTACAAGAACATGATCAATCTCATACATCACATATATCATTCATCACATCCTTTTGGCCATATCACATCACAAGGCATATGCTGCAAAAACAAGTTAGACGTCCTCTAATTGTTGCTGCAAGTTTTTACGTGGCTGCTATAGGTTTCTAGCAAGAATGTTTCTTACCTACGCGAAAACCACAACGTGATATGCCAATTTCTATTTACCCTTCATAAGGACCCTTTTCATCGAATCCGATCCGACTAAAGTGGGAGAGACAGACACCCGTGTTGGGGAACGTAGTAATTTCAAAAAATTTCCTACGCACACACAAGATCATGGTGATGCATAGCAACGAGAGGGGAGAGTGTTGTCTACGTACCATCGTAGACCGAAGCGGAAGCGTTGACGCAACATAGAGGAAGTAGTCGTACGTCTTCCCGATCCGACCGATCCAAGCACCGTTACTCCGGCACCTCCGAGTTCTTAGCACACGTACAGCTCGATGACGCTCCCCGGACTCCGATCCAGCAAAGCTTCGGGGATGAGTTCCGTCAGCACAACGGCATGGTGACGATGATGATGTTCTACCGACGCAGGGCTTCGCCTAAGCACTGCAATGATATGACCGAGGTGGAATATGGTGGAAGGGGTCACCGCACACGGCTAAGGAACGATCACGAAGATTAACTTGTGTGTTCTAGGGTGCCCCCTGCCTCCGTATATAAAGGATCCAAGGGGGGGTGCGGCGACCCTAGAGGAGGCGCGTAGGAGGAGTCCTACTCCTACCGGGAGTAGGACTCCCCTCCCTTTCCTTGTCCAGGTAGGAGAGGTGGAAGAAGAGAAGGAAAAGGGGGGGCGCCGCCCCTCCCTCCTTGTCCAATTCGGACTAGGGGGAGAGGGGGCGCGCGGCCTGCCCTGGCAGCCCTTCCTCTTCTCCACTTTAGGCCCATGAGGCCCATTAACCCCCCGGGGGTTTCCGGTAACCCCCCGGTGCTCCGGTTTTTATCCGGAACAGTTCTGGTGTCCGAATATAGTCGTCCAATATATCAATCTTTATTTCTCGACCATTTCGAGACTCCTCGTCATGTCCTTGATCACATCCGGGACTCCGAACTAACTTTGGTACATCAAAATGCATAAACTCATAATAACTGTCATCGTAACGTTAAGCGTGCGGACCCTACGGTTCGAGAACAATGTAGACATGACTGAGACAAATCTCCGGTCAATAACCAACAGCGGGACCTGGATGCCCATATTGGCTCCTACATATTCTACGAAGATCTTTATCGGTCAGACCGCATAACAACATACGTTGTTCCCTTTGTCATCGGTATGTTACTTGCCCGAGATTCGATCGTCGATATCCAATACCTAGTTCAATCTCATTACCGAAAAGTCTCTTTACTCATTCTGTAATGCATCATATCGCAACTAACTCATTAGTTGCAATGCTTGCAAGGCTTATGTGATGTGCATTACCGAGAGGGCCCAGAGATACCTCTCCGACAATCGGAGTGACAAATCCTAATCTCGAAATACGCCAACCCAACATGTACCTTTGGAGACACCTGTAGAGCACCTTTATAATCACCCATTTACGTTGTGATGTTTGGTAGCACACAAAGTGTTCCTCCGGCAGACGGGAGTTGCATAATCTCATAGTCATAGGAACATGTATAAGTCATGAAGAAAGCAATAGCAACATACTAAACGATCGGGTGCTAAGCTAATGGAATGGGTCATGTCAATCAGATCATTCACCTAATGATGTGATCTCGTTAATCAAATAACAACTCTTTGTTTATGGTTAGGAAACATAACCATCTTTGATTTAACGAGCTAGTCAAGTAGAGGCATACTAGTGACACTCTGTTTGTCTATGTATTCACACATGTATTATGTTTCTGGTTAATACAATTCTAGCATGAATAGTAAACATTTATCATGATATAAGGAAATAAATAATAACTTTATTATTGCCTCTAGGGCATATTTCCTTCAGTCTCCCACTTGCACTAGAGTCAATAATCTAGATTACACTGTAATGATTCTAACACCCATGGAGCCTTGGTGCTGATCATGTTTTGCTCGTGGAAGAGGCTTAGTCAATGGGTCTGCAACATTCAGATCCGTATGTATCTTGCAAATCTCTATGTCTCCCACCTGGACTAGATCCCGGATGGAAGTGAAGCGTCTCTTGATGTGCTTGGTTCTCTTGTGAAATCTGGATTCCTTTGCCAAGGCAATTGCACCAGTATTGTCACAAAAGATTTTCATTGGACCCGATGCACTAGGTATGACACCTAGATTGGATATGAACTCCTTCATCCAAACTCCTTCATTTGCTGCTTCCGAAGCAGCTATGTACTCCGCTTCACATGTAGATCCCGCCACAACGCTTTGTTTAGAACTGCACCAACTGACAGCTCCACCGTTTAATGTAAACACGTATCCGGTTTGCGATTTAGAATCGTCCGGATCAATGTCAAAGCTTGCATCAACGTAACCGTTTACGATGAGCTCTTTGTCACCTCCATATACGAGAAACATATCCTTAGTCCTTTTCAGATACTTCAGGATGTTCTTGACCGCTGTCCAGTGATCCACTCCTGGATTACTTTGGTACCTCCCTGCTAGATTTATAGCAAGGCACACATCAGGTCTAGTACACAACATTGCATACATGATAGATCCTATGGCTGAAGCATAGGGAACATCTTTCATTTTCTCTCTATCTTCTGTAGTGGTCGGGCATTGAGTCTGACTCAACTTCACACCTTGTAACACAGGCAAGAACCCTTTCTTTGCTTGATCCATTTTGAACTTCTTCAAAATCTTGTCAAGGTATGTGCTCTGTGAAAGTCCAATTAAGCGTCTTGATCTATCTCTATAGATCTTTATTCCTAATATGTAAGCAGCTTCACCAAGGTCTTTCATTGAAAAACTTTTATTCAAGTATCCCTTTATGCTATCCAGAAATTCTATATCATTTCCAATCAGTAATATGTCATCCACATATAATATCAGAAATGCTACAGAGCTCCCACTCACTTTCTTGTAAATACAGGCTTCTCCGAAAGTCTGTATAAAACCAAATGCTTTGATCACACTATCAAAGCGTTTATTCCAACTCCGAGAGGCTTGCACCAGTCCATAAATGGATCGCTGGAGCTTGCACACTTTGTTAGCTCCCTTTGGATCGACAAAACCTTCCGGTTGCATCATATACAACTCTTCTTCCAGAAATCCATTCAGGAATGCAGTTTTGACATCCATCTGCCAAATTTCATAATCATAAAATGCGGCAATTGCTAACATGATTCGGACAGACTTAAGCATCGCTACGGGTGAGAAGGTCTCATCGTAGTCAATCCCTTGAACTTGTCGAAAACCTTTTGCGACAAGTCGAGCTTTGTAGACAGTAACATTACCGTCAGCGTCAGTCTTCTTCTTGAAGATCCATTTATTCTCAATTGCTTGCCGACCATCGGGAAAGTCAAGCAAAGTCCAGACTTTGTTCTCATACATGGATCCCATCTCAGATTTCATGGCTTCAAGCCATTTTGCGGAATCTGGGCTCACCATTGCTTCTTCATAGTTCGTAGGTTCATCATGATCTAGTAGCATGACTTCTAGAACAGGATTACCGTACCACTCTGGTGCGGATCTTACTCTGGTTGATCTACGAGGTTCAGTAGTATCTTGTTCTGAAGTTTCATGATCATTATCATTAGCTTCCTCACTAATTGGTGTAGGTGTCACAGAAACAGGTTTCTGTGATGTACTACTTTCCAATAAGGGAGCAGGTACAGTTACCTCGTAGTTCTACTTTCCTCCCACTCACTTCTTTCGAGAGAAACTCCTTCTCTAGAAAGGATCCATTCTTAGCAACGAATGTCTTGCCTTCGGATCTGTGATAGAAGGTGTACCCAACAGTCTCCTTTGGGTATCCTATGAAGACACATTTCTCCGATTTGGGTTCGAGCTTATCAGGTTGAAGCTTTTTCACATAAGCATCGCAGCCCCAAACTTTAAGAAACGACAACTTTGGTTTCTTGCCAAACCATAGTTCATAAGGCGTCGTCTCAACGGATTTTGATGGTGCCCTATTTAACGTGAATGCGGCCGTCTCTAAAGCATAACCCCAAAACGATAGCGGTAAATCAGTAAGAGACATCATAGATCGCACCATATCTAGTAAAGTACGATTACGACGTTCGGACACACCATTACGCTGTGGTGTTCCGGGTGGCGTGAGTTGCGAAACTATTCCGCATTGTTTCAAATGTACACCAAACTCGTAACTCAAATATTCTCCTCCACGATCAGATCGTAGAAACTTTATTTTCTTGTTACGATGATTTTCAACTTCACTCTGAAATTCTTTGAACTTTTCAAATGTTTCAGACTTGTGTTTCATTAAGTAGATATACCCATATCTGCTTAAGTCATCTGTGAAGGTGAGAAAATAACGATATCCGCCACGAGCCTCAATATTCATCGGACCACATACATCGGTATGTATGATTTCCAACAAATCTGTTGCTCTCTCCATAGTACCGGAGAATGGTATTTTAGTCATCTTGCCCATGAGGCACGGTTCGCAAGTACCAAGTGATTCATAATCAAGTGGTTCCAAAAGTCCATCAGTATGGAGTTTCTTCATGCGTTTTATACCGATATGACCTAAATGGCAGTGCCACAAATAAGTTGCACTATCATTATCAACTCTGCATCTTTTGGCTTCAACATTATGAATATGTGTGTTACTACTATCGAGATTCATCAAAAATAGACCACTCTTCAAAGGTGCATGACCATAAAAGATATTACTCATATAAATAGAACAACCATTATTCTCTGATTTAAATGAATAACCATCTCGCATCAAACAAGATCCAGATATAATGTTCATGCTCAACGCTGGCACCAAATAACAATTATTTAGGTCTAATACTAATCCCGAAGGTAGATGTAGAGGTAGCGTGCCGACCGCGATCACATCGACTTTGGAACCATTTCCCACGCGCATCGTCACCTCGTCCTTTGCCAGTGTTCACTTAATCTGTAGTCCCTGTTTCAAGTTGCAAATATTAGCAACAGAACCAGTATCAAATACCCAGGTGCTACTGCGAGCTCTAGTAAGGTACACATCAATAACATGTATATCACATATACCTTTGTTCACTTTGCCATCCTTCTTATCCGCCAAATACTTGGGGCAGTTCCGCTTCCAGTGACCAGTCTGCTTGTAATAGAAGCACTCAGTTTCAGGCTTAGGTTCAGGTTTGGGTTTCTTCTCTTGAGTAGCAACTTGCTTGCCGTTCTTTTTGAAGTTCCCCTTCTTCTTCCCTTTGCCCTTTTTCTTGAAACTAGTGGTCTTGTTGACCATCAACACTTGATGCTCCTTCTTGATTTCTACCTCCGCAGCTTTCAGCATTGCGAAGAGCTCGGGAATAGTCTTGTTCATCCCTTGCATATTATAGTTCATCACGAAGCTCTTGTAGCTTGGTGGCAGTGATTGAAGAATTCTGTCAATGACGCAATCATCTGGGAGATTAACTCCCAATTGAATCAAGTGATTATTATACCCAGACATTTTGAGTATATGCTCACTGACAAAACTTTTCTCCTCCATCTTGCAGCTATAGAACTTATTGGAGACTTCATATCTCTCAATCCGGGAATTTGCTTGAAATATTAACTTCAACTCCTGAAACATCTCATATGCTCCATGACGTCCAAAACGTCGTTGAAGTCCCGATTCTAAGCCGTAAAGCATGGCACACTGAACTATCGAGTAGTCATCAGCTTTGCTCTGCCAGACATTCATAACATCCGGCGTTGCTCCTGCAGCAGGCCTGGCACCCAGCGGTGCTTCCAGGACGTAATTCTTCTGTGCAGCAATGAGGATAATCCTCAAGTTACGGACCCAGTCCGTGTAATTGCTACCATCATCTTTCAACTTTGCTTTCTCAAGGAACGCATTAAAATTCAACGGAACAACAGCACGGGCCATCTATCTACAATCAAACATACATAAGCAAGATACTATCAGGTACTAAGTTCATGATAAATTTAAGTTCAATTAATCAAATTACTTAAAGAACTCCCACTTAGATAGACATCCCTCTAATCATCTAAGTGATCACGTGATCCAAATCAACTAAACCATAACCGATCATCACGTGAAATGGAGTAGTTTTCAATGGTGAACATCGCTATGTTGATCATATCTACTATATGATTCACGCTCGATCTTTCGATCTCAGTGTTCCGAGGCCATATCTGCATATGCTAGGCTCGTCAAGTTTAACCTGAGTATTCTGCGTGTGCAAAACTGGCTTGCACCCATTGTAGATGGACGTAGAGCTTATCACACCCGATCATCACGTGGTGTCTGGGCACGACGAACTTTGGCAACGGTGCATACTCAGGGAGAACACTTTTATCTTGATAATTTAGTGAGAGATCATCTTATAATGCTACCGTCAATCAAAGCAAGATAAGATGCATAAAAGATTAACATCACATGCAATCAATATAAGTGATATGATATGGCCATCATCATCTTGTGCCTGTGATCTCCATCTCCGAAGCACCGTCATGATTACCATCGTCACCGGCACGACACCTTGATCTCCATCGTAGTATCGTTGTCGTCTCGCCAATCTTATGCTTCCACGACTATCGCTACCGCTTAGTGATAAAGTAAAGCATTACAGCGCGATTGCATTGCATACAATAAAGCGACAACCATATGGCTCCTGCCAGTTGCCGATAACTCGGTTACAAAACATGATCATATCATACAATAAAATTTAGCATCATGTCTTGACCATATCACATCACAACATGCCCTGCAAAAACAAGTTAGACGTCCTCTACTTTGTTGTTGCAAGTTTTACGTGGCTGCTATGGGCTTAAGCAAGAACCAATCTTACCTACGCATCAAAACCACAACGATAGTTTATCAAGTTGGTGCTGTTTTAACCTTCGCAAGGACCGGGCGTAGCCACACTCAATTCAACTAAAGTTGGAGAAACTGTCACCCGCAAGCCACCTATGTGCAAAGCACGCCGGGAGAACCGGTCTCGCGTAAGCGTACGCGTAATGTCGGTCCGGGCCGCTTCGTCCAACAATACCGCCGAACCAAAGTATGACATGCTGGTAAGCAGTATGACTTATATCGCCCACAACTCACTTGTGTTCTACTCGTGCATATAACATCAACACATAAAACCTGGCTCTGATACCACTGTTGGGGAACGTAGTAATTTCAAAAAATTTCCTACGCACACACAAGATCATGGTGATGCATAGCAATGAGAGGGGAGAGTGTTGTCTACGTACCATCGTAGACCGAAGCGGAAGCGTTGACGCAACATAGAGGAAGTAGTCGTACGTCTTCCCGATCCGACCGATCCAAGCACCGTTACTCCGGCACCTCCGAGTTCTTAGCACACGTACAGCTCGATGACGCTCCCCGGGCTCCGATCCAGCAAAGCTTCGGGGATGAGTTCCGTCAGCACAACGGCGTGGTGACGATGATGATGTTCTACCGACGCAGGGCTTCGCCTAAGCACTGCAACGATATGACCGAGGTGGAATATGGTGGAAGGGGGCACCGCACACGGCTAAGGAACGATCACGAAGATTAACTTGTGTGTTCTATGGTGCCCCCTGCCTCCGTATATAAAGGATCCAAGGGGGGGTGCGGCCGGCCCTAGAGGAGGCGCGTAGGAGGACTCCTACTCCACCGGGAGTAGGACTCCCCTCCCTTTCCTTGTCCAAGTAGGAGAGGTGGAAGAAGAGAAGGAAAAGGGGGGGCGCCGCCCCTCCCTCCTTGTCCAATTCAGACTAGGGGGAGAGGGGGCGCGCGGCCTGCCCTGGCAGCCCCTTCCTCTTCTCCATTTTAGGCCCATGAGGCCCATTAACCCCCCGGGGGTTTCCGGTAACCCCCCGGTGCTCCGGTTTTTATCCGAAACTTCTCCGGAACACTTCCGGTGTCCGAATATAGTCGTCCAATATATCAATCTTTATGTCTCGACCATTTCGAGACTCCTCGTCATGTCCTTGATCACATCCGGGACTCCGAACTAACTTCGGTACATCAAAATGCATAAACTCATAATAACTGTCATCGTAACGTTAAGCGTGCGGACCCTACAGTTCGAGAACAATGTAGACATGACTGAGACAAATCTTCGGTCAATAACCAACAGCGGGACCTGGATGCCCATATTGGCTCCTACATATTCTACGAAGATCTTTATCGGTCAGACCGCATAACAACATACGTTGTTCCCTTTGTCATCGGTATGTTACTTGCCCGAGATTCGATCGTCGGTATCCAATACCTAGTTCAATCTCGTTACCGTCAAGTCTCTTTACTCGTTCTGTAATGCATCATCTCGCAACTAACTCATTAGTTGCAATGCTTGCAAGGCTTATGTGATGTGCATTACCGAGAGGGCCCAGAGATACCTCTCCGACAATCGGAGTGACAAATCCTAATCTCGAAATACGCCAACCCAACATGTACCTTTGGAGACACCTGTAGAGCACCTTTATAATCACCCATTTACGTTGTGACGTTTGGTAGCACACAAAGTGTTCCTTCGGCAGACGGGAGTTGCGTAATCTCATAGTCATAGGAACATGTATAAGTCATGAAGAAAGCAATAGCAACATACTAAACGATCGGGTGCTAAGCTAATGGAATGGGTCATGTCAATCAGATCATTCACCTAATGATGTGATCTCGTTAATCAAATAACAACTCTTTGTTTATGGTTAGGAAACATAACCATCTTTGATTTAACGAGCTAGTCAAGTAGAGGCATACTAGTGACACTCTGTTTGTCTATGTATTCACACATGTATTATGTTTCCGGTTAATACAATTCTAGCATGAATAATAAACATTTATCATGATATAAGGAAATAAATAATAACTTTATTATTGCCTCTAGGGCATATTTCCTTCAGTCTCCCACTTGCACTAGAGTCAATAATCTAGATTACACTGTAATGATTCTAACACCCATGGAGCCTTGGTGCTGATCATGTTTTGCTCATGGAAGAGGCTTAGTCAATGGGTCTGCAACATTCAGATCCGTATGTATCTTGCAAATCTCTATGTCTCCCACCTGGACTAGATCCCGGATGGAAGTGAAGCGTCTCTTGATGTGCTTGGTTCTCTTGTGAAATCTGGATTCCTTTGCCAAGGCAATTGCACCAGTATTGTCACAAAAGATTTTCATTGGACCCGATGCACTAGGTATGACACCTAGATTGGATATGAACTCCTTCATCCAGACTCCTTCGTTTGCTGCTTCCGAAGCAGCTATGTACTCCGCTTCACATGTAGATCCCGCCACAACGCTTTGTTTAGAACTGCACCAACTGACAGCTCCACCGTTTAATGTAAACACGTATCCGGTTTGCGATTTAGAATCGTCCGGATCAGTGTCAAAGCTTGCATCAACGTAACCGTTTACGATGAGCTCTTTGTCACCTCCATATACGAGAAACATATCCTTAGTCCTTTTCAGATACTTCAGGATGTTCTTGACCGCTGTCCAGTGATCCACTCCTGGATTACTTTGGTACCTCCCTGCTAGACTTATAGCAAGGCACACATCAGGTCTGGTACACAGCATTGCATATATGATAGATCCTATGGCTGAAGCATAGGGAACATCTTTCATTTTCTCTCTATCTTCTGTAGTGGTCGGGCATTGAGTCTGACTCAACTTCACACCTTGTAACACAGGCAAGAACCCTTTCTTTGCTTGATCCATTTTGAACTTCTTCAAAATCTTGTCACTATCGGCGCACCAGGCATGGGCCTTAGGGCCCATCTGCCCTTAGGGTTTGCCCCCTCTTCCCCTTAGGCGCATGGGCCTTGGTGGGGAGGCGCCCCGGCCCACTTAGGGGCTGGTCCCTTCCCACTATTGGCCCATGTAGGCCTCCGGGGCTGGTGGCCCCACCTGGTGGACCCCCGGACCCCTTCGGTGGTCCCGGTACACTACCGGTGATGCCCAGAACACTTCCGGTGGCCAAAACCACACTTCCTATATATTAATCTTTACCTCCGGACCATTCCGGAACTCCTCGTGACGTCCGGGATCTCATCCGGGACTCCGAACAACATTCAGTAACCGCGTACATACTTTCCCTATAACCCTAGCGTCATCGAACCTTAAGTGTGTAGACCCTACGGGTTCGTGAGTCATGCAGACATGGCCGAGACAACTCTCCGGTCAATAACCAACAGCGGGATCTGGATACCCATGTTGGCTCCCACATGCTCCACGATGATCTCATCGGTTGAACCACGATGTCAAGGACTTAAACAATCCCGTATACAATTCCCTTTGTCTAGCGGTACGATACTTGCCCGAGATTCGATCGTCGGTATCCCGATACCTTGTTCAATCTCATTACCAGCAAGTCTCTTTACTCGTTCCGTAACACATCATCCCGTGATCAACTCCTTGGTCACATTGTGCACATTATGATGATGTCCTACCGAGTGGGCCCAGAGATACCTCTCCGTTTACACGGAGTGACAAATCCTAGTCTCGATTCGTGCCAACCCAACAGACACTTTCGGAGATACCTGTAGTGAACCTTTATAGCCACCTAGTTACGTTGTGACGTTTGGCACACCCAAAGCATCCCTACGGTATCCGGGAGTTGCACAATCTCATGGTCTAAGGAAATGATACTTGACATTAGAAAAGCTTTAGCATACGAACTACACGATCTTTGTGCTAGGCTTAGGATTGGGTCTTGTCCATCACATCATTCTCCTAATGATGTGATCCCGTTATCAACGACATCCAATGTCCATGGTCAGGAAACCATAACCATCTATTGATCAACGAGCTAGTCAACTAGAGGCTTACTAGGGACATGGTGTTGTCTATGTATCCACACATGTATCTGAGTTTCCTATCAATACAATTCTAGCATGGATAATAAACGATTATCATGAACAAGGAAATATAATAATAACCAATTTATTATTGCCTCTAGGGCATATTTCCAACACGCCATGCCTTCCTGAGGGGCTTCTCAGGGGGATGGGATGTTAGGGCTGTTGTACACTAGTGGAGGCTGGCTTGGTTTAGTCCCACCTCGCTTACGGGAGGAGGCCATGACCAACTTATAAGGGAGAGTATCCCTCCTCCTTTCAGTCCGGGCTTTTGGGATGGAGTGGGCTCTCCGCTGAATGTTGGCCCATGTGCGTATAAACGTTTAGAACGTAAGTAGAGTGTGGGCTAGATCGAGTTGGACGTTAACATCTGGTATCAGAGCCAACATCGCCATGCCTTCCTGAGGGGCTTCTCAGGGGGATGGGATGTTAGGGCTGCTGTCCACTAGTGGAGGCTGGCTTGATTTAGTCCCACCTCGCTTACGGGAGGAGGCCATGACCAACTTATAAGGGAGAGTATCCCTCCTCCTTTCAGTCCGGGCTTTTGGGATGGAGTGGGCTCTCCGCTGAATGTTGGCCCATGTGTGTATAAACGTCCAGAACGTAAGTAGAGTGTGGGATAGATCGAGTTGGACGCTAACATCTGGCCGGTGGGCCTAGCTAAACCGGCCATAACACATTCCTTGCCCTTTACAAGTGGTCCGTTCATAGTTCTTCAAGTGCCATGAGATCCTGGCCACTTGCCGCCCCCTCCCCTACTTGCTTCGTAGGCACATTATCATCATAGGTTCTTCATACCTGAGATCAATGATAAGATGACTTTAACCGTTAGGTGGCCCAGTTACTGTCTTGTAATGATTTTGGCTGAAAACATAAACTGCCTTATGATGATGATCGATGTTGTGAACTTACAATTCCTCTTAGTGTGAACTCCACTTTTTTTTAAATGTCATCTGCAGTAATGAACTAATGATGACTTTCATTGTACCTGATATCCTGGTGAAAGCAGCTATCCGAAACAATATGATTATGCTTTTCAGTAATTAAACCATCCATGCTAGTTGTCAGGTATGAAAGGTTTTCGTTTCCGTTTATTTTGATCTAAGCTTAAGAAGCTCCTGTTTGTATGGCTACACTCGCTTGCTTGTTCTAGAATTTGAAAGATATGAAGCCTGCCTATTTCAGTAGTTATTGATCAATGTTTATAACCTTCCTAAATAAAATATTGTATTAAGTAATGGAACTGTAAATATATATATCCTGTCATTTTAGATACCACTACAATGTAGATGATTCAAGGCTGGATCATCATATAGAAAAAGATAAAGGGGATGGCTTTTCAGTTAGCTGTGTAGCTTCTTCTTCAGCAAATCATTGTGCTCTCATCATGGATGCTGTGACCGGCCTTCATTCTCAAGTTTACAAGTTTTCACATATTTTCCTTCCTGAGGTGTGCGACTATCTTTGTCTTCTCTAGTTTGCATTTTTTAGGGATCCAAAATCCTGACACTATCATGTTTCTAACCTTATGCGTAGAATTGGATTATAGAGCAGTGGGGGAATGACTATTACATAACAGCAATAGCTGGAACAATCAATGGAAGCTCATTCGTTGTAATGTCCAAAGGTTTGTAAATAGCTGCTCTCTGCTGATAACTGCTGTTCTTACTGGCCTATTGTCATGTGCTTTAACTGCCCCCTTCGTGAAGATTATATTGTCGAATAGAATGCCTCTGTACGTGTGGCAGATTGGCAGTATTGTGTTAATCCAGTACATCACAGCGGCGTTTTATCACACGGCTTATGTGGGATCAGAGCGGAGGAGATTATGGTTATACCAATTTTATACCGCATTTTGTCGTACGTGCAGTCAATGCCTTCCGAAAAGAACAGTTATCTTGAAACAAGCATTTAGTAGAACATCCTGTACGCAAAGGTTATGTAGGGGTCGTTAGAAATTCAGAATTTGCTTTTGCGTGTAGGGTAGCTGTACAATTCTCTTCTGTTTACCCTTATGATACAAAAGATACACACTTAGGTGCGTGTTTGAGAAGAAATTCAGAATTTGTGCGTGGAGGTCGCACAGCATTGTTGGGACACAATTCGTAACTGTGTCCTGGACATGTCAATATTGATTTGTCATTGGTCACTGTTCTTTAAACTAGCGGTGAGCAAACACTGTACCAGTTTTCTGTTTTAAAGTATTTTCATATGACGTGACCGTATGGTGATTAAACAAATTTTATCAACAGCTGTCTACTGTGTACATCCTTGCTATTTCATATAGGAGGACCGTTGACCACTTTCTTTCCATGATATATACTTCTAAATTGATTTTGATACAATCACAGGAACTCCGTACACACTGCAGACATACAAAGTCAGTGAATCTTGTCCGTACATGTTAGCGTCCAACTCGATCTAGCCCATACTCTACTTACATTCTGGTCGTTTATGCGCACATGGGTCAACATTCAGCGGAGAGCCCACTTCATGCCAAAAGCCCGGACTGAAAGGAGGAGGGATACTCTCCTTTATAAGTTGGTCATGGCCTCCTCCCCTAAGCAAGGTGGGACTAAACCAAGCCAGCCTCCACTAGTGGACAGCAGCCCTAACATCCCATCCCCCTGAGAAGCCCCTCAGGAAGGCATGGCGATGCTGGCTCTGATACCAGATGTTAGCGTCCAACTCGATCTAGCCCACACTCTACTTACGTTCTGGACGTTTATGCGCACATGGGCCAACATTCAGCGGAGAGCCCACTCCATCCCAAAAGCCCGGACTGAAAGAGGAGGGATACTCTCCTTTATAAGTTGGTCATGGCCTCCTCCCGTAAGCGAGGTGGGACTAAACCAAGCCAGCCTCCACTAATGGACAACAGCCCTAACATCCCATCCCCCTGAGAAGCCCCTCAGGAAGGCATGACGATACTGGCTCTGATACCAGATGTTAGCGTCCAACTCGATCTAGCCCACACTCTACTTACGTTCTGGACGTTTATGCGCATATGGGCCAACATTCAGCGGAGAGCCCACTCCATCCCAAAAGTCCGGACTGAAAGGAGGAGGGATACTCTCCCTTATAAGTTGGTCATGGCCTCCTCCCGTAAGTGAGGTGGGACTAAACCAAGCCAGCCTCACTAGTGGACAGCAGCCCTAACAGTTTAATTACTGAAAAAAAATAATCATATTGTTTCGGATAGCTGCTTTCACCAGGATATCAGGTACAATGAAAGTCGTCATTAGTTCATTACTGCAGATGACATTTAAAAAAAAGTGGAGTTCACACTAAGAGGAATCATAAGTTCACAACATCGATCATCATCATAAGGCAATTTATGTTTTCAGCCAAAATCATTACAAGACAGTAACTGGGCCACCTAACGGTTAAAGTCATCTTATCATTGATCTCAGGTATGAAGAACCTATGATGATAATGTGCCTACGAAGCAAGTAGGGGAGGAGGCGGCAAGTGGCCAGGATCTCATGGCACTTGAAGAACTATGAACAGACCACTTGTAAAGGGCAAGGAATGTGTTATGGCCGGTTTAGCTAGGCCCACCGGGCAATCTTAGCCCACAAGTTATCTTAGGTTAATTCTTATGCAAGTTATCTTAGGTTAATTCTTCTGCAAGTTATCTAGGTTATAAATATAGGCTGTAAGACTCTTTTTGGAATTAAGCAATAAGAAGATTATCTCTATTGCCCGGCTCCCAGAGGATCCGGAACCCTAGCCGCCCCCTGCCTCTTGCGCTGCCGCCGCCATCCTCCTCTCCCGCGACGGCGCCCAGCCGCCGGCGCGGCCGCTCATCGCCAGGCCCAGCCCCCTCCTCCCCCTACTGCCTATGGCCAAGACCGGGCAGAACCCTAACTCCTAACACCTTGGTATCAGGTACCCGGGTTTCGACCATGTCTTCACCGCCTCCAAACCCGCCACCACCGCAGCCGCCGCTGCTCAACGCCTCCCCACCGCCGCTGCCACCAATTCCACCAACGCCGCCGCTGCGTCGCCGGGCACCACGGCCTCCCTATCGGCGCCAATCTCCCCCGCACCCGGCACCACGCCGGGCCAGGGCCAGCCACAAACCCCCCTCTAGCAACCACCGCCGTCGCCTCCCCCAGCGCCGCCGCAGTTCACACCGGAGGCCATGGCCGGCGTGCTCAACGACCTGGTCGTCGCGGTCCAGGGCATCCGCCTCTACTTGGCGGGCCCGTACGGGCCGCCTCCACTGCTTCATCCGGCCGCGTCCGCGGGCCAGCAGGCGCTGCCATGGTACTCAGTACCGGCGGCTACCCGGCGCTTTCCCCACCGGCGGCTTCGACGCCGCCTTGGCCGTAGTGGCCGACGCCGTTCGCGGCGCCAACCGCGCCGCCCGCCACCACCCAGGGACCGCAGTGGCCAACCTGGGCCCCGCCGCCCGCGCCGTCCCTCACCGCGCCATCCCTCCCGGCGGCAACGGTGCAGGTTCCACCACCGCCCCCGCCCAACCCTAGCCTGGGCCGGTCCTCGCCGAGCGGCCTTCCGATCCAGGAGGTCTGTTTCCCTTCGTCACCATCTCCACTTCCTGGCTGGCTCCACGGGCCGCCGTCAGCTTCCACGGAGGCCCGGCCGCCGTCAGGGTTCCAGTTGCAGCCCGAGGCGTCGGGAGCCACAGGGGACTACGCCGGCCCTTCCACCCAGGACCGAGCTCCGTCATCAGCTCTCCGTACCGCCGACGCAGTGGGCCAGGGCGCGCCACACCAGCAGCCGCCCCGGTTCGCAAAGATCAACTTCGCCATGTACGACGGTTCAGACGACCCGCTTAACTGGCTCAACCAGTGTGACCAGTTCTTTCGTGGACAGCGCACGCCTGCGTCAGAGCGCACTTGGCTGGCTTCCTACCATCTCCGCGGGACCGCCCAGACATGGTACTACGCCCTCGAGCAGGACGAGGGCAGCATGCCACCGTGGGATCGCTTCCGCGAGCTATGTCTTCTTCGATTCGGACCATCGGTACGCGGGAGCCGCTTGGCCGAGTTGGGCCGCCTACCGTTCACCTCCACGGTGCAGGATTTCGCCGACCGCTTCCAGGCACTAGCATGCCACGCGCCTGGTGTGACGGCCTTACAGCGGGCGGAGCTCTTCGTCGGCGGCCTTCCCGACCACATCCGCGTGGACGTCGAGATGAAGGGGCCACAAGACCTTCAGACGGCCATGTACTACGCCCGCGCGTTCGAGCGCCGCGCGGTGGCCATCCAGCAGGAATCACCGTCCCGGACCGCCGGGTTGCTACCCGGGCCGGATTCCGTGCAGGGTCGGCCTGCGCAGGCTTCTGCGACAACCTTTGTCGCAACCGCGGCGCGGCAGTTCCGCCGGCTCACATCAGCCGAACTGCTCGAGCATCATCGCCAAGGGTTATGCTTCAACTGCGACGAGCCCTACACGCCCGGCCATGCCTGCCCGCGACTCTTCTACCTGGAGGTTGCGGACTACATTCCGGAGGACACCGTCGCCGCCGACCTGGCCGCCCCAGCTGTCGAGAAGGTGTTTGACGCTGGTTGATCGCCTCCAGGAGTTCCGCAAGCGCTTCCCCACCTTATAGCTCGAGGACGAGCTGTTTGTGCAGGCGGGGAGAAGTGTTATGGCCGGTTTAGCTAGGCCCACCGGGCAATCTTAGCCCACAAGTTATCTTAGGTTAATTCTTATGCAAGTTATCTTAGGTCAATTCTTCTGCAAGTTATCTAGGTTATAAATATAGGCTGTAAGACTCTTTTTGGAATTAAGCAATAAGAAGATTATCTCTATTGCCCGGCTCCCAGAGGAGCCGGAACCCTAGCCGCCCCCTGCCTCTTGCGCTGCCGCCGCCATCCTCCTCTCCCGCGACGGCGCCCAGCCGCCGGCGCGGCCGCTCATCGCCAGGCCCAGCCCCCTCCTCCCCCTACTGCCTATGGCCAAGACCGGGCAGAACCCTAGCTCCTAACACCTTGGTATCAGGTACCCGGGTTTCGACCATGTCTTCATCGCCTCCAAACCCGCCACCACCGCAGCCGCCGCTGCTCAACGGCTCCCCACCGCCGCTGCCACCAATTCCACCAACGCCGCCGCTGCGTCGCCGGGCACCACGGCCTCCCTATCGGCGCCAATCTCCCCCGCACCCGGCACCACGCCGGGCCAGGGCCAGCCACAAACCCCCCTCTAGCAACCACCGCCGTCGCCTCCCCCAGCGCCGCCGCAGTTCACACCGGAGGCCATGGCCGGCGTGCTCAACGACCTGGTCGTCGCGGTCCAGGGCATCCGCCTCTACTTGGCGGGCCCGTACGGGCCGCCTCCACTGCTTCATCCGGCCGCGTCCGCGGGCCAGCAGGCGCTGCCATGGTACTCAGTACCGGCGGCTACCCGGCGCTTTCCCCACCGGCGGCTTCGACGCCGCCTTGGCCGCAGTGGCCGACGCCGTTCGCGACGCCAACCGCGCCGCCTGCCACCACCCAGGGACCGCAGTGGCCAACCTGGGCCCCGCCACCCGCGCCGTCCCTCACCGCGCCGTCCCTCCCGGCGGCAACGGTGCAGGTTCCACCACCGCCCCCGCCCAACCCTAGCCTGGGCCGGTCCTCGCCGAGCGGCCTTCCGATCCAAGAGGTCTGTTTCCCTTCGTCACCATCTCCACTTCCTGGCTGGCTCCACGGGCCGCCGTCAGCTTCCACGGAGGCCCGGCCACCGTCAGGGTTCCAGTTGCAGCCCGAGGCGTCGGGAGCCACAGGGGACTACGCCGGCCCTTCCACCCAGGACCGAGCTCCGTCATCAGCTCTCCGTACCGCCGACGCAGTGGGCCAGGGCGCGCCACACCAGCAGCCGCCCCGGTTCGCAAAGATCAACTTCGCCAGTACGACGGTTCAGACGACCCGCTTAACTGGCTCAACCAGTGTGACCAGTTCTTTCGTGGACAGCGCACGCCTGCGTTAGAGCGCACTTGGCTGGCTTCCTACCATCTCCGCCCAGACATGGTACTACGCCCTCGAGCAGGACGAGGGCGGCATGCCACCGTGGGATCGCTTCCGCGAGCTATGTCTTCTTCGATTCGGACCATCGGTACGCGGGAGCCGCTTGGCCGAGTTGGGCCGCCTACCGTTCACCTCCACGGTGCAGGATTTCGCCGACCGCTTCCAGGCACTAGCATGCCACGCGCCTGGTGTGACGGCCTTACAGCGGGCGGAGCTCTTCGTCGGCGGCCTTCCCGACCACATCCGCGTGGACGTCGAGATGAAGGGGCCACAAGACCTTCAGACGGCCATGTACTACGCCCGCGCGTTCGAGCGCCGCGCGGTGGCCATCCAGCAGGAATCACCGTCCCGGACCGCCGGGTTGCTACCCGGGCCGGATTCCGTGCAGGGTCGGCCTGCGCAGGCTTCTGCGACAACCCTCGTCGCAACCGCGGCGCGGCAGTTCCGCCGGCTCACATCAGCCGAACTGCTCGAGCATCATCGCCAAGGGTTATGCTTCAACTGCGACGAGCCCTACACGCCCGGCCATGCCTGCCCGCGACTCTTCTACCTGGAGGTTGCAGACTACATTCCGGAGGACACCGTCGCCGCCGACCTGGCCGCCCCAGCTGTCGAGAAGGTGTTTGACGCTGGTTGATCGCCTCCAGGAGTTCCGCAAGCGCTTCCCCACCTTATAGCTCGAGGACGAGCTGTTTGTGCAGGCGGGGAGAAGTGTTATGGCCGGTTTAGCTAGGCCCACCGGGCAATCTTAGCCCACAAGTTATCTTAGGTTAATTCTTATGCAAGTTATCTTAGGTTAATTCTTCTGCAAGTTATCTAGGTTATAAATATAGGCTGTAAGACTTTTTCTGGAATTAAGCAATAAGAAGATTATCTCTATTGCCCGGCTCCCAGAGGAGCCGGAACCCTAGCCGCCCCCTGCCTCTTGCGCTGCCGCCGCCATCCTCCTCTCCCGCGGCGGCGCCCAGCCGCCGGCGCGGCCGCTCATCGCCACGCCCAGCCCCCTCCTTCCCCTACTGCCTACGGCCAAGACCGGGCAGAACCCTAGCTCCTAACAGAATGACAATTCATAAAAGAAATAATGCCTGAGCAAACAAACATTAAAAATGAAGAATATGCCATTTATTTATATTTAAAAACAATTACCGCTGCTTCATGGGTGGCTTAGCATTATAAACAGATATCCATTCAGTTGCTGGGCTCCCCAACCGAACTTTTTTCATAGGTTTTTCATCTTGTTCAGGAGTTCCGACAATTCTTCCACGTTTATGTCCAACCTATAATGATGCATGGCCAAATATAATACACGCAAATTAAACTACCGAGTATAGAAGCATGCTGTGGTTAAAGCAGTACAGACCTCTAGAGCTCCATCGATTCTGATGGGTCTTGAAGCAGGTCTCTCGATCAAATCATCAAAGAGAGAAATAAGTTTTTGGTACTTTGGCTCTTCATCAAATTTCATAGTAGTAACCATCTCAAGAAAATGTTTGAATGGAGTTGGATAGGATCTACACAGCACCTCTGGAGAAGTCTCCATTTTCTTCTTACAAACAAGAAAGCTCTTGTTATCTCCCTGCAATAATAAGCCAATCAACACAAAAGTACATTTAAGAGAGCAAGTAGAAAATAATAATCAAACTCTGTTGACTTGTCGAGCACATTGAAGACTACCTGACAGTCTTGCCATGGCAAGCTTCCTCTTAACAAAAACAAAAGGGTGTATGCTAGTGACTCCAGATCATCCCTCCTACTAGCTGTACGGCCTAAATGGGCATGGACGCTGGCATATCTAATTGTTCCCCTGGGAAACGTGAAAAGGAAAAAAGTCAAATTTGTACCGTAATTATGTACAGAAAAAGTAGTAAGAACAAACCTAAATATGTCTGGCCTCTGGTCATACTGAACATGCTTGCTGAATGATCCTCTTTTCCAGTTGGATGCTGCATAATTTTAGTATCAGAAGAACCATGCGAAAAAGGTTAGTGAGGCATAAAATGCATCAACATTCTATCAAGTAGCCAGTTCCTCTGAGCAAAGGGCATAGTGTTTTGAGAACACCAAGCTGAATATCTTCATATATGGATGAAACTACCTTATGTAATAGCATACCTAAGCCAAAATTTATGAGAAAAAGCTTATTTTCTTGAGCAGATCCAGGCTGACCGAGCAAAAAGTTTTCAGGTTTGACATCACCATGTACAAAGCTGGGAATAATAGCAGGAGCAGCAAGTGTTAACACCACCGGGGGAAAAAAGCAGCAAGTGCTAACATCAGTGAATAAAAACTATGGGAAATGCAACTCAAAAACATCAAATGGCTTTAAATTACCCTTTGGAGTGAATCTTCTGAAAAATTGATATGGCATCAACGGCAATACGAGCAACCATTTGAAATGGCATCCTGTTAGGGGAGTTCATACTTTCAGCAAGTAGTAAGGAGAACAACCAGAGAGCGTGAAAAGATGGATGGTATACCTCTTCTGTTCCAGTGAATCCCGAACATCCCAGAGGTTAGGACCAAGCATATCCATTATCTGAAATTTAGAATGATTGTTCAGTGAAAATAGCATAATGAGTTGAGAGGCACTTCCGAGTGAATTTTTTTCTCTCGGAAAGTTAAACTCACAAGAGTGTGGTAGTCTCCTTGACGACCCATGTAGTGTACCGATGGTATGCCATAACAGCCGTTGAGAGTCCTGCTCACAAAAAGGATAACATGACATCCTCCACAGAAAACTATACAAATGTAAAAAAGGGATGATTGTGTATAATTCTTACTGATATACTTTCCACTCTAATGGGGTGTCATAGCAACCTGCTCTGCTTTTCCGCTGCTCAAATTTAAGTGCAACCTACATGAAGATAAGATTATTTTTAGATAAAAGAGGATCTCATCTAGCCTCTGCATCGACTGATGCACAAACAAATGTATATTGAAGTGAAATACAGAGAAGATTATAATGTCAAGGACAGATTTCGGTGTCCGTTTAATGCAGGTAGATAAGAGAACCTCGTGTGCATTTCGACCGTCGTATGCTCCACCAGGCATATTTATTCGTCTGCCAACATAGACCTTGCCAGGGCTACATTTACTTAACTTCCTACCAGTTATATATTCTGGGGGGTCACATACTACCTGCATCCAACAGTTGAATTAAGATTTAGGATTTAGGAGCTTAATTCATGGCAGCTAAACTCTAGCATATAAACTGATATTGGTAGATCAGTAATCATAGCAGCACACGAGAGGCAAACTCAGAAAAACTATGCACCCCGAGCAATATATGATAAAACTATTTTGGTGATGAATTTTTATGCGAAAAGACATTGCAAGTTAGTTCTGATGCCAGAAAATGCACTATTTCTAGAACTTCCCAGCAGAGTTGTCAAAGTTGAGAGATTAGGAAAGGTGTTCAGCTCTGCTACATATATTACGACCTATGAAAGTTGTTCCAGTGAGATATGAGCAGCCACGGGAAATTTAGGAAAGATTACCCTCTTTGGCACCGGCGATATCGTCATGGTCTGAACACCTTCAGTAATAGCTCCTGGGATGTCATTTCGTTTAGGCTTCGAAGCTGGGCTTTCTCTTTCGACAGTAGCAGAACAGTTAACAGCCTGTGAATATAAATGAACACTTAAAACTCAGTGCGAGTGTAAAAAAAGGGGGCGTGAAGAACAGAACACGAAGTCATGCATACCCTCTGAGGCAATGGCGCTATCATGGCTTCACTTTCGGGCTTTTCACCCACTGCACATCTATCGGCGCCTTTGGGGAGTTGGTCAGTCTGCACACCAATATCCCTGAACCCCTTGCCTCCAGGCTTGGAAGCTGGCCTTCGTCTTCCCTCGGCAGTGCCACCGCCACCACCACGCCTTCCACTCCTCCCCCAAGGGGTCACATTGCCAATTTGATTGTGCAGAAGCTACCAAAACGAGTTAAACAGTCAGGCCGGAGCAGGCAGAGATTTAGTCTGGTGATTAGTGAGAGGAATACCAAACACATGAATCATTGCAGCAGGCAATGGCGATGAAAGTTCAGTTAATCGGCTGGCAGCACGGATCATGCTACGATGCGATGAACAAGAGAAGCTTTTTCTGACGATATATAAACAAAACAAAGGGGAAACTAGCCGTACCCTTTTGTGTGCCGCTTGTGCTGATCCGTCGGCGGCACTATCACCGCCCCTTCCCGAGCAATCGGCAGCCCTGCCGCCGCCCTCGTCGCCGCCGGCTGCCTTGTTCAAATTGGCAGGCTCCTTGTTGAGACCGAGGTCTTGCTGGACTCTGCCTGCACATTCAGCCTGTTCAGCGACATCTTCAGGGATGACCTGCTCCTGTCGAGTCTGGTCAGTGTGCAGATCATTGGTAGTCCTGAATCTCTTGCGTCTAGGCTTCGTGGCTGGCCCTCCTCTTCCCTGGGCATTGCCACCACCACCGGGCCTTCCAGCCCTCCCCCGTGGAGTCGCATTGCCAATTTGATCCTGCAGAAGCTACCAAAACCAATCAAACAATCAGGCCGGATGGATAGAAGGCAGCAGCGATGATAGTTCAGTCAATCGAAGGGAAGCTTGCAGTTGCAGAGTTTTTTTTTTGAACGTTGGCAGGTGAGCTGCCAAATACATTGATCAGAAGAAGCATTATAAGAACCCTCCAAGGAGGAAAGCACAGCAAAAGACTAGTGCAGAAAGAAAAGAAAGAAAACAATCGACACCAGCACAAACCCAAGCTCCACCAACAAGCTATGAACAACATCGGAAACCATCGCTATGCCTCCAAGGTGACGCCTCCAAAAAGGGAATGAAGTCGAGAACAACACTGTCACCCGATCTCGCCTAGCCAAATCTTAGGTTTTCATCCGGAGACCACAAGTCATGAGGTATGAAGAGCAAAACGAACTTCACGGCGGCACCTCCAAGGAGGAAGACGATGTCCATAAACGCCGTTACCGTCGGCATTGACCAGATCAGTGCAGGATTTTTATCCGAAGCCGAGTCTTTAACCAATCATGGATCCGAGTCCTGCCAGCACCACCGAGCAGAAAAGGGTCATGCACACACTATCAGGAACAGACTTGCCACCGCCGCACGCAGAACTCGGCGAATACGAGCCAACCTGGCTGGGCCGTCCCGCCGCACACAGGCCTGGGCGAGCTAAAGCCAGATCCGGCCATTCTCGGCCTTCGTGCGCAGAACTAGGCGAGAATCCGCACCGCAGCGCACAGAAAGAGTCGAGTTAGAGCCGGAGCTGGTCGGTCAGCACCGCCGTGTGCCAGACTGGACGGACACCGATCTGGATTGACAGCCTCGCACCGCCGCGCGCAAGGACAGGGCCAGCCGAACTGGATCTGGTGTGCCTGAGAGCCTCGTCTGCACCATAGACTCTTGTACGGCGCCGCTACTCCAAGGAGATGGACGTGGACACGCTTGAGGTAGGGCCCACCAGCATCCGCCGAATCCACCCCACCGCCGCCACCAGCGCGCCCCGGGCAGCGAGATCCGGCCACGGATAGACCAGATCGGGCTCGGTCGCGACAGACCCGCAACGTCTCAGGGCGCACGAACGCGCCAGATCCACGCAGGACCTGCCCCGACCTCCCGCAACGCGCCCCCGCGCCCGTACTTACGCGGCGCGCCTAGGCTCGCATCGCTGCGCCCGCTCCGGCCAGCTGCGCCCGCCGCGCCCACTGACGCCAGCTCGCCGTCTCCGCTTGTTCACCGCGCCGCGCCCACCGCGCCAGCCAGGCTCCCCGGCGCCTGCTCACCGCGCACCGCGCGCGTCGCCGACGCCAGCTCGCCGCGCATACCACCGCCTGCTCACCGCGAGCGCCGCGCCCACCACTGCCTGCTCACCGCGCGCACCGCGCCTCTCCTTGGCCGAGCACCCCCGCACCGCCCAGACCTTGCGAGAGGGAAGAAAAGGAAGGCCCCGTCGCCGCCGACGCCGTGCGGCCTTTGCCCGGCGGCGCTTGCCGGCGGCGGCGAGGGAGGGGCTGGATCTGGGAGGGACTTGTGCGGCGGTTAGGGTTGCGCTCGGGTCGCCCCAGTTGCAGAGTTACTGTCGCTGACGAAAGAAGAAGCATTAATCTAGACCCAACGAAAAAAATTCTATCATATGCACCAAATGACATCCTTTTCTTATAGGAATTGAGATGCATGTCAACTCACTTCCTATGATTTTTTTATTCCTATAAAATTCATATCCTAGAAACCAAAAGAGGCCTAATGGTGTTTTAGAGCATGGTTAATGATATAGCCAGCTGATGGCTATAAGAAACCGCCATGTCATCTATAGCCATCATCTATATGGACTCATACAATAATATGGGTTATAAGGTCGGCTATTGTATTAGTACTCCCTCCATATTTTAGTCTGCATATAAGATTTGGTCAGAGTCAACAATACTAAATCTATATGATATGAGAATTAATTTCATGATGCATCTAACAATATTGATTTCATATTGTGAATCTTGATATTTTTTCTATAAACTTAGTCAAAGTTGATAAAGTTTGACTTTGACCAAATCTTATATGCAGACTAAAAAGAAACGGAGGGAGTACTTTCTTATTTCTTCTCTCTATCTTTTTCTTCACATTTATTGCATTTACTAGGAATGCGCATATAACTAGGCTCTTGCATGAGAGCCCACTCCCTTATTTTTTTCACATCTCTCTCCTGCACATAGGCAAAAATGCTATGTAAGCGGACTATAAGCGGAAGTGGACTAAGAGCACTCGGCGACGCACACCTCTGAAATCTCAGCCACCACACTGCTTTATTGGGATCCATGCCACTTTGGTGTAAATGATTGTTCGGTGTGAATACACGGCCGGTGGCGTATGAGACAACAGTTGCTACCTGTTCCGAGTCATTTATTATATCTTTGTGTGAACTAAACTAGGTCCACAAACACCCATCATGGAGACATCTCCTAGTCCTCACCAACCCTCAAGATATTTGCTAGAGTAGAACGACTCGCCATTGTTGTGCTATCAGAAAAAAAAACCGAATCAATGCTTGAAAGCGGAAACAAACTAAGCAGTCGAACCAAACATTGACAACTGCCAAATAGTTTAGATTAAATTATTCTGGCTAACCTTCTTACCCCGTTGTTGGAATGTTTGCACTGGATCTGACCTTCTCAAGCATATGAGTGCAACCTCTTGAGCAAAGAGCTATGACCCCAGAAACACCTCTGCTCTACATATGTTGCTTTACTAGCAGGCCCGTGTCCATTGAAATGAAGCAAACTTCTTGCGAATTTTAATTTGCAATGAATTAAAAAAATTGAATGCACTGTTTGAATCTACCTTGTCAGTCTATTAAAAGCTGCATTTACTACTGTCTAGCTGTGTACTCCCTCCTTTCCGGTTTATAAGGCTTAATTCAAAATTCTCACAAACCAAGGTAGATGATGAGTGGTGGAATACTTTTTGTAGTTTGCAAAAGAACCCAATTAATGCTCTTGTTTTCCTCAAAAAAGTATGTTTACCAATGCATTAATTGCAATGCATGCATGCATAAATTACATGCATTGGTCAATTTTCTCTTAGTACTTGCATGCAATGATTTAATGCACTTGAAATCTAAACATGTGATGGAAAACTACCAAATTGAGCCTTATGAAATGGAAAAACTAAAATTTTGAGATAAGCCCTATAAACCGGAAAGGGGGAGTATTAATCAACTTCACTATTCACTTACACTTTTTTAGGTTGCCTTGTCCATGCATCATGTTATTTTTTTAATTTATATGTTTTAAAAAACGAGCTGTCAAAAAAATCCGGCACAATTACTCCTAGTCACTATTTCTTTGTACAACAGCAGACTTTTGTGGCACCATGCATTCAGCTGCTGTCCACATGCTACTTTGTAAATGCATCGGATTTAAAGCCATGCAGCATTAATCAATATGTGACGACCCCAGGACATGGCAGAATTATTTTGAAAAACTCCAACCCATACTGACACATAACTCGAAAAGTTTTATTGCCGATTTTAATAAAATGATTGAAAAACGGGAATAATATATACTTCCTCCGTCACAGTTTAGAAGGCATAGTTAAATTTGCGTGCATTTCCACAATAGACAAGATTTAGGGCGCATTGCATTTATTTCTAGTAGCTAATTAGTACTCATATATACTATTTCTATATGCATGCGTAGTGTGAATGCTATTTTTTAGTCCATCTCACAACCAATAGATAACCACCTAGGTCCTAGAGAATTTCTAAGCGCGTCTTCTAAACCGTGATGGAGGGTGTAATTTCATTTTTTATCAATGGTATACTAAGGTGACCAGATAAAACTTTACATATAGTCGAAAGTAACAAAAAAATGTCCCAAACTTGTGGTGAAAAATAATATAAAATAACAAACACATAAAAACCAACTCCTGAAAAACCGAAAAAATTATTTGCCACACCATTTGGTAATTGGATATTTTTATTCTCATACATAGTTCCACCATACATAGGACAAATGCTCATACATAAAGAGTGCTTGCATGCCTGTGACTACAGCCGACTTAGAGTGTGTTTAAGCCTTTTGCACGACAAGCTATCGACCTCTTCTCCATCATCAGTTATGTCTTGCTTCTCGGAAATGGATTTAGAAGATACACGCGAGCAATAGTCCGTCTTCCACGTACCAAATTTCATCGAACAAGGTTGACACATATGGGTCGTTGGGAGGAAGAGAGGACCGTGCGCATTTACTGCAGTTGGGTGGTTGGAAGTTGGCAGATGAGGACAACAAGTGGCCATTGGGACAGAAAATCTGGACAAGACAGAAAGCGCGTGCACTGTTAAGCTTATATACCAACCAGTGACAAAGGAATACTAAATGAGAAAATGTGTGAATACGAAGCAGCTAATATAGTGAGTGAGAATCCCGATGCTAGTGGATGGCAGGGATTCCGGTGGGCGTAGTCGCCGAGTGCTCCTATGCAATTTCGGACTATAAGCCCACTATTGTACTTGCTCTTAGTGATCTGTACTACTCCCTCTGTCCGATAATACTAGATTCACGAGAGGTTTCGACGGACTTCACGGGCTGAAGAACTTGGCCTAATTTAATTGCCCTCCTGATTTTAAGTGGTGGGCCGTCCGGACAGAGATCAGGTGACATGCACGTTTGCATGTCACCGTGTGCCTTGCGGCCGAAATTCAAATTTAAACATTACGAAAAAATCTGAAAAAAATCATGCATCTTTACAGCACATATTAAGATAACCTCTAAAAAATTCAGATCAAAATTCAAAATATACATCAAGAAACGAAAAAGAGAAACTCATATGTGAATAGTCTACAGAGAACTATTCGCGAACTATTCATGACAGATTTCTCTTTTTCATTTCTCGATGTATGTTTCGAATTTCGATCTGAATTTTTTAGAGGTTATCTTAATATGTGCTGTGAAGATGCATGCTTTTTTTCAGATTTTTTTTGCAATGTTTAAATTTAAATTTCGGCCACAAGGCACACGATGACATGCAAACGTGCATGTCACATGGTCTCTGTCCGGGCCGTCCTACTTAACTAAATCACATCCATTAATATTTGATTAGCCCGTAAAGTCCCGTGTGTGTAGCATTAGTATATCCTTTTTTGTCCCTAAAAATAACACTTTTTTAATTAGTATTTCTAAATTCATGACTAAAAACTAATACTAGCAGTAGTATATCCTATTTTGTCCCTAAAAAAATCTTTTTTTAGGGAAAATAGTACTTCCTCTGTTTCAAAATAAGTGACTCAACTTTATACTAATTTCGTACTAAAGCTAGTATAAAGTTGAGTCACTTATTTTACGACGAAGGAAGTATATATCTAACTCAACAAAATTGTTTATTTGTTTAAAACTGAGAATCGCTTATTTGTTACCAAGGCAGACCAATAAGAGTAACCATGGATTTGCGATGAGGCGTGGCCCATGTTCCCAACTCTAGTTGTCATTGCCTCAGTCATCGTCCTTTCCACTATTCAGTGGCCTTGTTGACAGCAAGAGGAATGGGAAGAGGAGTCGGGATCCGTGTGTTTTGTTTTTCCTTTTCCTTAGGTTTTGTTTACCTGCTGATATCAATGAGGTGGCCACGGAGAGGGCGCGTTAGAGTAAAGTATCCCCAGCCACTCCCTACCTCGGTGGCGTTTGATCCGGTGTCACTGAAGGGCTTATAAGAGTTTGTGTCGCCATATCTGTTGGCTTTCTTTGGATCTTGACAGTTGATGTGTCTATAAACGAGAACAATTGGTGGGCTATTGGTGCATCGACTTTGACATATTCTTTCATTTGTTTTGTGGCATGGTTTGATTTCTCCAACTCTCTGGATCGGTGGTGATGGATTGCAAGTTTGTACTAGTACTTGGGTGATGCTTCAAACGATGCTTCTTCAGTGATATTTAAATCTCGTCACCCGCGGTGTGTGGCTATTGCAGCCTTTTAAAGACTGGTATGACAAGAGCATCTGCATAAGTCTTTTTCCTTTTTTTACTGTTGGTTCAGTGCAAATTTTATTCTAAGAACGTGGTTTACAATTGGAAGAAGAAGAAGAAAGGCTAGTATGATTTTCAATACAGCAAAAAAATTTGGTCGTTTTGCGTCCAGTTTTATGTCCATTGGAATGGCTTTTGTTCTTCTTGATAATCATTAGATGTAAGATGCTCTTTGGGTATTTTTTGGGGAAAAGCTCAATAAATATAGAAATGTTTTAAAATACCATGTGACACTTGTGGTTACCAAACTCCATAAAATTAGAAAAAATATTTAAAATTTTCAAAAAAAGATGAAACACTCTATGTTCATCTATATAAAATAATCAACGCTCACAATCATCAACCTAGAAAAGAAGTAAACTTTCCCAACCTACCTGAAAATGGACACTCTCTTCTTTATCGGTTGGAAAGAAAGGAGATTTTTTTTTTTTGAACACAGAAAGAAAGGAGAGTATAAATTCACTTACAGCTTACACGTCTTTCAGAGTGTCCACTAAAAAGGAAGGGGGAAAATAAGAAGATAAAAGGCACTGCTAGTAACTCGGGATAAGAACATGCAGCCGGGACTGGGAGCATGCATGTCAGCTGGAGTAGTACTACCCCTCCATTCCACAATGTAATGCTTCCTCTATCCACATGCTTCAACTTTGATTGTAAATTTAACTATCAAGACCGATTGCGGCGGGAGCAAAAATTATATCAGTGAATTCGTATTTGAAAGAAATTTTCAGTTATATAATTTTTTCTCCCGCCACAGTTGGTCTCGTTGGTTAAATTTATGGTAAAAGTTGAACCTCGAAAAGCGCGGGCACACTATATTTTGAAATGAATGGAGTATTGATCATTTGTCAGCTCTGTTCGCAGCAGCAGTAGTTACTCACTCGCCTATACCCGAAGACGCATAAGTCAAAAGGCTATGCGGTAGGGCGCGATCATGGCTACGCACGTACGGGAGTAGCCAGGTGAAATTTTATTTTTCCGCCTCAGCAACATGTGACAAGCGACCACACGTTGATCCATTGTCGCATTCACATGGCCAGTCTCCTGCCGCCATGTAGTATACCCGTCAAACGCATGCACGGCCGGTCAACCGCGGACGAAATACGAACAAAGGAAAACCAGCGGCACAGATGCCCCGAAAGCCGATCAAAGCAGGGTGAATTGAACGTCGCGCATGCAATGCACGGACAGGAGAGAAAACACGAAAGCCAAACCCTTCACCCTTATCGGTCGGTCGGTCGGTCGGGGGAACAGGTGGCGCATATGGATACGTGCGGCAGTAGGCGCATATGAATGAGTCACGTAAACTGCCGCGCCGCGGCACCACAGAAGAAAAAAGGAAAAGTTGTCTACGAACGCGGTAGTGCAAGAGATAACTCCGGCCCTAGCACAGGAGGCACCGGACCTACCGCAACAAATCGCCTCCGTTGTTGGTTCGATGCTCCGACGGAGAGAACGAAAGCTTCATGAAAATCACGTTTGAATGTTTCATTTTTCTTTAAAAAAATACACAACATTTTTAAGCGGGTGATGTTTTATCGCTACGTGGAATTCCAAGTTAAAACGCGATACCACTTACAAGCCATGAACATAACAAATTCAGCAATGAGTAGTGATATTTACCGTTCGACACTGTTGAATGCTGCTTTTTGTTCTTTCATACCTCGTAAATCGTAATGCGTTTGAACTAGGAAATTCGACATGTTAGTACAACATCACACTCTTAACATGCTGTATATTTTTGAGATTTTTACAAAACTTCAAAATATTGTTTCCACATGGTTTTCATCGAAATTTGGTTTTCATGTGATATTCTCTCGCTACGACACACTACAACGGCCAAGAATACAACAACTAGGGGAAAAAAAATCAAAATGACTAATTCACATCTAGATGTTTTTTAATGATCTCACATCTAAATGTCCAGCTGTCCAATCTGTTTGCTTTATTTTGATCGAGTGTTTGCCGCATCGCTATCGATCCTTGTATTGTCTTCTCAGGCCGGGAGGCCTACAGCGAAGAGGAATTGTTTTTTTGTTGTTGGGCCGACGTCTCCTTTGTTTGATATGGGCTTTTTTGGAATATACGGAGTCTAGCCCAGGAGTACATTAAATCGATACGTTAGCAACCACTGAGTCGTCACTCTCCTTTCGCCTGTTCCGCTCCCCGTGTTCTCCCGTTCCCTCCATCGTTCTTCCATTTTTCTGTTTGTATTTGTTTCGAAATCTGAAGAAAAAGACGACCTGACCTGTCTGTGTGCTTTGGATATTTTTGTTATGTCTCTGTGTTCTTTTTTTCTTTTCTTTTCTATACTATAAATTTTTTGTGAGTGTTTCGCCACTATTTTTTTGTAAGTGTTTCGCCACTATTTGTTTCGAAATCTGAAGAAGAAGACGACCTGACTTGTTTGTGTGCTTTGGATATTTTTATTATGTCACTATGTTCTTTTATTCTTTTTTTCTATACTAGAATTTTTTTTGTAAGTGTTTCGCCACTAGTTTTTTCACCATCATTTCGCCACTAGTTTTTTGCAGTTGGGTATTTTGGTGCAACTATCTAGGTGTAAATTATCGACTCGCGACTATTTAGGTGTCAATTGTCGAGGGTCCCCAATTGCATGCCGACAATCGACTCGCAGTTGATAACCAGTTGCAACCCGCTCATCGACTCACAGTTGATAACCAGTTGCAACCCGCTCATCGACTCGCAACTAAGGATGTGTGTGTGTGTGTGTGTATCTTTGTCACGGGGTCTCCAGTTGCATGTCAAGCATCGACTCGCAACTAGGGGGTGTGTGTTTGTTGAGGACCCCTAGTTGCAAGTTGACCATCGACTCGCAACTAGGGTGTGTGTGTGCCGAGGGTCCCCTCGCAACTAGAGGGGTGTGTGTTTGTTGAGGATCCCCAGTTGCAACCCGCTCATCGACTCGCAACTAAGGATGTGTGTGTGTGTAGAGGGTCACTAGTTGCATGTCGATAACCGACTCACAACTAGGGGGTGTGTGTGTGTCTTTTTGTCAAGGGTCCCCGGTTGCATGTCGACCATCAACTCGCAACTAGGAGGTGTGTTTTTGTTTGAGAACCCCCAGTTGCATGTCGACCATCAACTCGCAACTAGAAGGTGTGTGTTTGTTTGAGAACCCTAGTTGCAAGTTGACCATCAACTCGCAACTAGGGGTGTGTGTGTGTGTGTTTTTTTGTCAAGGGGTCCCCAGTTGCAAGTTGACCATCAACTCGCAACTAGGGTGTGTGTGTGTGTGTGTCTTTTTGTCAACGGTCCCCCAATTGCATGTCAAGCATCGACTCGCAACTAGGGTGTGTGTGTTCTGTTGAGGACACCCAGTTGCAAGTTGACCATCGACTCGCAACTAGAATGTGTGTGTGTGTGTATGTGTGTGTGTGTGTTTATTCGTGGCCCCCAGTTGCAAGTTGACCATCAACTCGTAACTAGGGGATGTGTGTGTGTGTGTGTGTTTATTCGTGGCCCACAATTGCAAGTTTACCATCAACTCGCAAGTAGGGTGTGTGTGTAACACCCTCGATGCGACTATATCTCCCACGTGTCGAGGCACGACTTAGAGGCATAATCGCATTGAAGGCATATGTCGCAAGTTAGGCAATCTTCACAACATCCCATGTAATATATAGATAATAAAAAGGGAGATAACATAGTTGGCTTACACTCGCCACGTCAATCAAGGTACATAAATAACATTACATCATCCAAACACTCATGGCCCGACTACGGCGCCAAAATAAAAGATAACCCAACATGCGACACGGTCCCGATCACCCCAACTGGGCACCACTACTGATCATCAGGAAAAGAAACATAGTATCGTTGAGAGTCCTCGTCGAACTCCCACTTGAGCTCAAGCGCGTCACCTGGAGCGGAATCATCAGGCCCTACATCTGGTTTGGAAGTAATCTGTGAGCCACAGGGACTCAGCAATCTCGCACCCTCGCGATCAAGACTATTTAAGCTTATAGGTAAAGCAAGGTAAAATATGTGGAGCTGCAGCAAGCGACTAGCATATATGGTGGCTATCCTGTTCGCAAAAGAGAGCGAGAAGAGGAGGCAAAGCGCGAACGAGAATCTAGAGGACAACCTGCGCAAGCATTACTCCAACACCGTGTTCACTTCCTGGACTCCGCCGAGAAGAGACCATCACGGTAACTCACACTGTTGATTCATTTTAATTAAGTTAAGGTTCGAGTTATCTACAACCGGACATTAACAAATTCCCATCTGCCCATAACCGCGGGCACGGCTTTCGAAAGTTTAAATCCCTGCAGGGGAGTCCCAACTTAGCCCATGACAAGCTCTCACGGTCAACGAAGGAATAGACCTCCTCCCGAGACGTTCCGATCAGACTCGGTGTCTCGGTTCTTCAAGACACTTCGACAGGTTAAAACAAATCCAGCAACACCGCCCGAATGTGCTGACAAATCCCGATAGGAGCTGCACATATCTCGTTCTCAGGGCACACTCAGATTGTCTTAGGTACGGGTAGGCCAGCCCAAAGTTGCCCCTGGTGGCCACCGGCAGCTGACAGGTGGACCAACACTCAGAGGAGCACTGGCCCGGGGGGGTTTAAAATAAGATGACCCTTGGGCTCCGGAAACCCAAGGGAAAAAGAGGCTAGGTGGCAAATGGTAAAACCAAGGTTGGGCATTGCTGGAAAAGCTTTAATCAAGGCGAACTATCAAGGGGTTCCCATTATAACCCAACCGCGTAAGGAACGCAAAATCCGGGAACATAACACCGATATGACGGAAACTAGGGCAGCAAGAGTGGAACAAAACACTAGGCGAGAGGCCGAGCCTTCCACCCTTTACCAAGTATATAGATGCATTAAGATAACATGACAATATAATGATATCCAAACAAGTAAATAATGTTCCAACAAGGAACGGTCTCCAATCTTCACCTGCAACTAGCAACGCTATAAGAGGGGCTGAGCAAAGCGGTAACATAGCCAATCAACGGTTTGCTAGGACATGGTGGGTTAGAGGTTTGACATGGCAATTTGGGAGGCATGATAAGCAAGTGGTAGGCATCGTAGCATAGGCATAGCAAAAGAGCGAGCATCTAGCAAAGCAAAGATAGTAGTGATATCGAGGGTATGATCATCTTGCCTGCAAAGTTGTCAGAGTTGATTGGATCCTCGAAAGCAAACTCAACGGGCTCCTCATTAGCAAACTCGTCTCCCGGCTCTACCCAAACAAGACAAACAAGCAAACGGAACACAATCAACCACGTGCAAAGCTCAAACAATATGATGCAAGGATGGTATGCTATGCGGGATGCGATGCGGGATGCATATGCAAGATGTGACAAGGAATGCATGAACCTAGCCTGAACTTGGAAATCCAAGTGTGCCAGTGGAAAGATAAGATGAAATTGTTTGAAAACGATATAAAGAACACCGGAATCGGAGTTATGGTTTGGAAATGGAGCAATTCAAATATGGTCACGTTCTGCGACTTACAGCAAGTAGTCATCTAAATGCAACAAGATGAACATGCTACAACACTCAAACATGGCATCAAAATACATGGCAGGAATCCAATCATGATGCTTAACAAAAGTCTAGCACTGAGCTACGACCAATTCATACATTAACAGGTTCAAACAAGCATGGCAAAAATGCATTTAGCAAACAGATCTCAGACTTAGTGAAATTAACACTTGTCTGGAATTTCAGATCAGATAGCACTCTTCGGAGCAACAAAACTATATGCTACAGGACCTGAACATGGCAAAGTAAAGCATGACATGGAGCTACTCAAAGATCTTAACAAAAGTCCCTTAGTGACCTTGAGCCAAAAGGGATCACAAAATACATTTGCAAGCATGTGAATATGGCAAAAACATAATCAGTTCTCAGACTTAGTGAAAACTGGAACATGCTGAAAACACATATCAAGTAGGCATGTTTACGAGCTCGATGCACTCACTACAGAGCAAGTCATGACAATCTAAGCATACACCCATCAAGAATACACAAAATTCAAGCTAGACATGGCAAGAACAATAACATAGCATGCACGGATCAACTACAACATCCTCGGCAAAATCGCTAACAAGTAGACAATCTGCCCGGATTCACGAAATGACAAAAGTAGAGCTCGATTGACTCAAGCTAGGGTGCTCCATAATTGCAAACAAAGACATGGATGGATAGAGCACTACAAGATTAACAAAACATCCTTACTGGTCATCCTCAAAAGAGGCACGGATCATTAGGAAACGGCATGAACATATGGCCATATGAGATAAACAGATCAAGGACTTAGTGGAAATGCTAAGTCTCTGAAATCAGCATTACCAAGTGCCTCACTTTGCAAGCTTGTGCTAGTCACCACATGCATCACAAAAATATATGGGTTGCACCTCTGGAAAGATGGCAAAACCCTTAACAAAACATATGTAGAGCTCATGGGCATATCATGCACACAATAATCATGGCAAAAATGACAAATATATAAATGGAGCAGTAGATCTGACAATTATCTCAAGTAGCACTATTCTAACAGCATTTCGGGCATCAAGATGAACTCAAATGAAAATGATGCAATGAGATGAAATGATGTACTCTCAGAGACGAACATTTTGATATGCTATATGCCCAAAACGGAGCTACGGATGTGGAGATATGACATGATGAACAGGAGCAAATAAACTAGGGTTTCGGGCAAAAAGTCAACCGCCTCGTCCAGATCTAGATCCGCTGGCACGTGAACCGAGGAGATCACCAGAATCGGAGGTGGCCGCCGGAGTGGAGGTAGGGAGCTGGATCCGGAGCGCCGGTGGTCGGAGGAAGACGCCGGGCGGCGCGGGCCGGCGATGGCCGGGGTCGGCGCGGTCGCCGAGACCCGCGGCGGCAAGGCGGCGATGGCCGCGGAGGTCGGGATGGGCGGCGGTGTGCGGCGGCCCGTGGCGGACGTGTCGCCGGAGACGGCGATGGAGGCGGCGGCCGCTCGGGGAAGATGGGCGCGGGGAAGGCGTCCTGGCGGCGCGCGGCGGATGGGCCTCGGGGGGGCCGGTTCGGGCCTCCCGGGCCGGCGGCGGGGAGAGATACGGCGGGACACGTGGTGCGACGTGGTTGGGCAGGCGGTGGCGGCGGACGCGTCCGGCTTCGTCCGGACGTGTCCGGCGGCGGCGAAGATCCGATTTTTAGGGTTTGGGAGAGGGGATCCGCGAATTTGGAATGGGGGAGGTATATATAGGCATAGAGGGAGCTAGGAGAGTCCAAATGAGGTGCGGTTTTCGGCCACGCGATCGTGATCGAACGCTCTAGATGATGGAAAGGGTTTTGGTGGGTTTTGGGCCAACTTGGAGGGGTGTTGGGCTGCAACACACACGAGGCCTTTTCGGTCCCTCGGTTAACCGTTGGAGCATCAAACGACGTCCAAATGGTACGAAACTTGACAGGCGGTCTACCGGTAGTAAACCAAGGCCGCTTGGCAAGTCTCGGTCCAATCCAGAAATGTTTAATCCCCACACACGAAAGAAAGGTAGAAATGACCATCGGAGGAGAACGAAGCGCCGGAATGCAAAACGGACAACGGGGAAAATGCTTGGATGCATGAGATGAACACATATGCAAATGCAATGCACATGATGACATGATATGAGATGCATGACAACGATAACAACACACGGAGACAAAGACCCGAACCCGAGAAAATAAAATAACTTAACGCCGGAAACGGCAAGAGTTGGAGTACAAATTGGGTAAATCACATCCGGGGTGTTACAACACTCCACCACTACGAAAGGATCTCGTCCTGAGATCTAGGACTGAAAGAACGCCGGGTACTCATAACGGAGGTGATCCTCGCGTTCCCAGGTAGCTTCACGGTCGGAATGGTGTGACCACTTGACTTTGAGGAATTTGATTGACTTGTTGCGAGTCTTGCGTTCAGTCTCTTCAAGGATAGCCACGGGGTGCTCACGATAGGAGAGATCTTCTTGGAGCTCAATGTCCTCGAAGTTGACGGTGCGGTCAGGAGTCTTGAAGCACTTTCGGAGCTGAGAGACATGGAACACGTCATGAACATTTGCAAAGTTTGAAGGAAGCTCGAGTTGATAGGCGAGATCGCCTCTCTTGCTGACAATCTTGAAAGGTCCCACGTATCTAGGGGCAAGCTTCCCTTTGATACCGAAGCGACGAGTACCTTTCATAGGAGAGACGCGGAGGTAAACATGATCTCCGATCTCAAAAGCCAAATCACGGTGCTTACTGTCGTAGTAGCTCTTCTGACGGGATTGGGCTGCTTTGAGGTTATCTCGAATGACTTTGCACATTTCCTCTACCTCTGTGATTAAGTCATTTCCGAGAAGCTAACGTTCACCGGTTTCGGACCAGTTGAGAGGGGTATGGCACTTCCTGCCATACATAATTTCAAATGGGGCCTTGCCCGAACTTGCTTGAAAACTGTTGTTGTAGGAGAATTCAGCATAAGGAAGACAATCCTCCCACTTCATGCCGAAGAAGATCACACAAGCCCTGAGCATATCTTCAAGAATCTGGTTGACACGCTCGACTTGACCGCTAGTTTGAGGATGGAAAGCTGTGCTGAAGCGAATGTTGGTGCCCATGGCCTTCTAAAGAGAATCCCAAAACTTGGAGGTAAAGATGCTGCCACGGTTTGAAGAGATCACTTGTGGAATACCGTGCAGAGAGACAATTCGGGAGGTATAGAGTTCCGCCAATTGAGCTGCAGTGATTGACTCTTTGATAGGCAGAAAGTGAGCCACTTTAGTGAGTTTGTCGATGACAACGAATATAGCATCATCGCCACGCTTGGACTTTGGAAACCCAGTCATGAAGTCCATCTCAATGTGGTCAAACTTCCATTCTGGAATGGCAAGAAGTTGGAGGAGACCAGCTGGCCTTTGGTGTTCTGCCTTCACTCTTCTGCAGACATCACACTCATTCACGAATTGAGCAATCTCTCGCTTCATTCGAGTCCACCAATAAGCCTGCTTGAGGTCCTTATACATCTTCGTGCTCCCAGGGTGGATGGAGAGGAGAGAATTGTGAGCCTCGTTCATGATCACTTTACGGAGGTCACCTTTGGGCACAACAATACAATCCTCGAAGAAGAGAGTATCCTTGTCATCAAGGCGGTAGCACTTGTACTTGGGTTGACTCTTGGCAATACCAATCTTCACCTTTTTCACCATAGCATCAAGAAGCTGAGCTTGGCGAATCTGGCCTTCCAAGGTAGGAGAGACTTGAAGGTTGGCGAGGAAACCTTGAGGAACAACTTGCAGATTGAGTTTGCGGAAAACTTCACAAAGCTCGGGTTGATAAGGCTTGAGAATCAGACTGTTGCAATAAGCCTTCCTGCTCAATGCGTCAGCAATCACATTGGCCTTGCCTGGAGTATACTCGATACTTGGATTATACTCTTGAATCATTTCGACCCATCGAGTTTGCCTGAGGTTGAGATTAGGCTGAGTGAAGATGTACTTGAGACTCTTGTGGTCAGTGAAGATGTCCACTTTTCTTCCCAATAAGAGATGTCTCCAAGTCAAAAGAGCATGCACAACTGCCGCCAACTCGAGATCATGAGTGGGGTAGTTCTTCTCATTGGGCTTCAACTGGCGAGAGGTATAAGCCACAACTTTCTTCTCTTGCATCAACACTGCGCCAAGACCTTGGAGAGAGGCATCACAAAAGACTTCGTACGGCTTGGATTCATCAGGCGGAGTCAGAACTGGAGCAGTGATCAATTTCTCTTTCAAAGTGTTGAAAGCAATGTCACACTCCGGAGACCAAACGTACTTGACATGTTTCTGGAGAAGATTTGAGAGAGACTTCGCGATCTTAGAAAAGTTCTCAACGAATCTTTGACAGTAGCTTGCAAGACCGAGGAAGCTACGGAGTTGCTTCACGTTCTGAGGAGGTTCCCAATTCACAATTGCAGGCACCTTCTCAGGATTCACCGCAATGCCCTTGGCAGAGATGATATGACCAAGATAAAGAACCTCATCGAGCCAAAATTCGCACTTGGAGAACTTGGCATAGAACCGGTGTTCCCTCAGCTTATCGAGTACCAAACGCAAGTGCTTGGCATGATCTTCCTTGTTCTTCGAGAAAACCAAAATATCGTCAAGATAGACCAAAACGAAGTCATTGGTGTAGGCGTTGAAGATGAAGTTCATCATGCGAGAAAACGTCAGAGGAGCGTTGACGAGGCCAAAAGACATGACAGTGTATTCATATGAACCATAGCTTGTCCTGAAAGCCGTCTTGGGAATATCTTGCTCGCGGATGCGAATCTGATGATAACCCATACGGAGATCAAGCTTGGAGAATACTTGGGCACCTTTGAGTTGTTCGAACAGCTCGTTGATGTTGGGAAGTGGGTATTTGTTCTTGATGGTCTTCTTGTTCAATGGACGGTAATCAACACAAAGTGGGCCCGTTCCATCCTTCTTCTTCACAAAAAGAACACCACAACCCCACGGAGAAGAACTAGGCCGGATGAGACCCATTCTCTCTTGAATATCGAGTTACTTCTTCAGCTCCTTCAACTCTTCAGGTCCGAGCTTGTAAGGACGCTTGCACACAGGTTCCATGCCAGGCTCAAGATCGATAACAAATTCAACTGGCCGGTGCGGAGGCATTCCTGGAAGCTCTTCTGGAAAGACGTCTTGATATTCGCAAACGACTGGAATTTGCGAGATAGCATCCAGTTCACCCTTCTCATTGAGAGAAAACAGACGGATGGTATCGTCACGAGCGGCAAAGACAATTACATCCTCAGACGAATGAGTCAATTGAATCTGCCTGGCTGCACAATCAAGCTGAGCCTTATGCTTAGATAGCCAATCCATCCCGAGAATAAGATCAATATCCGAGTCACCAAGAACCGTTGGAGAAGAAAGAAATTTGTAGTCACCCAAGGTGATAGTAACATCCGGAGCAATGGAGTTAGCATGCATGCGCCTACCGGGAGAGACAACTGCTAATGGACTAGGCAAAATTTGCAAAGCCAAACCATGCTTAGATGAAAACGGTCTCGAGATGAAACAATGTGATGCACCCGTGTCAAAAAGAACTTTTGCAGGAACATCGTTAACAGGAAGGTTACCCATGATGCCATCTGACGAGTCCTCTGCCTGAGCTGCATTCATCAAGTTGACCTTGGCGTGCTTGGGGTTATGCTTGACCACAGCTGTACTTGCCGATCTCACAGGAGGAGGAGGAAGGCGCCTCTGATTGAAGCATTTGTTGGCATAGTGACCCTTCTGTTGGCACTTGTTGCACGTGACCTCTGAAAGCGGACGGTGATACGGAGCACTCAATCTTAGAGCTTGAGACGAAGTCTTGTTCTGAAAGCCAGGGTTGGGTGGGTGGGAAGATCCACTGCCACCTTTGCTCTTCTGATACGGCTGACGAAACGGAGGAGGAGGAAGCCAATACTTCTGCTGCTTGGCCACTTGAGTAGAGGAAGAAGGAGTAGTGTCTCTGACTCGCTTCTTCGAAGCATCACACCTCAGTTGAGCGGCCTCTTGCTTCAATGCCATGTTGTAGAACTCATCGTACCTCAAGGGCTCAAAGAGAACAAGAGCTAGCTGGATTTCTTCTCTGAGACCACCCCTGAACTGGTATATCATGCTCTTCTCATCAGGGACGTCCTGCTTGGCAAAGCGGGTGAGCTTCTGGAACAACTTGTTGTAGTCATAGACAGGCAAAGAGCCTTGCTTCAGGTTGCGGAATTCCTCACGCTTGCTTTCAACCATGCTCTGAGGGATATGGTGAGCTCTGAAATCTTGACGGAATTCATCCCAAGTGATCACACGTCCACCTCTGGAATCCTTGTACTGCTGGAACCATTCTGTAGCTTGATCTTTGAGTTGGAAGGATGTGAACTTGACAAAGTCCTCAGGCCTGACGTTACTGCACTCGAAATGCTTGCACAGATCCACGAGCCAATCATCAGCATCGGTTGCCTCAACACAATTGCTGAAAGTCTTTGGCCCGTTAGCAAGGAACTGGTTGAGTGTAGCAAAATGATTCTGATTGTTGCCTTGGTTCCCTTGGTTGCCTTGATTGCGCTCTTGAATAATTTGCATGATCAACTGTGTGTTTGCATTGGTTGCGGCCATCACAGCTTGCCATGCCTCCGGAGGAGGTGGAGGTGGTGGCGGATCTTGATTCTGATTCTGATTGGTGCTTTTAGCGGGAGCCATCCTGAAGAGGTTGACCACGTTAGCACATTGACAGATAAAATAAAGCTGAATCCAACGGAATGAAAATTGCAACATAAAGTCTTCACATCCGAACAAAATGAACGAATGCATTCCTCTTGAAATGGTCACATATCCATAAATTGAGAAGCCACTTAGAATTTAGGTCGAGAAATAAATCAACAAGGTACGGATCAAGAACGAATACTCGGTAAGAAATCCCAATCTCAAACCAAATATCCGTGGAAGAAGAACTAGAGCTACAAGAATTCCCACCTATGAAACTTCCGAACCTTTCCGGTTATGCAATCAGGTGTTGGGGATACAGGGGAAGCATAATATCTCACCCAAATCTAGCAAATCCTACATCCAGCTGTATCCATCCTTCAACACATAACCGAGAAAAACTTCGGAAACCATCTACCTCAACCTTCGAAAAGCATCCGTTATACAAGTTATGGCGATACTCCCGAACTCCCACCCCAGTACTGGGTGGCATCGAGGTTATCTCACCAACGAACTGCATAAAAGAGATTTTTGATGTCAGCGTACTAAACTCAGGTATTCCAGAATTGCAACGATAAAATTATGACGACAGCACCTCAGAGCTCAACTCCCTGGGACACTTCCACAAAACCCCTGACAGGAGGCACCAAGACAATGTTCTCGTCATAAAACCATCGGAACGATTCCAAGATACCCGCATGATCCTAAATTTTTTTTAGTGAAATTTGAGAAGAGAAGAGTCAAAACTCTACGTCAGGATGCCTTACCAGAGCGATGAGGAGACTGGGAAGTAAAAAGAATTCCTAAACTCTCCGATATATAATTCCTAAATGACTCAAAACATTTTTTTTCTAGACACAACTCGGCCGCTAAAAACGATCAAGCAATGGGGCTCCTAAGGTCGGGGAAGGCTCTGATACCAACTTGTAACACCCTCTATGCGACTATATCTCCCACGTGTCGAGGCACGACTTAGAGGCATAATCGCATTGAAGGTATATGTCGCAAGTTAGGCAATCTTTCACAACATCCCATGTAATATATAGATAATAAAAGGGGAGATAACATAGTTGGCTTACACTCGCCACGTCAATCAAGGTACATAAATAACATTACATCATCCAAACACTCATGGCCCGACTACGGCGCCAAAATAAAAGATAACCCAACATGCGACACGGTCCCGATCACCCCAACTGGGCACCACTACTGATCATCAGGAAAAGAAACATAGTATCGTTGAGAGTCCTCGTTGAACTCCCACTTGAGCTCAAGCGCGTCACCTGGAGCGGAATCATCAGGCCCTGCATCTGGTTTGGAAGTAATCTGTGAGCCACAGGGACTCAGCAATCTCGCACCCTCGTGATCAAGACTATTTAAGCTTATAGGTACAGCAAGGTAAAATATGTGGAGCTGCAGCAAGCGACTAGCATATATGGTGGCTATCCTGTTCGCAAAAGAGAGCGAGAAGAGGAGGCAAGGCGCGAACGAGAATCTAGAGGACAACCTGCGCAAGCATTACTCCAACACCGTGTTCACTTCCCGGACTCCGCCGAGAAGAGACCATCACGGTAACTCACACTATTGATTCATTTTAATTAAGTTAAGGTTCGAGTTATCTACAACCGGACATTAACAAATTCCCATCTGCCCATAACCGCGGGCACGTCTTTCGAAAGTTTAAATCCCTGCAGGGGAGTCCCAACTTAGCCCATGACAAGCTCTCACGGTCAACGAAGGAATAGACCTCCTCCCGAGACGTTCCGATCAGACTCGGTGTCTCGGTTCTTCAAGACACTTCGACAGGTTAAAACAAATCCAGCAACACCGCCCGAATGTGCCGACAAATCCCGATAGGAGCTGCACATATCTCGTTCTCAGGGCACACTCAGATTGTCTTAGGTACGGGTAGGCCAGCCCAAAGTTGCCCCTGGTGGCCACCGGCAGCTGACAGGTGGACCAACACTCAGAGGAGCACTGGCCCGGGGGGGTTTAAAATAAGATGACCCTTGGGCTCCGGAAACCCAAGGGAAAAAGAGGCTAGGTGGCAAATGGTAAAACCAAGGTTGGGCATTGCTGGAAAAGCTTTAATCAAGGCGAACTATCAAGGGGTTCCCATTATAACCCAACCGCGTAAGGAACGCAAAATCCGGGAACATAACACCGATATGACGGAAACTAGGGCAGCAAGAGTGGAACAAAACACTAGGCGAGAGGCCGAGCCTTCCACCCTTTACCAAGTATATAGATGCATTAAGATAACATGACAATATAATGATATCCAAACAAGTAAATAATGTTCCAACAAGGAACGGTCTCCAATCTTCACCTGCAACTAGCAACGCTATAAGAGGGGCTGAGCAAAGCGGTAACATAGCCAATCAACGGTTTGCTAGGACATGGTGGGTTAGAGGTTTGACATGGCAATTTGGGAGGCATGATAAGCAAGTGGTAGGCATCGTAGCATAGGCATAGCAAAAGAGCGAGCATCTAGCAAAGCAAAGATAGTAGTGATATCGAGGGTATGATCATCTTGCCTGCAAAGTTGTCAGAGTTGATTGGATCCTCGAAAGCAAACTCAACAGGCTCCTCATTAGCAAACTCGTCTCCCGGCTCTACCCAAACAAGACAAACAAGCAAACGGAACACAATCAACCACGTGCAAAGCTCAAACAATATGATGCAAGGATGGTATGCTATGCGGGATGCGATGCGGGATGCATATGCAAGATGTGACAAGGAATGCATGAACCTGGCCTGAACTTGGAAATCCAAGTGTGCCACTGGAAAGATAAGATGAAATTGCTTGAAAACGATATAAAGAACACCGGAATCGGAGTTATGGTTTGGAAATGGAGCAATTCAAATATGGTCACGTTCTGCGACTTACAGCAAGTAGTCATCTAAATGCAACAAGATGAACATGCTACAACACTCAAACATGGCATCAAAATACATGGCAGGAATCCAATCATGATGCTTAACAAAAGTCTAGCACTGAGCTACGGCCAATTCATACATTAACAGGTTCAAACAAGCATGGCAAAAATGCATTTAGCAAACAGATCTCAGACTTAGTGAAGTTAACACTTGTCTGGAATTTCAGATCAGATAGCACTCTTCGGAGCAACAAAACTATATGCTACAGGACCTGAACATGGCAAAGTAAAGCATGGCATGGAGCTACTCAAAGATCTTAACAAAAGTCCCTTAGTGACCTTGAGCCAAAAGGGATCAGAAAATACATTTGCAAGCATGTGAATATGGCAAAAACATAATCAGTTCTCGGACTTGGTGAAAACTGGAACATGCTGAAAACAGATATCAAGTAGGCATGTTTACGAGCTCGATGCACTCACTACAGAGCAAGTCATGACAATCTAAGCATACACCCATCAAGAATACACAAAATGCAAGCTAGACATGGCAAGAACAATAACATAGCATGCACGGATCAACTACAACATCCTCGGCAAAATCGCTAACAAGTAGACAATCTGCCCGGATTCACAAAATGACAAAAGTAGAGCTCGATTGACTCAAGCTAGGGTGCTCCATAATTGCAAACAAAGACATGGATGGATAGAGCACTACAAGATTAACAAAACATCCTTACTGATCATCCTCAAAAGAGGCACGGATCACTAGGAAACAACATGAACCTATGGACATATGAGATAAACAGATCAAGGACTTAGTGGAAATGCTAAGTCACTGAAATCAGCATTATCAAGTGCCTCACTTTGCAAGCTTGTGCTAGTCACCACACACATAACAAAAATACATGGGTTGCACCTTTGGAAAGATGGCAAAACCCTTAACAAAACATATGTAGAGCTCATGGGCATATCATGCACACAATAATTATGGCAAAAATGTCAAACATCTAAATGGAGCAGCAGATCTGACAATTATCTCAAGTAGCACTCTTCTAACAGCATTTTGGGCATCAATATTAACTCAAATGAAAATGATGCAATGAGATGAAATGATGTACTCTCAGAGACGAACATTTTGATATGCTATATGCCCAAAACGGAGCTACGGATGCGGAGATACGACATGATGAACAGGAGCAAATAAACTAGGGTTTTGGGCAAAAAGTCAACCGCCTCGTCTAGATCTAGATCCGCTAGCACGCGAACCAAGGAGATCGCCGGAATCGGAGGTGGCCGCCAGAGTGGAGGTAGGGAGCCGGATCCGGAGCGCCGGTGGCCGGAGGGAGACGCCGGGCGGCGCGGGCCGGCGATGGCCGGGGTCGGCGCGGTCGCCGAGACCCGCGGCGGCGAGGCGGCGATGGCCGCGGAGGTCGGGACGGGCGGCGGTGTGCGGCGGCCTGCGGCGGACGTGTCGCCGGAGACGGCGATGGAGGCGGCGGCCGCTCGAGGAAGATGGGCGCGGGGAAGGCGTCCTGGCGGCGCGCGGCGGATGGGCCTCGGGGGCCCGGTTCGGGCCTCCCGGGCCGGCGGCGGGGAGAGATCCGGCGGGACATGTGGCGCGACGTGGTTGGGCAGGCGGTGGCGGCGGACGCATCCGGCGGCGGCGGAGATCCGAGTTTTAGGGTTTGGGAGAGGGGATCCGCGAATTTGGAATGGGGGAGGTATATATAGGCATAGAGGGAGCTAGGAGAGTCCAAATGAGGTGCGGTTTTAGGCCACGCGATCGTGATCGAACGCTCTAGATGATGGAGAGGGTTTTGGTGGGTTTTGGGCCAAATTGGAGGGGTGTTGGGCTGCAACACACACGAGGCCTTTTCGGTGCCTCGGTTAACCGTTGGAGCATCAAACGATGTCCAAATGGTACGGAACTTGACATGCGGTCTACCGGTAGTAAACCAAGGCCGCTTGGCAAGTCTCGGTCCAATCCGGAAATGTTTAATCCCCACACACGAAAGAAAGGTAGAAATGACCACCGGAGGAGAACGAAGCGCCGGAATGCAAAACGGACAACGGGGAAAATGCTCGGATGCATGAGATGAACACGTATGCAAATGCAATGCACATGATGACATGATATGAGATGCATGACAACGATAACAACACATGTAGACAAAGACCCGAACCCGAGAAAATAAAATAACTTAACGCCGGAAACGGCAAGAGTTGGAGTACAAATTGGGTAAATCACATCCGGGGTGTTACAGTATGTGTGTGTGTGTCTCTCTCTCTCTCTCTATCTCTGTGTGTGTGTCTCAAGGGTCCGCAACTACATGTCGATAGCCAACTGGCAACTAGGGTGTGTGTGTGTCTTTTTGTCAAGGGGTCCCCAGTTGCAAGTTGACCATCAACTCGCAACTACAGTGTGTGTGTGTGTGTCTTTTTGTCACGGGGTCTCAAGTTGCATGTCAAGCATCGACTCGCAATTAGGGGTGTGTGTGCTTGTTGAGGACCCCTAGTTGCAACTTGACCATCGACTCGCAACTAGGGTGTGTGTGTGCCGAGGGTCCCCTCTCAACTAGACGGTTGTGTGTTTGTTGAGGACCCCCAGTTGCAAGTTGCTTATCGACTCGCAACTAAGGATCTCTCTCTCTCTCTCTCTCTCTGTGTGTGTAGAGGGTCACTAGTTGTATGTCGATAACCGACTCACAACTAGGGGTGTGTGTGTGTGTCTTTTTATCAAGGGTCCCCGGTTGCATGTCGGCCATCAACTCGCAACTAGGAGGTGTGTGTTTGTTTGAGAACCCCCAGTTGCAAGTTGACCATCAACTCGCAACTAGGTGTGTGTGTGTGTGTCTTTTTGTCAAGGGGTCCCCAGTTGCAAGTTGACCATCAACTCGCAATTATGGTGTGTGTATGTCTTTTTTTCTCAAGGGGTCCCCAGTTGCATGTCGAGCATCGACTCACAACTAGGGTGTGTGTGTTTTTTGAGGACACCAGTTGCAAGTTGCTCATCGGCTCACAACTAGGGGTGTGTGTGTGTGTGTGTGTTTATTCATGGCCTCCAGTTGCAAGCTTATCATCCACTTGCAACTAGGGGATGTGTGTGTATGTGTGTGTGTGTTTTTATTCATGGCCCACAATTGCAAGTTTACCATCAACTCGCAACTAGAGTGTGTGTGTGTGTGTGTCAAGGGCCCGCAACTGCATGTCGATAACCAACTCGCAACTAGGGGGGTGCGTGTGTGCGTGTTTTGTTGTGGCCCCCAGTTGCAACCCGCTCATTGACTCGCAACTAAGGATGTGTGTGTGTGTGTGTTTATAGAGGGTTACTAGTTGCATGTCGATAACCGACTCACAACTAGGGGTGTGTGTGTGTCTTTTTGTCAAGGGTCCCCAGTTGCATGTCGACCATCAACTCGCAATTAGGAGATGTGTGTTTGTTGAGAAACCCCAGTTGCAAGTTGACCATCAACTCGCAACTAGGGTGTGTGTGACTCTTTTTGTCAAGGGGTCCCCAGTTGCAAGTTGACCGTCAACTTCGCAACTAGGGTGTGTGTGTGTCTCTCTCTCTCTTTTTATCAAGGGGTCCCCAGTTGCATGTTAAGTATCGACTCGCAACTAGGGGTGTGTGTTTTGTTGAGGACACCCAGTGGCAAGTTGCCCATCGACTCGCAACTAGGTGTGTGTGTGTGTGTGTTTATTCATGGCCCCAGTTGCAAGTTGATCATCAACTCGTAACTAGGGGATGTGTGTGTGTGTTTATTCGTGACTCACAAGTTTACCATCAACTCGCAACTAGGGTGTGTGTGTGTATATGTCTCAAGGGTCCGCAACTACATGTCGATAACCAACTCGCAACTAGGGGTGTGTGTGTGTGTGTGTCTTTTTGTCAAGGGTCCCTAGTTGCAAGTTGACCATCAACTCGCAACTAGGGTGTGTGTATGTGTGTGTGTCTTTTTGTCACGGGGTCTTCAGTTGCATGTCGAGCATCGACTCGCAACTAGGATGTGTGTGTGTGTGTGTGTGCCGAGGGGTCCCCAATTTGCATGTCGATAACCGACTTGCAACTAGAGATGTGTGCGTGTGTGTGTCTTTTTGTCAAGGGGTCCCTAGTTGCATGTCAAGCATCGACTCGCAACTAGGGTGTGTATGTTTTGTTGAGGACACCCAGTTGCAAGTTGCCCATTGACTCGCAACTAGGTGTGTGTGTGTGTGTGTTTGTTCGTGGCCCCCGGTTGCAAGTTGACCATCCACTCGCAACTAGGGTGTGTGTGCGTGTCTCTCTGTGTGTGTTTATTCGTGGCTCACAATTGCAAGTTTACCATCAACTCGCAACTAGGGTGTGTGTGTGTGTCTCAAGGGTCCGCAATGCATGTCGATAACCAACTCGCAACTAGGAGGGGTGCGTGTCTGTGTTTTGTTTTGGCCCCCAGTTGCAACCCGCTCGATAACCTTTTTGTCATGGGTCATTATTTTTTTATAGATCCCAATTCCATTTTTGATAGATCTTTTGTTCGTTTTTGATGGAATAAAAATTTACAAGGTACTTTTCCATAAGAGAAAAAAAGGATTTCTACTTTGTTTTTAATATAACTGCAATTTTTTTAGCCCCTAGTTTTTACTGTGATCAATATTGTATAGTCATTATTTTTTACACAAACAACCTAACTCTATTTTTGTAGGAGCATACAGGCCACTTTGGTTCAGCTCAGTTCAACTCAGCGCCGCAAATTGAACTGTAGAACCCGTCGGCTTGCTGGTGAATTTTGTGTAGGTAAGGTTGGGAACTAGGGGGGTTGGGTAGTAGGGGGATGAGGATTTTGATTCATTGAACTTGAGCCAGGAATTTTTTGATAAAGACTGAATCTGTTAGAGAATTTGTTCAGTAAGACTGAATTTGTTAGATTCATACCAGCTGAACATCATGTTTGTGATACTAAATAATGGGAGGAATATATATGAATAATTGAAGTTTTTCTCTCTCTGTTTGTTCTCACTTACTGCATACTGTATCTAATTGTACACACACTGTATGTAAAAGATTCAGAAAACTGAATTATTGGTTCAGTCAATTTATCTAGATCTCTCAATCTCTGCTACAGCTACCACTTCTGACATCTAGCTAAAAAATATGCCACACACTGGATCTAGATATGAGTTTTTTTGTCTCTCTTTATTTTTGCCACAACACAACTGATTCAGGCTCTGATCTAGATGCTGTTTACTATCAATTTTTTGTCACAGACCAACCACCAATTTTTTTGTTCCGTCAAGAAAGAAACAAGCAAAAGCATGCTGATTTTCAGATGGGGTTCAGAAGAAGCATATCACACAGAAGGATCTTGAAAGGAAGATTAAGAAAACCCACCTTGGTAAGAGGCACCACTCCCCACATTTTTCTCTCTTGCAAGTTTCTCTGTTCCTTTGTCCCAGATCTTCAATTTCTTGTGTGTGTGTTCTTTGTGGTGGTGACAGGGGCAAGATCATCATCACCTGACAAAAAGAACGCCCCACTTTTTTTGCCATCTTTTCTATCAAGCTTGTTTACAAGCAAAGTGCCCAAAATTTCTTTTTTGAGACAAGAAGTGCCCACACCTGGAGTCGCACAAGGCTTGGTCCCAAGAATTATTTTTTAGAACAAACAAACAAGCCCACAAACAAAAGGCCTGGGCCAGGAAACTTGCCGGGAGTGTGGGTGGGTGGAGGAGGAGGAGGACGGCCCAGTCTTGGAAGCGTCAAACTAAAAAGGACGAGCAACGACGGGTGACAAACAATCGAACAACGGAACGAACAGGTGGGATCGAGAGGGCTACAAATAGGATGAGGTCATCTTAGATGTGACATAATTATGTCACATCTAGATGTGTCCTAGACAGACCCAAAAAAGATGTCACGTATCAGGGCGCATAACCCTACGACCTGTCGGTGTGCCTCGGGCCCGGGCCTTCCGTGCTTTTGGAGTCAGTTTACCATGGTAAAAATGAATTTTCTAAAAGACTATGTTCAACAAAATATCAATGTGGCTTTCCACCCAAATAACCTTCATGTGATGTTGGTGCTGTCCCGCGGGGGACAAGGGTGGATTTTTATTTTGAAACGGAGATAAAAGATTTGTCTCATCGATTAATTAAGAAGAGAATCACCCAGTTAATTGATGAAAAATCAGACAAAAATCGATAAATATATATAGACCACATGCAGATCGCTAAGAAACAAACTGTATGATGCCATGATCAACCCAACAAACATACATAACATGCAACAACCACGAACCCTCGCAGTTCTACGTCGCAAAGAAATCTTCAACGAAACTAAGGTTGAATACACCGGACGCCACCAAATCCACAGAGACGAGCCAGTCAGAGATGAAGGACGAAAAGACTGAGTATCCTTCATTAAGTAGCCGCGGACGCCTTACCAATGGGTGGATTCGTAGTTGCATCTGATGATCGGCTAAACATGTGTGGATGCAGCAATGCCTGAGGCATATGCATTATGACATGGACTTCTACTAGAAAGATTATATTAGAAGAATATATAATGGAAGAAAAAGGAACATTTGTCTACTAGACAGAACATTTTGCGTGTGTACCCCTTTGCTCGCTCGCACCCAAGGCACCCAGCTGCCTAGGGTTTCTCGTGCCTCCCGCCGGCGCCGGCGCCACTTTACCTCGTCTTCTGTGGTTAGGACCATGAAGGCGTGGTAGATCTCGGTCCTTACTGGCGGGATGGCTCTGTTTTTATGTGTTTTTTTAGTTTTGTTAGGGTTTATGTCCTGTTTGGAGAGGCGAGGCAGTGGCGACTCTCTGAAGATGGAACAAGGTTCTCCCCGCCTAGTCTCTGTCCAGGTGGTGCTTCTAGCGTCATCAAAGGCTGAAGATGGAATAAGATTCTCCCTGCCTAGTCCCTGTCCCGGTGGTGCTTCTAGCGTCATCAGAGGGCGTGTGGAGGTTTGCCTTCGGCAGATCTCATCGAATTCGGTCTTAGGCGGCTGTCTTCGGTGGATCCGGTCTTCGTTCGTTTTTGTTTATGTATTTACAAGTTGGTCACTTCTGATCTATGCGTCTCTTCATCGGCGGCGGTTGTTGTTCTGGTGCGCTGGTCCTATGGGGTCTAGTACGACGACTTCCTGACTATCTACTACAACAAGGTTTGTGTGGCGCCGATGAGGGAGAGCCTTCAGCTAGCTCCAGTGCTTGTAGTCGTCGCTAGGTGGTCTATGAACCTGGATGCAATTTTTTACTTCTCGCGTTCTTTGTACTACTAACTTAACCGTGGATAAAAAAATCAAAAAATTTCCTCGCAAAAATAGAAGATTATAGGCAGATGGTGATAATTTGTTCATTAGTATACTGCCACATCATATGTTAAATAAAAATGGGAAGCCGGTAACAATGTTTGCCCAGCGCTAACAAATATAAATAACTATCAAATATAAATAAGTACACTTATGAGCGTTTACATGATTTGAGATGCATATATATGTTTAACGGATTACAGTATAAAGCATGCAGCCCCAGGACCAGAATAGCGGCAGTAGACGTGAGGCTCAGGCAAGCCACTTGCCAACGCCTTGGATGCAGAAGCGGAGACAATCTACAATGGTGCGTGGGTATACCATCCCATTAAGGACCGGACTCCATCTGCTTCCACCTGCAATATTGTACCCCTCAATCTGGTCACCACAGTCGTTTCCCAGGTAGATGGTATCAGCAGTGACAAAGGAGGGGAAGGCCTTGGCTGATACGGTAATAGCGCGCCACTTGCCCATGAACACGGCGCGCCCATCGAATCCCTTGGCTGGGAGCAGAAGCCCAGCTCTCAAATCGACTCTGTAAACCTCGTAATTCCTGTTATACTCACTATCCCGGCATGGCGTTCGGCGCACCAGCATCAACTCCCCGCCATTGTCCACCAGGTGAAGGCCGAGCGCTTTGAAAAAAAAATGACTTGGTCCACTCAACGACCGCCTGGAGCCGTGGCGGCCGCTGATCCGAGCTGGTCGTCAGCACCATGACGCCCCTGTAGTCGGTGCAGTAGAAGCGTCCCGCAAAAGGCAAAGTCGAATACAAAGTTTCATTGTCGACCACGGTCCAACTCTCATCACCGGGCTTAGCGACGGCCAGCTTCATGGGATTTCGGAATCTGACTACCACCATGGAGGCGTCGGTAGCAAGGCCCACGACAGACGCCCTGATTAATTTTCCCATCTCGGGGCCACCCCTAGATCGATGCTGATCTGGCCTCAGGAGCGCGGTCATCGGGGGGAGATCGGTGAGCTGGTGCGCGAGAGGGTTAAGCAGGCGGACGACCAGGGTGCGCTCGTGGAGCAGCAGCAGGAGGCCTTCAGGGGTGAGCGCGAGCAGCGTGTGCTCAGCGAGCTAGCTCTCGGAGGTCCATACGGATGCACTCGCCCGTAGAAACGTTAAGGAAGCGATGGCGGCGGGGCCCGGCAAGTGCCTTGTCAAGCATGATCCACTGGCGGGGGAGGAAGCGACCGTCCAGGCCGCCGGTGCACGGGTCCGGCGAGCACCGCCGCCACGGCCGGCACACGGCGCGGAAGCGGACATAGTCAGCCACGTCGCTGGCGAGGCCAAGCTCGGCGATCAGGCCGGCTGGCCCGTCCCCGAGGCCTGCCCAGTCCCTTGCGCAGGTACGTGGGGGCAGTGGCGATTCCACTAGGGAGGCTTCAATAGACTTAAGCCTACCCTTTAAAATCATATTTAAGCTAAACATATCGCTTGACAAATATATTCTGATGCTTTACATGCAACCATTGCACTGCATTTGCTAATTAGACTTAGGAAATTTATGTTTTAAGCCTACCCTCCAATGTCATGCTAGATTCGCCACTGCGTGGGGGGTCGCAAGGGGGGCGCGTCTGCTTTGCGCGGCGCCGGCACGGGATCTTGGCTCGGGAATCCGCCATCCGACCGGCTGCCACCGTTTATTTGCGTGGAACTCCGGCCGATGGGATTGCTTTTCTAGGTAGCTCCCGGCTGAGCACATATGGATGGGGAGTCGTATTCGTATACGGTATGGTTTGGTCTCGTTCTCATCTGCCTTTAGATACTGCTGGATCGGAGATTACGTTACTAAACGAGAGATTACGTTACGAGCAAGGTTACGTTTGCTAAACGAGAGATTACGTTACGAGCAAGGTTAACATATGATAGGAAAACCTGCAACTACCAGCCCTTAGTCTTCAGGGAGGCCGACTCTGGCGCGCCATGGACGTGCGTGTGATGTTACGTGGGCAGCCTCCCCTTGTATATGTACTCCCTCGAGTTTTGTTTTGTCTGCATATATATTTTGTGAGACTTTGATCGAACGTATGGAAAAAATATTAACATTCATAATGCCAAAACAATAGTTTTAGATTCATTATCAACTGTAGTTTCATAGTGTATATATTTGGCATTACAAGTGCTGATATTTTTTAATATAAATTTGGTCAAATTTTTCAAAATTTGACTTGACATAAATCTAATACGCAGAGTAAAAATGATCGGAGGGAGTACATGATATATAATTCAGATCAATACAATGCGTGGGAATTCAGTAATCTTCATGGCAACCAGAGCCCATGTCTACCGCTCCTGCCGGCATCGTCGGCACCTTATCCTGTTGCTTTTAAGGGCATCTCCAGCCGCGCCCCTAGGAAGGCCTCCTTAAGCGATTTTTTCGCGTCGGCGCCAAAAAAACGGCCCAGTCGCGCCTCAAGGAGCCCGATTTTCGCCGGCCTGGGCCGAAAACAGCGCCGGCGGACCCAGGCCGAACCCGGCGCGCTGGGGGGCGCCCGGGGGCGCCGGGGCGAACTGTTTTGGCGCGAAACAGCCGCGGGCCAGCCGCGTCAGCGACACGACGCCTCGTCTTCCCCCAACGGCCTCGGTTCCCGCGGGGAATCAATGCCAAGGCTGCCGCCGGTCAGCCTTACCATTGATTCCTCACGGGCGGCGCGTCACGGGACGGCGCGCCGACGCCTCTCCTCCCTCGCACGCGTACACACGGGTACGGCGCGGCTATATAGCCGGTGGCCTGCACTCGCCTGTGCCCACACCAGCCCCGCCCCTTGCCGCCGCCCAGCTCCTCCTCTCCCTACCTCTCCCGAGCGCCGCCGCCCAGCCCCTCCCTCTATCTCTCTACCTCTCCCGAACCCGTCGCCATGGCGGAACGCTTCCCCGGAGACAAGGCGGCGGCCAACGGCTTCGGCCGTCGTTCGCTCCGCGAACAGGAGTCCTGGCTCCTGTTCCAGGCGAACATCCCGGCGCCGCCGGACATGCGCGCCGGGCCGACGGGGTGGAGGCTCAGCGCCGGGGGAGTGCCCATTCCCCCATTGCCCGACGCCGTGGCGAAGCCGAAGTACTTTGCCGAGGAAGTCGAGGTCGTGCGCGCCTCCCTCACCGACGCCCAACTCTCCCTTCCCCAGTACGCCGCCGACAACCACGCGGCTTGGGCGGTGTATTTCGAGCGCCGCCAGCAGCAGCGCTTGGCGTCCATCAACGGCGCGCCGGTGGTTGGCGGCCGGCAGAACAGCGAGGGGCGCCACCTGTGGTGGGGCGTCCCCGGACGCACACTCGAGGGCGTGCTGACGTACCTCGAGGGCGGCAACGACCCGCCGTTGGCGTACCTGGCGAGGGAGGCCGCTCCGGCGCAGCACCGACGCGCCGGGCCATGGGCGCCAAGGAGGTTCGGGTCCTCCTCCTCTTCTTCCTCCTCCCGATCTTCATCGGACTCCTCCGGCACTCCGGCCCTGCTCGGCGTCAAGGCCGAGCCCGCGGCGGAGACGCCGCTCGGCCGGCGCACTCGCAGCGCCGGCATCGTCATCAACGAGGGCGGCCGGCGCGCCTACTCGTCGGCTCCTCCTCCGCGCTTCGTCAAGCCAAAGACGGAGCCGGGGCTCGCGCCGGTGAAGACGGAGCCGGGGCTCGCGCCGGTGAAGAAGGAGCCGGCCGCGCCAGTGACGACGGAGCTCGATGACGACGACGCGGCCCTGGAATGGGCGCGCAGGGACTCCATAGCGATGGAGAAGGAGCGCCTGGAGAAGGCGAAGGAGCGCCAACGCGCCGCCCTGCTTCGCTTCGCGGAGCGTCGACGCGGCCGCGACGAAGGCGGAGTCGTCGTCATCTGCGACAGCGACGACGACGACGACGATGCGCCGCCACCAGTCCGCCATGGCGACGCCGGACAAGGAGGAGAAGGCCGACGACGACGATGACGATGGCGGTGACGGCGGCGACTTCAGTCAGTTTTTCCTTTAGATTAGTTTATGTATACGTGCTATGTAATGAAAATCCGCGAACTTCGCCGAAATGTGCCGAAATTTATCGTGTTTGGCCGAATTTTATCGTGTTTAAGCCGAACTTCGCCGAACTTCTTTTATTTTAAAACGTGCCTGGGGCGGCCCTGGGGCCGACGGCTGGGGACCAACTCGCCCCCAGGCCCAATTTTTATGCCGGCTCACCCCCAGGCGGCGATTTTAGGCGCCCCCTCGGGGGCCAACGGCTGGAGATGCCCTAACGGCACCAACTGCTTCAGCTGCCGGCGGCTCCCCTCCTTCTCTTCCCTCCGACACCCTCCCACAAAGCCCTATGCCTCGCGCCAACGTCAACCCTTCCCAGCATGATCCCCTCGATGATACCGCTGCCCTCCTCGTTTCCCAGTTCACCTCTGGTGGCGCTCACCCCCTCCCAAATCTCTCGGCGATTTTAACATCACCCGGTTCATCCCATACAAGCTTGATTCCACAACGAACAACTACTCTCGCTGGCGCCGCTGCATGCTGTTTTTCCTCAACCGTTTCCATGCACGCGATCACGTCGAGGAGGAGATTGATCTGGACGTTACCAATTGCGCCCGGTGGAGTGCAGACGTCGACATCGTCCTCTAGATACACACCGCCGTCTGCGACGACCTCGTCAACATCATCATGGACAACAACGAGTCCACTTGCACCGGCTGACACACCATCCGTCTGTTCTTTCTCAACAACCAGACGGCGCGGGTCATGTACCATGACGCAGCTCGCCGGAAAGCACCGCAAAACCTACTTCTGTCGTACCGCAGATCCGTCCGAGGTATCCTGTGGGCTGCTGCCGCTGGGATCTAGGCCGACAAAGAGAGGTCGACTCTGGGAATGCCCCGCCGCCGCAGTTCCCAGACCCCACGCAGGCGAAGGCCTCAGGCGGTGGCGAGACGAGGAGGAAGTTGGTCGAGACCTTTGGCGGCGCGATTGGATTGCCCCCGCGTCTCCTGAGCGGGGGCGGCCCGAGGGGGTGTTTCCGACCTCCTCTTCTTTGGCACGCTCAAGATTAAAGCAGCTTGCTCCGACGTGCCTACACAACTTTGTGGGTAGTCCTCACATCGCCGATGGGCGACTCCTTCACATGGACACCAAAATTCCAACTCATCATGGCAGAAGGGGCTACTACACATAGGGCTTTGTAGAGCGATCGATGAATCAATAACATAAGTCTATCCACAGGTCTCTCAGTTGAACACATCATCAAGTTCTTCAAGCTTTTGACCAGCCCACAAGAAGTGAGCCTTACTGAAGAGACCGACGACAAAATCATTTGGAAATTGGAAGCTCACTTCTTCTTTGGAATACTCGGCATCCTTGATCTACTTCACTCAACCTTTTTTTTGTCGGGCTCTCCGCTCAACTCGACGCTTCGATTACCACTCACATGAAGCCAGCGACATGGAACAGGTGGGCACTGCCGAAGCATTTTATTGTGTGGTTGATCTTTAAAGACCATGGCCGACTGGCAACAAAATAGTGGTTGACCGAATTATGGTTTATGCCAATTGTGCAAAAGGCAGCTTGAGTCAGAGGCACATCTTCTTTTCGAGTGTAGATGTACAACACACATTCGGAATGAGGTGAAGGCCTGGCTCGGGCCTATGTTGACATTGACGCTTGGAGAAACCTCACTATAGTCAAAGAATTGTGGCTATCCACGATCATTGTCAATGGGAATGCAAGGAAGGGCTTGGCAAATTTCAAATGAGAGCGGGGTCAAATTTCTTTTGAAGTGAGAAAACACTAGAGTTTTTACGATCGCTTCATCTATGCTAACCGTAAGATAAAGGCCGATGCCAAACTTTTTCGGGCTCGCGGGTTCTAAGAATTTGAGATATTTGATGTCGCGAGGTATGTATGTTACATGAAACCTTTATTCTACTTTTTGTGAACCCACTTATACGGGAAAGATCCATCGATGCACTTTGTATGGCGGTTGTGTGTGCAAAGTTCCCGTAATGGTATCGAAGATCAGATTAGAAGTACATATCATGGAAAGAAATGTAGAAAGTCCAAACCAGAAGTATGTACAATGGACGGAAAAGGAACATTTGTCTATACAAGACATCAATGATTGTAGACAAATGGTGATAATTTGTTCATTAGTATACTGCCACATCTTATATGTTAAATTAAAACGGAAAGCCAGTAACAACGTTTACTCAGCACTGCGTTTGGGAGCCAAAGTATTTTTGTAGTTTTTAAGGAGTACTGTGTTTTCTGAAAAAACCTTGGTATTCAATACTTTGAGTCGTTTGGATAAAAAAAACACTATAGTTTAACAAACCGTGGTATCTCTAAAACTGTGGTATTTTTGTAGTATAAAAAAAAGGTCTGGACCTCTTTTTAAAAAACTGAGAAACGTTGACTGGGTTGTCTCTCTGTGTCCATGTTCTTTTGGCCATCGACGCATGTGACACCTAAAATCGATAGCTAGCCGATCGATCTATCTGGCTAGAGTGGCGCACATACACGTACAAATTACGACTTAGTGCCGGCTGACTGTCTTTGATTGATTACAAGAGATAACTCTATACATATCCTTCTTAGCATCTACTAGGAGAGAACATGCCCGTACAAAGCTGCATGCATACGGTGGCGATTAGCACAAGCTGACCGATGAGTGTAGCTGCGTATGCATGCAACAACGTAACAATCTGTGCAAATCAAAGAAAACTGAGAAAAGCTGCCACTTGCCAAACACCTTGGCGGTATTATCGAAACTGAGAAAATCTATGTTTTTCAGAAACTGGAGTATTTGTTGCCCATCTATTGAAATACTGAGGTTTTGAAATACTATGGTTTTGAAAAAACGGTGTTGCCAAACTAGGCCTAACAAATATACTCCCTTGTTTGAGATGCATATGTTTAACGTGGTCTGATACACAGTGCATAGTAACTACTGATATACTCACAAAGCATGCAACTCCCGAACCAGAATCACAGCAGTAGACGTGAGGCTCAAGCAAGCCATCTGCCGACTACCTGGATGCAGAAGCGAAGACAATCCACAACACTAGGCGGGCATACCGACTCATCAAGTCCGAGACTGCATGTGCTTCCATCCGCAATATTGTACCCCTGAATCTGACCATCACAATCGTGTCCCAGGTTGCTTTTCTAGATGGCTCCGGGCCAGGTACGTACGAAGAGTTGTATTCGTATACGGTATGGTTTGGTCTCGTTCTCATTGTTCCCATCTGCCTTTAAATACTGCTAACCGCAAAAAAAAAAAGGCTTTAAATACTGCTGGAGGTGGCGATGTCTTTGCCTCCTGGCAACTATAACACACACATTTGCTCAGAGATCGAAACGATACACATTTTGGCAAACCAGACATTAGCTCACGGGCAAGGTTAACGCCTGATTATAAGGAAAAGATAACCAATGTTTCTTTGCAATAAGAGCAGGTCACTCACTACTGCAAGAGGCACCAAGGCCAACCATTTGCAACTCAAAATACCAAAAGGAATCCCACCAAGGCCAACGTTAGAACTTACTGCAGAAGTTCGAACTCGAGTGAATTCGCAGCCGTGGAGGTTCAACACGCAGTTCGCCCGTGGCAGATCGAGGTGATGTATAGGCCCTTCGCCCATTGCTCCTGAAATATTTTGGTGTTCCGAGGTTAGGTTCACGCAAGTAAACCAAGTGGGCATGCATAGCAATGAATGTGGCACTGGCGCCAGATTTTGAAATTCATCCAGTCAGCAAAACATGCAGGTGTACCTTCGTAGCCTTGCTGGGGAAATCAGAAGTCAGAAAAGTTTCATCCACTGGTTTCGTCTTGGACTCCTTGGCTATGCTCATGATAAAAGCGGTTTGGTCAGGCGTGGCTGCGCATGATGTTATTCTGTAACCGGCACCATATCGCTGATGGATTCCTTCACTTGGATACACAAAGTCTAACTCAACAGCCTGCAGGATATGCAACACAGATTCAGTTTCACATGACATGATCACATCGGGTCATTGACCTAATGTGTACGAAAATTCAGACTCCGCACCACCCTAAACAATTACTGATCTTTGGTTCAAAAAAAAGGAAGCTGCACAGAGCACCAGTTCTCTAAGGTTAACTCTTAACTGAAGCCATTCTTGCAGCAGCATATGTTTGCAAGTAGATATTTCACATGCAAAGTTCAGACAGCTAGTTGTCCAGAAATACAGAATTTAAAGCCATTTTAATGAATGCTCATCACCGGTAAAATTATAACATACAAGGAACCATTAAAATAGTGAAAAGGATTATTCACAAATGATTTATCGCAAAGGAGTGCAAGCACATGTTTTGACCTGGTAGGAATAATCGGTGTTCCTTGACGTGACAACACCCCAACGGTTCCCAGCAGTACCCATACATGTTACATGAAAACCTTCTTTCCACTTTTTATTAATCCACTTATAAGGAAAAGATTCACTGACTTTGTATGACTGCTGTGTGTACGGAGTCCCTGTAATGGTATCAAAGATCAGATTCGAACTATACATGGAAAGAAAGGGACCAGCGAGACATCAAGGATGTAGACAGTAGACACAATTAGGATAAAGTCATGTCACATGTAAATATCGAATATAGAAAACTGGCAACTGTTAAGTTCCATGTACCAACCACTAGAATCCAAAAGTTCAGATCCGTCAATATGAAATTCAGACGAATACAACAAGCCAAGGCTCCGTTGAGAAAACCATTGAAGATACAGTAGGAAACTGGCAACTGTTGAGTTTCATATACCAACCACTAGAACCCAAAAGTTCAGATCCGTAAATATGAAATTCAGACGAATACGACAAGCCAAGGCTCCGTTGAAAAAACCAGTAAAAAAGAAATACCATCCAGAAGAACATTTACTCTTCGATCCACTGCAATCTAATGTGGTAATCTCTATTGCTCTAACACCACAAAAGTTGTGTGATCAAACATTTATGTGATGCATCGTATGAAAGCATACTACTTTGTCTCATACACATAGCAGTATCCTCTTCAAACATTTAATCTTCATAAAAGGGAGCAGTTTGAACAAATGAATAGTTGTCGACAGAGAGCAGGTAATTCACAAACCTTTGGACATCACAACCAATGAGCTTCCATTGGTTGCTCCAGCTATTGCTGTTATGTAAAAGTTCTTCTCCGACTGCTCCCTAATCCAATCCTACATACGAAGTTAGAAACAAGATAGTGTCAAGATTCTGGATTATCAAAATTCCAACTAGAGAGGACATACAAGGTACCACACCTTCTGTAGGAAATTTCGTGAAAGATTGAAAACTTGAGAAGAAAAGCCGGTCCCAGTATCCATGATGACAGTCCACACATTTTTTAAAGAAGCTATACAACTAATGAACACGCCATCTTCATAACCTTTTTGTATGTGCTGATGCAGCCTTGAATCAGCTATATTATAGTGGCATCTATCAAAGGCAGAAGAAATATCTTCACAGTTACATTAGTTAATACCATATTTGATTTAGGAAGGAGATAAGACATTGATCAATCACTATTGAAATAGGCACTAGGCAGGCCTCAAATGTCTCGAACTGAAGAACAAGCGAGTGTAGCCAGACAAATAGGAACTACTTAAGTTTAAAACATAATAAGTGAAAACCAAACCCTTTCATCACAAAAAACTAGCATGAATGGCTTAGTTACAGAAAAGCATAATAGTATAGTTTTGGACAGATACTTTTATAGGGATACCAAGTACAATTAAGGTCATGAATGTGGATAGCATCTAAAAGTGGAGTTCACACCAAGAGATATCACAAGTTTGCAGCATGAATCACCTCAATGTAGTTTTTTTGTTTCACCACATTCACCACAAGACATTAACTGTACTCCATATATTTTAAATAAAAATTAGAGGTATAGAGTCATATGCTCATACAATCCAACTATTTCGAGCTATCTAATGCTTGATGTCTGGTATTGAGAAAACGCCTGAGCATGCAAACAAAAAAAGTGAATACTGTTTCACTATTTTCATGTTTGAAAAGAATTACCGCTGCGTCATGTTCCGCCTAGCACTATAAATCGAAATCCATTGAGTTGCTGGGCTCCCCAACCGAACTTTTTCCATAGGCTGTTCATCTTCTTCAAGATTTACAACAATTCTTCCACGTTTATGTCCAACCTATAATTTGCACAGCAGAGGCATGGCCAAATATAATACAACCGAAATAAAATACAGAGCATGGATTCATGTTGTGATAAAGCAGTACAAACCTCTAGACCTCCAGCGATCCTGATGGGTCTTGAAACAGGCCCGATAATCAGATCATCAAAGAGAGAAACAAGTTTTTCGTACTTTGGCTCTTCATCAAATTTCATAGTAGTAACCAACTCAAGAAAATGTTTGAATGGGGCTGGACAGAAGCTACACAGGACCTCTGGAGAAGTCTCCATTTTCTTCTTACAAACAAGAAAGCTCTTGTTATCTCCCTGCAGTAATAAGCCATCAACACAAAAGTAGGTTCCCGCAAAAAAAAACACTAAAGAAGGTTGAAGAGAGCGAGTAGAAAATATTAGTAAAGCACCGTCGACTCGTCGAGAACATTGAAGACTACCTGACAGCCTTGCCATGGCAAGCTTCCTCGTAATAAAAATATAAGGCTGTATGCTAGTGACTCCAAATCATCCCTCCTACTGCCCGTACGACCTAAATGGGCATGGACGCTAGCATATCTAATTGTTCCCCTGGGAAATGTCAAAACTAAAGAAGTTAAATTTGTACCATAAGTTTGTACAGAAAAAGTAGTAAGAACAAACCTAAATATGTCTAGCCTCTGATCATACTGAACATGCATACTGGATGATCCTCTTTTCCATTTCCAGTTAGATGCTGAAAAAATTTAGTATCAAAAGAACCATGTGAAAAACGGTAGTGAGGCATGAAATGCATCAACATTTCCCTCTGTAAAGAAATATCAGAGCGTTTATATCACTACTTTAGTGTTCTAAATGCTCTTATATTTCTTTACGGAGGGAGTATAAAGTAAGCCAATTCCTCTGAGCAAAGTGCATAGTGCATTGAGAACATCAGACTGAATATCTTCATGTACAGATGAAACTACGGTGTGTAATTGCATACCTAAACCAAAATTAATGAGAAAAAGCTTCTTTTCTTGAGCAGATCCAGGCTGACCAAGCAAAAAGTTTTCAGGTTTTACATCACCATGTATAAAGCTGGCAATAATAAGAGGAACAGCAAGTGTTAACAACGCGGAATGAAAAAAAATACGGGAAATGCATCTCAAAAACATCAAATGGCTTCAAAGAACCCTTTGGAGTGAATCTTCTCAAGAATTGATATGGCGTCGATGGCAATACAAGCAACCTTTAGAACTGACATCCTGTTAGGGGTGTAGATACTTTCAGTAAGAAGTAAGGAGAACAAAGCAGAGGGAGTGAAGATTGATAAGATAAACTTACTCCTGTCCTGGTGAATGCCAAGCATTCCAGAGGCTAGGACCAAGCAGGTCCATTACCTGAAATTACGGAATGATGATTCAGTGAAAAGATCATAATGAGCTAAGAGGCCTTTCTGAATGCATATTTTTTTTCCGGAAAGTTAAACTCACAAGAATGTAGTAGTCTCCTTGGCAACCCTTGTAGTGTACCGATGGTATGCCATAACAACCATTGAGAGCCCTGCTAACATAAGGATAAAAATGCCATGCTCCACCAAGAATTATATAAACGAAAAAAATGGATGAATGTGTATAGTTCTTACTGATAGACTTGCCACTCATATGGGGGGTCACAGCTACCTTCCCTGCTTCTCCGATGCACAAATTTCAGTGCAACCTACACGGTATTGATGCAGGAAAGAGTTCTTTAGATGAAGGAGGATTTCGCTTAGCCTCTGCATTGACTGATGCACAAAGCAATGTAAATTAAAATGGAATACAGATAAGATATTGATGAATCACGAACAGATTTGGTGTCCATCTAAGGCAAGTAGATAAGAAAGAGATGAAACCTCGATTGCATTTCGACCCTTGTATCCTCCACTGGGCATACCTAATCGTCTGCCAACATAGACCTTACCACTCAACTTCTTACCAGTTATATATATTGGGGAGTTGCCTACTTCAACCTGCATCGAATAGTTTGATCATATACGAACTGTTATGGAAGTAAAACTCATGTATATAAACTGTTATTGCTAGATCAGTTACATGTCTAAGAGTAGCAGCATAGAACCGTTTTGGTGACAACTGAGGAAATCTGAACACATCTAGCTAGATCCACATCAGATCGCTTTGGGATTTTTTTTTTCTCGCCTACGCATAGCTTTGGTCTTATATGATTTTGCTAGTTGTGGGCGTGTTTTTTGCGTGCGTGTGACTTGGTGTTGGCTGTGTGCATCCTAGCTATGCAAAGGCCGGGTGTATGCTCATTGTGTTATGTATCTTCTTGATGCTTCATTTTGAGCCAATAAAATTCACCCTTTGTCGAAAAACAATCTAGATAGATCCACAGGAAATTAGGAAGGCATACCCTCTCTGGCACTGGTGGGATTGCCGTGGCTTTGTCTATGGCGATAATTTCTGGGGGGTCGTTTCCACTAGGCTGCGAGGCTGCTTGGCTTTCACTTCGGTCAATCGCAGAACAATTAAGAGCCTACATATAGAATCAAATACTTGATCAATCAGTGTGAAGAAAGGGAGTGTGCAGACCAGAAAATGAAGCCAAGCATACCCTCTCAGCCTGTGGCGTTATCATGGCTTCACTCGCAAATCTATCGGCAGCTCCGCGATCTATTCCCAAATTTGCAGGTTCCTTGTTCAGACCGTGGTCACCTGCACCGGCTGCCTGTCCAGCGACGCCTTCAGGGGTGTCCTCGCGAGGCTGCTCCTGATCGGTATGCACATCATCACTAGGCCTCAACCTCTTGCCTCTAGGATTGGAAGCTGGCCCTCCTCTTCCTCTTCCTTGGGTAGCGGCGCCACCACCACGCCTTCCGGCTCTTCCCCGTGGAGCCACATTGCCAATCTGATTGCCCAAAAGCTAAGAAACCCAGGTAAACAATCAGATACCGGGAGGAAACTTAATTAGTACTATTAGCGAGAGGAGCACCGATCGAACAGCACATCTAACAACGGTGATCCCGCCATTTTTTCAGCAGTAGCAGCGTCGATGAACAGCAATAGATTATAGAAGCTTGCAACTGTCGCTGACGGAAGAGAAAAAATAAACAAAGGGGAAACCGTCCGTACCCTTTCAGGCAGCCGCGTCATGGCGGCATCGCCTTGTGCAGACTGTGAAGTTCCGTCGGCGGCGCTTTCACCGCCCCGTCTCGAGCGATCAGCAGCCCCGCCGCCGCCCTCGTCGTCGCCAGCTGGCCTGTTCAAATCAAGGTCCGGCCGGGCGGAAACCGAGCCAGGCGGCGCGGCGCCGTCGCCGGGGTCGCGCATGGACGGAAGAATGGCGGCGGCCTCCGACATGGCAGCGTACAGGGTCGGGAGAGAGGGTTTGGTGAGCGGGGAGGCGGAGGATGGTGCCTGGAGGGTGGGATATAGCAGCAGCTGCCGCTGGGTGGCGGGCGGTGGAAGGGCGGTATTGATGGAGGCGTGGAGGGAGCAGGAGCTGCTGCAGGCGGCGGCGAGGGGCAAAAGAGGGGGATGACATGACCGGCGCGCCTTGGAAGTTGTGGACAAGCAATGCCGTCGGGTGGAGTGGAGACAGCAGACAAGGCTTGGATCTGCTGCCGTGTGCGTGCGCAGACCCATCATGGGCCCACCTTTGTATACAAGTGTTTGCATTTACCTGGCAAAAAAAAGTAAAAAAGAAGTACAAGTGTTTAAAGGTGAAATACGCAGTATTTGTTTTTTTAGGGGATATAAATATAGGGCGTTTTGGATCTCGGCCTCCATGAAGGCCGAATTTGTGAAGAATTCAGAATTTGAAAATTTTGGTTTTAGAAAAGACTGAAAAAATTGTACAAGTAAACAAAGGATGTGAGGTGTATGTGTGTAAAATTTCAGGATGAAATACGTTAAAATGTGACCTGTATAAAAAAGACAAATTCATGGTCTGAGAGGATGAATAGTATCATCTGTTAAAATATTTCAGATTTTTTTTTCACAGCTCTCATTTCAACGTATTTCATCTTGAAAATTTACAGCTATGCATTATGCCTTCATGTATATCTGTACTTGTTTTAGAATTTTTTGAAATATGAAAATATGAATTTTAGTTTTTGCATTTGGAGGCCTTCATAGAGCTCGGCCTCCAGAAGCAATTTCTCATATACACAATATTCGTTGGATAGAAAAATAAACAGTAAGGATCATCAACCTGGAAATAGAGTCTTTCTGATCGACCTAAAAATAGACGTATTTTTTCGACTGCTGGGTGGAAAGTTGTCCTCATCCTTGATTAATTTTTTTAACTTTGTCCTTGAATTCAAGATCTATGCACTCTGACTCGATTCTTCACAATGTCACTGTACATCACCCCAACAAACGGTTCTCGGCTTCCTCCTTCCCCGATGCTACCATCGCAGCAACCACCTCAGATATCGGTGGAGAGGAAGAAAGAATAAATATCGCCGACGAGCAGGAACAATATAAAGATAGATAAAACCTAAGAAATTAGAGAATGACATTAAAAAAATGGTAACTGACATCAACATGGAAAATACGTTAGAAGACCTATAAACTTTGTGGATCAACATGGAGTAGTACTTAATGTAAGATTTGTGAAGCACCACCAGACAACCTGCTGTACTTCCTTCTGCCGGCGTTGTTTCCGGCAGCAGCAGCGGTTACTTTCAGAGCTACAGTGCATGAACAAAAAGTCAAAAGCCTATCTTTGTAGAGCTATCATGGGCTCATGGCTACAGGCGGGCGTAGACAGGTAAAGAAAATATTGACAAGTGACTACACATTGATATGTATAAGTACCAAGGTTTTTTTTTCTTGTTACCTTTTTCGATAGGGACCGAAATAACCGATTTCCAAAAACTCTCAGCAATTCAGATTTTTTTTTGTCTGAAATATCCAAGATGGCGGTGATGCTGGTACCGTCCCTACATGTTTAGGGTTCCTTTGATTCAAAGGATTTGCATAGGAATTTTGGAGGATTAGAATCCTTAGGAATTTTTTCTATATTGATTGTTTGATTTATAGGATTGAATCCTATAGAATTTTTTTCTAAGGAATTTTTTGTACTACTTCCTATAGGATTTCTAGCATCCAGTCAAACCTCTTTGAAAGAATCCTTCGTTTTTTCTATGATGCAATCAAACAACCTAAGGCCTCCTTTGGTTCATAGGGTAGGGAATAGGAATAGAAAGGTCATAGGAAATGGGATGACATGCATCTCAAATCCTATGAGTAGGAATAGGAAAGAAGATGTCATTTGATTTATTTCATAGGATTTTTTCCATTGAGACTAGGCTAATGTTTATTTTCTTATGAATTGTGAAGGATAGGAAGAATTCCTTCATAAGAATAGGATTCCATTCCTACAAACCAAAGGACTCTAAAGGAATTTTTCCTAGAAAAATCACATCCTATGAAATTCCTACAAAAATCCTCCAAACCAAAGGAGGCCTAAACTCCTATAGGATTGAGATGAGCATGACATTTCAATCCTATTCTTTTCCTATTCCCATGTTTTTACAATCCTGTGAATCAAAGAGGCCCTTAATGTTGGCAGAACGACACGGCAAATGAAGACCATCCAGAATGAGGTGGGCCTAGGCCCTGGTCGTTGTCCGTGGATATAGGGCATCTCCAACGCTATCACCTAAAATAAACACATTATCCGCCTGCGGACTGTGTATGGACACATAAACGGACACGATATGGGAGCCGGTCATCCAATCTATACCCTAATTATCTGTGTCAAATAACAATAGCCGTCCGCCAAATAGCTAGCACGATCACTAGAGCCATCCTCCAAACAAGCGTGTATGTACTAATATACACTTGAAAAGGAAAAGAGAGCCAAATAGCCTTTCGCCAACCTCAAATAGCCTTCTGCCATGCTAACTAGGGTCTTCCGCCAACACATTCGTGTAATATAAGCACCTAAAAAAGTGAAATAACTATGTGTTTAGTGCTTTCGCCTAGAAGCCTTCCGCCAAACAACAACAAAAATTAGCTGCGGCCTTCCGACATTCGGGCGGAGAAAGAATATGTGGTGAATTTTGATTGGCCAGACGGATGACTGGACTCTCGCAAAGCTTGCTAAGTTTGCTTTTGGTTAGCGCGAAAATGAACGCGCGAACGTGCCCATGGATATATATGGGTCCGTGTTTGATGTCAAAGTGTGTTCAGACAGCTTGGTCCAAACGTTGGTGGGCTATTTGAGGGTTGGCATTGGAGGTACCCTTAGCACTTCATTGAAGATACATGTTAATAAGCCTAAGAAATGAGAGTTCACATATTACCTTCACCCCTTGCATGTTGAACCACTTCCAGTAGCCTTTTTCTCGAGAAAAACTTCCAATCTATTCATCAACTGTCAGTGTAGTACAAAAAACACCAAAAGTAAAAAATTACATCCAGGTCCGTAGACCATCCAGCGACGACTACAAGCAATGGATCGAGCTTAAGGCACGCCGCCGTCATCGCCCCTCCCTCATCGGAGCCGGGCAAACCTTATTGTAATAGAGAGTCGGGAAGTCCTCGTGCTAAGGCCCCATAGGATTAGCGCACCAGGACAGCAACCGCCGCACCAGTAGCCTTTGACGAAATCTATGAAGGTTACTGGATCTAATAAGCAACTTTTATGTTGTCAGCAAGCAATTCGTATACCTTTGACCTGTTTTTCTCTATGATCAAAATATAGGTCACCAAAGTTCCATAGTTGAGCAAGGTCAAATCGATCGTAATTGAACCGCCTGCATGATTTAGCTAGATTGCCAACTAGACAACAGTAACTTCTGATGTTGTATCTAATGGCTGACCAGCCAGAAGAAAAACAAAAAGTTCCGAGTACATGATCTCACTCAAATATAGAGCTAACGGGATTATATTCAATTATTAGATCCAAATCTTCCAACTTAACATGATCAAACCGCTATAATGAAAAGAAAAAAACAATGTGTTACAAATGTTTCTTAGGCAACACCAAGATTGAAGAGGATTAAACTCTCACATACCACAACGTTTTCGAGGCCATGCACGATGAGGGGCGCAGTAATGCAACAAGATAACCATCTTTGTTGCAAAAGGGACAAAATTTCACCTTTTCATTGTTGTCATTCATAGTACTATAATCTTTCTCTAAATAATCCTATGGACACATACTTTCCCTCCCTTTCCAGTAAACGAAGGAAATAAAGTACAATTAGCAGATGGTTATTTTTGTAAAAAGCTTGTCTCTCTTAAAAGGAGATGATGTTTTATAGAATTTATAAAAATCCTCAAACAGAAATCTCTGTTTTGCAAATTCAATGAAAAAGGGGTGATGCATAATGATCCAAAGGTTTGTTTCTCTCTGATACTTTCGATTTCATAGTTTTTTTACTCGGACAATAAAATCACCAGCATAAGCGGGCTTTATTTCATGTGCCTTATATCTTCTCATCACAAATGAGATGATCAATATATCAAAATATTTTACTATGTTTATTTGACTGTTAGGCATCAAACTTCGGTACTTTGTTAATTGTGGCAGAACATGGCCTTTCTTCTAAGAGGAGTATGCCACTCTCATCAATTTTTTTATCTGTGTTGTGCATATATGTGAACAATTCAACGTAACCATCCAAAACAGTCGCCTATATCGCTTCCTTATACATAGACAGTTCAAATAAAGTTATGACCCAGGGTAAAATAAAATAAATAGTTTTATTCCAAACTTCTATACTTATTTATTTTTCTTCGTATCATATTAGAATATTAAGGAGTAGAAATGTTATTATTTATTACCAGTTATAATATGTTAATAATTACTTTGTTTATGCTAAATTTAAAGTAAGTGATGTAACATAAGTTATTAGAATTATTTTTGTGACAATTCCACAAATCATATAGTGTAGATGTGCATATTTATATCTATCTGAGTATGTTCATGTATAGTTAAGATTCACTAAATATCATGTTAGAGGTTTATAAAAATAATGTCCAACTAATATTTTAATAGTGATTTCTAGTGTATAATTAGGTGTGCAAACTTATAAAACATTAGGGCATCTTTAACGTTGACCTTCAAATCGCCCTCATCCGTCCGGGCCCATTTTGCCATCCAACAGGGTACCCTATCTGATTTTACCGCAAACCGGAAGCAAACTAGGGAGAGGAGGCTTTGAGGGAGTCTGGACCGCTGCCACGTAGGAATCTGACACACCCGTCCCTCTCAAATCTCCCTCCCAGTCCACTTTTCTTCACTCTCCCCCTGTTCACCCTTGCTACCCTCCTTGTTAGAGGTCGCGGTTGTACCTCTCCAGTTGCCGCCCATGCATCGTAGGACGTCTGCACCCCCACCAACACGCCTGCTCTACTTGGACTATGTTGTCGTCCCCCCCCCCCCCCCCCCCCCAGGGTCTCTCCGCCCCTGCCAACGATGTCCGTGGCAGACATCATGTCCGGTAGGTGTGCGGTCAATTATCATTGAGCTTTTTCGTGAACTTCTTGTTGTTTTCTAGAGTAAGCACGCTCGCGTCGTACTCGGTGAAGGAGGATGAGTTATTGTGCGATGCATGGTTGGCCATATTTGTGGACTTTGTAGGTAGGAACTCAAGGGGCTCAGTCTTTTGACCCCGCATGCATGGTTCATTTCAAGTGTGAAAGCACTTCATGCCTACGGCATGCACATAATCCATGAACGCAATGTGAGGTCTATATCGCGTCAATGGTACACCATCTGGAACTCTGTCATTAAGTTCTACGGTGTGGTTGAATGAGTGGGGACAATGTGGCCGTTGGGCGCGTCAATCATGGATCGTAAGTTTTGCTTCTTGTTGCTCTACATGTTGGTTAATTAATTTATTCACTCAATGTTGCTCTACACGTTGTATAGTCTGCATGCTTTGTAGTGATATACTACAGGACCGAAGGCATGCCATTCACGTGCGTACATTGTTGGATGAAGCTTAAGAGCATCCACAATATGATGTTTTGTTGTCTCTAAGGAAGCCTCACTAAGGCCATAGAGGCAGGGGCCATACTTTGCGGAGATAGCCTCTAGCTGAAATTTGTTAAGCATCGACGCTATGCTTAGAGGCTGCCTCCAAGCTTTTCTTTGTAATAAAATATTCCGTTGACCCTACATGTCATAAGTGGAGTGTGTTGGACATGTCTCAAGCAGCTAGAAAATAATTCCTTTGGAAATTAGTATTTACTCATTGTAGGGACACCTTAGAGACAAAGAAAATTTGCCATACATTGCAGAGTTTTGAGCTGATTCTAGCACCCAGTTGTGGGTCCTAGCTTGGAGGCAACCTGCCTCTACGCACTGTAGTTACCCTAAGGGGTAGCCTGTGTGGGACGACACGTGTTGGCTCTGATTCTAGTATCATGGAATTTATCGCTGAAATTGAAATACTTGTTGAACATGTGGTTATCTCGTTGAATTTTAACCATAGTTGTAATAGAGATATTTGCATGTTATTTATGAATGAATTGTCCTATTTTCTATAATTACTTTGAGTGTTGCGGACTTAGTTTAGTTAAATAGACGAAATATCATTCGTTTTATATAAGTTATCTCTGAACTTTGTTGAATTGCATCGTGTTTGATTAAATTCGTCTAGTTTGTTTAAATATGTTTTGAAATGGATGCAAGCATAGTTGAATGGCCGGCTCTCGCATCACTATTCGCAGACTAGTCCCTACCGGTCTGCCGACGAGTATAGTTTCCGATCTGAGGATCAGCACTGAGAATGCCCTTATAGAGTATTAACTATACTTTTTGCAAATGTGCCACGAGTTAGATTCGGTAATAAGTTCAATATATGCAGGGTACTGAAATAGCACTGATCACCCATGAATGTAACATATCCACATAAGATACGAACATGACTCTCTGTATCACCATATGTACCTGGCCCGCAAATAAACGGCAGCAACCGACCGGATGTTGGACTCCCGAACCATGATCCCGTGCAGGCGCCGCGCAAAGCGGCCGCGACGCTATGGCGATCTGTTGGGGAACATAGTAATTCAAAAATTTCCTATAATCACGCAAGATCTATCTAGGAGATGCATAGCAACGAGACGGGAGAGTGTGTCCACATACCCTCGTAGACCGAAAGCGGAAGCGTTTAGTTAACGCGGTTGATGTAGTCGAACATCTTCAAGATCCAACCGATCCAAGTACTGAACGTACAGTACCTCCTTGTTCAGCACATATTAAGCACGATGATGTCTCTCGGGCTCTTGATCCAGTAGAGGGTCGAGGAGAGTTCAGTCAGCATGACGGCGTGGCGACGGTGTTGTTGATGTGATCCGCGCAGGGCTTCACCTAAGCACTACGACAATATGACCGAGGTGGTAAACTGTGGAGGGGGGCACCGCACATGGCTAAGAAACAATTGTTGTGCCTTTGGGGTGCCCCTGGCCACGTATATAAAGAAGGGGGAGGAGGAGGCCGGCGGCCAAGGAGGCACGCCAAAGGGCGGAGTCCTACTTGCACTCCTAGTCCAAGTAGGATTCGGCCCCCTCCTTCTTTCCGACGGAGAGGGAAAGGGGATGGGAGAGAGAGGGAGAAGGAAAGAGGGGGGCCGCGCCCCCTCCCCTTGTCCAATTCGGATTGGGGCAAGGGGGGCGCGTGCCACCTCCCATGGCATGCCTCCTCTCCTCCACTATGGCCAAATAGGCCCAATAACTTTCTCGGGGGGTTCCGGTAACCTCCCGGTACTCCGAAACATCCCCGATTTTCTTTGGAACCATTCCGGTGTCCGTATATAACCTTCCAATATATCAATCTTTACCTCTCGACCATTTCGAGACTCCCCGTCATGTCTGTGATCTCATCCGGGACTTCGAACAAACTTCGGTCACCAAAACACATAACTCATACTACAAATCGTCATCGAACGTTAAGCGTGCAGACCCTACGGGTTCGAGAACTATGTATACATGACCGAGACACATCTCTGGTCAATAACCAATAGTGGAACCTCGATGCTCATATTGGCTCCTACATATTCTATGATGATCTTTATCGGTCAAACCGCATAACAACATACGTCATTCCCTTTGTCATCAGTATGTTACTTGCCCGAGATTCGATCGTCGGTATCCTCATACCTAGTTCAATCTCATTACCGGCAAGTCTCTTTACTCGTTCCGTAATGCATCATCCCGTATCTAACTCATTAGTCACATTGCATGCAAGGCTTATAGTGATGTGCATTACCAAGAGGGCCTAGAGATACCTCTCCGATACACGGAGTGACAAATCCTAATCTTGATCTATGCCAACTCAACAAACACCATCGGAGACACCTGTAGAGCATCTTTATAATCACCCAGTTATGTTGTGACATTTGATAGCACACAAAGTGTTCCTCTAGTATTCGGGAGTTGCATAATCTCATAGACAGAGGAATATGTATAAGTCATGAAGAAATCAAATAGCAATAAAACTATGCGATCATTATTCTAAGATAATGGATGGGTCCTGTCCATCACATCATTCTCTAATGATGTGATCCCGTTCATCAAATGACAACACATGTCTATGGTTAAGAAACTTAACTATCTTTGATTAATGAGCTAGTCAAGTAGAGGCATACTAGGGACACTCCGTTTGTCTATGTATGCACACATGCACTAAGTTTCCGGTTAATACAATTCTAGCATGAATAATAAAAATTTATCATGAAATAAGAAAATATAAATAACAACTTTATTATTGACTCTAGGGCATATTTCCTTCAGTCTCCCACTTGCACTAGAGTCAATAATCTCGATTACATAATAATGATTCTAACACCCATGGAGTCTTGGTGCTGATCATGTTTTGCTCTGGAAGAGGCTTAGTCAACGGGTCTGCAACATTCAGATCCGTATGTATTTTGCAAATCTCTATGTATCCCTCCTTGACTTGATCGCAGATGGAATTGAAGCGTCTCTTGATGTGTTTGGTTCTCTTGTGAAATCTGGATTCCTTTGCCAAGGCAATTGCTCCAGTATTGTCACAAAAGATTTTCATTGGACCTAATGCACTAGGTATTACACCTAGATCGGATATGAACTCCTTCATCCAGACTCCTTTATTTGCTGCTTCCGAAGTAGCTATGTACTCCGGTTCACACATAGATCCCCGCCACGACGCTCTGTTTGGAACTGCACCAACTGATAACTCCACCATTCAATATAAATACATATCCGGTTTGTGACTTAGAGTCACCCGGACCACTGTCAAAGCTTGCATCGACGTAACCATTTACGACGAGCTCTTTGTCACCTCCATAAACGAGAAACATATCCTTAGTCCTTTTCAGGTATTTCAGGATGTTCTTGACCGCTGTCCAGTGATCCACTCCTGGATTACTTTGGTACCTCCCTGCTAAACTTATAGCAAGACACACATCAGGTCTGGTACATAGCATTGCATGCATGATAGAACCTATGGCTGAGGCATAGGGAATGACTTTCATTTTCTCTCTATCTTCTGCAATGGTCGGGTATTGAGTCTGACTCAACTTCACACCTTGTAACACAGGCAAGAACCCTTTCTTTGACTGATCCATTTTGAACTCCTTCAAAAATTTATCAAGGTATGTGCTTTGTGAAAGTCCAATTAAGCATCTTGATCTATCACTATAGATCTTGATGCCTAATATATAAGCAGCTTCACCGAGGTCTTTCATTGAAAAATTCTTATTCAAATATCCTTTTATGCTATCTAAAAATTCTGTATTATTTATAATCAACAATATGGCATCCACATATAATACTAGAAATGCTACAGAGCTCTGCTACCTCTTGAGCACTGCGTTGGATTTCCCCGAAGAGGAGAGGATGATGCAGCAAAGTAGCGTAAGTATTTCCCTCAGTTTTTGAGAACCAAGGTATCAATCCAGTAGGAGGCTATGCTCAAGTCCCTTGTACCTACACAAAACAATAGCTCAACGCAACCAACACGCTTAGGGGTTGTCAATCCCTTCACGGTCACTTACGAAAGTGAGATCTGATAGAGATGATAGATAATATTTTTGGTATTTTTGGTATAAAGATGCAAAGTGAAAAGTAAAAGGCAAAGTAAAAGCAAAGCAATAATAAAGTGATGGAGATTGATATGATGAGAAAGAGACCCGGGGGCCATAGGTTTCACTAGTGGCTTCTCTCAAGAGCATAAGTATTCTACGGTGGGTGAACAAATTACTGTTGAGCAATTGACAAAATTGAGCATAGTTATGAGAATATCTAGGTATGATCATGTATATAGGCATCATGTTCGAGACAAGTAGACCGAACCGATTCTGCATCTACTACTATTACTCCACTCATCGACCGCTATCCAACATGCATCTAGAGTATTAAGTTAAAAACAGAGTAACGCCTTAAGCAAGATGACATGATGTAGAGGTATAGTTTCATGCAATATGATAAAAACCCCATCTTGTTATCCTCGATGGCAACAATACAATACGTGCCTTGTTGCCCCTTCTGTCACTGGGAAAGGACACCGCAAGATTGAACCCAAAGCTAAGCACTTCTCCCATGGCAAGAACAACCAATCTAGTAGGCCAAACCAAACTGATAATTCGAAGAGACTTGCAAAGATAACCAATCATACATATAAGAATTCAGAGAAGATTCAAATATTATTCATAGATAAACTGGATCATAAACCCACAATTCATCGGTCTCAACAAACACACCGCAAAAAAGAAGATTACATCGAATAGATCTCCACAAGATAGGGGAGAACATTGTATTGAGACCCAAAAAGAGAGAAGAAGCCATCTAGCTACTAGCTATGGACCCGTAGGTCTGAAGTAAACTACTCACACTTCATCGGAGAGGCTTGGATGATGATGTAGAAGCCCTTCGTGATCAATTCCCCTTCCGGCGGAGCTCCGGAACAGGCCCCAAGATGGGATCTTGTGGATACAGAAAGTTGCGGCGGTGGAATTAGGTTTTTGGCTCCGTCCCCGATTGTTTGGGGTACGTAGGTATATATAGGAGGAAGAAGTACGTCGGTGGAGCTTTTAGGGGCCCACGAGGCAGGAGGGCGCGCCCTATGGGGGGCGCCCCCACCCTCGTGACCACCTCGTGGCTTTCTTGATGGGGGGTCCAAGTCTCCTGGATCTTATCTGATGAGAAAATCATGTTTCCGAAGATTTTATTCCTTTTGGACTCCGTTTGATATTCTGTTTCTCCGAAACACTAAAATAGGCAAAAACAGCAATTCTGGGCTGGGCCTCCGGTTAATAGGTTAGTCCCAAAAATAATATAAAAGTGGAAAATAAAGCCCAATATAGTCCAAAACAGTAGATAATATAGCATGGAGCAATCAAAAATTATAGATACGTTGGAGACGTATCAAGCATCCCCAAGCTTAATTCTTGCTCGTCCTCGAGTAGGTAAATGATAGAAACAGAACTTTTGATGCGGAATGCTACTTGGCATAATTTTAATGTAATTCTTCTTAATTGTGGTATGAATATTCAGATCCGAAAGATTCAAGACAAAAGTTCATATTGACATAAAAATGATAATACTTCAAGCATACTAACTAAGCAATTATGTCTTCTCAAAATAACATGGCCAAAGAAAGTTCATCCCTACAAAATCATATAGTTTAGTCATGTTTCATTTTCGTCACACAAGAATGCTCTCATCATTCACAACCCCGATGACAAGCCAAGCAATTGTTTAATACTTTAGTAATCTCAAACCTATAAACTTTCACGCAATACATGAGAGCGAGCCATGGATATAGCACTATGGGTGGAATAGAATATAATGAGGGGGGTTATGTGGAGAAGACAAAAAAGGAGAAAGTCTCACATCAACGAGGCTAATCAATGGGCTATGGAGATGCCCACCGATTGATGTTAATGCAAGGAGTAGGGATTGCCATGCAACTGATGCACTAGAGCTATAAATGTATGAAAGCTCAACAAAAGAAACTAGTGGGTGTGCATCCAACTTGCTTGCTCACGAAGACCTAGGGCACTTGAGGAGGCCCATTGTTGGAATATACAAGCCAAGTTCTATAATGAAAAATTCCCACTAGTATATGAAAATGATAACATGAGAGACTCTCTACTATGAAGATCATGGTGCTACTTTGAAGCACAAGTGTGGTAAAAGGATAGTAACATTGTCCCTTCTCTCTTTCTCTCTCATTTTTTGGGCCTTTTTTATGGCCTTTTTTTTGGGCCTTCTCTTTTTTATGGCCTTTCTCTTTTTTTATTCCTCACTTGGGACAATGCTCTAATAATGATGATCATCACACTTCTATTTATTTACAACTCAATGATTACAACTCGATACTAGAACAAAGATGACTCTATATGAATGCCTCCGACGGTGTACCGGGATATGCAATTAATCAAGAGTGACAAGTATGAAAGAATTATAATGGTGGCTTTGCCACAAATACGATGTCAACTACATGATCATGCAAAGCAATATGACAATGATGATGCGTGTCATAATAAACGGAACGGTGGAAAGTTGCATGGCAATATATCTCGGAATGGCTATGGAAATGCCATGATAGGTACGTATGGTGGCTGTTTTGAGGAATATATAAGGAGGTTTATGTGTGAAAGAGCGCATCATATCACGGGGTTCGGATGCACCGGCGAAGTTTGCGCCAACTCTCAATGTGAGAAAGGGCAATGCACGGTACCGAAGAGGCTAGCAAGGATGGAAGGGTGAGAGTGCGTATAATCCATGGACTCAACATTAGTCATAAAGAACTCACATACTTATTGCAAAAATCTACAAGTCATCAAAAACCTCGGCACTACGCGCATGCTCCTAGAGGGATAGATTGGTAGGAAAAGACCATCGCTCGTCCCCGACCGCCACTCATAAGGAAGACAATCAAATAACACCTCATGTTTCAAATTTGTTGCATAACGTTTACCATACATGCATGCTACGGGACTTGCAAACTTGAACAAAAGTATTTCTCAATTTCACAACTACTCAACTAGCATGACTTTCATATTATTACCTCCATATCTCAAAACAATCATCAAGCATCAAACTTTTCTTAGTATTCAACACACGCATAAGAAAGTTTTATTATTTTTTTGACCATGAAGACTGCAGGGCTTGCACCCCACAGCATTTTATTAATAAAAGGAAAAGGCATACAGGGTTTCCTCAAGGTGAGGAAAGAAAGAAAAAAGAGAAGAGGAAAGGCTCTAAAGAAGGCTATACAGAGAAGGGGTGCACTATACCTATTAATTACAAAGAAACAAAGAGGCAACTCTCCTCAAGGAGGAAGAAAATCAATCCACTTAAGAAGGGCGTCTCTATATTTCCGTTTGATTCGATGAGAGAGCAGAGTAAGATCATGAATGAAGCCATTCCTCCATGCCCTGAAAGATGGTTGGATGTTCCTGAAAGCTCTATCATTCCTGATCTTCCAAATATTCCACCAAGCCGTGAAAACCACCTCCCCAAAGAAAGGCTTGTTGAAATCCTTCCTAGCATGACGAGCAATTTCCACCATGTCATCACAATCTTTCCATTCAATTTGCAGATAGTTCCACACTCGAACACTAAAATTGCACTGGAAAAAGAGGTGGTTTCTGTCCTCCAGTATTCCAGTCGGGCAAAGAACACATTCTGGTCCTTCATTAATCTTCCGATGCCTCCTCTGAATCATGTCCTTGGTATTAACCCTGTCCATTATAACAAGCCAAGCAAACATCTTGATCGACATAGTGCAGCAACTTTTCCATATACACCCCAGAATGGGTTTTGATACCATTGGCTGATAGACAAAATCATAAAACCTTTTTGCAGTATATTCTGATTTCTTGCCATGCCTCCATCCCCAGTGGTCATGGGAGTTACTGTCCAAATGGAAAGACCCCATTAAAGAGGAAAGCTGCTGTAGTTCCTGAAAAGCTTGTTCAGTAAGAGGCAAGTAAAAAAGGTCCTGGAAACTATTAGTCTCAAAGACTTCCTTGACTGAGAGATTTTTGTGAAGACAAAAAGAATATAGCCTAGGAAATCGATCTTGCAGAGGGACAGAACTGTTTCCAATTTGCCAATAGTCAGACCAGAATTGTACCGTATCTCCACTATGAACATCAACCGAAGTAACTGCCCTGAAAGTATCCATCAACTTACAGACATCTCTCCACCAAAAAGAGCCACAAAGAACAGTATCATGTGGAATCCTTTCAAAATAGTAAGAATCCCAAACTAGCTGCACCCAGGGCACATCCATCTTGTTATAAAATTTATTGAGATGTTTCAGAAGGAGAGCATCATTCTGCAAACCAAGGTTTAAGATTCCAAGCCCCCCCTTCGATTTAGGCCTGCAAACAAGTGACCAAGCCGCCAGTGAATGTACCTTTTCCTGACCATATTTCCTCCATAAACACTGTCTCTGGATTCTTTCCAATTGTTTCAAAATACCCTGAGGAATTGACAAACTGCAAAGGAAGAAGATAGGCAATGAAGAAATGACAGAGTTAACTAACTGCAATCTGCTCCCTTGAGGCAAGAACCAAGAACTTGCTATCAATCTTCTCTCCATACAATCCACAAGGGGAAGAAGGTCCACAATTTTGGGCCTGGTGGTCCCCACTAGCAGACCCAGATAAGTAAAAGGCATATTGCCTAATTTGCAACCAAAATAGGCAGCAAGGTCAGAAGCATCCTGATCACTTACATTAATGGGATACATGGAGGATTTATGGAAATTAATCTGAAGTCCAGTTGCCTGTGAGAAGGAATGTAAAACTGATTTCAGAGCTCCCAATTGATCTTTATTAGCATTTAAGAAAAGCAGTGTGTCATCAGCATATTGGACCACTGGGAAATCAGGATCATGGGTTGGCAGAGGCCTGCTTATTAAACCTTGGTGAAGAAGATCATTAATCAATGTCTGCAAGAGATCAGCCGCAATAACAAAGAGCAAGGGAGAAATTGGGTCCCCTTGCTTAACTCCACATTTGCATTTAAAGTGGTTACCGGGAACTCCATTCAGAAGGACAAAAGAAGTGCCAGAGGACAGCAACTGCTTAATCCAAATAATCCATCGTTCATCAAAACCTTTTGCAATTAAAATCTTTATGATAGCCTCATGCTGGATAGAATCAAAAGCCTTTTCAAAGTCTAACTTAAGCAAAAGGATGGGCCTTTTAGACTGGTTGCACTGATGGATATACTCAAAGGTCCAAGCAAGACAATCCTAGATTGTTCTGGATTTTATGAAACCATATTGATTTTTATGCACACATTTGGTGATCTCCTGTTGGAATCTGTTAGCAGCAAGCTTTGTAAGGAACTTCAGACCAACAGAGGTTAGTGAAATTGGCCTAAAGTCTCCCACACACACAGGTGTCTGCTTCTTTGGAATCAGGGTAATGTATGCATCATTCAAATTTTCTAACTGCACTGTTCCAGCATGAAACTCCTTAACCAGCTGTATAAAATCAGCGGAAATTATATGCCAACACTTTTTTAGAAAAAGCCCATTAAAGCCATCAGGCCCAGGGGCCTTATCAATAGGCAAATCCTTAATAACCTGCTCAATTTCTTTTAATTCAAACGGTTTTGTGAGCACCTCCAAACCCTGTACCCTAGGTATAAGAGACAATATGTTTTCGTCCAACGAGACCTAACTGTCCCCATTCTGCTTTTGAAGGATGACAAGAATTCTTTGGCCATTTCCTCATGGTTTGACGTTACTGATCCATCAGACAGCAACAAACTAGCAATAGAGTTTTTTCTATATCTCTCAGTTGCCAGGGCCTGAAAGAACTTAGAGTTTTCCTCTCCCACTTTGATATACCTAATTGTACATCTCTTCCTCCAGTACAGGTATTGCATGTGCAGCAGATGTTCATGGTGCAATTTTGTGATTTTCCTGAAATTAAACTCAGGCCTGGACAGAGATCTCATATCCTCAAGATTGTCCAACCAAAGAATTACCCAGTTACACTTCTCAATTAACCTTTTAATATGTGATAAACCTTTCTGCCATTTCTTCAATGCAAACCTCAACGCCTTTAGTTTGTCAACAATTATTGCGGAAATATGGGTCTTACGAGGGGGACGAGTCCAAACCTCCTGAACACACTCCATAAAACCAGCCTGATGGATCCAAATTTTTTCAAACCTGAAGATATGTGCTTTCGGAATTGATGTACTGATGGCTACCAGACAAGGCACATGATCAGAAGCAGTCTTGGCAAAAGGGGTCAGTTGAGTCATGGGATAAATGTTAGTCCAACTCGCAAAAGTAAAAATCCAGTCCAACTGTTCCAGAAGAGGCCTGTCCTGCATATTAGACCAAGTAAATTTTCGTCTTTTTTAAAGGAAGTTCCAACAGTCCCAAATGGCCAATTATTTCATTGAAAATAAACATATCATTTATATTGCCCTTGGGGAGATTCCTATTATCAATGGAACGGATGAAGTTGAAGTCCCCCATCAACATCCACAACTGATCCGGATCAATGTCCAAGTTGTAAATCCAGGAAACAAACTCGTCGCGCAACTCACCCTGACATGGACCGTACACATTAACCAGAAACCATTGCTCATTATTATGAACCGAGGTAAATTGCATAACGATAGCGTAGGGTTTGACTTCGAGCAAGGTGCCACAGAACACATCAGATTGCCACGCTGTTAAAAGACCCCCAGAAGCTCCACTAGAGGGAGACTCAGCAAATTGATCAAAGCCATGAGGACAAATGCTTTTCATGATTGAACGCAAGCAAGAGGATAGCTTAGTTTCTTGCAAACAAAGCACTGAACACTGACTCTCTGTCACTTTCTCCCTGACAGAGCGCTGCCTAGCATCCGAATTCAGACCACGAACATTCCAACATAAAACTTTCCAACTACGCGTTGTAACACGATTCATGAATAACCATTGCGTAGAGTAGCAAAAAGAGCATGGCACATAATGCCATACCATCCAAAATAAAGTAAAGTTCAGAACCCCAATGTGCCACATCCCAGACCGGACTCAGTTCAACAGAAAAGAAAACAAGCATAACAGGCGCCCTCGGCCTCGACATAGAAGATAACATAAATACTAAGCAGAAGATGCAGAAGAGTCCTCCTGTGGATTAGCCATAAGCCTGTCCACCGATAGAAGCGAAGGATCAATCTCTAGCTCCGCGCCCACAGCTTGGAGAACATGAAGCGGGGTGTGTGGTGGTGCAGTAGGCCGAGCATCTTCAAAATCCTCCGCAGAAGTGGGCTGGGCCTTGTCCTCCATGGGCCTTGCACGGGGGCGCTTCTTAGATGGCTGGAGAGAAAGCTGCTCAAAAACCACATTTTTGTAGCCATCCAACTTTGTCGCGCTCCGAGTGCAACGCCTTAGTGACGTATCGACAACAGGAGCCTTCTTCTTCTCTCTCCGCTTACGCGCAGAAGATTGTTCCACAGAGAAAACCAAAGGTGATGATTGAACCGAGACAGGGACAGCAGAACTATCAGACACAACTTCTTTAGAAACATAATCTGAAACAGGCGGCATTGCCTCAAATAAAGCTCTGGCCACCAGGCGCTTCACCATGACAGGTGTTCTGACAGCAGGAACCACGGGCAGAGAAGCAGTTAAACCAGAAATCATCCTTGATTCGTCAAACGCAATGGACCACGACCTCTTGGAGTAAATGATTGTGCCCATCAGCTTGAAGAAGATAGACCTTGGCACTTCCTTAACTGAGAAATCAAACATCAGGTTCTGGAAAGACCTTTTTCAAACCATCTCCGAAGGAAGAGGAGGTCTAGCCACAATGCGTGCCATGCCAATAAAGATTTCCTGCTGCTGAATCACAGGAGGTTGGTAGGGCACAATGGCAAGCTGATTCTCCTCAAAGACAGGGTGCTGAAGTTGTGGGAGTGGTAAATCATGCTGTTGTTGGATTTCAACTTCTTGTTCTTGTTCTACAGAAGCAGATCCTTCGGGCTGATCAATCACTATTGAAACTTGATCCTGTTCTGGAGCAGCAGGGTGTGGGGCCTGCTCATTCCCAGCTTCATCTCCCCACATGGCATTGCCCCAACCAGGCACTTCATCATTCATCGGTGGAGGAGGTGGAGCGAGAGGTGCGTCATTCCAACCCAACATTGGGTATGGTGGTAAGACAAACATCAAATTATCCTGAACCAGATTACCAGGCAAAGGGTGAGGGTTTCCATCCAAGGGCATAGGGTCTTCGTCATTTGGCATCTGATCTGCAAAATCTGCACCTAGAACATAACAAGCAGCAGTCCAAGACACTTGAGCACCTCCATACTCCGCATAATCACCAAAGACAACATCTCTTGGAACCAACGGCGTGTCTGGGAAACTAGCTTCAACCAAAGTCCGGACAAGATAAGGATCCTCACTATCCCAAGAAATAAACTTTCCAAAAGTGCCTACGGCCTGCGAGATGTACTCAGTGGTGCGGTAATCCAGGGGAATCCCAATGAACATTAACCAACCCTTGCGAAAACCATGTGTTCCTTTGAAATTTTCTCCCTCATCATGCTTCATAAATCTGACAAAACGATCATTGCCCAATGGAAAAGGTGCATGCTGAACCAAGGAATACCTAACTGACGGATCCTTGACTTGAAACAGTCCTACTCCATGAAACCACGGCTGAGCAGATTGGACAAAAATACCTCTGTTTTGCAGAAACTGGACAACTTCTTCCCGCATCGGGCCGAATGGCCCCTCCGGCGCTGGCATCACCTCGGCAACCATGAAGTCCTCATGCCGATGGAGCGGGCGTGCGGCGGGCGTGAAGAAGGTGCGTGGTAGCCGACGATCGCCACCATCAATGATGTGGTGGCCAGGGGGCACAAAGCGCTGTGGATCGAGCTCGTAGTTTGCCATGGAAGAGCCAGAAGCTTGTCGGGGGTTTTCTTTGGCTTGGGGAGAGGGAAGATGCAATGGAGACGGCGGCGATGGGACTGGACAGTCTATCCCAATAACTCCGGCTCTGTTCCCATGAGAAGCAGCAGATTCCGATAAATTCGTTTTTGTTGCACCGAAATTGGCCTCCAAACCAATCCATTGGAGCGCGCGAAATCATTACAGCCATGGCTAGAGTGACCAGGGCGAGAGCAAGCCGTACAGACTACTCGCATTCCACAAGTCACTGACAAGTGGCCCTTCTGAGAACAAATAGTGCAGGTAACCACACGGTCCACCATGTCATCGACCATAGCTTCAAACTTCCTCGCAGCCTCCTGAGATGTAGGGATATCTGGACAATGGCCCAAAGGAGTTGGGACCGGAGGCGTGGAAGGCCCAGAGGCAGATGGGCTAAGCAGCAAAGGTTGGGTAAAAACCTGACGGGCCTCCAAAGCCACTGGGTCAGAAACCTGACAATTTTTTTGAATGGGTGAAAATCCCGCCTCTGCGAAACTTACGGGCGAAATCTCAGCATGCACGGGGGAAAGTTCCTCCGAAACCGGATCAATTACCGGTGAAGATGATCCCGGCTGGCTCAACTCCGGCAAAGGAGTGACTGTACCAAAAACAATAGGTGGACGAGCCACCGTCCAAAACAAGTCCACGGGTGGCGATTGATGTATGACTACACGTTCATGAGCAGGAAGATCATACCCCGCATCTCTCATGGTGTCAATGCATTCTTGCGTAGCCGGATATCTATATCCTTTGCAAGCAGAGTACCGCTCAAACGTGGCAAAAGAAAGCTTTTTATGAACATATGCAACAGTCTTAATAGCTGATCTAACCAGAGGCTTATTCATGGCCAAAAGACCTAAAGATGATCGATGCTTAGTAGGACTAACTAGAATCCATTCAGCGTCACATTCCTTCCTCCAGATCCGGAGCTCTCTAATCCAATTAGGTCCCCCATTTCCCCACAAATGAAAATAGCACTTGAACAGATCACATGCATAGGAACGGAGATCCATAATAAGAAAACCAACTTGCTTGCAAGAGACATGAAAGGAGTAAACCTTATCTTTGATGTGATCAACATGAAGATCAATTGCCGAACCTCCAATTACTGCCTCCAAAACCGCATACCAAGCATATTAAGGTTTTAAGCAAATTATGATGCTATTAAGACTCTCAAAATAATCTAAGTGAAGCTTGAGAGATCAAAAGTTTCTATAAAACAAATCCACCACCGTGCTCTAAAAGATATAAGTGAAGCTCATAGAGCAAAACTATAAAGCTCAAAAGATATAAGTGAAGCACATAGAGCAAAACTATAAAGCTCAAAAGATATAAGTGAAGCACATAGAGTATTCTATCAAATTCCAAATCATGTATGGCTCTCTCAAAAGGTGTGTATAGCAAGGATGATTGTGGTAGACTAACAAGCAAAGACTCAAATCATAAAAGACGCTCCAAGCAAAACACATATCATGTGGTGAATAAAAATATAGCTCCAAGTAAAGTTACCGATAGAAGTAGACGAAAGAGGGGATGCCTTCCGGGGCATCCCCAAGCTTTGGCTTTTAAGTGTCCTTAGATTATCTTGGGGGTGCCATGGGCATCCCCAAGATTTGGCTCTTGCCACTCCTTGTTCCATAATCCATCAAATCTTTACCCAAAACTTGAAAACTTCACAACACAAAACTTAAAGTAGAAAATCTCGTGAGCTCCGTTAGCGAAAGAAAACAAAAGACCACTTGAAGGTACTGTGAGGAACTCATTATTTATTTATATTGGTGTTATACCTACTGTATTCCAACTTCTCTATGGATTATAAACTATTTTACTAGCCATAGATTCATCAAAATAAGCAAACAACACACGAAAAACAGAATATGTCAAAAACAGAACAGTCTGTAGTAATCTGTACCTAGCGCAAAATATGGAACCCCAAAAATTCTAAAATAAATTCCTGGACGTGAGGAATTTATCTATTAAACATCTTAAAAAAGAATTAACTAAATATCACTTTCCAAATAAAAATGACAGCAGTTCTCGTGAGCACTAAAGTTTCTGTTTTTACAGCAAGTTCAACAAGACTTTCCCCCAAGTCTTCCCAATGGTTCTACTTGACAAAAACACTAATTAAACACAAAAAACACAACGAAAACAGAGGCTAGATAAATTATTTATTACTAAATAGGAGCAAAAATCAAGGAATAAAAATAAAATTGGGTTGCCTCCCAACAAGCGCTATCATTTAACGCCCCTAGCTAGGCATAATAAGCAAGAATAGATCTAGGTATTGCCATCTTTGGTAGGCAATCCGTAAGTGGCTCTCATGATAGATTCATATGGTAATTTTATTTTCTTTCTAGGAAAGTGTTCCATGCCCTTTTTTAATGGAAATTGAAATCTAATATTCCCTTCCTTCATGTCAATAATTGCACCAACCGTTCTAAGGAAAGGTCTACCGAGAATAATAGGGCAAGAAGGATTGCAATCTATATCAAGAACGGTAAAATCTACGGGAACATAATTCCTATTTGCAACAATAAGAACATCATTAATTCTTCCCATAGGTTTCTTAATAGTGGAATCCTCAAGATGCAAGTTTAGAGAGCAATAATCAAAATCACGGAAATCTAGCAAATCATACAAAGTTTTGGGAATAGTAGAGACACTAGCACCCAAATCACACAAAGCATAGAACTCATAATCTTTAATTTTAATTTTAATAGTAGGTTCCCACTCATCATAAAGTTTTCTAGGGATAGAAACTTTCAGCTCAAGTTTTTCTTCATAAGATTGCATCAAGGCATCAACGATATGTTCGGTAAAGGCTTTATTTTGACTATAAGCATGAGGAGAATTAAGCACGGATTGCAACAAGGAAATACAATCGATTAAAGAGTAATTTTCATAATTAAATTATTTGAAATCCAATATAGTGGGTTTAGCAACATCTAGAGTTTTATTTCTTTTAATCCCACTTTTATCAATTTTATCATCAAGATCTAAATACTCCAAATTTTTAGAACGCCTTCTAGGTAAAGGTGGATCATATTCAGTTTCATCAAGATTTATATTGCAAAACAAAGATTTAATAGGAGACACATCAATAACTTTTAGATCTTCATCTTGATTTTCATAGGAATTGGAAGAACATGCTTTAATAAAGGGATCTTTCATAGCACACGTCCTAGCGGTTCTTTCTTTGCACTCATCAATGGAAATTCTCATGGCTTTGAGAGACTCATTGATATCATGCTTAGGAGGAATAGATCTAAGCTTTAAAGAATCAACCTCAAGAGAAATTCTATCAACGTTCCTAGCCAAATCATCAACTTTAAGCAATTTTTCTTCAATCATAGCATTAAAATTCTTTTGCAAAGTAATAAATTCTTTAATATTAGATTCAAGATCAGAGGGCATCTTATTATAATTTCCATAAGAGTTGTTGTAGGAATTTCCATAATTATTAGAAGGATTACTAGGATAAGGCCTAGGATTAAAATTCCCTCTCTACGCGTTGTTACCAAAATTATTCCTACCAACAAAATTCACATCCATAGATTCATTATTATTCTCAATCAAAGTAGACAAAGGCATACCATTAGGATCAGAAGAGACACTCTTAGTAGCAAATAATTTCATAAGTTCATCCATCTTTCCACTTAAAACATTAATTTCTTCTATCGCATGCACTTTTTTATTAGTAGATCTTTGAGTGTGCCATTGAGAATAATTAACCATAATATTATCTAGGAGTTTAGTAGCATCTCCTAAAGTGATTTCCATAAAAGTGCCCCCCGCGGCCAAATCTAAAAGATTTCTAGAAGCAAAATTCAATCCGGCATAAAAAATTTGTATAATCATCCACAAATTCAAACCATGAGTAGGGCAATTACGTATCATTAATTTCATCCTCTCCCAAGATTGTGCAACATGTTCATGATCAAGTTGCTTAAAATTCATAATATCGTTTCTAAGAGAGATGATCTTAGCGGGAGGAAAATACTTAGAGATAAAAGCATCTTTGCACTTGTTCCATGAATCAATACTATTTTTAGGCAAAGATGAAAACCAAGCTTTAGCACGATCTCCAAGCGAAAAAGGAAATAGCTTCAATTTAACAATATCATTATCCACATCCTTCTTCTTTTGCATACCACACAAATCAACGAAGCTATTAAGATGGGTAGCGGCATCTTCACTAGGAAGGCCGAAAAACGGATCTTTCATGACAAGGTTCAGCAAAGCAGCATTAATTTCACAAGATTCGGCATCGGTAAGAGGAGCAATCGGAGTGCTAAGGAAATCATTATTGTTGGTATTGGTGAAGTCACACAATTTAGTATTATCTTGAGCCATCGCGACAAACAAGCAATCCAACACACGAGCAAACAAAAGGCAAACGGGCAAAAAGAGGCAAATAGAGAAAGAGGAGGAAGGATAGAGAGAGAGAGAGGGCGAATAAAACGACAAGGGTGAAGTGGCGGAGAGGAAAACGAGAGGAAAATGGCAAATAATGTAATGCGGGAGATAGGGATTGTGATGGGTACTTGGTATGTTGACTTTTGCGCAGACTCCTCGGCAACGGCGCCAGAAATTCTTCTTCCTACCTCTTGAGCACTGCGTTGGATTTCCCCGAAGAGGAGAGGATGATGCAGCAAAGTAGCGTAAGTATTTCCCTCAGTTTTTGAGAACCAAGGTATCAATCCAGTAGGAGGCTACACTCGAGTCCCTTGTACCTACACAAAAACAATAGCTCAATACAACCAGCGCGCTTAGGGGTTGTCAATCCCTTCACGGTCACTTACGAAAGTGAGATCTGATAGAGATGATAGATAATATTTTTGGTATTTTTGGTATAAAGATGCAAAGTGAAAAGTAAAAGGCAAAGTAAAAGCAAAGCAATAATAAAGTGATGGAGATTGATATGATGAGAAAGAGACCCGGGGGCCATAGGTTTCACTAGTGGCTTCTCTCAAGAGCATAAGTATTCTACGGTGGGTGAACAAATTACTGTTGAGAAATTGACAGAATTGAGCATAGTTATGAGAATATCTAGGTATGATCATGTATATAGGCATCACGTCCGAGATAAGTAGACCGACTCATGTCTGCATCTACTACTATTACTCCACTCATCGACCGCTATCCAGCATGCATCTAGAGTATTAATTTAAAAACAGAGTAACGCCTTAAGCAAGATGACATGATGTAGAGGGATGGACTCATGCAATATGATGAAAACCCCATCTTGTTATCCTCGATGGCAACAATACAATACGTGCCTTGCTGCCCCTACTGTCACTGGAAAAGGACACCATAAGATTGAACCCAAAGCTAAGCACTTCTCCCATTGCAAGAAAGATCAATCTAGTAGGCCAAACCAAACTGATAATTCAAAGAGACTTGCAAAGATAGCCAATCATACATAAAAGAATTCAGAGAAGATTCAAATATTATTCATAGATAAACTGGATCGTAAACCCACAATTCATCGGTCTCAACAAACACACCGCAAAAAAGAAGATTGCATCGAATAGATCTCCACAAGAGAGGGGGAGAACATTGTATTGATATCCAAAAAGAGAGAAGAAGCCATCTAGCTACTAGCTATGGACCCGTAGGTCTGAAGTAAACTACTCACACTTCATCGGAGAGGCTTGGATGATGATGTAGAAGCCCTCTGTGATCGATTCCCCTTCCGGCGGAGCTCCAAAACAGGCCCCAAGATGGGATCTCGTGGATACAGAAAGTTGCGGTGGTGGAATTAGGTTTTTGGCTCCGTCCCCGATCGTTTGGGGGTACGTAGGTATATATAGGAGGAAGAAGTACGTCGGTGGAGCTTCGAGGGGCCCACGAGGTAGGGGGCGCGCCCTAGGGGGGGCCCACCCTCGTGACCACCTCGTGGCTTTCTTGACGGGGGGTCCAAGTCTCGTTGATCTTATCTGATGAGAAAATCACGTTTCCGAAGATTTTATTCCGTTTGGACTCCGTTTGATATTCTGTTTCTCTGAAACACTGAAATAGGCAAAAAACAACAATTTTGGGCTGGGCCTCCGGTTAATAGGTTAGTCCCAAAAATAGTATAAAAGTGGAAAATAAAGCCCAATATAGTCCAAAACAGTAGATAATATAGCATGGAGCAATCAAAAATTATAGATACGTTGGAGACGTATCAAGCTCCCACCCACTTTCTTGTAAATACAAGCTTCTCCAAAAGTCTGTATAAAACCATATGCTTTGATCACACTATCAAAGCGTATATTCCAACTCCGAGAGGCTTGCACCAGTCCATAAATGGATCGCTGGAGCTTGCACACTTTGTTAGCACCTTTAGGATCGACAAAACCTTCTAGTTGCATCATATACAAATCTTCTTTAAGATATCCATTAAGGAATGCAATTTGCTAACATGATTCAGACAGACTTAAGCATCGCTACGGGTGAGAAGGTCTCATCGTAGTCAACTCCTTGAACTTGTCGAAAAACCTTTCGCAACAAGTCGAGCTTTGTAGACAATAACATCACCGTCAGCGTCAGTCTTCTTCTTAAAGATCCATTTATTCTCTATGGCTTGCCGATCATCGGGCAAGTCAACCAAAGTCCACACTTTGTTCTCATACATGGATCCTGAAGGAAATATGCCCTAGAGGCAATAATAAAGTTATTTATTTCCTTATTTCATGATAAATGTTTATTATTCATACTAGAATTGTATTAACCGAAAACATAATACATGTGTGAATACATAGACAAACAGAGTGTCACTAGTATGCCTCTACTTGGCTAGCTCGTTGATTAAAGATGGTTAAGTTTCCTAACCATAGACATGAGTTGTCATTTGATTAACGGGATCACATCATTAGGAGAATGATGTGATTGACTTGACCCATTCCGTTAGCTTAGCACTTGATCATTTAGTTTGTTGCTATTGCTTTCTTCATGACTTATACATGTTCCCATGACTATGAGATTATGCAACTCCCATTTATCGGAGGAACATTTTGTGTGCCACCAAACGTCACAACGTAACTGGGTGATTATAAAGGTGCTCTACAGGTGTCTCCAAAGGTACTTGTTGGGTTGGCATATTTCGAGATTAGGATTTGTCACTCCGATTGTCGGAGAGGTATCTCTGGGCCCACTCGGTAATGCACATCACTATAAGCCTTGCAAGCATTGCAATTAATGAGTTAGTTGCAGGATGATGTATTGCGGAACGAGTAAAAGAGACTTGCCGGTAACGAGATTGAACTAGGTATTGAGATACCGACGATCGAATCTCGGGCAAGTAACATACCGATGACAAAGGGAACAACGTATGTTCTTATGCGGTCTGACCGATAAAGATCTTCGTAGAATATGTAGGAGCCAATATGGGCATCCAGGTCCCGCTATTGGTTATTGACTAGAGAGTTGTCTCGGTCATGTCTACATAATTCTCGAACCCGTAGGATCCGCACGCTTAACGTTCGTTGACGATATAGTACTATATGAGTTATGTATGTTGGTGACCGAATGTTGTTCGGAGTCCGAGATGAGATCACGGACATGACGAGGAACTCCGGAATGGTCCGGAGATAAAGTTTGATATATGGGATAATAGTGTTTGGTCACCGAAAGGGTTCCGGAATTCACCAGAAGGGGTTCCGGATGTTTCCCGAAATGTTTGGGTATGAGAACACTTTATTTGGGCCAAAGGGGAAAGCCCACGAGGTTTTTGGAAAGTGCAAAAGGAAGTTTTGCGGAGCCCAGGGGCCAGGCGTCTGGCCCTGGAGTCCGAGAAGGACTCTTGCCTTTCGGGTGAAACCGACTTTGTGGAGGCTTTTACTCCAAGTTTCGACCCCAATGCTCAACATATAAATAGAGGGGTAGGGCTAGCACCCAAGACACATCAAGAAACACCAAGCCGTGTGCCGGCAACCCTGCCCCTCTAGTTTATCCTCCGTCCTAGTTTTTGTAGTGCTTAGGCGAAGCCCTGCGGAGATTGTTCTTCACCAACACCGTCACCACGCCGTCGTGCTGCCGGAACTCATCTACTACTTCGCCCCTCTTGCTGGATCGAGAAGGCGAGGACGTCACCGAGCCGAACGTGTGCAGAACTCGGAGGTGCCGTGCTTTCGATACTTGGATCGGTCGGATCGTGAAGACGTACGACTACATCAACCGCGTTGATATAATGCTTCCGCGAATGGTCTACGAGGGTACGTAGACAACACTCTACCCTCTCGTTGCTATGCATCACCATGATCTTGTGTGTGTGTAGGAAAGTTTTGAAATTTCTATGTTTCCCAACAGTGGCATCTGAGCCAGGTTTTATGCGTAGATGTCATATGCACGAGTAGAACACAAGTGAGTTGTGGGCGATATAAGTCATACTGCTTACCAGCATGTCATACTTTGGTTCGGCGGTATTGTTGGATGAAGCGGCCCGGGCCGACATTACGTGTACGCTTACGCGAGACTGGTTCTACCGACGTGCTTTGCACACAGGTGGCTGGCGGGTGTCAGTTTCTCCAACTTCAGTTGAACCGAGTGTGGCTACGCTCGGTCCTTCCGAAGGTTAAAACAACACCAACTTGACAAACTATCGTTGTGGTTTTGATGCGTAGGTAAGAACGGTTCTTGCTAAGCCCGTAGCGGCCACGTAAAATTTGCAACAACATAGTAGAGGACGTCTAACTTGTTTTTGCAGGGCATGTTGTGATGTGATATGGTCAAGACATGATGCTAAATTTTATTGTATGAGATGATCATGTTTTGTAACCGAGTTATCGGCAACTTTATTGTATGCAATGCAATCGCCCTGTAATGCTTTACTTTATCACTAAGCGGTAGCGATAGTCATGGAAGCATAAGATTGGCGAGACAACAACGATGCTACGATGGAGAACAAGGTGTCGCGCCGGTGACGATGGTGATCATGAAGGTGCTTCGGAGATGGAGATCACAAGCACAAGATGATGATGGCCATATCATATCACTTATATTGATTGCATGTGATGTTTATCTTTTATGCATCTTATCTTGCTTTGATTGACGGTAGCTGTCGGTGTCAAAACCAGCAGATCTCGGGTAGGGGGTCCCGAACTATGCGTCTAAGGCGGATGGTAACAGGAGGTAGGGGACATGATGTTTTACCCAGGTTCGGGCCCCCTCTTGATGGAGGTAAAACCCTACGTCCTAGTTGATTAATATTGATGATATGGGTAGTACAAGAGTAGATCTACCACGAGATTAGAGAGGCTAAACCCTAGAAGCTAGCCTATGGTAGGATTGTATGTTGTCCTATGGACTAAAACCCTCCGGTTTATATAGACACCGGAGAGGTTAGGGTTACACAAGGTCGGTTACAAAGGAGGAGATATACATATTCGTATTGCCTAGCTTGCCTTCCACGCCAAGTAGAGTCCCATCCGGACATGAGACAAAGTCTTCAATCTTGTATCTTCATAGTCTAACAGTCCGGCCGAAAGATATAGTCCGGCTGTCCGGAGACCCCCTAATCCAGGAATCCCTCAGTAGCCCCCGAACCAGGCTTCAATGACGACGAGTCCGGTGCGCAGTATTGTCTTCGGCATTGCAAGGCGGGTTCTTCTCCAATTTCCAAGTGTTTGTAAATAGTATCCGGCCCCATAAATGTTGATCCTCTTGGCTTCTGCGCCCAATAAGGGCAATCTCTCATACATTCGCCCCCCTAGCCAGATAAATAAATTGTCTATTAAAGGGATTGGGATTCTTAGATCCGATCCACACCACCCTCCCCTCAGCGAGAATCCATCAGAGCGCGTTTCGGAAAGATCCATTCCAGCATGGCCGACCTCCGTAGCTCCTCCTCCTGCCCCCGTAGCCCTAAGCTTGGTGATTGGGAGAGGTGTTCAGTCCCACACAGTCGATTGGTCGAACTTCAGACCAAAGGATTTCTTCCTCCGGCATATATGGTGCCCGTTCGAGCCAGGCTCGCCACCTACAATGGCGGGGAGCAAGCGGAGAACTTTCCCTGTCCCTCCATGGGGGAACGGGGTTGCCTTGTTCCTTACTTATTAAGGGGACTCGGATTTCCAATTCATCCGTTCCTCCGCGGGCTCCTGGAGTTCTACGACCTCCAACTACACAAAATCACCCCTGCCTCCATTCTACATATCGCCGGCTACGTTGCTCTCTGCGAGTTGTTCCTGGGCTGCGAGGCTCACTTCGAGCTGTGGAAAATGCTATTTTGCCTCGTCCCTCGCACACAGAGGGAATCACTTTATCAAGTGGGCGGAGCCGAAGTATGGCGCATCGCCGATACCGGATATCTGTCTGGTACCCCGAAGAAGCCATCCAAAGACTGGCTTTCAGAATGGTTTTATATGGAAGACGTTCCCCTTCCGGACCCTGTTCGGCGGGGTCTTCCTGAGTTCAACAATGCTCCTCTGAAGAAACGCCGTAGTAGGCGCCCACGGAGCGGAAGACGACAGAGAAGTCCTCTATCTGACGAACCGGATTAAGGCACTGGCTCAGTCAGGATTAACAATAACCAAAGTTATGTCGATTTGCATAATGCGGGGAGTGCAACCACTTCAATACCGTGGGCAACCCTTGTGGTGTTTCAACGGGGAGGATGACGCCACCCGCTACGGGCGTAAGGGTCCGGGCGATGCTGCTGCATTAGCCAAAATTCTGTCTGAACTGTTCAAGGGAGAGGAGGAGGAGTTCACCCGCATCAAGCCACGGGATGGATTCTCCATGTACAATCCTCCAAGCTGGGTAAGCTATATCCCCTTACTTCCATTTTCCCGCATTTTTCGTTATAAGTATTCACCTTGCCAATTTGCGGCAGGAACTGTGGAAGGCCATAAAGGAGGTCAGCAGCCCTTCTCCACAACCGGAGGACCCTGACCGGGCCCTCGACTCCGGACTCGAAGAAGATCCGGTTATCTCCGTGGAGCTGATAAACCGGCAGTTCTATCAGTTAAGCTGCGACGATGCCATGGTGGCCATTACGGCCGACTATCCCGGACTGCTCCCTGCATCGCACGTAAGAAAAACCGAAAAGTCCCAACTCAAAAAAGTAGGATCCCCTTTTAGACACTTCACCCACCATATTCACATGGCCTTTTTTTTACAGGGAAGGCATTCGGGACGCCCTGCAGCAACGCGCCAATAGGAGGCACCGAGGCCGGGTAGGCCAAAAAGGAAGGCGGTCAGGACGGAGACGCCGACGCAAAGGTACAACAAACCCCGCTCCGTGGTTGTCGTCTTTCTCAAAATGTAATGACGCCTGTGTTTCTTTAACAGAAAAAACGCTCGCCGGAATATGTCCGGTGATGTTGCCCATCACGCTTCCACCAGTCGGGCACCAGGATCGGACACGAAGGCAGAAGCCGATATGGGGCAGGCACCGGATAATCCCCCTACAGAGGATGCGGATAGGTTATCCGCTACAAACTCAGAAGTGGAAAGCGCCATGAATCATAGGCGCCGCCGGGCCGTACTCTGTGACGCTTGTTTCTCACCAGAGGCGTTTGATGCCTTCGATTCTGGAGAGGCGTACCTCTGTGCCGCTCAAGATGGTCTAGCCAGAGCCATGGATCAGTAAGTAAAGGATGTACGGGTGAGTGAATCTGACGATTTATATGTATCAGTAGCCCCTGAGACTTGAAACAGTTAGCAGAACTAATTTAAGGATCATCTTCATTGTGCAGGTTCTTACAGAGAAGAATACTAGGCTGTCCCAGGAGCCGGAGGAATGCAAGACCCAACTGCGGGCCGCTATTGCTGCATTGCAGGAACAGAAAAAGCCTCCCGCTGGTAACATTTTAAAGAATGATGGTTACCATATAGTGCGCGACATGGCTGCAGATCTAACAATAGATTTTGCAGATGAATCCGGAGAAAATCCGGGGGACCAGCATGTTTTGCGGCAGCTAGAAGCTGGCAAACGCGTGCTGACTGAGGTTAGGCGGGAGAAAAATAGTCCCCAAGACGCCAATATAAAGCTGAACGTGGAACTAAAAGATGTTCGGGGCCAGCTTGCAGACTCTGAGAAGGAGAATAAAAGACTTCGATGCGGCATTTTTAGTAAGTGCTTGAACGAATCCTTTAAAGGTATTAAGTGAAAAAGCCGACTAACAGCGTTATGTCTGTAGGTATGCTGACGGGTCATCCCGCGGAGGAAATGCCTGGGGTCTGCGGGTGATCTTCTGTCTGAGCTGCCACATCTGCACGAACAAGTTCGGCAGGTGATGCAGGGTGTTGCCCAGGCCTTGTGGCCGTCCGTCTCCCTGCCAGAGGGCTTTGCGGAGAAGCTCAAAGGAGCACGGCGGCACTTCCGATTATGGAAGATATCAGCCTACCGGCAGGGTGCCAGAGAAGCCTGGACCATGGTGAAGACGCAGTATACCAAAGCAGACCCAAATCACATGGCCGAGGTCGGACCTGTGGGGCCCGACGGAAAAGAGATCCCCGTTAGCTTAGTTTATGGGCAAGTAGAATTAGCCGCAAAGTATTCCCAATAGGATTGTAAGCTAGACCGCCTGTTGGATGGTATAGAAGAAGAATTTAGTCAGTCTGCATGACTATGTAATTGAAGTGACATGTATAATGCCTTCTAGCCGGATTGTAGATCATTTGTCGTTGTGGACCTTTTCGCTTCAGGCTCTGGGCCCAATAGTCCGGAGTGTATCCGAATACCCGCTCAGTTATATAAGAACCGGGGTATGCGTGGAGACTAGGCGTAGGGGTCATTAGTGCTTTATCAGACAAGTGCCCAACTAGTTATGTTATATTACATGGGTAGTAAGAAACATCTTCCAGGGAGAATAGTTCCGTTAAGGGTTCCTTTCCCTGGGAAAGCATGCCCTAAAGTGCATGTCCGGACTGCGATAGGAAACACAGGAAAAACATCTGGGGGCAGATATGAAAAATAAAAATCATCTTTTGTTCACCGACCGAATATTCCCTTAAGAACGCTAGCTTTCGGCTTCACCCAGTCTGAGGTACACATCCGGCTGACCCGGCAGTAACAATCGCAGAGGTGCTCCCCTTATGCCCTAGCCGAATTAACGGGAACGCAGGGCATAAATACAAGAGCGAGGCAACCCAACTTGGCCAAAACTTAAGTCATATCGATGCATATAATGGTGAAAAAGGTACATGCGGAAGTATAACACATGTGTTGGGCATGAAGCCCGGATAAATAATTTAAGCTTCTGTGAAAGAAGCCCCCAGGTATGAAGAGTGCGGCTAGCGCATCTGTAATGTGCAAACAAGGCACAAGGTGACCCTTGAAGGCCTAGAGAAATAAGAAAAGAAAGAAAGAAAGGAAAACAAGACAGATAATGTATTTGTGAAAAATGGACAAAGGGAGGGGACTAACATAGAGTCCGGTGCTAGGCGTAGAATCTTCGGAGCCTAGCCGCGTTCCATGGGTTCGGCTCGAGTCGACTAGTTGATGCATCCCGCAGTCGGTACGCTCCACCGGTCAGAACTTGGTCAATAATGAAGGGACCTTCCCATTTGGGATCAAGCTTGTTCTTTTTCTTATCCGGCAGGCGTAGAACTAGTTCGCCAATGTTATAAGTTTTGGCCCGTACTTCTCTGCTTTGGTATCTGCGAGCCTGTTGCTGATAAAATGCGGAACGGGCTTTGGCTACGTCGCACTCCTCCTCCAAGGTGTCCAGACTGTCCTGCCGATCGAGCTGGGCTTCTCTTTCTTCGTACATGCACACTCTAGGTGAGTCATGAATTATGTCACAGGGCAAGACTGCCTCTGCGCCGTACACCATAAAGTGAAGGAAATATGCCCTAGAGGCAATAATAAAGTTATTCTTTATTTCCTTATATCATGATAAATGTTTATTATTCATGCTAGAATTGTATTAACTGGAAACATAATACATGTGTGAATACATAGACAAACAGAGTGTCACTAGTATGCCTCTACTTGACTAGCTCGTTAATCAAAGATGGTTATGTTTCCTAACCATGGACAAAGAGTTGTTATTTGATTAACGAGGTCACATCATTAGTTGAATGATCTGATTGACATGACCCATTCCATTAGCTTAGCACCCGATCGTTTAGTATGTTGCTATTGCTTTTCTTCATGACTTATACATGTTCCTATGACTATGAGATTATGCAACTCCCGTTTGCCAGAGGAACACTTTGGGTGCTACCAAACGTCACAACGTAACTGGGTGATTATAAAGGAGCATTACAGGTGTCTCCAAAGGTAGATGTTGGGTTGGCGTATTTCGAGATTAGGATTTGTCACTCCGATTGTCGGAGAGGTATCTCTGGGCCCTCTCGGTAATGCACATCACATAAGCCTTGCAAGCACTGCAACTAATATGTTAGTTGTGAGATGATGTATTACGGAACGAGTAAAGAGACTTGCCGGTAACGAGATTGAACTAGGTATTGGATACCGACGATCGAATCTCGGGCAAGTAACATACCGATGACAAAGGGAACAACGTATGTTGTTATGCGGTCTGACCGATAAAGATCTTCGTAGAATATGTAGGAGCCAATATGGGCATCCAGGTCCCGCTATTGGTTATTGACCGGAGACGTGTCTCGGTCATGTCTACATTGTTCTCGAACCCGTAGGGTCCACACGCTTAAGGTTACGATGACAGTTATATTATGAGTTTATGCATTTTGATGTACCGAAGGTTGTTCGGAGTCCCGGATGTGATCACGGACATGACGAGGAGTCTCGAAATGGTCGAGACGTAAAGATTGATATATTGGAAGCCTATGTTTGGACATCGGAAGTGTTCCGGGTGAAATCGGGATTTTACCGGGTTACCGGGAGGTTACCGGAACCCCCCGGGAGCCATATGGGCCTTCATGGGCCTTAGTGGAAAGGAGAAAGGGGCAGCCCAAGGTGGCTGCGCCCCTTCCCCCTCCCCTAGTCCTATTAGGACTAGGAGAGGTGGCCGGCCACCCCTCTCCCTCTTTCCCCCTTGGGAATCCTAGTTGGAATAGGATTGGGGGGGGGAGTCCTACTCCCGGTAGGAGTAGGACTCCTCCTGCGCCTCCATAGGGCTGGCCGCACCCCTCCCCCTTGGCTCCTTTATATACGGAGGCAGGGGGCACCTCTAGAGACACAAGTTGATCCACCTGATCTATTCCTTAGCCGTGTGCGGTGCCCCTGCCACCATATTCCTCGATAATACTGTAGCGGAGTTTAGGCGAAGCCCTGCTGCTGTAGTTCATCAAGATTGTCACCACGCCGTCGTGCTGACGAAACTCTTCCCCGACACTTTGCTGGATCGGAGTCCGGGGATCGTCATCGAGCTGAACGTGTGCTCGAACTCGGAGGTGCCGTAGTTTCGGTGCTTGATCGGTTGGATCGTGAAGACGTACGACTACTTCCTCTACGTCGTGTCAGCGCTTCCGCAGTCGGTCTGCGTTGGGTACGTAGACAACACTCCCCCCCTCGTTGCTATGCATCACATGATCTTGCGTGTGCGTAGGAAATTTTTTGAAATTACTACGAAACCCAACAGTGGTATCCGAGCCTAGGTTATTTATGTTGATGTTATATGCACGAGTAGAACACAAGTGAGTTGTGGACGATACAAGTCATACTGCCTACCAGCATGTCATACTTTGGTTCGGCGGTATTGTTGGACGAGACGACCCGGACCAACATTACGCGTACGCTTACGCGAGACCGGTTCCCTCGACGTGCTTTGCATAGAGATGGCTTGCGGGCGACTGTCTCTCCAACTTTAGTTGAACCAAGTATGGCTACGCCCGGTCCTTGCGAAGGTTAAAACGGAGTCTATTTGACAAACTATCGTTGTGGTTTTGATGCGTAGGTGAGATTGGTTCTTACTTAAGCCCGTAGCAGCCACGTAAAACTTGCAACAACAAAGTAGAGGACGTCTAACTTGTTTTTGCAGGGCATGTTGTGATGTGATATGGTCAAGGCATGATGCTGAATTTTATTGTATGAGATGATCATGTTTTGTAACCGAGTTATCGGCAACTGGCAGGAGCCATATGGTTGTCGCTTTATTGTATGCAATGCAATCGCGATGTAATGCTTTACTTTATTACTAAACGGTAGTGATAGTCGTGGAAGCATAAGATTGGCGAAACGACAACGATGCTACGATGGAGATCAAGGTGTTGCGCCGGTGACGATGGTGATCATGACGATGCCTCGTAGATGGAGATCACAAGCACAAGATGATGATGACCATATCATATCACTTATATTGATTGCATGTGATGTTTATCTTTTTATGCATCTTATCTTGCTTTGATTGACGGTAGCATTATAAGATGATCTCTCACTAAATTATCAAGAAGTGTTCTCCCTGAGTATGCACCGTTGCCAAAGTTCGTCGTGCCCAGACACCACGTGATGATCGGGTGTGATAAGCTCTACGTCCATCTACAACGGGTGCAAGCCAGTTTTTGCACACGCAGAATACTCAGGTTAAACTTGACGAGCCTAGCATATACAGATATGGCCTCGGAACACGGAGACCGAAAGGTCGAGCGTGAATCATATAGTAGATATGATCAACATAGTGATGGTCACCAATGAAACTACTCCATCTCACGTGATGATCGGACATGGATTAGTTGATTTGGATCACGTGATCACTTAGAGGATTAGAGGGATGTCTATCTAAGTGGGAGTTCTTAAGTAATATGATTAAATTGAACTTAAATTTATCATGAACTTAGTCCTGGTAGTATTTTGCACATCATGTTGTAGATCAATAGCTCGCGTTGTTGCTTCCCTATGTTTATTTTGGTATGTTCCTAGAGAAAATTGTGTTGAAAGATGTTAGTAGCAAAGATGCGGATTGGATCCGTGATCTGAGGTTTATCCTCATTGCTGCACAGAAGAATTATATCCTTGATGCACTGCTAGGTGACGGACCTATTGCAGGAGCAGATGCAGACGTTATGAACGTTTGGCTAGCTCAATATGATGACTACTTGATAGTTTAAGTGCACCATGCTTAACGGCTTAATAATTGGGACTTCAAAGACGTTTTGAACGTCATGGAGCATATGAGATGTTCCAGGAGTTGAAGCTAATATTTCAAGCAAATACCCGAGTTGAGAGATATGAAGTCTCCAACAAGTTCTATAGCTAAAAGATGGAGGAGAATTGCTCAACTAGTGAGCATGTGCTCAGATTGTCTGGGTACTACAATCGCTTGAATCAAATGGGAGTTAATCTTCCAGATAAGATAGTGATTGACAGAATTCTCTAGTCACCATCACCAAGTTAGTAGAACTTCGTGATGAACTATGATATGCAAGGGATAACGGAAACGATTCCCAAGCTCTTCGTAATGCGGAAATTGACGAAGGTAGAAATCAAGAAAAACATCAAGTGTTGATGGTAGACAAGACCACTAGTTTCAAGAAAAGGGCAGAGGGAAGAAGGGGAACTTCAAGAAGAACAGCAAGCAAGTTGCTGCTCAAGTGAAGAAGCCCAAGTCTGATCCTAAGCCTGAGACTAAGTGTTTCTACTGCAAAGGGACTGGTCACTGGAAGCGGAACTACCCCAAGTGATTGGCAGATAAGAAGGATGGCAAAGTGAACATAAGTATATTTGATATACATGTTATTGATGTGTACTTTACTAGTGTTTATAGCAACCCCTTAGTATTTGATACTAGTTCAGTTGCTGAGATTAGTAACTCGAAACGGGAGTTGCAGAATAAATAGAGACTAGTTAAGGGTGAAGTGACGATGTGTGTTGGAAGTGGTTCCAAGATTGATATGATCATCGTCGCACACTCCCTATACTTTCGGGATTAGTGTTGAACCTGAATAAGTGTTATTTGGTGTTTGCATTGAGCATGAATATGATTTGATCATGTTTATTGTAATACGGTTATTCATTTAAGTAAGAGAATAAATTGTTGTTCTGTTTACATGAATAAAACCTTATATGGTTACACACCCAATGAAAATAGTTCGTTGGATCTCGATCATAGTGATACACATAATCATAATATTGAAACCAAAAGATGCAAAGTTAATAATGATAAGTGCAACTTGTTTGTAGCACTGCCGTTTAGGTCATATTGGTGTAAAGCGCATGAAGAAACTCCATACTGATGGGCTTTTGGAATCACTTGATAATGAATCAGTTGATGCTTGCGAACCATGCCTCATGGGCAAGATGACTAAGACTCTGTTCTTCGGAACAATGAAGCGAGCAACAGATTTGTTGGAAATCATACATACTGATGTATGTGGTCCGATGAATATTGAGGCTCGCGACAGGTATCATTATTTTCTGATCTTCACAGATGATTTGAGCAGATATGAGTATATCTACTTGATGAAACATAAGTCTGAAACATTTGAAAAGTTCAAAGAATTTCAGAGTGAAGTGAAAAATCATCGTAACAAGAAAATAAAGTTTCTATGATATGATCGTAGAGAAGAGTATTTGAGTTACGAGTTTGGCCTTCAGTTAAAAACAATGTGAAATAGTTTCACTACTCATGCCACCTGGAACACCACAATGTAATGGTGTGTCCGAACGTCATAACCGTACTTTATTAGATATGGTGCGATCTATGATGTCTCTTACCGATCTACCACTATCGTTTTGGGGTTATGCATTAGAGACAGCTGCATTCACGTTAAAAAGGACACCATCAAAATCCGTTGAGACGACGCCTTATGAACTATGGTTTGGCAAGAAACCAAAGTTGTCGTTTCTGAAAGTTTGGGGCTGCAATGCTTATATGAAAAAGTTTCATCCTGATAAGCTCAAACTCAAATCGGAGAAGTGCGTCTTCATAGGATATCCAAAGGAAACTATTGGATACACCTTCTATCACAGATCCGAAGGCAAGACTTTTGTTGCTAAATTCGAAAACTTTCTTGAGAAGGAGTTTCTCTCGAAAGAAGTGAGTGGGAGGAAAGTAGAACTTGACGAGGTAACTGTACCTGCTTCCTTGTTGGAAAGTAGTACATCACAGAAAATTGTTTCTGCGACACCTACAACAATAAGTGAGGAAGTTAATGATAATGATCATGAAACTTCAGAACAAGATACTACTGAACCTCATAGAGTGAGATCCGCACCAAAGTGGTACGGTAATCCAGTTCTGGAAGTCATGCTACTAGATCATGATGAACCTACGAACTATGAAGAAGCGATGGTGAGCCCAGATTCCGCAAAGTGGCTTGAAGCCATGAAATCTGAGATGGGATCCATGTATGAGAACAAAGTATGGACTTTGGTTGACTTGCCCGATGATCGGCAAGCAATAGAAAATAAATGGATCTTCAAGAGGAAGACGGACGATGATAGTAGTGTTACTATCTACAAAGCTAGAATTGTCGCAAAAGGTTTTAGACAAGTTCAAGGTGTTGAATACGATGAGAGTTTCTCACTCGTATCTATGCTTAAGTCTGTCCGAATCATGTTAGCAATTGCCGCATTTTATGAAATCTGGCAAATGGATAAACAAAACTGCATTCCTTAATAGATTTATTAAAGAAGAGTTGTATATGATACAACCAGAAGGTTTTGTCAATCCTAAAGGCACTAACAAAATATGCAAGCTCCAGCGATCCATCTATGGACTGGTGCAAGAATCTCGGAGTTGGAATATACGCTTTGATGAGTTGATCAAAGCATATAGTTTTATGCAGACTTGCGGTGAAGCCTGTATTTACGAGAAAGTGAGTGGGAGCACTACAGCATTTCTGATAAGTATATGTGAATGACATATTGTTGATCGGAAATAATGTAGAATTATTCTGTAAAGCATAAAAGGAGTGTTTGAAAGGAGTTTTTCAAAGAAAGACTTCGGTGAAGCTGCTTACATATTGAGCTTCAAGATCTATAGAGATAGATCAAGACGCTTGATAAGTTTTTCAATGAGTACATACCTTGACGAGATTTTGAAGTAGTTGAAAATGGAACAGTCAAAGAAAGAGTTCTTGCCTGTGTTATAAGGTGTGAAGTTGAGTAAGACTCAAAGCCCGACCACGGCAGAAAATAGAAAGAGAATAAAAGTCATTCCCTATGCCTCAGTCATAGGTTCTATAAAGTATGCCATGCTGTATACCAGATCTATTGTATGCCCTACCACTGAGTTTGGCAAGGGAGTACAATAGTGATCTAGGAGTAGATCACTGGACAGCGGTCAGAATTATCCTTAGTGAAATAAGGATATGTTTCTCGATTATGGACGTGACAAAAAGGTTCGTCGTAAAGGGTTACGCCGATGCAAGTTTGACACTAATCTAGATGACTCTAAGTCTCGATCTAGATACACATTGAAAGTGGGAGCAATTAGCTAGAGTAGCTCCGTGCAGATCATTGTTGACATAAATATTTGCAAAATACTTACGGATCTGAATGTGACAGACCCGTTGACTAAGATTCTCTCACAAGCAAAACATGATCACACCTTAGTACTCCTTGGGTGTTAATCACATAGCGATGTGAACTAGATTACTGAATCTAGTAAACCCTTTGGCTATTGATCACATTTCGATGTGGACTATGGGTGTTAATCACATGGTGATGTGAACTATTGCTGTTAAATCACATGGCGATGTGAACTAGATTATTGACTCTAGTGCAAGTGGGAGACTGAAGGAAATATGCCCTAGAGGCAATAATAAAGTTATTATTTATTTCCTTATATCATGATAAATGTTTATTATTCATGCTAGAATTGTATTAACCGGAAACATAATACATGTGTGAATACATAGACAAACAGAGTGTCACTAGTATGCCTCTACTTGACTAGCTCGTTAATCAAAGATGGTTATGTTTCCTAACCATGGACAAAGAGTTGTTATTTGATTAACAAGGTCACATCATTAGTTGAATGATCTGATTGACATGACCCATTCCATTAGCTTAGCACCCGATCGTTTAGTATGTTGCTATTGCTTTTCTTCATGACTTATACATGTTCCTATGACTATGAGATTATGCAACTCCCGTTTGCTGGAGGAACACTTTGGGTGCTACCAAACGTCACAACGTAACTGGGTGATTATAAAGGAGCATTACAGGTGTCTCCAAAGGTAGATGTTGGGTTGGCGTATTTCGAGATTAGGATTTGTCACTCCGATTGTCAGAGAGGTATCTCTGGGCCCTCTCGGTAATGCACATCACGTAAGCCTTGCAAGCACTGCAACTAATATGTTAGTTGTGAGATGATGTATTACGGAACGAGTAAAGAGACTTGCCGGTAACGAGATTGAACTAGGTATTGGATACCGACGATCGAATCTCGGGCAAGTAACATACCGATGACAAAGGGAACAACGTATGTTGTTATGCGGTCTGACCGATAAAGATCTTCGTAGAATACGTAGGAGCCAATATGGGCATCCAGGTCCCGCTATTGGTTATTGACCGGAGACGTGTCTCGGTCTTGTCTACATTGTTCTCGAACCCGTAGGGTCCGCACGCTTAAGGTTACGATGACAGTTATATTATGAGTTTATGCATTTTGATGTACCGAAGGTTGTTTGGAGTCCCGGATGTGATCACGGACATGACGAGGAGTCTCGAAATGGTCGAGACGTAAAGATTGATATATTGGAAGCCTATGTTTGGACATCGGAAGTGTTCCGGGTGAAATCGGGATTTTACCGGGTTACCGGGAGGTTACCGGAACCCCCCGGGAGCCATATGGGCCTTCATGGGCCTTAGTGGAAAGGAGAAAGGGGCAGCCCAAGGTGGCTGCGCCCCTTCCCCCTCCCCTAGTCCTATTAGGACTAGGAGAGGTGGCCGGCCACCCCTCTCCCTCTTTCCCCCTTGGGAATCCTAGTTGGAATAGGATTGGGGGGGGGAGTCCTACTCCCGGTAGGAGTAGGACTCCTCCTGCGCCTCCATAGGGCTGGCCGCACCCCTCCCCCTTGGCTCCTTTATATACGGAGGCAGGGGGCACCTCTAGAGACACAAGTTGATCCACCTGATCTATTCCTTAGCCGTGTGCGGTGCCCCTGCCACCATATTCCTCGATAATACTGTAGCGGAGTTTAGGCGAAGCCCTGCTGCTGTAGTTCATCAAGATTGTCACCACGCCGTCGTGCTGACGAAACTCTTCCCCGACACTTTGCTGGATCGGAGTCCGTGGATCGTCATCGAGCTGAACGTGTGCTCGAACTCGGAGGTGCCGTAGTTTCGGTGCTTGATCAGTTGGATCGTGAAGACGTACGACTACTTCCTCTACGTCGTGTCAGCGCTTCCGCAATCGGTTTGCGTTGGGTACGTAGACAATACTCTCCCCCTCGTTGCTATGCATCACATGATCTTGCGTGTGCGTAGGAAATTTTTTGAAATTACTATGAAACCCAACATAAAGAAGGGTGTATACCCGGTACTACGATTCGGCATGGTCCGCAGCCCCCAGAGTACGGAGTCGAGCTCCTCTACCCAGTGCGTGTTAGACTCCGTTAAGGAACACACTAATCTAGATTTAATGCCGCTCATTATAAGACCATTTGCTTGCTCGACTTGACCGTTGGTTTGTGGGTGATAGGCTGAGGCATAATCGAGCTTAATGCCCATTTTGCTGCACCAGAGTTTTACCTCGTCGGCCGTGAAGTTCGTGCCATTATCAGTGATGACGCTGTGGGGGACGCCATAACGGTGTACAACCCCGGATATGAAATCTATCACCGGTCCGGATTCGGCTGTTTTAACCAGTTTGGCCTCTATCCATTTGGTGAATTTATCCACCATGACCAATAAGTATTTTTTTCTTGTGGGTTCCCCTTTAAGGGGTCCAACCATGTCAAGCCCCCAAACTGCAAAGGGCCATGTAATGGGGATTGTTTGGAGGGCGGTGGGTGGCATGTGGCTTTGATTTGCAAAGAGCTGGCAACCGACGCAACGTTGGACCAAGTCCTGTGCATCTGCCCGGGCCGTTGGCCAATAGAATCCTATACGGAAGGCCTTGCTTACGAGCGCCCGGGCTGCGGCGTGATGACCGCCAAGTCCGGCGTGAATTTCTGCCAAAAGATTCCGCCCTTCCTCTTCGGAGATGCACCTTTGAAGGACTCCGGTAGTGCTTTTTTTGTACAATTCTCCCTCATGGACCCTGTAGGCCTTGGATCGCTGCACTATGCAGCGTGCCTCATTTTGGCCCTCCGGAAGTTCCTGTCTAGTTAGGTAGGCCAGGAATGGTTCTGTCCACGGGGCGATAATGGCCATTATTTCGTGGGCTGAAGGTGTCATTTCGGTGGCGGAGCCTCCGATTGTGTCAGAGAGTTCAGTATCGGGTATTTTGGCCGGGTCCGGACTGTTGTTAAGGTGTCCCCTTCCCATACTACGGATGGCTTGAAAAGCCTTTCCAAAAATATGTTGGGGGGGGGGGACCGCGTCATGTTTTGCACCGATGCGGGCGAGGATATCCACCGCCTGATTGTTTTCTCGAGCCACATGGTGAAATTCGAGTCCCTCGAACCGAGCTGACATTTTTAGGACGGCGTTTCGATAGGCCACCATTTTCAGATCCTTGGCATTAAAATCTCCGTTTATTTGGGATATTGTGAGGTTTGAATCCCCACGCACCTCCAGGCGTTGAATGCCCATGGAGACTGCCATCCGAAGACCATGCAACAGAGCTTCGTATTCGGCTGCATTGTTGGAGTCTGTATATAATATTTGCAGTATGTACCGAATGGTATCTCCGGTTGGGGACGTCAGGACGACGCCAGCCCCTAGACCGGCCAGCATTTTAGAACCGTCGAAGTGCATGATCCAATTGGAGTATGCGCCGTCCTCTTTAGGGAGTTCGGCCTCCGTCCATTCGGCGACGAAGTCGGCCAGTACTTGCAATTTAATGGCTCGGCAAGGTTTGTATGTTATGTCGAATGGGAGGAGCTCAATGGCCCATTTGGCAATCCGGCCCGTAGCGTCGCGGTTGTTGATAATATCATTAAATGGCACTTCCGAGGCTACTATAATCGAACACTCTTGAAAGTAGTGTCGCAGTTTCCGCGATGCCATGAATACCGCATATGCTATCTTTTGGTAATGCGGGTACCGTGATTTGCATGGGGTGAGGACAGTGGATACATAGTATACCGGCTTTTGAAGAGGGAATTTGTGTCTGTCCGCTTCCCGTTCGACAACGAGCACCGCGCTTACAACTTGATGAGTTGCCGCAATGTACAACAACATTGGTTCGCCGATGTTTGGCGCGGCCAGGATCGGGTTGGTTGCCAGAATGTCCTTTATTTCTTCCAATCCAGCTGTGGCCGCGTCCATCCACTCGAAGTGTTCGGTGCGCCGAAGGAGGCGATAAAGGGGTAAAGCCTTTTCTCCTAAGCGAGAGATAAAGCGGCTTAGAGCCGCCACACATCCAGTTAACTTCTGGATTTGTTTGAGGTCTGTTGGGGTAGCCAACTGTGACAAAGCTCGGATTTTGGCCGGATTAGCTTCAATACGTCTACTGGAGACAATGAATCCCAGGAGCTTTCCGGCTAGTATGCCGAAAACGCATTTTTCCGGATTGAGCTTGATGTCATATGTCCGGAGGTTGTCGAATGTGAGCCTCAAGTCGTCTATCAAAGAGTCGACGTGTTTGGTTTTGACGTCCACATCGTCTACGTATGCCTCTACTGTTTTTCCAATTTGTTTCTCCAGGCATGTCTGAATCATGCGCTAATATGTTGCGCCGGCGTTTTTGAGCCCAAAAGGCATTGTGTTGAAACAGAAGGGACCGTATGGTGTGATGAATGCCGTTGCGGCTTGGTCGGACTCCGCCATCTTGATTTGGTGGTAACCGGAGTATGCGTCGAGGAAACACAATGACTCGTGTCCTGCGGTAGCGTCAATGATTTGATCGATGCGTGGGAGGGGGAAGGGATCCTTTGGGCAAGCTTTATTGAGGTATTTGAAAAATCGACGCAAAGGCGCCAGGATTTGTCATTCTTTGGTACCATCACCAGGTTTGCTAGCCAGTCCGGATGTTTTATTTCTCTGATGAATCCGGCCTCCAATAACTTGGCTAGTTCTTCTCCCATGGCCTGTCTTTTAGGTTCGGAGAAATGCCGAAGAGCTTGCTTGACTGGCTTGAATCCCTTTAGGATATTGAGGCTATGCTCGGCCAGCCTGCGTGGGATTCCTGGCATGTCTGAGGGATGCCAGGCGAATATGTCCCGATTCTCGCGCAGGAACTCTCGTAGTGCGGCGTCCACCGCGGGGTTTAACTGTGCCCCAATGGAGGCTGTTTTTGTAGGGTCCGTTGGGTGGACTTGGAATTTGACTATTTCATCCGCTAGTTTAAAAGAGGTGGACTTGGATCTCTTGTCGAGTATCATGTCATCCCTGTCCACTGTGGAGCATAGCGTGGTTAATTCCTCGGCCGAGAGGGCTTCGGATAATGCCTCGAGGGCCAATGCGGCTGTTTTGTTTTCGGCGCAGAGTGCTGTGTCCGGATAACTGGAGAGAGTGATGATTCCGTTGGGCCCGGGCATTTTAAGCTTCATGTACCCGTAATGGGGTATGGCTTGGAAGATTGTGAATGCCTCCCGTCCTAAAAGAGCGTGGTAGCCACTGCTGAACGGGGCCACTTGGAATGTAATTTCTTCGGACCTGTAATTGTCCGGCGTGCCGAATACCACATCTAGTGTGATTTTCCCAGCACAGCGTGCTTCCCGACTGGGGATAATTCCTCTAAATGTTGTGCTACTTTGCTCGATGTGGTTCCAGTCTATTTCCATCTTTTGAAGAGTTTCCTCATAGATGAGGTTTAGTCCGCTGCCGCCTTCGATGAGTACTTTGGTGAGTCGAAAGCCATCCACGATTGGACTGAGGACCAGTGCGGCTGGTGCTCGGGCTGTTCGGAATTTAGGTTCATCACTGGCATTGAAGGTGATAGCCGTGTCACTCCATGGATTTGTTGCTGCTACGTGGCAGATTTCGGCCATGCTACGGAGTGTTCGCTTGCGCCTATTATTTGACGCAAAGGTCTCAAACACTGTTAACACCATATTGTTATCCACTGGATGGTGCTCTGTGGTATGTGGGATAAGAAGATCCTCACCACTTTTGGCCACCTGCCAGAGTATCCAACATGCTCTAAGGCTGTGCGTTGGTATTATATCCGTTGTGCTATGAATTTTGCAGGGTCCGTTGAGCCATCCCTCCAGTACGGTTCCTTGCCCTGTAGAGGGTTTTTGCTTTTTGGTAGTTAAATCGGGTGTATTGTGATAATGCAGCCTTTTATTTCGGACTGGGTTTGTGTTCAGGGCCGGATTATCCCAAAAGTTTGTTTCGGTTTTCCAGGTACTTTCCATCGCACAGTACTTTCGTACTATGGACGCCAAGTCAACGAAGCGTGTTATTTCACGGCGATTTATGGCATTAAGGATTCCCTTGTCCATGCAATTATTGCAGAAAAATAAGATTGCGTCTTCCTCGCAACAGTCCTTAGCCTTGTTCATCACAAGGAGGAATCTAGCCCAGTAATGATGTACTGTTTCCTAGGGATCTTGCCTAATATGAGAAAGATCGCTTGTGTTTGGGTGGGTGGGTGGAATTGAATCCGAACCCCTACCCGATCTGGGATCCAGGGGCCGAGGAGTTTCCAATTTAGGAAGTTCCGGTTCCGGGGTGTTACCCGCTAATCCTGGTCCGCTGTTTGACTCTAAGTTCAGGGATTGGGTGTTGTCCTCCCGCGAACGGGCGTCCGGCTCGGAGAGCTCGGGAATCCAGACATAGTTGGTCCTTAGGATAGAGGAAAGGTCGCCGCATTGTTCCTCCACCACTTCAACATGATGGGTAACCGGTGGAGAGTTAATCTCCCTTTGATCAGGTTTAAGCCCAATCTGATCATAGTCCGTAGCAACTCCCAAGGCGGCGATGCGATCCAAGAGCTCGTTTAAGGAGGAGAGCTCCATTGGATCCATCTGTTCGGCGAGTACCGATTTGACGTGGAGGCTGTTTTCGATGACCCGAGAAGTCATCGTCAGTGCGGCGGCCGAACAGGCGGTCATGATGATTCCGCCTAGCCAGAGAGTTTGGCCGACAGCCAAAGCTCCCCCAACAGTAGTACCGTCTTTAAAGACGAGACGGGACATCCTTCCTTCTGGCGACGGCATAGAGGAACTCTCAATGAAAGCACCAATGTCGGTGTCAAAACCGGCGGATCTCGGGTAGGGAGTACTGAACTATGCGTCTAAGGCGGATGGTAACAGGAGGTAGGGGACTCGATGTTTTACCCAGGTTCGGGCCCTCTTGATGGAGGTAAAACCCTACGTCCTGCTTGATTAATATTGATGATATGGGTAGTACAAGAGTAGATCTACCACGAGATCAGAGAGGCTAAACCGTAGAAGCTAGCATATGGTATGATTGTATGTTGTCCTACGGACTAAAATCCTCCGGTTTATATAGACACCGGAGAGGTTAAGGTTACACAAGGTCGGTTACAAAGGAGTAGATATACATATCCGTATTGCCTAGCTTGCCTTCCACGCCAAGTAGAGTCCCATCCGGACACGAGACAAAGTCTTCAATCTTGTATCTTCATAGTCTAATAGTCCGGCCGAAAGATATAGTCCGGCTGCCCGGAGACCCCCTAATCCAGGAATCCCTCAGTAGCATTATAAGATGATCCCTCACTAAATTATCAAAGTATAAGTGTTCTCCCTGAGTATGCACCGTTGCGAAAGTTCTTCGTGCTGAGAGACCACGTGATGATCGGGTGTGATAGGCTCTACGTTCAAATACAACGGGTGCAAAACAGTTGCACACGCAGAATACTCAGGTTAAACTTGACGAGCCTAGCATATAACAGATATGGCCTCGGAACACGGAGACCGAAAGGTCGAGCGTGAATCATATAGTAGATATGATCAACATAGTGATGTTCACCATTGACTACTCCATCTCATGTGATGATCGGACATGGTTTAGTTGATATGGATCACGTGATAACTTAGAGGATTAGAGGGATGTCTATATAAGTGGGAGTTCTTAAGTAATATGATTAAATTGAACTTAAATTTATCATGAGCTTAGTACCTGATAGTATCTTGCTTGTCTATGTTGATTGTAGATAGATGGCCCGTGCTGTTGTTCCGTTGTATTTTAATGCGTTCCTTGAGAAAGCAAAGATGAAAGATGATGGTAGCAATTACACGGACTGGGTCCATACCTTTAGGATTATCCTCATTGCTGCACGGAAGAATTACGTCCTGCAAGCACCGCTAAGTGCCAAGCCTGCTGCAGGAGCAACACCAGATGTTATGAACGTCTGGCAGAGCAAAGCTGATGACTACTCAATAGTTCAGTATGCCATGCTTTACAGCTTAGAACCGGGTCTTCAACGATGTTTTGAACGTCATGGAGCATATGAGATGTTCTAGGAGTTGAAGTTCATATTTCAAGCAAATGCCCGGATTGAGAGATATGAAGTCTCCAATAAATTCTATAGCTGCAAGATGGAGGAGAATAGTTCTGTCAGTGAACATATACTCAAAATGTCTGGGTATCATAATCACTTGACTCAACTGGGAGTTAATCTTCCTGTTGATAGTGTCATTGACAGAGTTCTTCAATCACTGCCACCAAGCTACAAAAGCTTCGTGATGAAGTATAATATGCAAGGGATGAATAAGACTATTCCCGAGCTCTTCGCGATGCTAAAAGCCACGGAGGTAGAAATCAAGAAGGAGCATCAAGTGTTGATGGTCAATAAGACCACCAGTTTCAAGAAAAAGGGCAAAGGGAAGAAGAAGGGGAACTTCAAGAAGAACAACAAACAAGTTGCTGCTCAGGAGAAGAAACCCAAGTCTGGACCTAAGCATGAGACTGAGTGCTTCTACTGCAAGCAGACTGGTCACTGGAAGCAGAACTGCCCCAAGTATTTGGCGGATAAGAAGGATGGCAAAGTGAACAAAGGTATATGTGATATACATGCTATTGATGTGTACCTTACTAATGCTCATAGTAGCACCTGGGTATTTGATATTGGTTCTGTCGCTAACATTTGCAACTCGAAATAGGGGCTACGGATTAAGCGAAGATTGGCTAAGGACGGGGTGACGATGCGCGTGGGAAATGGTTCCAAAGGTGATGTGATCGCGGTCGGCACGCTACCTCTACATCTACCTTCGGGATTAGTATTAGACATAAATAATTGTTATTTGGTGCCAGCGTTGAGCATGAATATTATATCTGGATCTTGTTTGATGCAAGACGGTTATTCATTTAAATCAGAGAATAATGGTTGTTCTATTTATATGAGTAATATCTTTTATGGTCATACACCCTTGAAGAGTGGTCTATTTTTGCTAAATCTCGATAGTAGTGATACACATATTCATAATATTGAAGCCAAAAGATGCAGAGTTGATAATGATAGCGCAACTTATTTGTGGCATTGCCGTTTAGGTCATATCGGATTAAAGCGCACGAAGAAACTCCATACTGATGGACTTTTGGAACCACTTGATTATGAATCACTTGGTACTTGCGAACCGTGCCTCATGGGCAAGATGACTAAAACACCGTTCTCCGGAACTATGGAGAGAGCAACAGATTTGTTGGAGATCAGACGTACAGATGTATGTCGACCAATGAATGTTGAGGCTCGTGGTGGATATTGTTATTTTCTCATCTTCACAGATGATTTAAGCAGATATGGGTATATCTACTTAATGAAACATAAGTCTGAAACATTTGAAAAGTTCAAAGAATTTCAGAGTGAAGTTGAAAATCATCGTAACAAGAAAATAAAGTATCTACGATCTGATCGTGGAGGAGAATATTTGAGTTATGAGTTTGGTCTTCATTTGAAACAACGCGGAATAGTTTCGCAACTCATGCCACCCGGAACACCACATCGTAATGGTGTGTCCGAACGTCGTAATCGTACTTTACTAGATATGGTGCGAACTATGATGTCTCTTACTGATTTACCGCTATCGTTTTGGGGATATGCTTTAGAGACGACCGCATTCACCTTAAATAGGGCACCATCGAAATCCGTTAAGACGACGCCTTATGAACTCTGGTTTGGTAAGAAACCAAAGTTGTCGTTTCTGAAAGTTTGGGGCTGCGATGCTTATGTGAAAAAGCTTCAATCTGATAAGCTCGAACCCAAATCGGAGAAATGTGTCTTCATAGGATACCCAAAGGAGACTATTGGGTACACCTTCTATCACAGATCCGAAGGCAAGACTTTTGTTGCTAAATTCGGAGTTTTTCTAGAGAAGGAGTTTCTCTCGAAAGAAGTGACTGGGAGGAAAGTAGAACTTGATGAGGTAACTGTACCTGCTCCCTTATTGGAAAGTGGTTCATCATAGAAAACAGTTTCTGTGACACCTACACCAATTAGTGAAGAAGTTAATGATGATGATCATGAAACTTTAGATCAAGTTGTTACTGAACCTCGTAGGTTAACTAGAGTAAGATCCGCACCAGAGTGGTACGGTAATCCTGTTCTGGAAGTTATGTTACTAGACCATGACGAACCTACGAACTATGAAGAAGCGATGGTGAGCCCAGATTCCGCAAAATGGCTTGAGGCCATGAAATCTGAGATGGGATCCATGTATGAGAACAAAGTGTGGACTTTGGTTGACTTGCCCGTTGATCGGCAAGCAATTGAGAATAAATGGATCTTCAAGAAGAAGACTGACGCTGACAGTAATGTTACTGTCTATAAAGCTCGACTTGTTGCAAAAGGTTTTCGACAAGTTCAAGGGATTGACTACAATGAGACCTTCTCACCTGTAGCGATGCTTAAGTCTGTCTGAATCATGTTAGCAATTGCCGCATTTTATGATTATGAAATTTGGCAAATGGATGTCAAAGCTGCATTCCTGAATGGATTTCTGGAAGAAGAGTTGTATATGATGCAACCAGAAAGTTTTGTTGATCCAAAGAGAGCTAACAATGTGTGCAAGCTCCAGCGATCCATTTATGGACTAGTGCAAGCCTCTCGGAGTTGGAATAAATGCTTTGATAGTGTGATCAAAGCATTTGGTTTTATACAAACTTTTGGAGAAGCCTGTATTTACAAGAAAGTGAGTGGGAGCTCTGTAGCATTTCTAATATTATATGTGGATGACATATTGCTGATTGGAAATGATATAGAATTTCTGGATAGCATAAAGGGATACTCGAATAAAAGTTTTTCTATGAAAGACCTTGGTGAAGCTGCTTACATATTGGGCATGAAGATCTATAGGGACAGATCAAGATGCTTAATTGGACTTTCACAAAGCACATACCTTGACAAAGTTTTGAAAAAGTTCAAAATGGATCAAGCAAATAAAGGGTTCTTGCCTGTGTTACAAGGTGTGAAGTTGAGTAAGACTCAATGCCCGACCACTGCAGAAGATAGAGAGAATATGAAAGACGTTCCCTATGTTACAAGGTGTGAAGTTGAGTAAGACTCAATGCCCGACCACTGCAGAAGATAGAGAGAATATGAAAGACGTTCCCTATGCTTCAGCCATAGGATCTAACATGTATGCAATGCTATGTACCAGACCTGATGTGTGCCTTGCTATAAGTCTTGCAGGGAGGTACCAAAGTAATCCAGGAGTGGATCACTGGACAGCGGTCAAGGACTAAGGATATGTTTCTTGTTTATGGAGGTGACAAAGAGCTCATCGTAAATGGTTACGTTGACGCAAGCTTTCACACTGATCCGGACGATTCTAAATCGCAAACCGGAAACGTGTTTATATTAAATGGTGGAACTGTCTGTTGGTGCAGTTCTAAACAAAGCATCGTGGCGGGATCTACGTGTGAAGCGGAGTACATAGCTACTTCAGAAGCAGTAAATGAAGGAGTCTGGATGAAGGAGTTCATATCCAACCTAGGTGTCATACCTAGTGCATCGGGTCCAATGAAAATCTTTTGTGACAATACTGGTGCAATTGCCTTGGCAAAGGAATCCAGATTTCACAAGAGAACCAAGCACATCAAGAGATGCTTCAATTCCATCCGGGATTTATTCCAGGTGGGAGACATAGATATTTGCAAGATACATACGGATCTGAATATTGCAGACCCGTTGACTAAGCCTCTTCAATGAGTAAAGCATGATCAGCACCAATGCTCCATGGGTGTTAGAATCATTACTGTGTAATCTAGATTATTGACTCTAGTGCAAGTGGGAGACTGAAGGAAATATGCCCTCGAGGCAATAATAAAGTTATTTACTCCCATTTCCTTATTTCATGATAAATGTTTATTATTCATGCTAGAATTGTATTATCCGGAAACATAATACATGTGTGAATACATAGACAAACAGAGTGTCACTAGTATGCCTCTACTTGACTAGCTCGTTGATCAAAGATGGTTAAGTTTCCTAACCAGAGACATGAGTTGTCATTTGATTAACGGGATCACATCATTCGGAGAATGATGTGATTGACTTGACCCATTCCGTTAGCTTAGCACTTGATCGTTTAGTTTGTTGCTATTGCTTTCTTCATGACTTATACATGTTCCTATGACTATGAGATTATGCAACTCCCGTTTACCGGAGGAACACTTTGTGTGCCACCAAACGTCACAACATAACTTGGTGATTATAAAGGTGCTCTACAGGTGTCTCCAAAGGTACTTGTTGGGTTGGCGTATTTCAAGATTAGGATTTGTCACTCCGATTGTCGGAGAGGTATCTCTGGGCCCACTTGGTAATGCACATCACAATAAGCCTTGCAAGCATTGCAACTAATGAGTTAGTTGCGGGATGATGTATTGCAGAACGAGTAAAAGAGACTTGGCGGTAACGAGATTGAACTAGGTATTGAGATACCGACGATCGAATCTCGGGCAAGTAACATACCGATGACAAAGGGAACAACGTATGTTGTTATGTGGTCTGACCGATAAAGATCTTCCTAGAATATGTAGGAGCCATTATGGACATCCAGGTCCCGCTATTGGTTATTGACCAGAGAGGTGTCTCGGTCATGTCTACATAGTTCTCGAACCCGTAGGGTCCGCACGCTTAACGTTCATTGACGATATAGTACTATATGAGTTATGTATGTTGGTGACTGAATGTTGTTTGGAGTCTGGGATGAGATCACATACATGATGAGGAACTCCGGAATGGTCTGGAGATAAAGTTTGATATACGGGATAATAGTGTTTGGTCACCGGAAGGGTTCCGGAATTCACCGGAAGGGGTTTCGGATGTTTCCCAAAATGTTTGGGTACGAGAACACTTTATTTGGGCCAAAGGGGAAAGCCCACAAGGTTTTTGGAAAGCGCAAAAGGAAGTTTTGCGGCGTCTAGGGGCCAGACGCCGGGAACCCTGGCGTCTGGCCCTGGAGTCCGAGAAGGACTCTTGCCTTTCAGGTGAAACTGACTTTGTGGAGGCTTTTACTCCAAGTTTTGACCCCAAGGCTCAACATATAAATAGAGGGGTAGGGCTAGCACCCAAGACACATCAAGAAACACCAAGCCGTGTGCCAGAAACCCCGTCCCCTCTAGTTTATCCTACGTCCTAGTTTCCGTAGTGCTTAGGCGAAGCCCTGCGGAGGTTGTTCTTCACCAACACCGTCACCACGCCATCGTGCTGCCGGAACTCATCTACTACTTCGCCCCTCTTGCTGGATCGAGAAGGTGAGGACGTCACCGAGCCGAACGTGTGCAGAAATCGGAGGTGCCGTGCTTTCGGTACTTGGATCGGTCAGATCGTGAAGACGTGCGACTACATCAACCGCGTTGATATAACGCTTTCGCGAGCGGTCTACGAGGGTAAGTAGACAACACTCACCCCTCTCGTTGCTATGCATCACCATGATCTTGCGTGTGTGTAGGAAATTTTTGAAACTACTACGTTTCCGAACAGATCCCATCTCAGATTTCATGTCCTCAAGCCATTTCATGGAATCTGGGCTCATCATCGCTTCCTCATAGTTCGTAGGTTCGTCATTGTCAAGTAACATGACCTCCTGAATAGGATTACTGTACCTCTCTGGTGCGGATCGTAATCTGGTTGACCTATGAGGTTCGATAGTAACTTGATCTGAAGTTTCATGATCATCATCATTAGCTTCCCCACTAATTGGTGTAGGAATCACTGGAACTGATTTCTGTGATGAACTACTTTCCAACTCGAGAGAAGGTACAATTACTTCATTAAGTTCTACTTTCCTCCCACTCACTTCTTTCGAGAGAAACTCCATCTCTAGAAAGGATCTATTCTTAGAAATGAATATCTTGCCTTCGGATCTGTGATAGAGGTGTACGCAACAGTCTCTTTTGGGTATCTTATGAAGACACATTTCTCTGATTTGGTTTCAAGCTTATCAGGTTGAAGCTTTTTCACATAAGCATCACAGCCCCAAACTTTAAGAAACGACAACTTAGGTTTCTTGCCACAGCACAGTTCATATGGTGTCGTCTCAACGGATTTAGATGGTGCCCTATTTAATGTGAATGCAACCATCCCTAAAGCATAACCCCAAAATGATAGTGGTAAATCAGTAAGAGACATCATAGATCGCACCATATCTAATAAAGTATGGTTAACGACGTTCGGAAACACCATTACACTATGGTGTTCCAGGTGGCGTGAGTTGCGAAACTATTCCACATTGTTTCAGATGAATACCAAGCTCATAACTCAAATATTCACCTCCACGATCAGATCGTAGAAACTTTGATTTTCTTGTTATGATGATTTTCCACTTCACTCTGAAATTCTTTGAACTTTTCAAATGTTTCGGACTTATGTTTCATTAAGTAGATATACCCATATCTTCTCAAATCATCTGTGAAGGTCAGAGAATAACGATACCCGCCGCGAGCCTCAACACTCATCGGACCGCATATGTATTATTTCCAATAAGTCAGTTGCTCGCTCCATCGTTCTGGGGAATGGAGTTTTAGTCATCTTGCCCATGAGGCATGGTTCGCAAACATCAAGTGATTCCAAAAGCCCATTAGCATGGAGTTTCTTCATGCGCTTTACACCAATATGACCTAAACGGCGGTGCCACAAATAAGTTGCACTATCATTATTAACCTTGCATCTTTTGGTTTCAATATTATGAATATGTGTGTCACTACAATCGAGATTCAACAAAAATAGAGCACTCATCAAGGGTGCATGACCATAAAAGATATTAATCATATAAATAGAACAACCATTATTCTCCGATTTAAATGAATAACCGTCTCGCATCAAAAAAGATCCAGATATAATGTTCATGCTTAACGCCAGCACCAAATAACAATTATTCAGGTCTAAAACTAATCCCGAAGGTAGATGTAGAGGTAGCATTCCGACGGCGATCACATCTACTTTGGAACCATTTCCCACACGCATTGTCACCTCGTCCTTAGCCAATCTTCGTTTAATCCGTAGCCCCTGTTTCGAGTTGCAAATTTGAGCAACAGAACCAGTATCAAATACCCAGGCACTACTACGAGCATTAGTAAGGTACACATCAATAACATGTATATCAAATATACCTTTCACTTTGCCATCCTTCTTATCCGCCAAATACTTGGGGCAGTTCCGCTTTCAGTGACCAGTCCCTTTGCAGTAGAATCACTCAGTTTCAGGCTTTGGTGCAGACTTGGGCTTCTTCACTTGAGCAGCAACTTGCTTGCTGTTCTTCTTGAAGTTCCCCTTGTTCCCTTTGCCCTTTTTCTTGAAACTAGTGGTCTTGTTAACCATCAACACTTGATCCTCCTTCTTGATTTCTACCTCCGCAGCCTTTAGCATTGCGAAGAGCTCGACAATTGTCTTATCCATCCCTTGCATATTATAGTTCATCATGAAGCTTTTATAGCTTGGTGGCAGTGATTGAAGAACTCTGTCAATGACACTATCATCATGAAGATTAACTCTCAGTTGAGTCAAGTGGTTGTGGTACCCAGATATTCTGAGTATATGTTCACTGATAGAACTATTCTCCTCCATTTTGAAGCTATAGAACTTATTGGAGACTTCATATCTCTCAATTCGGGCATTTGCTTGAAATATTAACTTCGAATCCTGGAACATCTCATATGCTCAATGACGTTCAAAACGTCTTTGAAGTCCCGATTCTAATCCATAAAGCATGGCACACTGAACTATCGGGTAGTCATCAGCTTTGCTCTGCCAGACATTCATAACGTTCGTAGTTGCTCCTGCAGCGGGTCTTGCACCTAGCGGTGCTTCCAGGACGTAATTCTTTTGTGCAACAATGAGGATAATCCTCAAGTTATGGACCCAGTCCGTGTAGTTGCTACCATCATATTTCAACTTAGCTTTCTCTAGGAACACATTGAAATTCAAGGGAACGGTAGCACGGGCCATTGACCTACAACAACATATGTTGGGGAACATACTATTTCAAAAAAAAATTACCTACGCACATGCAATATCCATCTAGGTGATGCATAGCAATGAGCGGGGAGAGTGTGTCCACGTACCCTCGTAGACCGAAAGCAGAAGCATTTAGTAACGCAGTTGATGTAGTCGAACGTCTTCGCGATCCAACGATCCAAGTACCGAACGCACGGCACCTCTTTGATCTGCACATGTTCAACTGGGTGACGTCCCTCGTACTCTTGATCCAGCTGAGGCCGAGGGAGAGTTCCTTCAGCACGACGGCGTGGTGATGGTGTTGATGAATTTACCGACACAGGGCTTCGCCTAAGCACTTCAACGATATGACCAAGGTGGAAATCTATGGAGGGGGGCACCGCACACGGCTAAGACAACTGTCAACTTGTGTGTTCTAGGGTGCCCCCTGCCCCTGTATATAAAGGAGCAAGGGGGAGGTCGACCTGCCCTCATGGGGAGCGCCCCAAGTAGGATTCCTACTAGGAATCCTATTCCTAGTAGGTTTCCAACAAGGGAAGAGAGAGGGGGAAGGAAGGAGAGGGAGAGAGGGAGGGGAAGAGGGGGCGCCGCCCCCCTCCTTGTCCAATTCGGACTCCTCAAGGGGGGGGGGGGCACGCGGCCAGCCCTAAGGCCCCTCCTCTCTCTCTCTCACAAGGCCCATGTTGGCCCATTAATTGAAGGAAATATGCCCTAGAGGCAATAATAAAAGTTATTATTTATTTCCTTATTTCATGATAAATGTTTATTATTCATGCTAGAATTGTATTAACCGGAAACATAATACATGTGTGAATACATAGACAAACATAGTGTCACTAGTATGCCTCTACTTGACTAGCTCGTTAATCAAAGATGGTTAAGTTTCCTAACCATAGACATGAGTTGTCATTTGATTAACGGGATGACATCATTAGGAGAATGATGTGATTGACTTGACCCATTCCGTTAGCTTAGCACTTGATCATTTAGTATCTTGCTATTGCTTTCTTCATGACTTATACATGTTCCTCTGACTATGAGATTATGCAACTCCCGTTTACCGGAGGAACAGTTTGTGTGCTACCAAATGTCACAACGTAACTGGGTGATTATAAAGGTGATCTATAGGTGTCTCCGAAGGTACTTGTTGAGTTGGCGTATTTCGAGATTAGGATTTGTCACTCCGATCGTCGGGGAGGTATCTCTGGGCCTGTCGGATTTCGGGTTCCAGCAGACCCTTGAGGTTCGAACACTGGGGTGCGCGCGGAGATTTCGCCTCCTACCTACCTGCACCCCTCCGCCGTGCTAAGATCTAAGCTATGGAAAGAACAACACAAGAGACACAGGGTTTATACTGGTTCGGGCCACCGTTGTGGTGTAATACCCTACTCCAGTGTGTGGTGTGGTGCATTGCCTCTTGGGCTGATGATGATGAATGATACAAGGAAGGACAGCCTCGCGAGGGTCTATTCTTGGCTGGGGCGATGAACTGCTGGGAGGAGTTCAGTCACCCTTCTCTCTCTCTCTCTCTCTCTCGGATTTCGATCCCCCTTCCTACTATAGTGGCTAGTCCTATTTATAGAGGCCCTGGTCCTCTTCCCAAATATCGAGCGGGAAGGGAGCCAACAATGGCGGGCTAATTTGAAAGGGGACAGCTAGTACCAGCTATCCTGACAAAAGTAGTCTTCGCCTGCACAAAGCTCTGGTGGTGACGCCGTCTTGGGCTCCACGATGACCTCCGTCTTGCAGTCCTCCTGGTCTTGGTCTTGTTGCACTGAAATGGCAACCTTTGCCTGATGCCTCGGTACTCCGCGGCTGCGCTTGCCCCCTGTGCACCAAAGGGGAAAGGAGGACACTGCGCGGGCTGGCACTCGCCTGGCGCCCTTGGTCGTCATGGCTTGCGTCACGGGCACCTCGTGAGGTACCCCGCCTTGATCTCTCTGCCTCCTCGCGAGCCAGCCTGATGAGGCCGTGCCTGAGGAAGCTCCGCGTCGTCTGCCCCGCGAGGCTTGGCCCCTCGCGAGGGTCTTGGGTCTGTGTTGGTGAAGATGGGCTGTGCTGGGCCCCCCTTTGAGCCACGCCGCAGGCCGCAGGCAGGCAAGTCTGGGGACCCCCGTTCCCAGAACACCGACAGTAGCCCCCGGGCCCAAGGCGCGCCCGGGCTTGGCCGTGCAGGGAGGCGGAAGGGCAAGAGCGAAGCGCCGCGGGCCCTAATAGCCTGCGGCCTTGGGAGCCGCGTGGCGGTTGATTGGACGTGGGCGGCACTATTCCCCCACGCCCTCCTTATTTTGCGCCACGCTAGGCGGACTCATAGTCGTACTCAGCCGTTCCCCTTTCTGTTGCTCGAGCGCCCTCTGTCCTTCCTCCGCTCGAACTCCGGCTTCTGTTTTCGACCCAATCTTGAACCTTCCCCCCTTCCCATCGCCATGGCTCCGACGAAGAAGGGAAGAGGGAAGAAACCCGTGTCTCCGCCTTGCCCACCGCCGTTGGCGGCCCCCGCCGAGGGCTTGGGCAAGGTCAGCTCGGCTTTGGCCACTATCTTCAACGAATGCGAGAGGACGACGGCCTGTCCCGCGTCCCACTTCTCCATCGACAGGATAGTCGCCGAGGTCCCGTATTTTGCCGACGCCCTGTGGGCGGGTCTGGTTCCTCCCTTTTCTGATTTCTTCAATGCCGTGCTTTCCCACTATCAGATCCACATGATGCATCTGGGTCCTGAATCCATGACCCTCCTTTCGGTCTTCGCCTTTGTTTGCGAGGCTATGGTGGGCATCCTTCCTTCGGTTGCCTTGCTGCGCCACTTCTTCTCGCTGCGCCTTGTCGACCCTACCCAATGCTGGGCGTGCGTGAGCTTCATTGCCGCGTCTGAGACAGCGGCCTCTGGGATTGACTTCAAGCTCCCCCTGCCCGCGGCTGGGTTCCGCGAGCGGTGGCTGTATGTGGACGCAGGGGTGCCCAGCCCCCTGCTATCGGAGCCAACCTCGCCTGCTGTCCCCAATTCGGGCTGGGGCCAGGAGACGCTTGAGAGCCCCCGGCTCGTCTTTGTCTGGCACCGCTTCGCGTTCTTGAGGTCGCTTGGCGTGACAGCGCCCAATGTGGTGAAGGAGTTCCTGCTACGCCGCGTTGCTCCTCTCCAATGCCACTCCCGCCGGATGTGGGCCTTCAGTGGGCGCGATGATCGTATGAAGCTCCAGGAAGAGGACCTGGCTCCTGAGGTGCTGAGGACGGCGCTCTTGACCCTGACTGGGGACCCCAACCCCGGCAGCATCCAGCAGGGAGGGGCCTTGCTGTACCTCTGCCAGAGCAGGGGCGATTTTGTGAAGCAGATGCCTATCTTTGATGAGTGGGGGCCGCGCCCCGCCAGCCTCCAGGGGCCTCGCGAGAACCCAGTGATGGTGACTGCCCTTCCAGTCGGCCAAGGCGACTCTTCCTCAAGCGGCGGAGCGGGGAGGCATGAGGTGCCAGAGGCCGAGGGGGCTCCCGGCGGGGTGACAGCGCCCGGCGATGCTCATGAGGGAGCAGCTCTTGGGGCCCGTGCCGCTGAGGCTGAGGGTGACGAGCAGCTACCCTCAGTGCCTGCGACTGAGGCCCCTGAGGCTCCTACTGCTTCTCTTGGCGAGGCGATTGGCACCACACATCGGGCAGGCGCCCCTAACGCAGACCGCCTTGACGCTCCGTCTTCGTCGCAGGTTGATCCCTGCGCCCAACTCTTGGGCCGCTTCCGCGTGGACTTTGAGGCTCTCCGGAAGAGAAGGGAGGCCCTGGGCGACGATTACCCTTGTCGCCTGCTGAAGCGTAGGAATTACTTCGCCACTGATGAGTAAGCCTTCTCCTTTCCCAGCTCCCAATCCTTCTGTTACTTTTACTGACCCTTGCTCCACAGGCCCCTTCCAGCCGAGCTCGCGGAGACGGCTAAGGAGCCGTCCTCCTTGGCTTCGCCCCCTCCACCGTCCTCAAGCGCTCCGAGCAGCGGAGCCCTTGTGGTGAGGGCGATCGAAGAGGCGAACCGTCCCAAGGCGTATCGTGGCCCTGCGCACCTAGCGATCCTCCTTCGCGGGCCTTCTCGTGGCATAGCCAGCCTGCCGTGGGCTTCTCGCCTGGTCGTGGACTGCGATTGGCTGAGGCGCTCCCTGCGCTCTTCACCTGGGGATGGGCTGGCTCCAGGCCGGGCTTCTGGCGCGGCGTGCCCGGCCGTCGCGAGGGTGCTAGCCCCCAGGCCCCAGCCTGGAGGGGGAGTGCTGATTCGTGGCTCCCGGCGCTTGCTTAGGGCAGATGATGGTGTGGAAGATGTGCTCGAGCGCGCTCGGGAGCGTCGCGCTCTCCGCCAAGGATTCCTTCAAAGGGCGGCTGACGCGGTAAGCCTTCTTGGTGAGGAGCTTGCTGATGAAGACGCGCGCCTTGAGGCCGAGGGCCTGTGCCTGGCTGCAGAGAGGTGCGAGCTGGAGGGCGCCATCACCCTCGCGCGCCGTCAGCACGACCTTGATGACGCAGAGGCCAAGGCGTCGCTGGTGGCCTCTCAGGAGGCCCGATCTTGGGCCGTTGAGGAGGCCCGGGAAGCCGACCGGCGGCGAAAGGCGGCGGAGGAGCGGGCTCGGGAGCTCCTGGCCTGGTGCCACTCATTGGAGGAGCAGGTGGAGTTGCGTGAGGCAGCCCTCGCGTTGATGAAGGTGGCCTCTGGCGCCTCAGCAGAGCTCCAGAAGCGTGAGGAGGCACTGACGCTGGAAGCCGCCGAACGTACCTGCGAGTACGAGCGCCTGGAGACGAGGGAGCGCTTGGTGATGCAGGCGGAGGATGATGTCGCTGCACAGGAAGCCCGTGTCCTGGAGGAGGTCGGACGTCGGGTGGCGATGGCGCATTTGAACCTCGAGCACGAGTTCGAAGAGAAGCTGGGGTTGATCCGGGCCGAGGCTGAAGGCAGGACTGCTGCCTTGAGGGCCAAGCTGGAGGTGGCGACACGGCGGGCCGACGCTTTCCGGGCTACCCTTGAGGTGGCGCAAGGTGAGTTAACCACCTCCCAGGCCGAGGTGCTCCTTCTTCGCCAGCGGGTGGAGGAGGCTGAGGCCGTCGCACGCCAGAATGCGAAAGAGATACGTCAGCGGCGGATCCTAGAGCATGAGCACGGCCCCATGCTCACCACGCTCCGGGAGAGGGCCAATGCAGCCTTGGGCAACATCTGCGAGGCGGCCGTTGGCGAGCCGCACGCAGTCAACTACGCCGGCAATCTTCAGTTCTTCACTGATGTGGTGACGCAGCTGGAGGCGCAGTTGGTCAGGGCTGACAGGTTGGTGGAGGAGAGGAGCCACGCCCTGCTCGGGCGCGCCTTTTCTCGCGTCTTCAGCCATCTGCGGAACATGGATCCTCACTTTGATTTCGACGCCGCCATTGCCCCAGTCCCCCAGGCCGTTCGAGGCGATCTGGCGCACTGGGTGGAAGACAATGTGGATGCTCTTATCAGGGCCTTCTCTTCAGACAACGATGGCGTGATCGTGGCTGCCGACGAGGGCGGCGTGGTGAATGGCCCTGACGCCGCTGGCGGCGACGCGGGCAGCGATGGCGAGTTCAGCGACGCCAGCAACGGCTCGGGTGGTGCTCCTGAGGACGCATTGGGGGATTCATCCGACTGATTGTGCATCGTTCCTGCTTCCTTACCCTGCATGAATAGAACTCAGGTTTTGGCCTGATGGCTGTGAGAGCATTTTGGAGGGGGAGCCCCTTATGTAAAACTTGTGTTCATCGTATCAGTAGATGCTACATTGCCCATGCGCCCGCGCCAAGTGGTTGGCTTAAGCGACACGCTGGTCGGCTAGTTTTACCTTGGTCCCGTGCTGGCCCTGAGGTAGCCCGTGGGAGGCCGTGGTTTCCTGAGTGTCCCCTGATTGAATCCGTAGGATCTGCAGTAAAACACCCTCCTGAGAGGACGCGGCGGCGACAGTCTGGGCTGCGCGCAAGCTAGGCCTGACCCGGCTCGCGAGGGGCTCACGAGGGGAGGCAGCTGAGGCGAAGTGGTAACCAAAACGTGAGAAATTGCTCCAACGAGACTAAGCACCCCTTCCCCGAACACACGCAAATCTCAAATTCGAATCCAACTTGAATCCAGCGGGGGAAAGCGACAATCACAGGGAAAAGCAATGAAAGCAGACAAAAGGCCGCGTCCGGCACCTAATCTAGTCTTGGACGTCTTCTCACCAGCGCGGAGCTAAGTGCTGCCACTGGGCGTGGGAGGGAGCCCCAGGGCCTGAGGCCGGCACCCCTGAGACTCCGGGGCGTGTACAGCCCCACTCATTATTACATGAGAGTGTCACGGGGCGGCGAGCTTCACAGGCACTGAGCCTTCTTCATAGGTACCGGCCTTGCTTCATATCGCCGGATGAGGGCCCCGCCTTGCGCCACACTCTAGTGCCATCAACGACGACCGGAAACCAGGACGCCGCCGATGGGGTAGAGCGGTCGCCAGCGGTTCCCCCGATGACCACGGGTCCTCCGCCGGGGGTAGGCCCCGAGGCACCTGCCCAGCGGAGGGCCTACCTCCTGAGGACACCTTGCTCCGAACGCCGCGGTGGTGATGTCGGATCCTGGCCCCTCTCCTGCAGCCCCCTGCGCCCTCCTCCAGAGGGGTAGGAGACTGTGGGAGCAGGGCAGCTGCTCGCTGTGGCGACCTGCACCTCCTGCGATCCATGGTTAGCGTATGCTTGCTGAAGAATTAGCGGTACCCGATAATCGTTGCCTCTAGCGTGCCCAGTGGGACCATCCCGGGACTCCTGGAAGGGCTCAGCTTCTGGCGCCTCGTCCCCCCAGCTTGGGCTGAGGAGTGAGCCTTGTTCGCCCTTGTGAGGGTGTCCTTGGCCCATCATGAGAGGCACGTATTCCTCTGGCGCCGTCATCCCGAAGGCCATGCCGTAGTGCTCCGCGTGCCACGCGGTCCTGCCTGACGCGCCTACCGTGGGGTGGCAGCGTGGCTGTCCACTGGGACCGCGGGTCGCGTTGAGTCCTTCTTCTTCACGGACCGGGAGCGGGGGCAGCGCGGCCGCCGGTCCGGTGCTGACAGCCTCGCTGGCATTGGAGTAGCCTTGGATCCCGTGGGCACGCGCGGAGCCCCTGCGCGGGCCACCCTGGGCTTGAGATGGGAGCCGGGTGCAGAAGGGGTGAGCCCCCGAGGCGGCGAAGCCCAGGAGCTCTGCCACCCGCTCCAGCAGCACGTCGCGGCCGCCCTCCAGCTGTCTGCACTGCAGCAGCTCTCGGGCCACCGTGAGCGCGGCCCTCGAGTTCGCCTACTCCCGGCGGGTGTACGGTGTCGTGGTCACGGCGTGATTGGAGGCCCTTGCTGCCGACCGCGCCTGCCGCGGTGTGAGAGCTGTCGAAGCCTGTCCGCGTCGCCTGCGGCCCGCAGCACCTTGCGGACCGCGAGCTGCCTGGGGCACGGGGTCGCCCGAGGCGAGCGGCTCTGCGTGGGCGGGCCACGCCGCCCATGGATCTGGGTTGCCCGCCTGGTCGCCAGACATGGTGATGACGACGCGACGGGGCACGAAGCGGTAGAAGGTGGATCCCGGCGCACCCCTACCTGGTGCGCCAAATGTCGGATTTCAGGTTCGGGCAGACCCTTGAGGTTCGAACACTGGGGTGCGCGCGGAGATTTCGCCTCCTACCTACCTGCACCCCTCCGCCGTGCTAAGATCTAAGCTATGGAAAGAACAACACAAGAGACACAGGGTTTATACTGGTTCGGGCCACCGTTGTGGTGTAATACCCTACTCCAGTGTGTGGTGTGGTGGATTGCCTCTTGGGCTGATGATGATGAATGATACAAGGAAGGACAGCCTTACGAGGGTCTGTTCTTGGCTGGGGCGATGAACTGCTGGGAGGAGTTTAGTCACCCTTCTCTCTCTCTCGGATTTCGATCCCCCTTCCTACTATAGTGGCTAGTCCTATTTATAGAGGCCCTGGTCCTCTTCCCAAATATCGAGCGGGAAGGGAGCCAACAATGGCGGGCTAATTTGAAAGGGGACAGCTAGTACCAGCAATCCTGACAAAAGTAGTCTTCGCCTGTACAAAGCTCTGGTGGTGACGCCGTCTTGGGCTCCACGATGACCTCCGTCTTGCAGTCCTCCTGGTCTTGGTCTTGTTGCACCGAAATGGAAACCTTTGCCTGATGCCTCGGTACTCCGCGACTGCGCTTGCCCCCTTTGCACCAAAGGGGAAAGGAGGACACTGCGTGGGCTGGCACCCGCCTGGCGCCCTTGGTCGTCATGGCTTGCGTCATGGGCACCTCGTGAGGTACCCCGCCTTGATCTCTCCGCCTCCTCGCGAGCCAGCCTGATGAGGCCGTGCCTGAGGAAGCTCCGCGTCGTCCGCCCCGCGAGGCTTGGCCCCTCGCGAGGGTCTTGGGTCTGTGTTGGTGAAGATGGGCCGTGCTGGGCCCCCCTTTGAGCCACGCCGCAGGCCGCAGGCAGGCAAGTCTGGGGACCCCCGTTCCCAGAACGCCGACAGGGCCCACTCGGTAAATACACATCATTATAAGCCTTGCAAGCATTGTAACTAATGAGTTAGTTGCGGGATGATGTATTACAGAACGAGTAAAGAGACTTGCCGGTAACAAGATTGAATTAGGTATTGAGATACCGGCGATCGAATCTCAAGCAAGTAACATACCGATGACAAAGGGAACAACGTATGTTGTTATGCGGTTCGACCGATAAAGATCTTTGTAGAATATGTAGGAGCCAATATGGGCATCCAGGTTCCGCTATTGGTTATTGACCAGAGAAGTGTCTCGGTCATGTCTACATAGTTCTCTAACCCGTAGGGTTCGCACTCTTAACGTTCGTTGACGATATAGTATTTATGAGTTATGTATGTTGGTAACTGAATGTTGTTCGGAGTTCTGGATAAGATCATGGACATGACGAGGAACTCCGGAATGGTCCGGAGATAAAGTTTGATATATGGGATAATAGTCTTTGGTCTCCAGAAGGGTTCCGGAATTCACCGGAAGGGGTTCCGGATGTTTCCCGAAATGTTTGGGTACGAGAACACTTTATTTGGGCCAAAGGGGAAAGCCCACAAGGTTTTGGGAAACCGCAAAAGGAATTTTTGCGGAGTCTAGGGCCCAGACGCCAGGGTTCCTGGCGTCTGGCCCTAGAGTCCGAGAAGGACTCTTGCCTTTTGGGTGAAACCTACTTTGCGGAGGCTTTTACTCCAAGTTTCGACCCCAAGGCTCAACATATAAATAGAGGGGTAGGGCTAGCACCCAAGACACATCAAGAAACACCAAGCTGTGTGCCGGCAACCCCTTCCCCTCTAGTTTATCCTCCGTCATAGTATTCGTAGTGCTTAGGCAAAGCCCTACGGAGATTGTTCTTCACCAACACCGTCACCACACCGTCGTGCTGCCGGAACTCATCTACTACTTCGCCCCTCTTGCTGGATCGAGAAGGTGAGGACTCCATCGAGCTGAACGTGTGTTGAACGCGGAGGTGCTGTACGTTCGGTACTTGATCGGGACGGATCGTGAAGGTGTACGACTACATCAACTGCGTTGATAAACGCTCCCGCTTTCGATCTACGAGGGTACGTAGACATACTCTCCCCTCTCGTTGCTATGCATCACCATGATCTTGCGTGTGCGTAGGATTTTTTTTGAAATTACTGCGTTCCCCAATAGTGGCATCCGTGCCAGGTTTTATGCGTAGATGTTATATGCACGAGTAGAACACAAGTGAGTTGTGGGTGATACAAGTCATATTGCTTACCAGCATGTCACACTTGGTTTGGCGGTATTGTTCGATGAAGCGACCCGGACCGACATTACGCGTATGCTTACACGAGACTGGTTCTACCGACGTGCTTTGCATATAGGTGGCTGGCGGGTGTCAGTTTCTCCAACTTTATTTGAACCGAGTGTGGCTACGCCCGGTCCTTGAGAAGGCTAAAACAACACTAAGTTGACGAACTATCGTTGTGGTTTTGATGCGTAGGTAAGAAGGGTTCTTGTTCAGCCTGTAGCAACCACGTGAAACTTGCAACAACAAAGTAGAGGACGTCTAACTTGTTTTTGCCGGGCATGTTGTGATGTGATATGGTCAAGACATGATGCTATATTTTATTGCATGAGATGATCATGTTTTGTAACCGAGTTATCGGCAACTGGCAGGAGCCATATGGTTGTTGCTTTATTGTATGCAATGCAATCGCCCTGTAATGCTTTACTTTATCACTAAGCGGTAGCGATAGTCGTTGAAGCATAAGTTGGCGAGGCGACAACGATGCTACGATTGAGATCAAGGTGTCGCGCCGGTGACGATGGTGATTATCGGTGTCAAAACCGGCGGATCTCGGGTAGGGGGTTGCGAACTGTGCGTCTAAGGCGGATGGTAACAGGAGGCAGGGGACACGATGTTTTACCCAGGTTCGGGCCCTCTTGATGGAGGTAAAACCCTACGTCCTGCTTGATTATTCTTGATAGTATGAGTAGTACAAGAGTAGATCTACCACGAGATCAGAGAGGCTAAACCCTAGAAGCTAGCCTATGGTATGATTGTCTGTTGTCCTACGGACTAAAACCCTCCGGTTTATATAGACACCGGAGGGGGCTAGGGTTACACAGAGTCGGTTACAAGGAAGGAGATCTACATACCCGTATTGCCAAGCTTGCCTTCCACGCCAAGGAGAGTCCCATCCGGACACGGACGAAGTCTTCAATCTGGTATCTTCATAGTCCAACAGTCCAGCCAAAGGATATAGTCCGGCTGTCCGGATACCCCCTAATCCAGGACTCCCTCAGTAGCCCCTGAACCAGGCTTCAATGACGATGAGTCCGGCGCGCAGATTGTCTTCGGCATTGCAAGGCGGGTTCCTCCTCCAAATACTTCATAGAAGATTTTGAACACGAGGATCGTGTCCGGCTTTGCAAAACAAGTTCCACATACCACCGTAGAGAGAATAATATTTCCAGAAATCTGATCTGCTGACGTACCCCGTAGCGAGGCATCACACCACAGCCAGTTCTTTATTCGAATCATTTTTCATAACCTATCTCAGCGTGTTTCGCGAGGCGGTTTCCTTGGCACGTCTTGTCGAAGCAGAGATCATGTCCCCTTATTACGGGATTCCCATCAATACGGACATGGGTAACCCAACCACGCCACCAATTACGGTGCTTGGGGGATAAGCGAGTTTTACCAGGCTGGTGGGGGCTCATAGTTTCGTCCGCCCTTATAAAGGGATAATGTTTCACCTTCTTCTGCCCTCGCCTTCTTCCTCCTTGCTCATCCATTCTTGCACACTCGAGCTCCAGCGCCCAAGTCCACATCCTTCTCCTCAACCCTCTTCAATATGTCCGGAGTGGGAGGCAAGTGGATGGTCTCCTCCGTCACGGAGAGAGACATCAAAAAGCTGCGTGGGGACGGATACTTAGCCGCGGATATCGCGCACCGGCTGCCAGCCGCGGGGCAGATTGTCCCTACCCCGAAACCTCATGAAAGGGTGGTTTTCCTCCCCCATTTCGTCCGTGGACTGGGGTTTCCCCTCCGTCCATTCGTCCGCGGCCTTATGTTCTATTTTGGGCTGGACTTTCATGATCTGGCCCCAAATTTCATCCTCAACATCTCGGCGTTTATCGTCGTGTGCGAGGCTTTCCTCCGCATCCGGCCCCACTTCGGCCTATGGCTGAAGACCTTCAATATCAAGCCGAAGGTAGTAGGCGGCCAACAAGCGGAATGCGGCGGAGCCATGGTGGGCAAAATGCCCAACGTTACGTGGCTCGAGGGCTCCTTCATGGAGACCATAAAGGGGTGGCAATCGTGGTGGTTCTACATCACCGAGCCGCGCGACACCAACTGGGTGGCGGCCCCCGAGTTCCGATCCGGAATCCCCACGCGGCTCACTACCTGGGAGGAGAAGGGCCTGTCCTGGGGTTCATCGGTGGAGCTGGACGGACTCCAAAAGTGTATCCAGAACATGATAAGCAAGAAACTTAAGCTTGTCAACATAGTCCAGGTCATGCTCTTCCGCCGGATCCTCCCGTGTCAACAACGGGATTTCAACTTATGGGAGTTCGACCTGGCCCAGCACCAGACTCTAAGCGAGCTCTTCGACACGATGCATAAGGACGTCTGGAAGGTGCTGTTCAAGGGTGCCGAGGTCCCTCCTTCTCTTACCGAGGACCGCGGGCTAAGCGCGAAGCGCCCTGCGAATCCGGTAAGTTCTGTACATCTGGTAGGGTATTTATTTCCCATAGGTTAACCATGTGCGGGGTCTGAGCTCCCATGCCTTTGACAGGACTGGGTGGAGACATCGGAGCAGATTAACTATCCGGCCCCTCTGCCCGAAGACCTTGCGGACGCTCCCCTGACGAAGATGCGGACTCCGGCTCCTTATGAGGTGTCAGGGAAGACCAAGAAGAAGGCTGAGGTAACCCGAAAGAGTTCCCTGCGCCAGGTGGTATCAGACTCATCGTCTGATAACTCCAAGATGCACTCCTCCCATGAAAACGAGGAGGTGGAAGATGAAGACTCTCCCCCTGCAGCCAGGGGAGACAAGAAAAGGAAGGCCGCCCCAACCGGGGAGGCCGAAGGGTCCAAGAAGGGAAGGACTCTCCTTCCGGACTGTTCTAGCACCGCCGCCGATGGCGAAGATGAGTGGTTACTCAGGGCCAAGCCCCTGGAGAAATCGTAAGTATTCGAATACTAGAGTAACTCATAGCATACTTTTATGGCACTGCTTCTCCTAACGTCGAATATGATCATGCAGTCCACCCGAGCCCGTATCGCCGTGTCCTCGCCGGACGGTTCCTTGGACTCGTCGGATATGGATAGCGATCCACTTCCATCTGCCTCCTCTCCTCGCCCTACAGGCAATGCCGAGGTATTGTCTCAAGGGGCACCGAGCCGGGGGGAGACAATCCCGGAGGCGCCTCAAGGCGACCTTCCAGACTCCAGGAGCAAAGGGAGCAAGGCTCCCAGGGCTCCAAGTTCGGCGCTCAGCCGAACACCGCGCTGGAATCTTCAGTGGTTCCGGACTCGGGCAGGCGGCCCCCTTCCAAGAGGGGAAAGCCATCCGTGCCGGTGACCTCTGTCCATCCAGAGGCACCGGACAACCTGCTGGGAGCGCTTCGCGGTGCTTCCATCGATGAAGAGCACCACACTATTATGAGTGCGATGATCGAGAAGGTTCAGTCCGCCAAGAGCGGACGGACTGAAGCCTGTGCCAGCCTTCTAATAGGCTTTGAGGTAAGTATTTAAAATATAGGAAAAAAATATTACCTCATAGACAGTAGCCCCTGATGCTCTGTTTGGTGTTCACAAAGAAAAGCCAAATAGAGGATCAAACAATATCCGCAGGAGTCTAAATAAGTATGTCTGTATGCGCATGCAGGCTTCGCTGCTGGCCTCTGCCGCACTGACTGCGGAGGTTGCCGCTCTGAAGCAGAACTTCGAGCGGTCCGAGAAAGAGCTCGGCCTCGCTAAGAGGTAGCTCGAGGAGAACAAAGGTAAGTAATACCTTGTCTATATATATATATATAAATGGTTGCAAAATGACAGGATCATCATGGATGTGCCAGGTGCCACGACCGAAGTGGCGACCCTGAAGCAAGCGCTGTCCGAGGCTGAAAACAAAGCGGCCAAGGAGCACACCGAGCGGGAGAAACAGGAGGCACGGGTGGGTGAGGTGCAGCAAGAGCTCCGGGCTCTCGTGAAGAAGCACGAGACTTTGGAGCTTGACTCGAAGACGCGAGAGTCCGAGCTTGCCGCGGCCCTCAAGAGCACAAGGCGTGCCAAGGCTGAGGCCCAAAAGGCCCTCCAGGAAATTGAGGCAATGAAAAAGATCGCGGCGGGTAAGGCATTCATTATGCAAAGAAAGCATCTGAAAGTAAATTACTTGTTACTTACCCGAGTCTGGAGCTCTCCAGGAGCATTCGCAGATTTGCCTTGCAGCATGTCATATGCCGAACAATACTACCAGGCCGAGGAGGGAAGCTCGATGGAGAAGTTGTTCTGGTCTCAGTATACTAGGACCGTACACCCGATGCATGTGAGCGACCAGCTGAAGCAACTGGTCGAGCTGCACAAGGCGGCCGAACAGGCCATGAGGGGCCTTATAGTCCGGATGTGGCCTGGCGACTCCCTTCCCATCAGCTACTTCAGCCCGGTGAGGCGGCTTGTGGATGCCTGCACACGGCTGGAAGTCATAAAGCGATCCGTCTGCATCGAAGGTGCACGCCGGGCTTTTGCCCATGCGAAGGTGCACTGGGCCAAGATGGACGCCGAGAAGCTGGTGAAGGAGGGGCCGCCGCAGGGCAAGGAGCATCGCCACCCTGAGATGTATTATGAGGGTGTCCAGAAGGGTGCCCGTCTTGTGGCGGACGAATGTGCGAAGGATGTAATTTTTGAGTAAACTTGCTCGTGTGATCCTGTATTATGAAAACTTGTTCATGTGCGCTATGCAATGCTTGTTTGAATTTAAAATATTACCTTCTGTGTGGCCGTTTATCAAATCTGAGAGATGGCCAGTCGTCGGCTTCTGCCCCCATGCCACGAGCGCTGGGGCGTTCGGGATAAATCTGAGCACTCTTTTTCCCATTGTTGGGTCCTTCGAGGGAGGTGCTCAGCACAACGAACAAGACAATCGGACTATAATGCGTTATCACTCTCACTTAGCCATACAATTCTATAATTTTAAATTTTGACGAAGCCCCTAGTATTCGGAAGGCCGAATTCAGGGCGCTATACACGCCTAAGCCGGGCAAAGCCGACTCCTCGCCCTAAGCGGCATAAGTCTTTAGGGACTCGAGACCTCTCGAACAGCGACCAGCTCTCGCCTTATCATGACAGTCAGTTTTAGCTTTCTCTACTGAGGTGCTTAGCCCAGCTGAACCGGGGCACAATCGCAGTAGTTCTCCCAGTGCTACCTTAGCCGATATAGCGGAACATAAGGTACCAAAACATGGGAGCCGGGCAAACCCAACTATTGACCCAAGACATGATTCAGAGCCGATGCATATAATGCTATAAGTTCAGGGTGCCGCACTGTCAAAAGTGTTCAGACTTCTCACGGCGTATTGGCCGTACCAGAGTGTATGGGTGCTGAATGTCATGAATGAACATATATATAAAAAAGAATAGAGAATGCTATAATAGACTAGTGCTATGCATTGTTTATTCAAAAAAGGTGCGTCGAAGCAGAATGATACAATTAGTATGATAAGCAAAAAAGTAGGACTATTTGACATGTCCCTTCCAAGGGCAAGATGAGGAATGGTATTTAAAGCATGTATTTCACTCGTTATCAGAGACCACCTGGGAGTTCCACGGTGCGATGTAGCTTTCTGCCTCCTTGGTTGTTGCATCGTGTGTCCGGCAATCGTACTGTCGGACGGGGTTTCCAGAGATTGAAGTCCTGAAAGAGAGAAAAAGCGGGAAGCCCCTAGTGCGGTTGAGCCGCGTCTTGGGGCGTGCCGTAGTCGTGTCCCCTCCCCACCTGTGCCCATGGTATTTGTTGGAAATATGCCCTAGAGGCAATAATAAATTAGTTATTATTATATTTACTTGTTCATGATAATCATTTATTATCCATGCTAGAATTGTATTGATAGGAAACTCAGATACATGTGTGGATACATAGACAACACCATGTCCCTAGTAAGCCTCTAGTTGACTAGCTCGTTGATCAATAGATGGTTACGGTTTCCTGACCATGGACATTGGATGTCGTTGATAACGGGATCACATCATTAGGAGAATGATGTGATGGACAAGACCCAATCCTAAGCCTAGCACAAGATCGTGTAGTTCGTATGCTAAAGCTTTTCTAATGTCAAGTATCATTTCCTTAGACCATGAGATTGTGCAACTCCCGGATACCGTAGGAATGCTTTGGGTGTACCAAACGTCACAACGTAACTGGGTGGCTATAAAGGTGCACTGCGGGTATCTCCGAAAGTGTCTGTTGGGTTGGCACGAATCGAGACTGGGATTTGTCACTCCGTGTAACGGAGAGGTATCTCTGGGCCCACTCGGTAGGACATCATCATAATGTGCACAATGTGACCAAGGAGTTGATCACGGGATGATGTGTTACGGAACAAGTAAAGAGACTTGCCGGTAACAAGATTGAACAAGGTATCGGGATACCGAAGATCGAATCTCGGGCAAGTGCTATACTGGTAGACAAAGGGAATTGTATATGGGATTGACTGAATCCTTGACATCGTGGTTCATCCGATGAGATCATCGTGGAGCATGTGGGAGCCAACATGGGTATCCAGATCCCACTGTTGGTTATTGACCGGAGAGTTGTCTCGGCCATGTCTGCATGACTCCCGAGCCCGTAGGGTCTACACACATAAGGTTCGATGACGCTAGGGTTATAGGGAAAGTATGTACGCGGTTACTGAATGTTGTTCGGAGTCCCGGATGAGATCCCGGATGTCACGAGGAGTTCCGGAATGGTCCGGAGGTAAAGATTTATATATGGGAAGTCCCATTTTGGTCACCGGAAAAGTTTCGGGTGCTATCGTTAACGTACCAGGACCACCGGGAGGGTCCCGGGGGTCCACCAGGTGGGGCCACCAGCCCCAGAAGGTTGCGTGGGCCAAGTGTGGGAGGGGACCAGCCCCAGGTAGTCTGGTGCGCCCCCCACCAAGGCCCAAGGCGCGTGGAGAGTGGGAGGGGGCAAACCCTAGGTCCAGATGGGCCTTAAGGCCTACCCTAGGGCACCCCCTCTCTCCCCCCTTGGCCGCAACCCTAGATGGGTTTTGGGGCTGCCACCACCCCTAGGGAGGTAACCCTAGATGGGGGCACAGCCCCTCCCCTTCCCCTATATATACTTGAGGTATTGGGGGCTGCCCAATATATGATTTGATCTCTCTCTTGGCGCAGCCCTACCTCTCTCCCTCCTCGTCTCTCGTAGTGCTTGGCGAAGCCCTGCTGGAGTCCCGCGCTCCTCCACCACCACCACGCCGTCGTGCTGCTGCTGGACGTAGTCTTCCCCAACCTCTCCCTCTCTCCTTGCTGGATCAAGGAGTGGGAGACGTCACCGGGCTGTACATGTGTTGAATGCGGAGGCGCCGTTGTTCGGCGCTTAGATCGGAATCGACCGCGATCTGAATCGCTGCGTGTACGACTCCACCAACCGCGTTCTTGTAACGCTTCCACATTGCGATCCTCAAGGGTATGAAGATGCACTCCTCTCTCTCGTTGCGAGTCTCTCCATAGATTGATCTTGGTGACACGTAGGAATTTTTTTGAATTTCTGCTACGATCCCCAATAGTGGTATCGAAGCTAGGTCTATGCGTAGTTTCTATGCACGAGTAGAACACAAGTTTTTGTGGGCGTCGATTTTCTCAATTTACTTGCCGTTACTAATCTTATCTTGATTCGGCGGCATCGTGGGATGAAGCGGCCCGGACCGACCTTACACGTACGCTTACGTGAGACTGGTTCCACCGACTAACATGCACTAGTTGCATAAGGTGGCTGGCGGGTGTCTGTCTCTCCCACTTTAGTCAGATCAGATTCGATGAAAAGGGATGTATGAGATTGATCATGTTCTTGTAATAGTAATCACGACTTGCATGTCGATGAGTATGACAACCGGAAGGAGCCATAGGAGTTGTCTTAATTTATTTATGACCTGCGTGTCAATGAAAACGCCATGTAATTATTTTACTTTATTGCTAACTGTTAGCCATAGTAGTAGAAGTAATAGTTGGCGAGGCAACTTCATGAAGACACGATGATGGAGATCATCATGATGGAGGTCATGGTGTCATGCCAGTGACGATGATGATCATGGCGCCCCGAAGATGGAGATCTTAAGGAGCAAAATGATATTGGCCATATCATGTCACTATTTGATTGCATGTGATGTTTATCATGTTTTACATCTTATTTGCTTAGAACGATGGTAGCTTAAGTAAGATGATCCCTCGCAATAATTTCAAGAAAGTGTTCCCCCTAACTGTGCACCATTGCGAAGGTTCGTTGTTTCGAAGCACCACGTGATGATCGGGTGTGATAGATTCTAACGTTCGAATACAACGGGTGTAAGCCAGATTTAGACACGCAATACACTTAGGTTGACTTGACGAGCCTAGCATGTACATACATGGCCTCGGAACACGGAAGACCAAAAGGTCGAACATGAGTCGTATAGAAGATATGATCAGCATGAAGATGTTCACCGATGATGACTAGTCCGTCTCACATGATGATCGGACACGGCCTAGTTGACTCGGATCATGTATCACTTAGATGACTAGAGGGATGTCTATCTAAGTGGGAGTTCATTAAATAATTTGATTAGATGAACTTAATTATCATGAACATAGTCAAAAGGTCTTTGCAAATTATGTCGTAGATTGCGCTATAGTTCTAGTGTTTTAGATATGTTTCTAGAGAAAATTTAGTTGAGAGTTGACAGTAGCAACTATGCGGACTGGATCCGTAAACTGAGGATTGTCCTCATTGCTGCACAGAAGGATTATGTCCTTAATGCACCGCTCAGTGAGCTGAACCTCAAGCGTCGGTTGTGGATGTTGCGAACATCTGACATACATGTTTTGATGACTACATGATAGTTCAGTGCATAATGGTAAATGGTTTAGAATTGAGGCACCAAAGACATTTTTGAAACATCGCAGAGCATATGAGATGTTCCAAGGACTAAAATTGGGATTTCAGGCTAGTGCCCACGTCAAGAGGTATGAGATCTCTGACAAGTTTCTTAAGCCTGCAAACTAAGGGAGAAAAGCTCAATCGTTGAGCATGTGCTCAGATTGTCCGAGTACTTAATCGCTTGAATCGAGTGGGAGTTAATCTTCCAGATGAGATAGTGATGATTCTCCAGAGTCACTGCCACCAAGCTATTGGAGCTTCGTGATGAACTATAACATATCAGGGATAGACATGATGATCCTTGAGCAACTCGCGATGTTTGACACCGCGAAAGTAGAAATCAAGTAGGAGCATCAATTGTTGATGGTTAAACCACTAGTTTCAAGACGGGTAAAGGAAAGAAGGGATACTTCATAAGACCGCAAATCAGTTGCTGCTCTAGTGAAGAAACCCAAGGTTGAACCAAACCCAAGACTAAGTGCTTCTGTAACGAGGGGAACGGTCACTGAAGCAGGACTACCCTAGATACTTGGTAGATGAGAAGGCTGGCAAGGTCGGCAGAAGTATTTTGGAAATACGTTATATTAATGTGTACTTTACTAGTACTCCTAGTAGCACCAGGGTATTAAAATACCGGTTCAGTTGCTAAGTGTTAGTAACTCGAAATAAAAGGCTACGGAATAAATGGAGACTAGCTGAAGGTGAGATGACGATATGTGTTGGAAGTGTTTCCAAGGTTGATGTGATCAAGCATCGCACGCTCCGTCTACCATCGGGATTGGTGTTAACCCTAAATAATTGTTATTTAGTGTTTGCGTTGAGCATAGACATGATTAGATTATGTTTATCGCAATATGGCTATTCATTTAAGGAGAATAATGGTTACTCGGTTTATTTGAATAATACCTTCAATGGTCTTGCACCTAAAATGAATGGTTTATTGAATCCCGATCGTAGTGATACACATGTTCATGCCAAAAGATATAAGATAGTAATGATAGTACCACATACTTGTGGCACTGCAATTTGAGTCACAATGGTATAAAAACGCATGAAGAAGCTCCATGTTGATGGATCGTTTGGACTCACTTGATTTTGAATCACTTGAGACATGCAAATGATACCACATGGGCAAGATGACCGAAAGGCCTCGTTTTTCAGTAAGATGGAACAAGAAAGCGACTTGTTGGAAGTATTACATTTTGATGTGTGCAGTCCAATGAGTGCTGAGGCACGCAGTGGATATCGTTATGTTCTTGCTTCACAGATGATTTGAGTAGATGCTGAGTATATTTACTTGATGAAACACAAGTCTGAATTATTGAAAGGTTCAAGTAATTGCAGAGTTAAGTTGAAGATCGTCGTGACAAGATGATAAAATGTCTATGATATGATCATAGAGATGAATATCTGAGTTACGAGTTTGGCACACAATTAAGACATTGTGGAAATTGTTTCACAACTAATACCGCCTGGAACACCATAGTGTGATGGTGTGTCCGAACATCATAACTGCACCCTATTGGATATGGTGCATACCATGATGTCTCTTATCGAATTATCACTATCGTTTATGGGTTAGGCATTAGAGACAACCGCATTCACTTTAAATAGGAAACCACACAATTCCGTTGAGACGACACCGTATGAACTACAGGTTTGGAGAAACCTAAGCTGTCGTTTCTTAAAAGTTTGGGGCTGCAATGCTTATGTGAAAAAGTTTCAGGATGATAAGCTCGAAACCAAAGCGGATAAATGCATCTTAATAGAATACCCAAAAATAGTTGGGTATACCTCCTATTTCAGATCCGGAAGCAAAAGTGATTGTTTCTAGAAACGGGTCCTTTCTCGAGGAAAAGTTTCTCTCGAAAGAATTGAGTGGGAGGATGGTGGAGACTTGATAAGGTTACTGAACCGTCACTTAAACTAGTGTGTAGCAGGGCACAGGAAGTTATTCCTGTGGCACCTACACCAATTGAAGTGGAAGCTTATGATAGTGATCATGAAACTTCGAATCAAGTCACTACCAAACCTCATAGGTCGACAAGGATGTGTACTACTTCAAAGTAGAACGTAATCCTGTCTTGGAAGTCATGTTGCTAGACAACAATGAACCTACGAACTATGGAGAAGCGATGGCGGGCCCGGATTCCGACGAATGGCTCGAGGCCATAAAATCCGAGAGAGGATCCATGTATAAAACAAAGTATAGACTTTGAAAGAACTACTTGATGGTCGTAAGGATGTTTGGTGCTCATGGATTTTAAAAGGAAGACATACAATGATGGTAAGTGTCACCATTAAGAACGCTCGACTTGTCGTTAAGATGTTTCCCGACAAGTTCAAGGAGTTGACTACGATGAGACTTTCTCACTTGTAGCGATGCTAAGAGTCTGTTGGAATTATGTTAGCAGTTACTGCATTATTTATGAAATCTTGCAGATAGGATGTCAAAATATTGTTTCCTCGACGTTTTTCTTGAGGAAAGGTTGTATGTGATACAACCAGAAGGTTTTGTCAATCCTGAAAGATGCTAACAAGTATGCAAAGCTCCAACAATCCTTCTAAGGACTGGAGTAAGCATCTCGGAATTGGAATATACGCTTTGATGAGATGATCAAAGATTTTGGGTTTATACAAAGTTTATGAGGAACTTGTATTTCCATAGAAGTGAGTGGGAGCACTATAGAATTTTTGATGAGTATATGTTGTTAACATATTGTTGATCATAAATGATGTAGAATTTCTGGAAAGCATACAGGGTTATTTGAAAAGTGTTTTTCAATGGAAAACTTGGATTAAGCTACTTGAACATTGAGCATCAAGATCTATAAGGATAGATAAAAACGCTTAATAGTACTTTCAAATGAATACATACCGAGACAAGATTTTGAAGGAGTTCAAAATAGATCAGCAAAGAAGGAGTTCTTGGCTGTGTTACAAGGTGTGAGTATTGAGTAAGACTCAAGACCTGACCATGGAAGAAGAGAGAGAAAGGACGAAGGTCGTCCCCTATGCTTTAGACGTAGGCTCTATAGTATGCTATGCTGTGTACCGCACCTGAAGTGTGCCTTGCCATGAGGCAGTCAAGGGGTACAAGAGTGATCCAGGAATGGATCACATGACAACAGTCGAACTTATCCTTAGTAACTAGTGGACTAAGGAATTTTCTCGATTATGGAGGTGGTAAAAGAGTTTGTCGTAAAGGGTTACGTCGACGCAAACTTTGACACTAATCCGGATGACTCTGAGGAGTAAACAGGATTCGTATAGTAGAGCAGTTATTTGGAATAGCTCCAAGTAGTGCGTGGTAGACGCATCTACAAGATGACATAGAGATTTGTAAAGCACACATGGATCTGAAAGGTTCAGACCCATTGACTGATAAACCTCTCTCACAAGCAAGATATGAACACACCCCATGGGTGTTGGATTCAATACAATCACATAGTGATGTGAACTGGATTATTGACTCTAGTGCAAGTGGGAGACTATTGGAAATATGCCCTAGAGGCAATAATAAATTAGTTATTATTATATTTCCTTGTTCATGATAATCATTTATTATCCATGCTAGAATTGTATTGATAGGAAACTCAGATACATGTGTGGATACATAGACAACACCATGTCCCTAGTAAGCCTCTAGTTGACTAGCTCGTTGATCAATAGATGGTTACGGTTTCCTGACCATGGACATTGGATGTCGTTGATAACGGGATCACATCATTAGGAGAATGATGTGATGGACAAGACCCAATCCTAAGCCTAGCACAAGATCGTGTAGTTCGTATGCTAAAGCTTTTCTAATGTCAAGTATCATTTCCTTAGACCATGAGATTGTGCAACTCCCGGATACCGTAGGAATGCTTTGGGTGTACCAAACGTCACAACGTAACTGGGTGGCTATAAAGGTGCACTGCGGGTATCTCCGAAAGTGTCTGTTGGGTTGGCACGAATCGAGACTGGGATTTGTCACTCCGTGTAACGGAGAGGTATCTCTGGGCCCACTCGGTAGGACATCATCATAATGTGCACAATGTGACCAAGGAGTTGATCACGGGATGATGTGTTACGGAACAAGTAAAGAGACTTGCCGGTAACAAGATTGAACAAGGTATCGGGATACCGAAGATCGAATCTCGGGCAAGTGCTATACTGGTAGACAAAGGGAATTGTATATGGGATTGACTGAATCCTTGACATCGTGGTTCATCCGATGAGATCATCGTGGAGCATGTGGGAGCCAACATGGGTATCCAGATCCCACTGTTGGTTATTGACCGGAGAGTTGTCTCGGCCATGTCTGCATGACTCCCGAGCCCGTAGGGTCTACACACATAAGGTTCGATGACGCTAGGGTTATAGGGAAAGTATGTACGCGGTTACTGAATGTTGTTCGGAGTCCCGGATGAGATCCCGGATGTCACGAGGAGTTCCGGAATGGTCCGGAGGTAAAGATTTATATATGGGAAGTCCCATTTTGGTCACCGGAAAAGTTTCGGGTGCTATCGTTAACGTACCAGGACCACCGGGAGGGTCCCGGGGGTCCACCAGGTGGGGCCACCAGCCCCAGAAGGTTGCGTGGGCCAAGTGTGGGAGGGGACCAGCCCCAGGTAGTCTGGTGCGCCCCCCACCAAGGCCCAAGGCGCGTGGAGAGTGGGAGGGGGCAAACCCTAGGTCCAGATGGGCCTTAAGGCCTACCCTAGGGCACCCCCTCTCTCCCCCCTTGGCCGCAACCCTAGATGGGTTTTGGGGCTGCCACCACCCCTAGGGAGGTAACCCTAGATGGGGGCACAGCCCCTCCCCTTCCCCTATATATACTTGAGGTATTGGGGGCTGCCCAATATATGATTTGATCTCTCTCTTGGCGCAGCCCTACCTCTCTCCCTCCTCGTCTCTCGTAGTGCTTGGCGAAGCCCTGCTGGAGTCCCGCGCTCCTCCACCACCACCACGCCGTCGTGCTGCTGCTGGACGTAGTCTTCCCCAACCTCTCCCTCTCTCCTTGCTGGATCAAGGAGTGGGAGACGTCACCGGGCTGTACATGTGTTGAATGCGGAGGCGCCGTTGTTCGGCGCTTAGATCGGAATCGACCGCGATCTGAATCGCTGCGTGTACGACTCCACCAACCGCGTTCTTGTAACGCTTCCACATTGCGATCCTCAAGGGTATGAAGATGCACTCCTCTCTCTCGTTGCGAGTCTCTCCATAGATTGATCTTGGTGACACGTAGGAAATTTTTTGAATTTCTGCTACGATTTGTCACTCCGTGTAACGGAGAGGTATCTCTGGGACCACTCGGCAGGACATCATCATAATGTGCACAATGTGACCAAGGAGTTGATCACGGGATGATGTGTTACAGAACAAGTAAAGAGACTTGCCGGTAACAAGATTGAACAAGGTATCAGGATACCGACGATCGAATCTCGGGCAAGTGCTATACCGGTAGACAAAGGGAATTGTATATGGGATTGACTGAATCCTTGACATCATGGTTCATCCGATGAGATCATCGTGGAGCATGTGGGAGCCAACATGGGTATCCAGATCCCGCTGTTGGTTATTGACCGGAGAGTTGTCTCGGCCATGTCTGCATGACTCCCGAGCCCGTAGGGTCTACACACTTAAGGTTCGATGACGCTAGGGTTATAGGGAAAGTATGTACGCGGTTACCGAATGTTGTTCGGAGTCCCGGATGAGATCTCGGACGTCAAGAAGAGTTCCGGAATGGTCCGGAGGTAAATATTTATATATGGGAAGTCCCGTTTTGGTCACCGGAAAAGTTTCAGGTGCTATCGGTAACGTACCGGGACCACGGGGAGGGTCCCGGGGGTCCACCAGGTGGGGCCACCAGCCCCAGAAGGTTGTGTGGGCCAAGTGTGGGAGGGGACCAGCCCCAGGTAGGCTGGTGCGCCCCCCTACCAAGGCCCAAGGCACGTGGAGAGTGGGAGGGGGCAAACCCTAGGTCCAAATGGGCCTTAAGGCCCACCCTAGGGCGCCCCCTCTCTTCCCCCCCTTGGCCGCAACCCTAGATGGGTTTTGGGGCTGCCGCCACCCCTAGGGAGGGAATCCTAGATGCGGGCGCAGCCCCTCCACTTCCCCTATATATACTTGAGGTATTGGGGGCTGCCCAACATATGATTTGATCTCTCTCTTGGCGCAGCCCTACCTCTCTCCCTCCTCGTCTCTCGTAGTGCTTGGCGAAGCCCTGCTGGAGTCCCGCGCTCCTCCACCACCACCACGCCGTCGTGCTGCTGCTGGACGTAGTCTTCCCCAACCTCTCCCTCTCTCCTTGCTGGATCAAGGCGTGGGAGACGTCACCGGGCTGTACGTGTGTTGAACACGGAGGCGCCGTTGTTCGCGCTTAGATCGGAATCGACCGCGATCTGAATCGCTGCGTGTACGACTCCACCAACCGTGTTCTTGTAACGCTTCCGCATTGCGATCCTCAAGGGTATGAAGATGCACTCCTCTCTCTCGTTGCTAGTCTCTCCATAGATTGATCTTGGTGACACATAGGAATTTTTTTGAATTTCTGCTATGATCCCCAACAGTATTTTCAATGCATAATTATGTACGCGTGGCACGGATTTCGCTGTTTGGCTGGGACTGGGGTGGGGACCGCATTGCTATGCGAGCTCGGAACATGTCAGGCGGTCTTTTTGCCGATTACTCTGGGCGCGCTTGAAGGTGTCCGGGTCCTTAATCGCCGAACTGGTGGATTGCCTTAAGAGGTTGCTTTGCGCTTCTACTGCGAGGGCCGTAGTGTGCTCCTCCGTGCGAAGAGAGTGCTCTGTGTTTCCATTGACTGTGATGACCCCCCGAGGTCCTGGCATCTTGAGCTTGAGATATGCATAGTGCGGTACCGCGTTGAATCTCGCAAATGCCATTCCCCCGAGCAGTGCATGATAGCCACTGCGGAGCGGGACTATATCGAAGATTAACTCGTCGCTTCGGAAGTTATCCGGGGATCCGAAGACCACTTCTAGTGTGACTAAGCCTATACAATGGGCCTCTACACCTGGTATGACGCCTTTGAAGGTCGTTTCTGTGGGTTTATCCTTGAGGGGTCTATACCCATTTTGCGCATTGTGTCCTGATAAAGCAGGTTCAGGCTGCTGCCGCCGTCCATAAGGACTCGAGTGAGGTGAAATCCGTCGATGACTGGGTCTAGGACCAGTGCGGCGAATCCGCCATGATGTATACTAGTGGGTTGGTACCTGCGATCGAAGGTGATCGGACAGGAGGACCATGGGTTGAACTTTGGGGCGACTGGCTCCAACACGTATACATCCCTTAACGCACGCTTACGCTCCCTCTTGGGGATGTGGGTTGCGTATATCATGTTCACCGTCCGCACTTGTGGGGGGAACCTCTTCTATCCTCCGGTGTTCGGCTGCCAAGGCTCTACCTCGTCATCGCTATGTAGCCCCTTATCTTTGTTTTCGGCATTTAACTTGCCGGCCTGCTTGAACACCCAACATTCCCTGTTGGTGTGGTTGGCTGGCGTGTCGGGGGTGCCATGTATTTGGCACGAGCGATCGAGATACGGTCCAAACTGGACGGGCCCGGAGTTCTTCTTTTGAATGGATTTTTTCCGCTGACCGGGTTTAGAGCCTCTGAATCCGGCATTGATTATCGTATCCTCGGTATTGTCGCTATTGACGCGCCGCTTATGTTTGTTGCGACGTGACCTGCCATTGCTATCCTTGGTATCTGAAGTACCGTGGTTCTTTGATATGTTATTGCTGCGAGCCAGCCAGCTATCTTCTCCCGCGCAAAAGCGGGTCATGAGTGTCGTGAGGGCTGCCATAGATTTCGGCTTTTCCTGGACAAGGTGCCGGGCGAGCCACTCATCGCGGATGTTGTGCTTGAAAGCTGCTAGGGCCTCTGCATCCGGACAGTCGACGATTTAATTTTTCTTTGTTAGGAACCGTGTCCAGAATTGCCTGGCCGATTCCTCTGGCTGCTGAATTATGTGGCTCAAGTCATCGGCATCTGGTGGTCGCACATAAGTGCCTTGGAAGTTGTCGAGGAATGCGGCTTCCAGATCTTCCCAACAGCCAATGGATTCTGCTGGCAGGCTGTTGAGCCAATGCCGAGCTGGTCCTTTTAGCTTGAGTGGGAGGTATTTGATGGCGTGTAGATCGTCACCGTGGGCCATGTGGATGTGCAGGAGGAAGTCCTCGATCCATACCGCAGGATCTGTTGTGCCGTCGTATGATTCGATATTTACGGGTTTGAAACCCTCTGGGATTTGGTGATCCATTACTTCCTCTGTGAAGCATATGGGGTGTGTGGCGCCTCTGTAGTGGGCTATGTCGCGACGCAGCTCAAATGAGTCTTGTCCGCTGTGTTCGGCCCGGCCGGATTTACTTTTACTGTATCCGGCGTGACGGTTATCATCTCGCGTAGTGGCGTGCCCTCGTGATCCGTAGATCGATCTTACATGTTTTTCTCTGTCCTCCAATACGTCTCGCGAGTCTAGCGTGTTTCCCCGTGCCTTGTCATTTGTATTTGCGTGGCGTCGGGGTGCGGGCTGAGTTTTTGGCTGAAATACCTCTCTGTCGCGGCCACGAGGTGGCCGATCAGCCGCGTCATATGCTGGAGATGTTGGTTTTAATGCTTCCTCCTCTAGTCGGGGTAGCAACCTATGCTTTGGGTAACTCTTGGAGGGGCGTTCGAGTTCATATTCCTCAGCCGCAAGGACTTCAGTCCATCTGTCAGCTAGCAAATCTTGATCAGCTTGAAGCTGCTGCTGCTTTTTCTTAAGGCTATTTGCCATGGCTATAAGCCAGCACTTGAAGCGCTCTTGCTCGGCGGGATCCTCCGGCACGACAAATTCATCGCCATTGAGGCTTGCCTCGTCTTCGGAGGGAGGCATGTAATTATCATCCTCCGCCTCTCCATCTGCCACTCTCTCGAGAGGGCTATCTTCTCTATCCTCCTGCTCTAAATCTTGCTGGAGGGGATTGTTGTCGTCTTCGGCACTGTCCGTAGTGTTATTATCTCCTGTGCCGGTGTCACCGCTTTTGCTTTGGCGAGACTTGGAGCGGCGCCACTGACGTCGGCGCTTGGGTTGCTTCTTGGAGGGATCATCCTCCGCCGTCCCGTCGCCATTGCCTTCTTTGGGTGTCCACCATGTATATATCATATGATGAGGTGGCTGTCCGGTGTCCTGTGGGCAGTGGTTCCTCTTCGTCTCCCGCATCGTCGTCCATACCGTCGATGTCTTTGGAGTCGAAGTCGAGCATGTTGGTCAAATTGTCGACAGTGGCTACTAAGTGGGTGGTGGGTGGGCGGCGAATTTCTTCATCATCCGCATTCCAATCCTGCCGAACATAGTCCGACCATGACTCACCTGACAGGAAGAGAGACCTTAATGAGTTCAGTATGTCGCCGAAGAGCGAGTGCTGAAAGATATCCGCGGAGGTGAACTCCATGATCGGCGCCCAGTCGGGTTTGATAGGCACGGGCGCAGGCGGTTCGGAGTCCGTGGCCGGGGAAGAATCCGGCAATTTGGTGTCACGGCTCCTGTCGGTGTCAAAACCGGCGGATCTCGGGTAAGGGCTCCTGAACTGTGCTCTAAGGCGGATGGTAACAGGAGGCAGGGGACACGATGTTTTACCCAGGTTCGGGCCCCCTTGATGGAGGTAAAACCCTACGTCCTACTTGATTATTCTTGATAATATGAGTAGTACAAGAGTTGATCTACCACGAGATCGGAGAGGCTAAACCCTAGAAGCTAGCCTATGGTATGATTGTATGTTGTCCTACGGACTAAAACCCTCCGGTTTATATAGACACCGGAGGAGGCTAGGGTTACACAAGGTCGGTTACAAAGTAGGAGATATACATATCCGTATTGCCTAGCTTGCCTTCCACGCCAAGTAGAGTCCCATCCGGACACGAGACGAAGTCTTCAATCTTGTTTCTTCATAGTCCAAAAATTCGGCCAAAGGATATAGTCCGGCTATTAGGAGACCCCCCTTATCCAAGACTCCCTCAGTAGCCCCTGAACCAGGCTTCAATGACGATGAGTCCGGCGTGCAGTGTTGTCTTCGGCATTGCAAGGCGGGTTCCTTCCCCGAATATACCACGGAAGAATTTGAATACAAGGATAGTGTCCGACCCTGCAAAATAAGTTCCACATACCACCGTAGAGAGAATAATATTACCACAAATCTAATCTACTAACACGTTTTGGCAGCATGACATCACGCCACGGCCCGGTAATTATTCGAACCGTTTTTCCTTAACCAGCCCCGCACATAACGCGAGGCGGTTTCTTGACACGTCTTGTCAAAGCAGAGATCCTGTTCCCCTTATTACGGGATTCTCATTAATACGGACATGGGTAACCCAACCGTGCCTAGGACTCCTAGATTTTAGGCAAGTCCCAAACGGCCACGAGGCTTTTACTTTTTTCCCTCCCATGCTCAATCGAATCCTTCCGCTGCCTTGAGATCTAACACCCAAAGCCCAGGTCAGGTGCTTCAGACCTTCAATCATGTCCGGATCCAGCCTTCAAGGCCGGTGGATGCCCTCCTCCGTCACGGAGGAGGATATCAAGAAGTTGAGGGAGGCCACACACCTGACCGCCGAAATTTCGCATAGGCTGCCCACCCGAGGGCAGGTCATCCCTACTCCCGAACCCAACGAGAGCATTGTGTTCGTCTCCCACTTCCTCCGAGGACTTGGCCTCGCTCTGGATCCCTTTGTTAGGGGTCTTATGTTCTATTACGGGCTGGATTTTCATGATCTGGCCCCAGACTCCCTTCTTCACATCTCGTCATTTATTGTCGTCTGTGAGGCCTTCCTCCGCATTACCCATCACTTCGGCTTGTGGCTCAAGACCTTCGATGTGAAGCGAAGATGGTTGAGGGACAGAACGCAGCGTGCGGAGGTGCTTTAATATGAAAAATTGCTGACGCTCCATGGCTAAAGGGTTCCTTTCCAGAGGTGTCCAGATTATGGCAACGGGAGTGGTTCTACGTCACAGCTCCCCGAAGTGCCAAGTGGGTAGCCGCCCCCACCTTTCGCTCGGGCCCTCCACCACAACTAATGTCATGGATCAGCAGGGGGCTGAGCTGGGGTCCAGCCAAGGACGTGCCCATACTGCTGAGGCGCGTCTGAGATCTCTTCGAGGGAGATTTCAGTCTGGTTATGGTAATGCAAGTCATGCTGGTTCGTCGAGTCCAGCCTTGCAAACGCTGGCCCCTTCGCATGTGGGCATTCAACCCGGAAGGACCGCGCACTATTCAGAATTTCCTTGGCCTGACGCACAAGGAGATGTACAAATCATTCTTCGGACCTCAAATAGAGTGTCCGGACACTACCGAGGACGTGGGCCTGAGCAGCAACCGCACCGCGGCCCAATTAAGTAATCCCATGGCTGAACACACTGTCCTTTTTATTTATCATGACATCATTCTGAAGAATTGCTCTTTGACCAGGACTGGATAACAAAGGCGAAGATGATCCGGTGTTCGGCCCCCCTTCCTGAAGGCTTGGACAATCTGGTGCTGGAAAAAATGCTCGAGCCAGCACCTTGCCTGGTGCCCTCAAAGGAAGATGAAGGGGGAATAAAGAGGGCGAATCGGGCCTCCACCGCTACCTATTCCAACCGAGGGAATGAGCACCTCCGTGAGGGAGGATTACCCAGGGGAAGAATCTGACATTCTCTGGCCCTAGGGAAGGAAGAGGACTACCTCTGTAGATCCGGAAACCAAGGTTTCCAAACGGGGGAAGAAATCTCCACCAGAGGGTCCTGCCTCGAAGGGTGGTCTTGCCGCACAATCCCCACGCGGGGATCAGCCCTCTAATGAGCTATAAGTAATCAAAAAGTACTTAATAGTGAAGATATCCTACCTTACTTTTGAGGAAAATAACCGAAGCATTTATCTTGCATTTCGGATCTTAGCCCTTCTCAGCAGAGCTCGTCTTCAGGGGATCTTCTTCCGAAGATGATGGAGAGCGAAACGCCTCCCCCGAACTCCCCAGCTCAAGAAGCGGGCGACCTTGAAGTGTCGTCGCGGAGGGTTTCTCCTGATCTGGCAAGGCCAGAAGGTAATCCTATGGCTACCCGAAGTCCCAGTATCCGACTCTTGAAGAGAGCAATCAAAAGAGTGCGGCACCATCTGGTATGCGGTCGGACGTACTGAAGGATCTGCTAGAGCGAGCGACTATCTCAGAAGAGCACCGTACGTTGATGGGTACGGTGATTGAAAGGATTTCATTTGCCGAAAGCGGATTGCATGAAGCCTTTATGAGTCTACTGACGGGTTTTGAGGTACGTGAAATGATATACATTTTTGACAGTACCGCACATATTTAGGTATGCCCCGTGTGGATAGTAGCCCATGAGACTCTGGTTGTCGTCGAGAACGGCGGCAAACAGAGGATCGTAGTCCTAGTTGATAACCAGACCACCTTTATGTGCAGGTGGTTGAAGCTCCGGTGGCTAGTCGGACTGATGGGTTTGCCGGACTAAAGCGGCAACTGGATGCGGCAGATGCCGACATTGTGCTTGTCAACAAGCGGCTTGACGAGGCACAGGGTGAGTGATTTTTCTGGTGATCGTCACATAATAAGAGCAGCATGATGCCAGTATCTTTAATATGTTGTGACTGCAGATGGAGCTGCCACCGTGGAGACCCTTCGGGCGGAGCTTGCCCGAGCCAAGGAGCAAGCAAGGAGTAGTAATGCGACCGCTTTAAAGGCGGCCGAAGAGTTAAGAGCCGAAAAGGCCGCGCATTGCGAGAGCAAAGAGAAAACGGCCAAGATGGCTGTAAAGTTAAAAGACACTGCCGACTGTTGCCAGCTTCTTGAAGAGGAAAACCAGGCGAAGGCGACGGACCTGGAAAAGGCCACGATGGCGACCAAAGACACCCGCACTGCGATGAGAGCGAAGAAGGAGGAGCTGCGTCAAGGCGGGGATATCGCGGCTGGGAAACCCTTCATGCTACGGAGGAAGTTTGGAGATCCTCAGTATGCCCCTCTGGACCGGCTGTGGAGTTTGGCGGACGCATATCTGGACTTGGCGGCGAGTGCTGTCGATGCGGCCGAATACTTCCAAGATCAAACAGATCGTGAAGTGGACAAGCTATTCTCGTCACAATTTAATGTTCCAAAGCGTCCACTTCCATTGACTGATCGGCTTGCCGAATGGGCTGAGCTGAATAGATTGTCCGGACTCGCCATGAGGTCTGTTGTGGATCATCTGTGGCCGGAAAGGCCAAAGCCAAACATCTATTTTAGTTTGGTGCAGCAGTTCCTTGGTGCAGTGCCGCGCATTAATGCGATGAAGAGGTCGGCGTGCATAGAAGGCTCACGGATGGCCCTTGCCCGTGTCAAAACATACTGGGCGGAGATGGATGCCACCACTGTCGCGGCGCAGGGTTCGGCCATAGGCCGAGTGGCTGCCGAGCACTATTTTGAAGAAGTTCTTGAAGGCGCTCATTCGATAGAGGCCCAGTGCTCGAAGAATATTATGTTTGAATGACATGTATTCCCATTGTAAAAACAATGTTTTATTAAGTTTATCAAGGCTATATTTATACTTTTGCCCGAAAGTATTATGATGCCTCTTGTGCGGCCGTTTATGTATATATGTATATAACCTGAAAGATTGCAGTCGTCGGCTTCAGCCCCCACGCATATAATGCGGGGGTGTTTTCAGAAGATGCATGTTCACACTTGACCCAATGTCTTGGTCCATTAAGGAGGTGATAGCACAACGAACTAGGCAACCGGACTATAATGCTTTAACACTTTCACTTAGCCAGAGGAGTTTGACAGTGGGGCTACTATATAGCCCCTGGTGGCTCCGCACTCATCCGAATTCGGGGTGCGTACATGCTTGGCCGGGAAACGGCCCTTCGTTAAGGCAGAGGAATCCCGAAGATTCTGATAGGTCATCGAGTGGTTGACCAGTCTCACGCTATATCATGACAGTCAGTTTTCGGCTTTCTCTACTGAGGTGCTCGTCCGGATGAACCAGGGCACAATCGCAGTAGTTCTCCTGGTGCCGCCTTAGCCGATAGAGCGGAACGTAAGGCAGCAAAACATAGGAGCCGGGCAAACCCAACATTTGGCCAAAGACATGATTCGGAGCTGATGCATATAAGGCCAAACTCGCGACGCCGAACACTCCCTAAGGTATTCAGTCTTTATGGTGTAAACCGGGCCTAAACGGTGCCCTTTGTAATAAGCCCTTGGTGTCCAGGTACGTGAAATATTCTGACGTGGCCACATGCCAATACATCAGCATCCTTCTCAATTGTACTGAGAATCTGAGGGATGTGTATCAACAAGAGACAGTAAAAAAGGTTTACACAGGGTCTTAATCTAAAAAGAATCCTTCGAACGGGTCCCTGCTGCATGTCTGCGCCTGTGTCTCCGTTGTGCCGTATTCTGGACGGGTGTAGCACGATGGTCATCTGAAAAAGAGAGGAACTTAAATGAAAAGTTGTCGTGCCAAAGGTAAGTTATACTAAATAAACAATATATAGTTCAAAATGAGTAAAGTTGAGCCTGATCGCCGCTTGTGCGCGCGCGTTGAGCCCCTTGTATTGTAATAGGGGTATGGCCATAAAACATGTATCAATTACATATAGCTGTACCGGACTCGTCCAACCGTGTCCGTGGTCTTAATGACGTGTCAGATGCTTTAGTTAGTGGGGCTGTTTAGTGTGCGGCTGCCGAGGCAGCCGCACGGTCTTCCGCGCGCAAGGAGCGCTCAATATTTCCATTTACTGTAATGATGCCGCGTGGACCGGGCATCTTAAGCATGCGGGAAGCGTAATGCGGTATTGCGTTAAAGCGAGCGAAAGCTTTGCGTCCGAGTAGTGCTTGATAGCTACTTTGGAACGGAGCGTTGTGGAAGGTTAAATTTTCGCTGCAAAAGTTATCGGGGAAGCTGAATATAACCTCTAGTAGCAGGGAGCCCGTGCAACGGGCTTATGGGCCTAGCGTCACTCCTTTAAAGGTAGTGTTGCTATGGCTAATTTTTGCTGGGTCTATCCCCATGTTGCGTACTGTGTCCTGATATATCAGGTTTAAACTGCCGCCGCCGTTCATCAGAACTCGTGTGAAGTGGTATCCTTCAATTATTGGGTCTAATACCAAGGCAGCCCATCCTGCACGTCGGACACTTGCCGAGTAATCCTGATGGTCAGAAGTGGTCGGTTGGGATGACCAGTGGCAGAACTTTGCGGTGATAGGCCCTGGGGCATGTGTCTCTGGGAGTGTCGCTTTGTTTCTCCCCTTTATTACGTGTAACACATTGACTGTTTTGACTTCTGGAGGGAATTTCTTCTGTTCCCCAGTACTTTGCTTGCAAGGCTTGTCCTCATCTTCTCTTGGTGTATCACTAGTAGAAAAAGGGTCAAACATGAAGCACATTAGTGCCGGTTTGAATTTGAGCCGGCACTAATGGTACCATTAGTGCCGGTTCGAACGGCTATGCGTTAATGCCGGTTCGTGTTGAACCTTTAGTACCGGTTCGTGCCACAAACCGGTACTAAAGGGGTGATGGCAGGCTGGCATCAGGCCGGGGCCCCACGATCACCTTTAGTACCTATTCGTGTCACAAACCGGTACTAAAGGGCTAACCTTTAGTGCCGGTTTGTGCCACGAACCGGTACTAAAGGGGTCTGACCTATAGTACCGGTTTGTGACACAAACAGGCACTATAGGGCAATTTTCAAACTCTACCCCCCCCCCCCCCCCGTGTGTCGCCATTTCAGTTCTGAAAAAATCAAAAGAAAATGATAAAAACTTCAAAAAATAAAATCCTTCGAGAGGTAGTTATATTACTACATCTACTAGTTAGGAAAATTTGAAAACTTAAATTTGGACATGTTTTGCAAAAAGTGTAGGGAAAATGTAAAACGGCTATAACTTTTGCATACGATGTCGGAAAAAACGTATAATATATCAAAAAATTCAGAACGCAAATCCGCATCCGATGGAGACCGCCTACGGCCTGTTTGCAATTTTTTAGAATCCTCAAATTCCAAAACGAAAAAAAGATATGGTCAAATTTTAGTTTTTTTAAAAAAATTGGTTAAATCTGGTCAAACTACTTATTCAAGAAGTATTAATGTTACTACATAATTATTCAAGAATATTAGTCTTACTAAATAATTATTTCAATTTTTTAAATTTTGGTCAAATCTGGTCAAACTATGGTCAAACTGTGGTCAAACTATGGTCAAACTTATTCAAGAAATATTAGTGTTACTAAATAATTACTGTTTTTTAGAATAATAGTTTCAAACTCAAACGGTGAAACGTGTGACCTAATGCTCAAGCTAAACTGCTGAGGGTTAATAGGATTGACAGCTTACATTTGTCAGGAAAACAACAAGTGCAGACTTGGAATGTAGGGGGAATAGAACTCCGAAGTTAAGCATGCTCAGGCTGGGGGAGTGAGAGGATGGGTGACCGGCCGGGAAGTCAGGCGATTTGGAATGAGTGATCCACACTTGAGCAGTTAAGAGAGGTGATTAGAGACTAAATCATCAAATAATTCATAAAAATTAAAAATAAAAAAAATCAATTTTTTTCCAAAATTTTCAAAAAAAATTCAAAAAAAACCTTTAGAATACCAACCGGTACTAAAGGTCCCCCATACCAGGGCGCGAGCTCACGCCACGTGGTGGCACTTTAGCGCCGGTTCGTGCCGAACCGGTACTAAAGGGGGGGGGCTTTAGTGCCCACCCCCTAGTGCCGGTTATGGAACCGGCACTAAAGGCCCTTACGAACCGGCGCTGAAGCTCCGTTTTCTACTAGTGTATCCTGCCCCTTATGTTCGGCGTTGAGCTTGCCGGACTGCTTGAAGACCCAACATTCTCTATGGGTATGATTTGCAGGTTTATCGGGGGTACTATGGATCAGACATATTTGGTCCAGAATCTTGTGTAGGCTGGACAGTTCGTCTCTGTTGCCTTTGGAGGGCGGCTTTTGCTGACCTGGCCGAGAGCTTCTGAATCCGGAGTTTACCGCCATGCTCTTCGGCCTGTCTTCTTTATTCCGGTGCTTGTTTTTGTTGCGTCGTGATTTCCCATTTCTGTCCCTGACTTCGGATGTACTTGGGTCGCTGGTGCTGCATCGGGCTAACCATCTGTCCTCGCCCGCGCAAAAGCGGGTCATGAGGCTTGTTAATGCTGCCATTGTTCTCGGCTTTTCTTCGCCGAGGTGTCTGGCGAGCCATTCGTCTCGAACGCTCTGCTTGAAAGCTGCTAAGGCTTCGGCGTCCGGACAGTCGACTATTTGGTTCTTTTTAGTGAGGAACCTGTTCCAAAGCTTTCGGGCTGACTCTCCGGGCTATTGGGTTATATGACTTAAATCGTCTGCATCCGGTGGTCGGACATAGGTCCCTTGAAAATTTGCCTGAAAGGCGTCTTTGAGCTCTTCCCAGCTTCCAATGGAGTTTTCGGGGAGGCTTTTAAGCCAGTGCCGAGCTGACCTTTGAGCTTGAGGGGTAAGTACTTGATGGCGTGGAGATCGTCTCCTCAAGCCATGTGGATATGGAGGATATAGTCCTCAATCCAGACCCCAGGGTCTGTTGTTCTGTCGTACGCCTCTATGTTTATGGGTTTGAATCCCTCTGGAAATTCATGGTCCAGCACCTCATCGGTGAAACATAGGGGGTGTGCGGCACCCCTGTATTTGGGTGTACCGTGGTGTTCGGATGTTTGTTGTGTTGTATTGCATACTGGAGCGCGCTTGCGTGGCCCGTATATGGATCTGGTTGCGCCATCCTTTTGATGCGAGCCGTCGCGTGGATCGCGTACTGGCTTATGTGCGGCATCGTTTGCCGCTCTATGTTGGCCACGAGGTCGTCTATCCAACCGGATGGCTGCTTTGTTTTCTAATTGCGGGGGATCTAAGGCCTCCTCGTCGAATTCAGGTAGCAATTTTCGCTTCGGGTAGCTCGTGGTGTGGCGATTACCGCCGTACTTCACTGCAGTGTTGAGTACTTCACTCCATCTAATTCTGAGCGTGTCTTGCGCAGCCCTGAGCCTTTGCTTCTGCTTTTTCAGATTCCTCGCAGTGGCAACAAGCCTTTGATGGACACTCTGTTGCTCCGGGCGCTTGTCCGGTGTGATGTCGTCCGGACTGTTATCTTCGACGGAGTCGGGTTGTTCGGTTTGACTCTCCGTGTTGCCCTGGTCGGGCGATGGTTCACCCTGCTCTATCGCTGGGTCTATATGACCGCTGTTTCTGCCGAGGCGGGATTTGGAGCGGCGCTTATGCCGCCGCTTTGACTGCTTCTCAAGGGAACAACCCTTCGCCGCATCCTTCCGTTCCTCGTCGTTTTCTTTGGGTGTGTCCACTATGTATACATCGTATAATGAAGTGGGCGTCCAGTGCCCTGTGGGCAGTGGTTCCTGTTTGTCTCCTACATCGTCGTCTATACCGTCGATGTCTTCGGAGTCAAAGTCGAGCATGTCGGTCAAATCATCGACAATGGCTACTAAGTGGGTGGTGGGTGGGCGGCGAATTTCTTTGTCATCTGCATGCCAATCCTGCCAAACATAGTTCGGCCCGGACTCTCCTGACAGGGAGAGAAATCTTAATGAGTTCAGTATGTCGCCGAAGGGCTAGTGATGAAAAATATCCGCGGAGGTAAACTCCATGATCGGCACCCAATTAGATTCGATAGGTATGGGCGCAGGCGGTTCGGAGTCCGTGGCCGGGGAAGAATCCGGGAGTTCGGCGTCACGGCTCTCGTGAAGGGTAAGGTCGATACTCGGCTTGATCGCCGATGAAAGTGCGACCTCCGTGGCGGGGTCTCTCCACCAGTCCATGGATGGCGCAACTGGTTCCGAATTGAGGGTCTGAGCGATCGCCGATGCGATCTCCTGAACACTGTCTGATGGTAGAGCTAAATCATACTCATCGTGACCGTGGGGCGCACAAGGCAGGGGCTCGAATCTGTCGAAGATCATGTCTCCGCGGATATCGGCCGTGTAGTTTAAGCTTCCAAACCTGACCTGGTGGCCAGGGGCGTAACTCTCGATCTGCTCCAGATGGCCAAGCGAGTTGGCCCATAGTGCGAAGCCGCCGAACACAAAGATCTGTTCGGGGAGAAAAGTCTCACGCTAGACTGCATCGCTATCCATGATCGAAGGAGCCATCAAGCCTAATCGGCGACGACACAGAGGAACTCTCAATGAAAGCACCAATGTCGGTGTCAAAACCGGCGGATCTCGGGTAGGGGGTCCCGAACTGTGCGTCTAAGGCGGATGGTAACAGGAGGCAGGGGACACGATGTTTTACCCAGGTTCAGGCCCTCTTGATGGAGGTAAAACCCTACGTCCTGCTTCATTATTCTTGATAATATGAGTAGTACAAGAGTTGATCTACCACGAGATCGGAGAGGCTAAACCCTAGAAGCTAGCCTATGGTATGATTGTATGTTGTCCTACGGACTAAAACCCTCCGGTTTATATAGACACCGGAGGAGGCTAGGGTTACACAAGGTCGGTTACAAAGGAGGAGATATACATATCCGTATTGCCTAGCTTGCCTTCCATGCCAAGTAGAGTCCCATCTGGACACGGGACGAAGTCTTCAATCTTGTTTCTTCATAGTCCAACAATCCGGCTAAAGGATATAGTCCGGCTGTCCAGAGACCCCCTTATCCAGGACTCCCTCAGCTCCCGTGAAGGGTAAGGTCGATATTCGGCTCGATCGCCGCTGAGAATGCGACCTCCGTGGCGGGGTCTATCCACCCGTCCATGGATGGCGCAATTGGCTCCGAATTGAGGGTCGGAGCGGTTGCCGGTGTGGTCTCCTGAACACTGTCCGATGGTAGAGCTAAATCATGCTCATCGTGACCGTGCAGCACACTCGGCAGGGGCTCGAATCCATCGAAGATCAAGTCCCCGCGGACATCGGCCATGTAGTTTAAGCTTCCAAATCTGACCTGGTGGCCAGGGGTGTAACTCTCGATCTGCTCCAGATGGCCAAGCGAGTTGGCCCGCAGTGCAAAGCCGCCAAATACAAAGATCTGTCCAGGGAGGAAAGTCTCACCCTGGACTGCATCGCTATCGATGATCGAAGGATCCATCAGGCCTAACGGTGACGACACAGAGGAACTCTCAATGAAAGCACCAATGTCGGTGTCAAAACCGGCGGATCTCGGGTAGGGGGTCCCGAACTGTGCGTCTAAGGTGGATGGTAACAGGAGGCAGGGGACACGATGTTTTACCCAGGTTCGGGCCCTCTTGATGGAGGTAAAACCCTACGTCCTGCTTGATTATTCTTGATAGTATGAGTAGTACAAGAGTAGATCTACCACGAGATCAGAGAGGCTAAACCCTATAAGCTAGCCTATGGTATGATTGTCTGTTGTCCTATGGACTAAAACCCTCCGGTTTATATAGACACCGGAGGGGGCTAGGGTTACACAGAGTCGGTTACAAGGAAGGAGATCTACATATCCGTATTGCCAAGCTTTCCTTCCACGCCAAGGAGAGTCCCATCCGGACACGGGACGAAGTCTTCAATCTGGTATCTTCATAGTCCAACAATCCGGCCAAAGGATATAGTCCGGCTGTCCGGATACCCCCTAATCCAGGACTCCCTTAGTGATCATGACGGTGCTTCGGAGATGGAGATCACAAGCACAAGATGATGATGGCCATATCATATCACTTATGTTGATTGCATGTGATGTTTATCTTTTATGCATCTTATCTTGCTTTGTTTGACGGTAGCATTATAAGATAATCTCTCACTAAAATTCAAGGTATAAGTGTTCTCCCTGAGTATGCACTGTTGCGAAAGTTCTTCATGCTGAGACACCACGTGATGATCTGGGGTGATAGGCTCTACGTTCAAATACAACGGGTGCAAAACAGTTGCACACACGGAATACTCAGGTTAAACTTGACGAGCCTAGCATATGCGGATATGGCCTCAGAACACTGAGACCGAAAGGTCAAGCGTGAATCATATAGTAGATATGATCAACATAGTGATATTCACAATTGAAACTACTCCATCTCACGTGATGACCGGACATGGTTTAGTTGATTTGGATCACGTGATCACTTAGATGATTAGAGGGATGTCTATCTAAGTGGGAGTTCTTAAGTAATATGATTAATTGAAATTTAATTTATCATGAACTTAGTCCTGGTAGTGTAGATCAATAGACGCGATATAGCTCCCCGTTTATTTTTTATATGTTCCTAAAGAAAATAAAGTTGAAAGATGTTAGTAGGAATGATGCGGATTGGATCCGTGATCTGAGGATTATCCTCATTGCTGCACAGAAGAATTATGTCCTTGATGCACCGCTAGGTGACAGACCTATTGTAGGAGCAGATGCGCATGTTATGAACATTTGACAAAGCTCGGCATGATGACTACTTAATAGTTTAGTGCACCATGCTTTACGGCTTAGAACCGGGACTTCAAAAAACATTTTGAATGCCGCAGAACATATAAGATGTTCTAAGAGTTGAAATTGGTATTTCAGACTCATGCCCGAGTCGAGAGGTATGAGACCTCGGACAGTACTTTGCCTACAAGATGGAGGAGAATAGCTCAACCAGTGAGCATGTGCTCAGATTGTCTGAGTACTACAATCGCTTGAATCAAGTGTGAGTTAATATTCTAGATAAAAAAGGTGATGGACAGAGTTCTCTAGTCACTATCACCAAGTTACTAGAACTTCGTGATGAACTATAATATGCAAGGGATGACAAAATTAATTCCCAAGCTCTTCGCGATGCTCAAATCGGCGAAGGTAGAAATCAAGAAATAGCATTAAGTGTTGATGGTTAACAAGACCACTAGTTTCAAGAAAAGGGCAAAGGGAAATAAAGGGAACTTCAAAGAAGAATATTTAGCAAGTTCCTGCTCCCATGAAGAAGCCCAAAGCTAGACCCAAGCCTGGAACTGAGTGATACTATTGCAAAGGAAATGGTCACTGGAAGTGGAACTGCCCTAGATACTTGGCGGATAAGAAGGATGACATAGTGAACAAAGGTATATTTGACATACATGTTATTGATGTGTACTTTACTAGTGTTTATAGAAAACCCCTCGATATTTGATACTGGTTCAGTTGCTAAGAGTAGTAACTCGAAACGGGAGTTGCAGAATGAACAAAAACTAGTTAAGGGTGAAGTGACGATGTGCGTTGGAAGTAGTTCTAAGATTGATATGATCATCATCACACACTCCCTATATTTTCGGGATGAGTGTTGAACCTAAATAAGTGTTATTTGGTGTTTGCGTTAAGCTTGAATATGATTTGATCATGTTTATTGCAATACGGTTATTCATTTAAAGTCAGAGAATAATTGTTGTTCTGTTTACATGAATAAAACCTTCTATGGTTATACACCCAATGAAATTGGTTTGTTGGATCTCGATCGTAGTGATACACATATTCATAATATTGAAGCCAAAAGATGAAAAGTTAATAATGATAGTGCAACTTATTTCTGGCACTGCCGTTTGGGTCATATTGGTGTAAAGCGCATGAAGAAACTCCATGCTGATGGGCTTTTGGAATCACTTGATTATGAATCAGTTGATGCTTGTGAACCATGCCTCATGGGCAAGATGACTAAGACTCCGTTCTCCGGAACAATGGAGCGAGCAACAAACTGGTTGGAAATAATACATACTGATGTATGCAATCCGATGAGTGTTGAGGCTCGCGGCGGGTATTGTTATTTTCTGACCTTCATAGATGATTTGAGCAGACATGGGTATATCTACTTGATGAAACATAAGTCTTAAACATTTGAAAAGTTCAAAGAATTTCAGAGTGAAGTGGAAAATCATCATGACAAGAAAATACAGTTTCTACGATCTGATCGTAGGAGATGAATATTTGAGTTACGAGTTTGGTCTTTAATTAAAACAATGTGGAATAGTTTCACAAACTCATGCCACCTGGAACACCACAGCGTTATGGTGTGTCCGAACGTCATAACCGTACTTTATTTGATATAGTGCAATCTATGATGTCTCTCACCGATTTACCACTATAATTTTGGGGTTATGCATTAGAGACAGCTGCATTCACATTAACAAGGGCACCATCTAAATCCGCCGAGACGACACCGTTTGAACTGTGGTTTAGGAAGAAACCTAAGATGTCGTTTCTTAAAGTTTGGGGTTGCGATGCTTATGTGAAAAAGTTTCATCTTGATAAGCTCAAACCCAAGTCGGAGAAGTGTATCTTCATAGGATACCCAAAAGTAACTGTTGGGTACAGCTTCTATCACAGATCCGAAGGCAAGATATTTGTTGCTGAGAATGGATCCTTTCTAGAGAAGGAGTTTCTCTCAAAAGAAGTGAGTGGAAGGAAAGTAGAACTTGATGAGGTAACTGTACCTTCTCCCTTATTGGAAAATAGTTCATCACAGAAATCTGTTCATGTGATTCCTACACCAATTAGTGAGGAAGCTAATGATGATGATCATGTAACTTCAGATCAAGTTACTACCGAACCTCGTAGGTAAAACAGAGTGAGATCCGCACCAGAGTGATACGGTAATCCTGTTCTGGATGTCATGTTACTTGACCATGATGAACCTACGAACTATGAGGAAGCGATGATGAGCTCAGATTCCGCGAAATGGTTTGAGACCATGAAATCTGAGATGGGATCCATGTATGAGAACAAAGTATGGACTTTGATTGACTTGCCCGATGATCGGTGAGTCATTAAGAATAAATGGATCTTCAAGAGGAAGACGGACGCTGATAGTAGTGTTACTATCTACAAAGCTCGAATTGTCGCAAAAATTTCGACAAGTTCAAGGTGTTGACTACGATGAGATTTTCTCACTCGTATCGATGCTTAAAAGTCTGTCCGAATCATGTTAGGAGTTGTCGCATTTTATGAAATCTGGCAAATGGATGTCAAAACTATATTCCTTCATGGATTTCTTAAAAGAAGAGTTGTATGTGATGCAACCAGAAGATTTTATCGATCCTAAAGGTGCTAACAAAGTAAGCAAGCTCCATCGATCCATCTATGGACTGGTGCAAGCATCTCGGAGTTGGAATATACGCTTTGATAAGTTGATCAAAGCATATGGTTTTATATAGACTTACGGTGAAGCCTGTATTTACAAGAAAGTGAGTGGGAGCACTACATCATTTCTGATAAGTATATGTGAATGACATATTGTTGATCAAAAATAATGTAGAATTTTCTGGAAAGCATAAAGGAGTATTTGAAAAGAGTTTTTCAAAGAAAGACCTCGATGAAGCTGCTTACATATTGAGCATCAAGATCTATAGAGATAGATCAAGACGTTTGATAAGTTTTTTCAATGAGTACATACCTTGACAAGATTTTGAAGTAGTTCAAAATGGAACAGTCAAAGAAAGAGTTCTTACCTGTGTTAGGTGTGAAATTGAGTAAGACTCAAAGCCCGACCACGGCAGAAGATAGAAAGAGAATGAAAGTCATTCCCTACGCCTCAGGCATAGTTTCTATAAAGTATGCCATGCTGTGTACCAGATCTATTGTATACCCCTACACTGAGTTTAGCAAAGGAGTACAATAGTGATCTAGGAGTAGATCACTGGACAATGGTCAAAGTTATCCTTAGTGGAATAAGGATATGTTTCTCGATTATGGAGGTGACAAAAGGTTCATCGTAAAGGGTTACGTCGACGCAAATTTTGACACTGATACAGATGACTCTAAGTCTCAATCTGGATACATTTTTAAAGTGGGAGCAATTAGGTAGAGTAGCTCCATGCAGAGCATTGTTGACATAGAAATTTGCAAAATACATACGGATCTGAATGTGACAGACCCGTAGACTAAACTTATCTCACAAGCAAAACATGATCACACCTTAGTACTCTTTGGGTGTTAATCACATAGCGATGTGAACTAGATTATTGACTCTAGTAAACCCTTTGGGTGTTGGTCACATGACGATGTGAACTATGGGTGTTAATCACATGGTGATGTGAACTATTGGTGTTAAATCACATGGCGATGTGAACTAGATTATTGATTCTAGTGCAAGTGGGAGACTGAAGGAAATATGCCCTAGAGGCAATAATAAAAGTTATTATTTATTTCCTTATTTCATGATAAATGTTTATTATTCATGCTAGAATTGTATTAACAAGAAACATAATACATGTGTGAATACACAGACAAACATAGTGTCACTAGTATGCCTCTACTTGACTAGCTCGTTAATCAAAGATGGTTAAGTTTCCTAACCATAGACATGAGTTGTCATTTGATTGACGGGATCACATCATTAGGAGAATGATGTGATTGACTTGACCCATTCCGTTAGCTTAGCACTTGATCGTTTAGTATGTTGCTATTTATTTATTCATGACTTATACATGTTCCTATGACTATGAGATTATGCAACTCCCGTTTACCGGAGGAACACTTTGTGTGCTACCAAACATCACAACATAACTGGGTGATTTTAAGGTGCTCTACAGGTGTCTCCGAAGGTACTTGTTGAGTTGGCATATTTCGAGATTAGGATTTGTCACTCCGATCGTCGGAGAGGTATCTCTGGGCCCACTCGGTAAATACACATCACTATAAGCCTTGCAAGCATTGTAAGTAATGAGTTAGTTGCGGGATGATGTATTACGGAACGAGTAAAGAGACTTTCCGGTAACGAGATTGAACTAGGTATTGAGATAACGACGATCGAATCTCGGGTAAGTAACATACCGATGACAAAGGGAACAACGTATGTTGTTATGCGGTTCGACCGATAAAGATCTTCATAGAATATGTAGGAGCCAATATGGGCATCCAGGTTCCGCTATTGGTTATTGACCAGAGAAGTGTCTCGGTCATGTCTACATAGTTCTCGAACCCATAGGGTTCGCACGCTTAACGTTCATTGACGATATAGTATTTATGAGTTATGTATGTTGGTAACCGAATGTTGTTCGGAGTTCCGGATAAGATTACGGACATGACGAGGAACTCTGGAATGGTCCGGAGATAAAGTTTGATATATGGGATAATAGTGTTTGGTCTCCGGAAGGGTTCCGGAATTCACCGGAAGGGGTTCCGGATGTTTCCCGAAATGCTTGGGTACGAGAACACTTTATTTGGGCCAAAGGGGAAAGTCCACAAGGTTTTTGGAAAGCACAAAAGGAAGTTTTGCGGAGTCCAGGGGCCAGACGCCAGGGTCCCTGGTGTCTGGGTCCAGACGCCGGGAACCCTGGCGTCTGGCCCTGGAATCCGAGAAGGACTCTTGCCTTTCGGGTGAAACCGACTTTGTGGAGGCTTTTACTCCAAGTTTCGACCCCAAGGCTCAACATATAAATAGAGGGGTAGGGCTAGCACCCAAGACACGTCAAGAAACACCAAGCCGTGTGCCGGCAACCCCGTCCCCTCTAGTTTATCCTCTGTCATAGTTTTCGGAGTGCTTAGGCGAAGCCCTGCGGAGATTGTTCTTCACCAACACCGTCACCACGCCGTCGTGCTGCCGGAACTCATCTACTACTTCGCCCCTCTTATTGGATCGAGAAGGCGAGGACGTCATCGAGCTGAACGTGTGCTGAACGCAGAGGTGCCGTACGTTCGGTACTTGATCGAGACGGATCATGAAGGTGTACGACTACATCAACCGCGTTGATAAACGCTTCCGCTTTCGGTCTACGAGGGTACATAGACATACTCTCCCCTCTCGTTGCTATGCATCACCATGATCTTGCGTGTGCGTAGGAATTTTTTTGAAATTACTGCATTCCCCAACATCAATTCCCCTAGGGGTTCCGATAACCCCCCGGCACTCCAATATTTATCCGGTGACCCCCGAAACTCATCCGGTGTCCGAATAACAACGTCCAATATATCAATCTTTATGTCTCGACTATTTCGAGACTCCTGGTCATGTTCCTGATCACATCCGGAACTCCAAACTACCTTCGGTACATCAAAACACATAAACTCATAATACCGATCGTCATCGAACGTTAAGCGTGCGGACCCTACGGGTTTGAGAACTACGTAGACATGACCGAGACTCACATCCGGTCAATAACCAATAGCGGAACCTGGATGCTCATATTTGTTCCTACATATTCTACAAAGATCTTTATCGGTCAAACCGCATAACAACATATGTTGGTCCCTTTGTCATCGGTATGTTACTTGCCTGAGATTAAATCGTCCGTATCATCATACCTAGTTCAATCTCATTACCGGCAAGTCTCTTTACTCGTTACGTAATGCATCATCCCGCAACTAACTCATTAGTCACATTGCTTGCAAGGCTTAGAGTGATGTGCATTACCGAGAGGGCCCAGAGATACCTCTTCGATAATCGGAGTGACAAATCCTAATCTCAATCTATGCCAACTCAACAAACACTATCGGATACACCTGTAGAGCATCTTTATAATCAAACAATTACGTTGTGACGTTTGATAGCACACTAAGTGTTCCTCTGGTATTCGGGAGTTGCATAATCTCATAGTCATAGGAACATGTACAAGTTATGAAGAAAGCAATAGCAATAAACTAAAGGATCATAGTGCTAAGCTAACGGATGGGTCAAATCAATCACATCATTCTCTAATGATGTGACCCCGTTCATGAAATGACAGCTCATGTCTATGGCTAGGAAACTTAACCATCTATGATTAACGAGATAGTCAAGTAGAGGCATACTAGTGACACTCTATTTGTCTATGTATTCACACATGTACTAAGTTTCCGGTTAATACAATTATAGCATGAATAATAAACATTTATCATGATACAAGGAAATATAAATAACAACTTTATTATTGCCTCTAGGGCATATTTCCTTCATTCTCCCACTCCGAGAGGCTTGCACCAGTCCATAAATGGATCGCTGGAGCTTGCACACTTTGTTAGCACCTTTTGGATCGGCAAAACTTTCTGGTTGCATCATATACAACTCTTCTTTAAGATATCCATTAAGGAATGCAGTTTTGACATCCATTTGCCAAATTTCATAATCATAAAATGCGGCAACTGCTAACATGATTCGGACGGACTTAAGAATCGCTACGGGTGAGATGGTCTCATCGTAGTCAACTCCTTGAACTTGTTAAAAACCTTTCGCAACAAGTCGAGCTTTGTAGATAGTAACATTACCGTCAGCGCCAGTCTTCTTCTTGAAGATCCATTTATTCTCTATGGGTTGCCGATCATCGGGCAAGTCAACCAAAGTCCACACTTAGTTCTCATACATGGGTCCCATCTCAGATTTCATGGCCTCAAGCCATTTTGCGGATTCTGGGCTCATCATCGCTTCCTCATAGTTCGTAGGTTCGTCATGGTCAAGTAACATGACCTCCAGAACAGGATTACCGTACCACTCTGGTGCGGATCTGATACGTCTCCGTCGTATCTACTTTTCCAAACACTTTTGCCCTTGTTTTGGACTCTAACTTGCTTGATTTGAATGGAACTAACCCGGACTGACGCTGTTTACAGCAGAATTGCCATGGTGTTATTTTTGTGCAGAAATAAAAGTTCTCGGAATGAGCTGAAAATCAATGGAGAATTATTTTTGGAATATATAAAAAATACTGGAAGGAAGATCCACGTCAGGGGGGCCTCCACCTGTCCACGAGGGTGGGGGTGCGCCCTGCCCCCTGTGCGCGCCCCTGCCTCGTGGGCCCCCTGACACTCCATCGACCTCAACCTTGACTCCATATACTCACTTTCGAGGAGAAAAAAACTAGAGAGAAGGATTCATCGCGTTTTACGATACGGAGCCGCCGCCAAGCCCTAAACTCTCTTCGGAGGGCTGATCTAGAGTCTGTTCGGGGCTCCGGAGAGGGGAATCTGTCACCATCGTCATCATCAACCTTCCTCCATCACCAATTTCATGATGCTCATCACCGGGCGTGAGTAATTCCATCGTAGGCTTGCTGGACGGTGATGGGTTGGATGAGATTTATCATGTAATGGAGTTAGTTTTGTTAGGGTTTGATCCCTAGTATCCACTATGTTCTGAGATTGATGTTGCTATGAGTTTGCTATGCTTAATGCCTGTCACTAGGGCCCGAGTGCCATGATTTCAGATCTGAACCTATTATGTTTTCATCAATATATGAGAGTTCTTGATCCTATCTTGCAAGTCTATAGTCACCTGCTATGTGTTATGATCCGGCAACCCCGAAGTGACAATACTTGGGACCACTCCCGGTGATGACCGTAGTTTGAGGAGTTCATGTATTCACTATGTGTTAATGCTTTGGTCCAGTACTCTATTAAAAGGAGGCCTTAATATTCCTTAGTTTCCAGTAGGACCCCGCTGCCACGGGAGGGTAGGACAAAAGATGCCATGCAAGTTCTTTTCCATAAGCACGTATGACTATATTCGGAATACATGCCTACATTACGTTGATGAATTGGAGCTAGTTCTGTGTCACCCTATGTTATGACTGTTACATGATGAACCGCATCCGGCATAATTCTCCATCACCGATCCATTGCCTACGAGCTTTCCATATATTGTTCTTCACTTATTTACTTTTCCGTTGCTATTGTTACAATCACTACAAAACACCAAAATCTTTTGCTACCATTACTTTTGCTATCGTTACCACTACTATCATATTACTTTGCTACTAAATACTTTGCTGCAGATATTAAGTTTCCAGGTGTGGTTGAATTGACAACTCAGCTGCTAATACTTGAGAATATTCTTTGGCTCCCTTGTGTAGAATCAATAAATTTGCGTTGAATACTCTACCCTCGGAAACCTTTGCGATCCCCTATACTTGTGGGTTATCAAGACTATTTTCTGGCGCCGTTGCGGGGAGCATAGCTCTATTCTTTGAGTCACTTGGGATTTATATCTTCTTATCATTATGAAGAACTTGAAAGATCCAAGAACCAAGATTTATCCCTCAACTAAGAGGGGAGGTAAGGAACTGCCATCTAGCTCTGCACTTGATTCACATTTTGTTTTGAGTATGCTTGCGACACCTAAACCTGCTTCTGCTATTAATTCTGATATGTCGCATGTTATTGATGATGCCACTTCTTCTATGCATGGTACTTATGATGAAACTACTTCTATGCTTGATACTACTGTGCCACTTGGTAAATTTCTTGATGAACAACTTGCTAGGGCTAGATAGAATGAAATTATTGAAACTGATAATATTGATGAAAGTGATGATGAAGATTCTCCCCTAGATATGAATTACCTGTTGTGCCTGAGGGCTATGTTATCGATGAAGAAACCTCTAGAGATTTTCTTGCTTGCAATGATAGGAGTGATCTTAAGAAATTATTAGCTAAGCTGAAACAAAAAAACTCTGAATGCTAGAATGAAATATGATCTTGCTTATGCTACTTCACCTATCTTTGTTACTGATAAGGATTACGAATTCTCTGTCGACCCTAATATAAGTACTTTGGTTGAATCTGATCCTTTCTATGGCTATGAATCTAAAACTGTTGTGGCACATTGATATGTCTCCGTCGTATCTACTTTTCCAAACACTTTTGCCCTTTTTTTGGACTCTAACTTGTATGATTTGAATGGAACTAACCTGGACTGACGCTGTTTTCAGCAGAATTACCATGATGTTGTTTTATGTGCAGAAAACAAATATTCTCGGAATGACCTGAAACTCCACGGAACATCTTAGAAAAAACAATAAAAAATCCTCGCCAAAGATGAAGATCAGGGGGCCCACACCCTTCTCACGAGGGTGGGGGGCGCCCCCCTTAGGGCGCGCCCCCCCTGCCTCGTGGGCCCCCTGGAACCCTCCGACGCCAACTCCAACTCTATATATTTGCTTTCGGAGAGAAAAAATTCAGAGAGATGAAATCATCGCGTTTTATGATACAGAGCCACCGCCAAGCCCTAAAACCTCTCGGGAGGGCTGATCTGGAGTCCGTTCGGGGCTCCGGAGAGGGGGATTCGTCGCCGTCGTCATCATCAACCATCCTCCATCACCAATTTCATGATGCTCACCGCCGTGCGTGAGTAATTCCATCGTAGGCTTGCTAGACGGTGATGGGTTGGATGAGATTTATCATGTAATCGAGTTAGTTTTGTTAGGGTTTGATCTCTAGTATCCACTATGTTCTGAGATTGATGTTGCTATGACTTTGCTATGCTTAATGCTTGTCACTAGGGCCCGAGTGCCATGATTTCAGATCTGAACCTATTATGTTTTCAGGAATATATGTGAGTTCTTGATCCTATCTTGCAAGTCTATAGTCACCTACTATGTGTTATGATCCGGCAACCCCGAAGTGACAATAATCGACACCACTCCCGGTGATGACCATAGTCTGAGGAGTTCATGTATTCAGTATGTGCTAAAGCTTTGTTCCGGTTCTCTATTAAAAGGAGGCCTTAATATCCCTAAGTTTCCAATAGGACTCCGCTGCCACGGGAGGGTAGGACAAAAGATGTCATGCAAGTTCTTTTCCATAAGCACGTATGACTATATACGGAATACATGCCTACATTACATTGACGAATTGGAGCTAGTTCTGTGTCACCATATGTTATGACTGTTACATGATGAACCGCATCCGGCATAATTATCCATCACTGATCCGGTGCCTACGAGTTTTCCATATACTAGTTTACGCTTATTTACTTTTCCGTTGCTACTGTTACAATCACTACAAAATACCAAAAACATTACTTTTGATGTCTTTACTTTTGTTATCGTTACCACTACTATCATATTACTTTGCTACTAAACACTTTGCTGCAGATACTAAGTTTCCTGGTGTGGTTGAATTGACAACTCAGCTGCTAATACTTGTGAATATTCTTTGGCTCCCCTTGTGTCGAATCAATAAATTTGGGTTGAATACTCTACCCTCGAAAGCTGTTGCGATCCCCTATACTTGTGGGTTATCAAGACAAATTTTCGGCGCCGTTGCCGGGGAGCATAGCTCTATTCTTTGAGTCACTTGGGATTTATATCTGCTGGACACTATGAAGAGCTTGAAGGACGCTAAGACAAAAATTTATCCCTCAACTATGAGGGGAGGTAAGGAACTGCCATCTAGCCTTGCACTTGATTCACCTTCTGTTATGAGTAAGCTAGCGACACCTACACCTGCTTCTGCTATTCGTTCTGATATGTCGCATGTTATTGATGATGCCACTTCTGCTATGCATGATACTTATGATGAAACTGCTTCTATGCCTGATACTACTGTGCCCCTTGGAGAATTTCTTGATGAACAAATTGCTAGGGCTAGAGAAAAAGAAATTATTGAATCTGAATACGATGATGAAAATATGCATGTTATTCCTGAGGGCTATCTTTTTGATAAAGAATCTTCTTTAGCTATTTTAGCTTGCAGAGATAGATATGAGCTTAAGAGGTTATTAATTAAATGGAACAAAGAATCACTTAGAGATAAAATGAAACCCGACCCTGCGTTTGCTACTTCACCTATTTGTGTTCCTGATAAGGATAATGAATTCTCTGTTGATCCTGATATAATTACTTTGGTTGAATCTGATCCGTTTTATGGCTATGAATCTAAAACTGTTGTAGCACATCTTACTAAGTTAAATGATATAAATGCCCTATTCACTAATGATGAGAGATCGCGTTACTTTGATATACTCAAAATATTTCCGTTCTCATTAAAGGGTGATGCTAAGATATGGTTTAATTCTCTTGATCCTGGTTGTGTGCATAGTCCCCAGGATATGATTTATTACTTCTCTGCTAAATATTTCCCTGCTCATAAGAAACAAGCTGCTTTGAGGGAAATTTACAACTTTGTGCAAATTAAAGAAGAGAGTCTCCCACAAGCTTGGGGGAGGCTTCTCAAGTTACTTAATGCTTTGCCTGATCATCCTCTTAAGAAACCTAAAATACTTGATATCTTTTATAATAGACTAACCGATGCTTCCAGAGATTACCTGGATAGTTGTGCTGGTTCTCTTTTCAGGGAAAGAACACCGGATGAAGCTGAAATTCTATTGAATAATATGTTGACAAATGAAAATAATTGGGCACCTCCTGAGCCAGCTCCTGCTCCAATTACTGAGCCTATTCCTAAACCAACTCCGAAGAAAAGAGGTATTCTATTTCTCAGTCCCGAAGATATGCAAGAGGCAAAGAAATCTATGAAAGAGAAAGGTATTAAAGCTGAAGATGTTAAGAATTTACCTCCTATTGAAGAAACACATGGTCTTAATCTACCGTCTGTCGAAGAAACATATGATCTTGATCACTTATTTACTGAAGAACCTCCAGACCCCGATATCCCGACACAGGTAGTAAAGGTAAATTCTCTCTATAGATATGATAAAGCTGAAGTTCCTCCTACTAAAATTGCTAGTCAGTGCTTGGATGAATTTGATAACTTTATGTATAAGCAAGACGACTTCAATGCTTATTTTGGTAGACAATTAAAAGAAAATGCTTATATGATTAGACGCTTGGGTGATTATATGGCCAATATTAAAGGTGAACTTAAACTTGTTAGTCAGTGCTTCTATGGTTACCACTCAAGTAGAACAAGTACTTAAAGCTCAAAAAGAAGTGCTTGATGAAATGAATAGTAAGAAAAATGATTATGCTGTTAGAGTGGCTACTAGAACTGGTAGAATGACTCGGGAACCTTTGTATCCTGAAGGCCACCCTAAGAGAATCGAGCAAGATTCTCAAAGAAATAATATTGATGTACCCAGTTCCTCTAAAAGGAAGAAAAAGAAAAATGATAGAACTGTGCAAACTTCTAGTGAACCTATTGCTGAACCACCTGATAATCCAAATGATATCTCTATGTCTGATGCTGAAACACAATCTAGTAATGAACCTGAACCTAATGAAAATATTAATGATGATGTTCATAATGATGCTCAACCTAGTAATAATAATGATGTAGAAATTGAACCTGCTGTTGATCTTGATAACCCACAATCAAAGAATCAACGTTATGATAAGAAAGACTTTGTTGCTAGGAAAGATGGTAAAGAAAGGGAACCATGGGTTCAGAAACCCATGCCTTTTCCTCCAAAACCATCCAAGAAAAAGGATGATGAGGATTTTGAGCGCTTTGCTGAAATGATTAGGCCTATCTTTTTGCGTATGCGATTAACTGATGTGCTCAAAACAAATCTTTATGCTAAATATGTGAAGGATATCATTACTAATAAAAGAAAGATACCGCAAGCTGAGATTTCCACCATGCTTGCTAATTATACTTTTAAGGGTGGAATACCAAAGAAACTTGGAGATCTCGGAGTACCTACTATACCTTGCTCCATTAAAAGAAATTATATTAAACTGCTTTATGTGATCTTGGAGCCGGTGTTAGTGTTATGCCTCTCTCTTTATATCATAGACTTGAGTTGAATAAGCTAACACCTACTGAAAAATCTTTGCAAATGGCTGATAAATCAACTGCTATACCTGTCGGTATTTGTGAGGATGTCCCTGTTGTGGTTGCAAACGTTACTATTTTAATGGACTTTGTTATTCTTGATATTCCCGGGGATGATAGTATGTCTATTATTCTTGGAAGACCTTTTCTTAATACTTCAGGGGCTATTATTGATTGCAGCAAAGGCAATGTCACTTTTCATGTTAATGGTCATGAGCATACGGTACATTTTCCGAGGAAACAACCTCAAGTTCATAGTATCAATTCTATCGGAAAAATTCCATCGATTATATTTGGAGGTTTTGAATTTCCTCTTCCTACTGTCAAGAAGAAATATGATATACTTATTATTGGGGATGTGCATATCCCCGTTGAGGTAACCTAGTGTTATTCGAAATTTCTCCGGTTTCATGTTAATCGGAATGAGTTTGTTATCAAGACTTGATCAACCTTGTTAGTGGATTCTTTTTGATGAGCATGAGATGGATGAAACTAGAAGAACAAACTTTTGTACCCTTTCTATACTTTCTCTTATTTAGTAGAAATAAAGTAAAAATAGTATTTTCTGTCTGTTTCCTGACTTATCCGTGCAATATAAAAATATCCTGAAAATAAAAGTCCTTAGAATGCCATGCCAATTTAATATGATTTTCGGGAATATTTGAGAATTTATTGTGCAAAAATTACCGCGGGAGGAGCTGCCACCTGGCCACGAGGGTGGTGGGCGCGCCCCCCCTCTAGGGCGCGCCCCCCTGCCTCGTGGGCCCACGGTGGCCCTCCTCCACTTATCCCAGCTCCCATCTTCTTCCTCTGCCTCACACAAACCCAAAAAACCAACTCAAGCACGAGTTCCAGCCACTTTTGCTGTGATTTTCGATCTCCTTGCTCAAAGCACCTCTTGCAAAACTGCTTGGGGAGATTGTTCCTTGGTATGTGACTCCTCCATTGGTCCAATTAGTTTTTGTTCTAGTGCTTTATTCTTTGCAAATTTGTGCTGCATAGGTGACCATGTTCTTGAGCTTGCATGTCAAATTTATATGGTCCCAAGTAGTTCTAATGCTTGATTTAGGCCCTAGGCACTTGTAGGAGTAGTTGCTATCAGTTTCATTGAGTTTGGTTTACTTTTATTTTTTGAAGTTACTAAAAATTTCAGAATTTTTCAAAAAACGATGAGGAGATTATTGAGGGGCTCATCGAGCCAAAGCTCTAAGGAAAAGGCACCGAAGCCTAAGTATAATTTGCCGCGCACCGCGGAGATTCGAGCGTGTGAATGGCCCTCCGAGGATTTCTTGAGAGCAGCCGGTATCTATGAAGATTTTCATGAATTGGCTCACAATGCAGGCCTAACCGCTTTCCTCCACGACCAATGCGATCAGTATCTCTTGCTCACAAATACCTTTGTGCAAAACTTTTATTTCCATTCTAGGAAATCACCACCTACGGTGGAATTTCATTTATATGATGAGCATAAGGAGATGTCACTTTATGATTTCTGTCGGATTTGTTTAGTCCCTTTTGAGGGCAAGACAGATGAACCACATCATGATGATGTGAAGGGGTTTATTGATACTATCACTGTAGGAGAAACTAGGAAGGTTTTTCATGCACGAATCACTAGCATACATTTTCCTGTCTTATGTTACTTTGCACTGTTTGCTAGTTGTTGCTTAATTGGACGCGGAAACTGTGGAAACCATATTATCCCTGATATAATTATTCTGCTCCAAGGTTTATACAGTGATAACACTTTTAGCATGGGCGGCATTATTGCTAGACGGTTAAGTATGAACCGTACCAAAGGCCCCATTTTTGGAGGCATCTATGCTACACGCCTAGCCGCACATTTTAACATACCCATTAGGCATGCTGAGAAGGAAGAAAAGGTGCTACCCCGTGTTTATCTAGATCATAAAAGTATGGTGGCACATGATTTTATTGTTAAGAATAGGGCAGGAGAGCTTAAAAATCAATTGTTCTTCAATAAACATCATCCTGAGACGATTACCCTGCCAGCTCCTTCTTTGTTTGATTTGACTGTAGGCACGTACCTTGTTCCGTTGACGGCTATTCACGCCTACCGGAACCCTGCACCACCCGAGGAACCAGAACCGGAACCACAATTTGATCCTTCACGACAGTCTAACTATCAGTGGGATCCAGAGATGATTGCCAGCCAGTGGCAATCGGAGCCTTCTTCTTCCTCATCACAGTACGACCCCAACAACTATTATTATGGATATCCGCCAAGCCAGCCGTGGCCATAGACCAACTTAGGCCAAAAGCCTAAGCTTGGGGGAGTACGTATTTCTCACCGACATTACATTTATGCTCAGACACACTCATTGCTAGATGTCGGTGCTCATACTTTTTCATTGTATCATCCATGCTAGTTTATTTCCTTTTTATGCTTTCTTCTTGTGTGTTTAATAAACCTTAAGAAAACCAAAAAATTAGTAGTAGTTTATTTTTCTGCATATAGTAGTAATTAAAAAAAGAAAACCCAAAAATATTTCCCGTTCTTCTTTTGCTTGTTGGGAGCTTTCCCGTGTAAATAGTTTTATTTCTTTTCTTTCCTTTGGGGGTCAGTAGGAGAAGACCATAATTAAATTATTGAAGTGGCTCTTATATGTATTATTGTTGAAATTAACCAAGAGCCCATATTGCCTTGTCTTCTCATGTTTATTGAATGCTCGCAGATTCCAGCTTAGTCCAATGCACGTGCACTCTTATTATTTACACCATTCGGTCGTGCAAGTGAAAGGCAATTATGATGATATATGATGGACTGACTGAGATGAGAAAAGCTGGTATGAACTCGACCTCTTTTTGTTTTTGTAAATATGATGAGTCCCGCATTCTTGATTCAGCTTATTATGAATAAACATGTTTGCAATGACAATTAGAGATCATAGTTGCTTGTGCCATGCTTGATTAGCTATGAGTTATAATGGTTTACATTGTGTGCCAACATGCTATTGAGATGGTTATGATGTGGTATGATGGGGTGGTATCCTCCTTTGAATGATTTAAGTGACTTGACTTGGCACATGTTCATGCATGTAGTTGAAACAAATCAACATAGCCTTCACGATATTTATGTTCATGGTGGATTATATCCTACTCATGCTTGCATCCAATGTTTATTAATTTTAATGCATGTACATGGCTGTTGTCGCTCTCTAGTTGGTCGCTTCCCAGTCTTTTGCTAGCCTTCACCTGTACTAAGCGGGAATACTGCTTGTGCATCCAATCCCTTAAACCCCAAAGTTATTCCAGATGAGTCCACTATACCTTCCTATATGCGGTGTCTACCTGTCGTTCCAAGTAAATTTGTATGTGCCAAACTCTAAACCTTCAAATAAACATTCTGTTTTGTATGCTCGAATAGCTCATGTATCAACAAAGGCTGCCCTTATCTTCCGTGTCAGGCGGGTTATTCTCAAGAGGAGTGGACTCCACTCCTCACTCACGAGAAAATGGTTGGTCATCGGGATGCCCAGTCCCATGCTTTATGCAAACTAAATCAAAATTAATTGCAAAGAAAACTCCCCCTGGGACCAGATGTATGTTGGAGGCACTCGTTGTTTTGAGCAAGCCATGGATTAATGCTTGTTGGTGGAGGGGGAGTATAAACTTTACCATTCTATTTGGGAACCGCCTACAATGTGTTTAGCATAGAAGATATAACCATCTCTTAGTTGCTACATTGACAATGAAAGTATACCGCTCAAAATACAATTTATCTCTGTTTCAAAACCGAGCTCTGGCACCTCTACAAATCCCTGCTTCCCTCTGTGAAGGGCCTATCCATTTACTTTTATGCTGAGTCATCACCCTCTTATTAAAAAGCACTAGCTGGAGAGCACGGCTGTCATTTGCATTCATCACTATTAATTTATGTTGGGTGTGACCATGATTGGATCTCTTTTACCATGAATTATAATGTCTAGTCAGTCCTTGATCTTTAAAGGTGCTCTGCATTTATGTTTTGCGGTCTCAGAAAGGGCTAGCGAGATACCATCTTGTTATATCATATTATGATTGTTTTGAGAAAGTGTTGTCATCCGAGATTTATTATTATGGCTTGCTAGTTGATTACGCTATTGATATGAGTAATTATGAGACCTGAGAATTATTGCAAATGTGGTTAGTTATGATCTATGCTGAAAACTTGAATGCTGGCCTAGTTACAACAACAAGAGCAAACAGAGTTTGTAAAAGTTTTTCTTTCTTTCTTTCAGTTTGTCAACTGAATTGCTTGAGGACAAGCAAGGGTTTAAGCTTGGGGGAGTTGATACGTCTCCGTTGTATCTACGTTCCCAAACACTTTTGCCCTTGTTTTGGACTCTAACTTGTATGATTTGAATGGAACTAACCCGGAGTGACGCTGTTTTCAGCAGAATTACCATGATGCTGTTTAATGTGCAGAAAACAAATATTCTCGGAATGACCTGAAACTCCACGGAACATCTTAGAAAAAACAATAAAAAATCCTCGCCAAAGATGAAGATCAGGGGGCCCACAGCCTTCTCACGAGGGTGGGGGGCGCCCCCCTAGGGCGTGCCCCCTACCTCGTGGGCCCCCTGGAAACCCTCCAACGCCAACTCCAACTCTATATATTTGCTTTCGGAGAGAAAAAAATCAGAGAGAAGAAATCATCGCGTTTTACGATACGGAGCCGCCGCCAAGTCCTAAAACCTCTCGGGAGGGCTGATCTGGAGTCCGTTCGGGGCTCCGGAGAGGGGGATTCGTCGCCGTCGTCATCATCAACCATCCTCCATCACCAATTTCATGATGCTCACCGCCGTGCGTGAGTAATTCCATCGTAGGCTTGCTGGACGGTGATGGGTTGGATGAGATTTATCATGTAATCGAGTTAGTTTTGTTAGGGTTTGATCCCTAGTATCCACTATGTTCTGAGATTGATGTTGCTATGAATTTGATATGCTTAATGCTTTGTCACTAGGGCCCGAGTGCCATGATTTTAGATCTAAACCTATTATGTTTTCATGAAAATATGTGAGTTCTTGATCCTATCTTGCAAGTCTACAGTCACCTACTATGTGTTATGATCCGGCAACCCCGAAGTGACAATAATCGGGACCACTCCCGGTGATGACCGTAGTTTGAGGAGTTCATGTATTCACTATGTGCTAAAGCTTTGTTCCGGTTCTCTATTAAAAGGAGGCCTTAATATCCCTAAGTTTCCAATAGGACCCCGCTGCCACGAGAGGGTAGGACAAAAGATGTCATGCAAGTTCTTTTCCATAAGCACGTATGACTATGTACGGAATACATGCCTACATTACATTGACGAATTGGAGCTAGTTCTGTGTCACCATATGTTATGACTGTTACATGATGAACCGCATCCGGCATAATTATCCATCACTGATCCGGTGCCTACGAGTTTTCCATATACTAGTTTACGCTTATTTACTTTTCCGTTGCTACTGTTACAATCACTACAAAATACCAAAAACATTACTTTTGCTGTCTTTACTTTTGTTATCGTTACCACTACTATCATATTACTTTGATACTAAACACTTTGCTGCAGATACTAAGTTTCCAGGTGTGGTTGAATTCACAACTCAGCTGCTAATACTTGAGAATATTCTTTGGCTCCCCTTGTGTCGAATCAATAAATTTGGGTTGAATACTCTACCCTCGAAAGCTGTTGCGACCCCCTATACTTGTGGGTTATCACACATCTTACTAAATTAAATGATATAGCCACCCTGTTCACTAATGATGAGAAAAGTCGCTACTATTATATCCTTAAGATATTTCCATTCTCATTAAAGGGTGATGCTAAGATATGGTTTAATTCTCTTGATCCTGGTTGTGTGCGTAGTCCCCATGATATGATTTATTACTTCTCTGCTAAATATTTCCCTGCTCATAAGAAACAAGCTGCTTCAAGGGAAATATATAATTTTGTGCAAATTGAAGAAGAGAGTCTCCCACAAGCTTGGGGGAGGCTTCTCCAATTACTTAATGCTTTGCCTGATCCTCCTCCTAAGAAAAATAAAATACTTGATATCTTTTATAATGGACTAACTGATGCTTCCAGAGACCACCTGGATAGTTGTGTTGGTTGTGTTTTCAGGGAAAGAACACCATATGAAGTTAAAATTTTATTGAATAATATGTTGACCAATGAAAATAATTGGACACTTCTTGAGCCAACTCCTAATCCAACTCCGAAGAAAAGGGGTGTTCTATTTCTCAGTCCTGAAGATATGCAAGAGGCAAAGAAATCTATGAAAGAAAAAGGTATAAAAGTTGAAGATGTTAAGAATTTACCTCCTGTTGAAGAAATACATGGTCTTAATTTACAGCCTGTTGAAGAAATACATGGTTTTAATCCATCACCTATTGAAGAAACGCATGGTCTTGGTAACCCGACACAGGTAGTAAAGGTAAATTCTCTCTATAGATATGATAAAGGTAAAATCCCTCCTACTAAGTTTGCTAGCCCAATGTTTGGATGAGTTTGATAACTTTACGGTTAAGCAAGAAGACTTCAATGCTTATGTTGGTAGAGAATTAAAACGCAATGCTTATAAGATTGAACACTTGAGTGGTTATATGGCTAATGTTAAAGGTGAACTAAAACTTATTAGTAAACATGCTTCTATGGTTACCACTCAAGTAGAACAAGTACTTAAAGCTTAGAATGATTTGCTCAATGAATTAAATAGTAAGAAAAATGATATGTTGTTAGAGTTATGACTAGAGGTGGTAAAATCACTCAGGAACCTTTGTATCCTGAGGGCCATCCTAAGAGAATTGAGCAAGATTCTCAAAGAAATAATATAGATGCACCTAGTCCTTCTAAGAAGAAGAAAAAGAAAAATGATAGGACTTTGCATGCTTCTAGTGAACCTGTTGTAGACACATGTAACGCCCCGAGACCGTTGTGCCACGTGTCTTCCAGTATTCGTTGTTGTTGCCTTGTCATTTTTTTGCGTGTCATGCATTTCATATCATGTCATCATGTGCATCACATTTGCATATGTGTTCGTCTCATGCATCCGACCATTTTCCCCGTTGTCTGTTTTGCAATCCGGCGCTCCTATGTCCTCCGGTGTTCCTTTTTACCTCTTTTCGTGTGCAGGTGTTAAACGTTCTCAGATTGGACCGAGACTTGCCAAGCGGCCTTGATTTACTACCGGTAGACCGTCTGTCAAGTTTCGTGCCATTTGGACTTCGTTTGATACTCCAACGGTTAACCAAGGAACCGAAAAGGCCTCGTGTGTGTTGCAGCCCAACACCTCTCCAAGGTGGCCCAAAGCCCAGCTAAACCTCCTCCATCATCTCGGTCGTTCGATCACGATCGCGTGGCCGAAAACCGCACCTCATTTGGAGTCTCCTAGCTCCCTCTACCTATAAATATGTGCTCTCCTCCGAAAATTCCGCGCAGATCAAACCCTAGTCTCCCCCCTCCTCGCACCCCCGGACATGTCCACTCCGCCGCCAGACGTGTCCACCCCGCCGCCACGTCGCTCCGACCAATGGGGCTCGCCACGTCACCTCTGCCGCCACTCCGAGCCAACCGCCGGGTGCCACCTGTCACTCCGCCTCCTCCCCACCGCGCCGGGCCTGCGAAGCCCATGGCCAGCCCGCGCCGGGACCGAGTGCGCCGCCCGCTCAGCCGCGGCTCCCCGCGCCCCACGCCGCCGCCATTTCCCGTCGCCGGTCGCCCGCCGTCTTGCCCGGCTCGCCGGCGCCCCGCGCACCAACCTCGCCGCCCTCGCCGCCTCGCCGTCCGGCACCGCCCCGCGCCGCTGCACCCGTCCTCTGCCGCCTCGCCGTCCGGCAACCGCGTCGGCCACCGCGTGCCTCGCCGCCGCCCCGCAGGCGGTTCCTCGCCTCCACCCCGCCGGCGCCCGTCTCCGGTCGCCGCTCCGGCCAGATCCGGGCGGGTGGATGAGATCCACCCGTCCCGTGATCCAAACGCGCACGTCTCCGTCCCGGAACCCCGAGATCCAGTTTTTCCCGCGAGGTCGTATTCCTACCAAGTCCCAGTAATTTTTAGCTTTCTTCATCATGGCATAACTCTGCATCCGTGGCTCCGTTTTGGGTGTGTAGCATATCAAACTGTTCGTATCGATGTGTACTTCATTTCATTCCATTGCACCATGTTCATTAGAGTTCATATTGATGCCCTAAATGCTGTTGCAAGAGTGCTATGTGATGTTAGTTTCAGATTCTTAACAGATTATGGACATTTGTCATTTTTGCCATGTTTAAAGTGTGCCTCCTATGAACTTGAGCCCTACATGTGTTTTGAATTATGACATGCCATCTTTACAGTGGTGTATGCCATGTAGTTTTGTGATCTTTGTGGTGACTAGCACAAGCATGCAAAGTAGCTCTCGTGATGTTGCTGATTTCAGGGACAATTCTTCTAAGTCATTTCCCTGATATTATTTTTATGCCATGTATTCATGTTGCTACAGAGTGATCCATGCCTCTTTTGAGCATGTTTAGTAAGGATGACTTTTGAGATATTGTTATGCTCTATCCATCCATGTCTTTGTTTGCAATTTTGGAGCACCCTAGCATGACTCAATCTTGCTCTACTTTTGCTATAAAATGTTCCTGATAGATTGTTTACGTGTTAGGCAATTTTTCCAAGGTTGTTGTAGTTGATCCTTGCATGATATGAGAGTGTTCTTGCCATGGTTAGCTTATTTATCATGTATACTTGCTGGGTGTATGCTTATCTTGTCATGCAATGCCTTGTGGTGAGTGCATCGAGCTCGCAAACATGCCTATGTAACTCTGTTTTTGCCATGTTCCAGTTTTCTGCTAAGTCGGAATCTGTTAACGAAACTTGCTATGTTTACATGGGTGCCATTGTATTTTCTGATCCCTTTTGGCTAATGATCAGTAAGGGACTTTTGTTATATGCTTTGAGTAGTTTCATGTCTTGCCTTGCTTTGCCATGATATGTTCCTGTAGCATGTTGTTATCTTGCTCTAAACATTGCTTCCTAATGTTAAATCCTGCCATGTTGTTATTTTCACTAAGTCTGTGAACCTGATATCTTTTGCACTTTTGCCATGCTTGTTTGAACCTGCTATTGTGTGAATTAGCCGTAGCTCAGTGTTCATCTTTTGTCAAGCATCTTGAGTAGATCACTGCCATATGCTTTGTTGTTATGTTAGAGTGCAGTAGCTTGTTGTTCTTGATGCATTTAGATGGCCTCGTGCTGTTAATCGCAGCTTTGTGCCATTATTGTTTTTCTTGCCATTTGCAAACCGTGCATCCGATTACGGTGATCTTTATATCGATTTCGACCGAAATCGACTCATCTTTCCAGCGGTACACTTGGTTTTCCAAGTTGAGGCCTGGTTCAATCTTTCCCTTCCGAAGCACGCATATGCATTGCATATCACATCCCGCATATCATGCCATGTTTTGCATCATGTTGCTTGCGCTTTGCACCGTGGTTGATTGTGGTTCCCTTTGCTTGTTCTTGCTTTGGGTAGAGCCGGGAGACGAGTTCGTGTTCGAGGAACCCGTTGAGTTCGCTTACGAGGACCAAGCTTTCGTCTTCTCGAAGAACTTTGCAGGCAAGATGACCATACCCTCGAAATAACTTCTATCTTTGCTTGCTAGATGCTTGCTCTATTGCTATGCCTATGCCGCAATACCTACCACATGCTTTATCATGCCTCCCATTTTGCCATGTCAAGCCTCTAACCCACCCTGTCCTAGCAAACCGTTGTTTGGCTATGTTACCGCTCTGCTCCGCCCCTCTTATAGCGTTGCTAGTTGCAGGTGAAGATTGGAGTTTGTTCCTTGTTGGAACATGATTATTGTTGGGATATCACAATATATCTTATTTAATTAATGCACCTATATACTTGGTAAAGGGTGGAAGGCTCGGCCTTATGCCTGGTGTTTTGTTCCACTCTTGCCGCCCTAGTTTCCGTCATACCGGTGTTATGTTCCTTGATTTTGCGTTCCTTACGCGGTTGGGTGATAATGGGAACCCCTTGATAGTTCGCATTGAATAAAACACCTCTAGCAAGGCCCAACCTTGGTTTTACATTTTCCTAACAACCTATAACCTTCCCTTGGGTTTTCACGAGCTCGAGGGTAATCTTTATTTTAAACCCCCGGGCCAGTGCTCCTCTCAGTGTTGGTCCAACCTGTCAGCTGCCGGTGGCCACCAGGGGCAACTCTGGGCTGGCCTACCAGAACCTTGGACAATCTGGTGTGCCCTGAGAACGAGATATGTGCAGCTCCTATCGGGATTTGTCGGCACATTCGGGCGGCTTTGCTGGTCTTGTTTTACCTTGTTGAAATGTCTTGTAACCGGGATTCCGAGTCTGATGGGTCTTCCCGCTAGAAGGAATATCCTTCGTTGACCGTGAGAGCTTGTGATGGGCTAAGTTGGGACACCCCTGCAGGGATTTGAACTTTCGAAAGTCATGCCCGCGGTTATGGGCAGATGGGAATTTGTTAATGTCCGATTGTAGTGAACTTGACACTTGACTTAATTAAAATACATCAACCGCGTGCGTAGCCGTGATGGTCTCTTTTCGGCGGTGTCCGGGAAGTGAACACGGTGTTGGAGTTATGCTTGAACGTACATAGTTCTAGGATCACTTCTTGATCTTGGTAGTTTCTCGTCCGTGCTTTGCCTTCTCTTCTCGCTCTCATTTGCGTATGTTAGCCACCATATATGCTAGTGCCCGCAGAAGCTCCACCTCACTAACTTTTTCCTACCCATAAGCTTAAATATTCTTGATCACGAGGGTGTGAGATTGCTGAGTCCCCGTGACTCACAGATTACTTCCAAAACCAGATGCAGGTGCCGATGATGCCATTCTAGGGGATGCAACTGAACTCAAGTGGGAGTTCGATGAGGACTCGGGACGTTACTACGTTTCTTTTCCAGACGATCAGTAGTGGAGCCCAGTTGGGGCGATCGGGGATCTTTTGCATTAGGGGTTGTCTTTCTTTATTTGGTTCCGTAGTCGGACCTTGATTCTATCTGGATGATGTAATGCTATATTTATGTATTGTGTGAAGTGGCGATTGTAAGCCAACTCTTTATCTCTATCTTATTCAGTACATGGGATGTGTAAAGATTACCCCTCTTGCGACATGCCTACAATGCGGTTATGCCTCTAAGTCGTGCTCCGACACGTAGGAGATATAGCCGCATCGTGGGTGTTACAACACACCTGCGAATCCCAATGATATTTCTATTTCTGATGCTGAAACACAATCTGGTAATGAACATGAACCTAGTGATAATGTTAATGATGATGTTCATGTTGATGCCCAACCTAGCAATAATAATGATGTAGAAATTGAACCTGCTATTGATCTTGATAACCCACAATCAAAGAATCAACGTTATGATAAGAGAGACTTTGTTGCTAGGAAGCACGGTAAGGAAAGAGAACCATGGGTTCAGAAACCCATGTCTTTTCCTCCTAAACCATCCAAGAAAAAGGATGATGAGGATTTTGAGCACTTTGCTGAAATGATTAGACCTATCTTTTTGCGTATGCGTTTGACCGATACGCTTAAAATGAATCCTTATGCTAAGTACATGAAAGATATTGTTACTAATAAAAGAAAGATACCAGAAGCTGAAATTTCCACCATCCTTGCTAATTATACTTTTAAGGGTGGAATACCTAAGAAACTAGGAGATCCCGGAGTACCAACTATACCATGCTCCATTAAAAGAAACTATGTTAAAACTACTTTATGTGATCTTGGAGCCGGTGTTAGTGTTATGCCTCTCTCTTTATATCGTAGACTTGATTTGAATAAGTTGACACCTACTGAAATAGCTTTGCAAATGGCTGATAAATCAACTGCTATACCTGTCGGTATTTGTAAGGATGTGCCTGTTGTGGTTGCAAACGTTACTATTTTAACGGACTTTGTTATTCTTGATATTCCTGAGGACGATAGTATGTCTATTATTCTTGGAAGACCCTTTTTGAATACTGCAGGGGCTGTTATTGATTGCACCAAAGGCAATGTCACTTTTCATGTTAATGGTAATGAGCATACAATACACTTTCCGAGGAAACAACCTCAAGTCCACAGTATCAATTCTATTGGAAAAAATTCAACAATTACTATTGGAGGTTTTGAATTTCCTCTTCCTACTGTCAAGAAGAAATATGATATTCTTATTGTTGGGGATGTGCATATCCCCGTTGAGGTAACCTAGTGTTATTCGAAAATTCTCCGGTTCCATGTTACTCGGAATGAGTTTGTTAACAAGACCCGATCAACCTTGTTAGTGGATTCCTTTTGATGAGCATGAGATGGATGAATTTAGAAAACACAACTCTCTGTACCCTATTTTTACTTTCGGTTATTTATATTAAATAAAGCGAAAATAGTATTTTTCTTTCTGTTTTCTGAATTATCCATGTAATAAAAAAATACCCTGAAAATAAAAGTTCTCCAAATGCCCTGAAATTTAAATATGATTTTTTTCTAGAATATTTGAGAATATCTGGCACTGAGAACACAGCAGGGGGAGCAAGCACTTGGCCACGAGGGTGCAGGGCGCACCCTACCCCCCTGGGCGCGCCCCCCTGCCTCGTGGGCCTACGGTGGCTCCCCTCCACTTATTCCAGCCACCACACACTCCTTCTTCCTCCCAAAAAAATCACCAACCAGCTCAAACCCGAGTCCAAGCTCATTTTGCTGCCATTTTTGATCTCCTTGCTCAAAGCTCCATTCAAAAACTGCTTTGGGGGATTGTTCCTTGGTTGTGACTCCTCCAATGGTCCAATTAGTTTTTGTTCTAGTGCTTTATTCATTGCATATTTTTGCTGCTTAGGTGACCCTGTTCTTGAGCTTGCATGTCAAATTTATATGGTCAAAAGTAGTTTTAATGCATCATATATCCTCTAGGCACTTGTGGGAGTAGTTTCTATCAATTTTATTGAGTTTGGTTCACTTTTATTTTAAAGTTACTAAAAATTTCAGAAATTTTCAGAAAAAGATGATGAGATTTTTGAGGGGCTCATCGAGCCAAAGCTCGAAGGATAAGAAAAGTGAGGAGGATAAGAGACCCAAATATAATATCCCTCGCACCGCGGAAGTCCGGCCGTGTGAATGGCCTTGTGATAGTTTCTTGAGAGCAGCCGGGATTTATGATGATTTTTATGAGTTGGCTGAGAATGCAGGCCTCACCGCCTTCCTCCACGACCAACACGAACAGTATCTCTTACTCACCAATATCTTTGTGCAAAACTTTCATTTCCATGCTAGGAGCTCACCACCTACGGTGGAATTTTATTTATATGATGAGCATAAGGAGATGTCACTTTATGATTTTTGCCGGGTTTGTTTGTTCCCTTTCGAGGGCAGCGTAGAGGAACCACATCGTGACGATGTGGAAGGGTTTATTGATACAATTGTTGTAGGGGAAACGAGGAAAGTTTCCGATGCAAGAATTACTAGCATACATTTTCCTGTTTTATGTTACTTCGCAATATTTGCTAGTAGATGCTTAATTGGTCGCGAAAACTGTGGCAACCTTAGTGCCCCTGATATTGTATGGGCGCTATTGTTGCAAAGCGGTTAAATCTTAACCATACTAAGGGCCCCGTCCTTGGAGGCATCTTCGCCCCGCGCCTTGCTGCACACTTTAACATACCTATTAGGCATTATGATAAGGAAGAGAAGTTGTTGCCTCCTATTTTTTCTAGACTATAAGAGTATGTAGCACATGATTTTATCGTTAAGAATAAGGAAAAGATGCTTAAGTACAAGCTGATATTTGATAAAAATCACCCTGAGACTATTACTTTGCATGATCCTTCCTTGTTTGACTTATCTGCAGGCAAGTACCTTGTTCCGCTGGAGGACATTCATGCCTACTGAAACCCCATACCAGCTACAGAGCCAGAGCCGGAACCACAATTTGATCCTCACCGGCAGTCTGCTTATCAGTGGAATCCGGAAGAGATCGCCAACCAGTGGCACCAGGGGGATTCCTCTCAGTACGACCCCAACTATTACTTCGGATATCCGCTAGGCCAGCCTTGGCCATAGACCAACTTAGGCCAAAAGCCTAAGCTTGGGGGAGTACGTATTTCTCACCGACATTACATTCATGTTCACACACTCATGCTAGTTGTCGGTGCTCATACTTTTTCATTGTATCACCCATGCTAGTTTAATTTCCTTTTTATGCTTTCTTCTTTGTGTGTTTGATAAACCTTAATAAAAAACAAAAAAAATAGTTGTAGCTTTTAGTTAGTTTACTTTTCATGCTGTAGTAGTAATAATTAAAAAGAAAACCCAAAAAGATTTCTCGTTCTTCTTTTGCTTGTTGGGAGCTTTTCCGTGTAAATAGTTTTATTTCTTTCTTGTTCTTTGGGGGTTGAGAGGAGAAGACCATGATTAAAATGTTGAGTGGCTCTCATATGCATTATTGTTGATCTAACAAAGAGCCCATATTACCTTGTCTTCTCTATTGAATTGAATGCTTGCAGATTCCAGCTTAGTCCAATGCACGTGCACTATTATTATTTTCCACACTATCCGGTCGTGCAAGTGAAAGGCAATAATGATGATTATATGATGAACTTATTGAGGTGAGAAAAGCTGGTATGAACTCGACCTCTCTTGTTTTTGTAAATATGATTAGTTCATCATTCTTGATTCAGTCTATTATGAATAAACATGTTTGCAATGACAATTAGAGATTATAGTTGCTTATGCCATGTTTAATTAGCTAGGAGCTTATAATGGTTTACCTTGCGTGCCAACATGCTATTAAAATGGTTGTGATGTGGTATGATAGGGTGGTATCCTCTTTTGAACGATTCGAGTGGCTTGACTTGGCACATGTTCACGCATGTAGTTGAAACAAAATCAACATAGCCTCTACGATATTTATGTTCATGGTACATTATATCCTACTCATGCTTGCATTCGGTGTTGATTAATTTTAATGCATGTTCATGACTATTGTCGCTCTCTAGCTGGTCGCTTCCTAGTCTTTTTCTAGCCTTAACCTGTACTAAGCAGGAATACTGTTTGTGTATCCAATCCCATAAACCCCAAAGTTGTTCCATATGAGTCCACCATACCTACCTATATACGGTATCTACCTGCCGTCCCAAGTAAATTTGTATGTGCCAAACTCTAAACCTTCAAATAAACATTCTGTTTTGTATGCTCGGATAGCTCATGTATCAACTAGGGATGTCCGTATCTTCCATGTTAGGCGAGTTATTCTCAAGAGGAGTGGACTCCGCTCCTCACTCACGAAAAAATGGCTAGTCACCGGGATGCCTAGTCCCATGCTTTATGCAAATCAAATCAAAATAATTGCAAACAAAAACTCCCCCGGGACTGTTGTTAGTTGGAGGCACTAGTTGTTTCGAGCAAGTCATGGATTGATGCTTGTTAGTGGAGGGGAGTATAAACTTTACCATTCTGTTTGGGAACCGCCTATAATGTGTGTAGCATGGAAGATATCGCCATCTCTTGGTTGTTATGTTGACAATGAAAGTATACCGCTCAAAATTTTATTCATATCTATTTCAAAAACGAGCTCTGGCACCTCTACAAATCCCTGCTTCCCTCTGCGAAGGGCCTATCTATTTACTTTTATGTTGAGTCATCACCCTCTTATTAAAAAGCACCAGTTGGAGAGCACCGCTGTCATTTTCATCCATTACTGTTAGTTTACATTGAGTATGACTTGACTGGATCTCTTTTACCATGAATTACAATGTCTAGTCAGTCCTTGATCTTTAAAGGTTCTCTGCATTTATGTTTTGCGGTCTCAGAAAGGGCTAGCGAGATACCATCTTGTTATATCATATCATGATTGTTTTGAGAAAGTGTTGTCATCCGAGATTTATTATTATTGCTCGCTAGTTGATGATGCCATTGATATGAGTAAACATGAGACCTAAATGTTATTGTGAATATGGTTAGTTCATAATCTCTGCTGAAAACTTGAATGTTGGCTTTACATATTTACAACAACAAGAGCAAACAGAGTTTGTAAAAGTTTGTCTTTATCACTTCCAGTTTATCAACTGAATTGCTTGAGGACAAGCAAAGGTTTAAGCTTGGGGGAGTTGATACGTCTCCGTTGTATCTACTTTTCCAAACACTTTTGCCCTTGTTTTGGACTCTAACTTGCATGATTTGAATGGAACTAACCCGAACTAACGTTGTTTTCAGCAGAATTGTGATGGTGTTATTTTTGTGCGGAAATAAAAGTTCTCGGAATGACCTGAAAATCAACGGAGAATTATTTTGGAATATATAAAAAATACTGGAAGGAAGATCCACGTCAGGGGGCCTCCACCTATCCACGAGGGTGGGGGCGCGGCCTACCCCCCTGGGCGCGCCCCTACCTTGTGGGCCCCCTGATGCTCCACCGACCTCAACCTTGACTCCATATATTCACTTTCGGGGAGAAAAAACCATAGAGAAGGATTCATCGCGTTTTATGATACGGAGCCACCGCCAAGCCCTAAACTCTCTTGGGAGGGCTGATCTGGAGTCCGTTCGGGGCTCCAGAGAGGGGAATCCGTCGCCATCGTCATCGTCAACCTTCCTCCATCGCCGATTTAATGATGCTCACCGCTGTGCGTGAGTAATTCCATCGTAGGCTTGCTAGACGGTGATGGGTTGGATGAGATTTATCATGTAATGGAGTTAGTTTTGTTAGGGTTTGATCCCTAGTATCCACTATGTTCTGAGATTGATGTTGCTATGAGTTTGCTATGCTTAATGCTTGTCACTAGGGCCCGAGTGACATGATTTTAGATCTGAACCTATTATGTTTTCATCAATATATGAGAGTTCTTGATCCTATCTTGCAAGTCTATAGTCACCAACTATGTGTTATGATTCGGCAACCCCGAAGTGACAATAATCGGGACCACTCCCGGTGATGACCGTAGTTTGAGGAGTTCATGTATTCACTATGTGTTAATGCTTTGGTCCGGTACTCTATTACAAGGAGGCCTTAATATTCCATAGTTTCCAATAGGACCCCGCTGCCACGGGAGGGTAGGACAAAAGATGTCATGCAAGTTCTTTTCCATAAGCATGTATGACTATATTCGGAATACATGCCTACATTACATTGAAGAATTGGAGCTAGTTCTGTGTCACCCTATGTTATGACTGTTACATGATGAACCGCATCCGGCATAATTCTCCATCACCGATCCATTGCCTACGAGCTTTCCATATATTGTTCTTCGCTTATTTACTTTTCCGTTGCTATTGTTACAATCACTACAAAACACCAAAAATATTACTTTTGCTACCGTTACTTTTGCTATCGTTGCCACTACTATCATATTACTTTTCTACTAAATACTTTGCTGCAGATATTAAGTTTCCATGTGTGGTTGAATTGACAACTCGGCTGCTAATACTTGAGAATATTCTTTGCCTCCCCTTGTGTCGAATCAATAGACTTGGGTTGAATACTCTACCCTCAAAAACTGTTGCGATCCCCTATACTTGAGGGTTATCAGGATCTTAATCTGGTTGTCCTACGAGGTTCGGTAGTAACTTGATCAGAAGTTTCATGATCATCATCATTAACTTCCTCACTTACTGGTGTAGGAATCACTGCAACCGATTTCTATGATGAACTACTTTCCAATAAGGGGGCAGGTAGAATTACCTGATCAAGTTCTACTTTCCTCCCACTCACTTCTTTCGAGAGAAACTCCTACTCTAGAAAGAATCCATTCTTAGCAACGAATATCTTGCCTTCGGATCTGTGAAAGAAGGTGTACCCAACAGTCTCCTTCAGGTATCCTATGAAGACACATTTCTCCAATCTAGGTTCGAGCCTATCAGGTTGAAGCTTTTTCACATAAGCATCGCAGCCCCAAACTTTAAGAAATGACAACTTGGGTTTCTTGCCAAACCATAGTTCATATGGCGTCGTCTCAACAGATTTAGATGGTGCCCTATTTAACGTGAACGCAGCCGTCTCTAAAGCATAACCCCAAAACGATAGTGGTAAATCAGTAAGAGACATCATAGATCGCACCATATCTAATAAAGTACGATTACGACGTTCGGACACACCATTACGCTGTGGTGTTCTGGGTGGCGTGAGTTGCGAAGCTATTCCGCATTGTTTAAAATTAAGACCAAACTCGTAACTCGAATATTCTCCTCCACGATCAGATCATAGAAACTTTATTTTCTTGTTACGATGATTTTCCACTTCACTCTGAAATTCTTTGAACTTTTCAAATGTTTCAGACTTATGTTTCATCAAGTAGATATACCCATGTCTGCTCAAATCATCTGTGAAGGTCAGAAAATAACGCTACCCGCCACGAGCATCAACACTCATCGGACTGCATACATCAGTATGTATTATTTCCAACAAGTCTGTTGCTCGCTCCATTGTTCCGGAGAATGGAGTTTTAGTCATCTTGCCCATGAGGCATGGTTCGCAAGCATCAAGTTATTCCAAAAGCCCATCAGCATGGAGTTTCTTCATGTGCTTTACACCAATATGACCTAAACGGCAGTGTCACAAATAAGTTGCACTATCATTATTAAACTTATATCTTTTGGCTTCAATACTATGAACATGTGTATCACTACTATCAAGATTTAGTAAAAAGAGACCACTCATCAAGGGTGCATGACAATAAAAGATATTATTCATATAAAGAGAACAACCATTATTTTCTAATTTAAATGAATAACCGTCTCGCATCAAAAAGATCCAGATATAATGTTCATGCTTAACGCTGGCACCAAATAACAATTATTCAGGTCTAAAACTAATCCCTAAGGTAGATGTAGAGGTAGCGTGCCGACGGCGATCACATCGACTTTGGAACCATTTCCCACGCGCATCGTCACCTCGTCCTTAGCCAATCTTCGCTTAATCTGTAGCCCATGTTTCGAGTTACAAATATTAACAATAGAATCAGTATCAAATTCCCAGGCGCTACTGCGAGCATTAGTAAGGTACACATCAATAACATGTATATCAAATATACCTTTCACTTTGCCATCCTTCTTTTCCGCCAAATACTTGGGGCAGTTCCGCTTCCAGTGACCAGTCCCTTTGCAGTAGAAGCACTCAGTCTCAGGCTTAGGTCCATACTTGGGCTTCTTCACTTGAGCAGCAACTTGTTTGTCGTTCTTCTTGAAGTTCCCCTTCTTCCCTTTGCCCTTCTTCTTGAAACTGGTGGTCTTATTAACCATCAACACTATTGGAGATATGCCCTAGAGGCAATCTTGTATGATGATATTTCCTATGTGTTCATGAATAAAGATAGTCCTTGGGCATTATCAATGATGTGTATCAGGAAGTACATGACTTGTTTGTGGGACTATGCATTGTATGATGACTGTCCTAAAAGGTCCCTAGTCAAAAGGGATGTGTGGATGCGCAGCCAACTAGACTAGAATATGACACGGTCGATGGCTTGGTCTCACTAGCCATGGAGCATTGGATGCTAACCAGATAATATGGACTTGGAAGGATCTGGTCGGATTCGACGTAGTCGGATCCGAGTCGAGATAAGGTCCGAGTCGGACAGACCCAACTATGAGACGCAGCGATATGTCATCTGTGAGTCTCTAGTACAACATATGTTCTATGTCCTAAGACCTAAGCTGACGCATGTACTCGGATGGTGACAGACTTGCTTTGGGCCGACCAAACACTACTCCGTAACTGGGTAGTTATAAAGGTAGGTTTCAGGTTTGTCCAGAACCATGCTGCGAGACGTGGTCAAGCAAGATGGGATTTGCCCCTCCGATCAGGAGAGATATACTCTGGGCCCCTCATGTGATCCGACCAGGATAAGCATGGCCATGCGACAAGGATTATGAGATAATCAGGTTTGTGGTCGACATCACTAGAACGAGAAAGAGGTTAGGCTAGCACAAGGATGACAGACTCGCCTTGAGCTCGACAACATATATCGTGTGGCAAAAGGAATGCAAGTATGATGTACAGGCTTGCTAACCAGCTTCATAGTCTGCTTGGTGTTCGGCATGCCTTGCTAGAGGCCGCTACCAACCGTGCATTTCGGAGGTGATCCAAACTGCGACCAAGCCGACTTGAACCTAAGGGGCCGCGCGCTTAAGGGAAGGAACCTACGAGGTCGGATCTGAGGACACTGGTCGGATGTGATCCGAACTGTATTCGGATTGTGGCCGAGTAGACTTATGGGCTTTAGGGTCCGTGCGAGGCCCAAGTGTTGAGCCCGCGACGGACGCCTATATATAGTGGAGGTGCCGCACACTCAGGATTTTGATCGCTTCAGCGCTGTCACTAGGGTTTGCATGTGTTGCGAATAGACACCTCCACTCGCCGCCGATTGTGTGATCGGACCTAGCAGTCCGCCGCACGATGTTCCTCCTGCACGCGGGGATACTGTTAGAGGCGGTGCACTTGCGCCGCTCCAATGAACATGTACGTGGGAACCGGCCACCAACTATACGAGGGAGATCGGACGAGGAGGAGACGATCCACACGGACGCGCTGCCCCAACTCTTCTTCCGCTGCGCGGCAGTGCGCGTCTAGTGGTAACGAACTGTGATCCATCTCCCGTAGCATGTTCTCGGTTGTTCTGCGCGTTGGAAATTTTAATTTGCAGTCGACGCATCCTACCGTAGATCCCAACAGTGGTATCAGAGCCTCTTCTATAGGATTTGGATTCAGATCGTATGCATATTAGATATGTGGAGGCAATAGATGAGATCTGTTGTCATTAACAAGATCGGCTGTGTGCACGGTTGATAAGATCAACTGTACATGGGGATCGATGAGGCTATGTTTTCTGTCAATCAGGATCGATGAGGTCGTCACACGATCTACCCCTACCGGTCGGTTATCCGCCATCATGGTTAACAGTGAAACATAAATCCGAATCGGATTCGCGATGATCGATGAGATCGGTCAGATCAGAGAATTCGGCGTGATCGGAGTTCAGATGTGATCACTCAAACCGGTAGAATGCGATTCTATGCATAACTTTATTTTGCAGGGTTTGATGTGAATAGTATGGCTCATGTGTATGTGATGCATGTGCATAAATTATACATGGCCTGCGTGTTATGTTTGTCAGCCGACAGGAGCCAAAGTGTTGTCATTATATTGTATAATGACCTCCGTGTCGACTTGTGACTATGTAAAATTCATTACTAGTTGTAGTAGTTGGATAATAGAGATCAGGTTGGAGGCTTGGCATCCCGGCATGACAAACAAGATGGAGTTCCTAGATGGTCATCGGAGTCGGAGCCGACCTAGAAGGACATCCATGAAGGAGCCATACTATTTCACAATATGTGTTTATTTGTGATTGCTATGATCCCTCATGAATATCAAGCGAATTGCCATCCCCGATGTTGCACCTTCACACGTCAAGTACGTCTAGTAGTGGGCTCATAAAATTGCGGTGCTGCTGGGTGTCCTTGAACTGAAGGGTTCGTGTCGGACACGGACATGCACTGCATCAGGTTAGCTTGACAAGGCTATCAAAACGGTTTTGGGCCTTGTGGCAAAGAAGGTTTGGGGCCGGGGTATGAGATACCTACCCGACCAACAGGAGTCATATGGAGATACGATTAGCAAGGAGTTGCTTACCGGATAGATATGTTGTCTAGAAGTGATGCTAAAGCTCACTAGTCGCATGTGCTAGTCGGATCCTGAATCACTGAGAGTTTGCGGAGGGATGCTGACTTCAGTGGGAGTATTTCTGTTTAAGGCTAGAATTACTCTACATAAACACATTGCTTAGTGATTGCATATTTTTCTATTATAGATCAATGGCACCACCTGCTCAACCCAACTTTGCATTGAAATCAATTCTGGAAAAGGATAAACTGAATGGAACAAACTTTACTACTTGGTATAGAAATTTGAGAACTCAAGCATGATAAAAAGGAACAACTTCTAGAGGATCCGCTTCTAGAGGAACTAGCTGATAATGCTAGTACCACAACCAAGAATGCCTACCAGTGAATCAAATGAGATCAGCTGCCTCATGCTGGCTTGTGTGGAGCCCGATTTGCAGTAGCATTTCAAAGACGTTGGGGCTTTCGATATGATCGAGAGTCTCAAGAGCATGTTTCAGGTGCAGGCTAGGACCGAAAGGTTCAACGTCTGGCGATCCTTGATGGATTGTAAGCTGAAGGAAGGTGATCCACTGAGCCCGCATGTGATCAAAATGATCGGATATGTGCAAGCTTTCGATCGGTTGGGCTTCCCGCTCTTAGATGAGTTGGCTACTGATGCAGTTCTGGGTTCTCTTCCGCCCAGCTATGGGACGTTCATCTCGAACTATCATATGCATGGCATGGATAAGAAGCTCACTGAATTGCATGGGATGCTCAAAGTGGCAGAGCAGGATATTAAGAAAGGCATGCATCAAGTGTTTATGGTGCAGAAATCGGCTAAGTTCAAGAAGAGTTGGTCTAAGAAGAAGGCTAAGGCAAAGGGCACGGAGATGGTAACCTCCGCCGTTGCGCCGAAGTCTGGACCGGACTCAAAAACCATTTGCTTTTATTGCAAGGAAACTGGTCACTGGAAGAGGAACTGTAGCAAGTGGCTTGCAGAGCATGGCAAGGAGGCCAGGAATGCTGCTTCAGGCAAAGGTACACTTGTTGCATATGTTATAGACATTTACCTTGCTAACATACCTAGTAGCTCTTGGGTATTTGATACCGGATTGGTTGTTCATATTTGCAACTCGATGCAGGGGCTGGTAAGAACTAGGCATGTGGCACAAGGGGAAATTGACATCAGGGTCGTCAAAAAAGCAAGAGTTCCTGCGTTGGAGGTCGGCATGATGCAGCTCCAACTTCCTTCTGGATTTATTTTGGAATTGAATAATTGTTATTACATTCCTGCACTTAGTCGGAACATTATTTCTGCCTCATGCTTGATGAGTCAGGGTTATGAATTCAATTTAAAGGACAATGGTTGTTCGATTTATTTGAATGGTATGTTCCACGGCTATGCACCCATTGTTGATGGGTTATTTATATTGAATCTAGAACAAGAACTGGTCTATAACGTGAATGTCAAGAGGCATAAGCCCAATGAGATAAATCCAACATACTTCTGGCATTACCGGCTTGGACACATTAGTATGAAACGCATGAAGAAACTCCATGATGATGGACTCCTAACTTCGACCGACTTTGGGTCATTCGAGACATGCGAATCATGCTTGCTCGGCAAGATGACTAAGTCTCCTTTCGCAAAGAGTTGTGAGAGGGCATCCGAGCTGTTGGAACTGATACAAAGTGATGTGTGTGGACCAATGAGCACAACTGCCAGAGGTGCCTATCAGTACTTCGTGACTTTTACCGACGACTTGAGTAGACATGGATATATCTATTTGATGAGGCACAAGTCAGAGACTTTTGAAAAGTTCAAAGAGTTTCAAAACAAGGTTGAGAATCAGCTCGGCAAGACTATAAAACTTCTACGATCTGATCGCGGAGGTGAGTACATGAGCCAGGAGTTTGATGATCATCTGAAAAGTAGAGGTATAGTACCTCAGCTCACACCTCCGGGTACGCCACAGAGAAATGGTGTATCGGAACGGAGGAATCGCACCTTGTTGGACATGGTTCGATCTATGATGAGCAAGTCGGATTTACCCTTGTCATTCTGGGGATACGCTCTAGAAACTGCAGCTTTCACACTTAACAGGGTACCATCAAAATCCATAGACAAAACACCACATGAGATGTGGACCGGGAAGAGTCCCAGTTTGTCTTTTCTAAAGATTTGGGGTTGTGAAGCATTTGTCAAGAAACTTATGTCAGACAAGCTTACACCCAAGTTGGATAAATGCATATTCGTGGGATATCCGAGGGAAACCTTGGGATATAACTTCTACAACCGGGAAGAGAACAAAGTGTTTGTTGCTCGGAACGGGGTTTTCCTTGAGAAAGAGTTTCTCAGTCGGGAGGCCAGTGGGAGGACGGTCCGACTCGAAGAAATTCGAGGACCACTCGGGGACGGCTCGGCTGGTGTTGAGATCATACCGGAGTCAGTCAGGGAACCCGTAGTGGAAGCGGCACCGGAACCACGGAGGTCGGAAAGATTGCGCAGAGTGCCCGATGTATTGTTGGTAGAAAGCGACGAGCCGGCCACATATGCGGAAGCGATGGTGAGCCCAGATTCCGAGGCATGGCCGGAGGCCATGAGATCCGAGTTAAAGTCCATGGATGAGAATCAAGTTTGGGACTTGGTTGATCCGCCGCCTGGCGTATCAGCCATTGGTTGCAAATGGGTCTTTGAAAACAAAACCGATGTGGATGGAAATGTTCAGATCCACAAAGCTCGGCTTGTCGCTAAGTGTCGGGGATATACCCCGCGGCGTAAACCGGCCGGAAGTATAACCCGACCGGACTAGGCGTTTCATTGGTAAACCGCCAGAGGATTGGCGGTTTACGTGATTGGCGGTTTACGTGTCTGGCGGTTCACTGGTATGACGATTCACGAGCCTGAAGACTCATTGGTGACCCGGCGCGTGTTCCAGATGGATGACAAGGCCCAAGGCCCAACATGTCGGTTTATATTAATGGTGGGCCGGTTTAAGTGGAAAGGCATGAGGAACATTTATCTTACAAAGAGTTAAGATCTGGACTTGTATCTGGTTTGTATTAGAGATACACTAGTCCTAATCCTAATAGGACTCTACATGTAACTTGCCCCTCCAACATATATAAGGAGGGGCAGGGCTCCCCAAAAGGGACAAGATTCACAAGTTCCACGAATTGGACAAGTTAGGTTTAGACAATAGCTCTCGAGATAGAGCACTCTTGTAACCGTGGTCATCATCATCAATATCAATGAAGCAGGATGTAGGCTTTTACCAACACCGTGAGGGGCCGAACCTGGGTAAAACATCGCGTCTCTCGTCCCGCTCAACCCCTCTCAAGCTACCACATAGATGTGTTGGCCTCGCGACTAAGTCCTGACACTAAGGACATCTACCGTGACAATTTCATGACAGTTGGCGCCCACCGTGGGGCTCGCGCACGGTGGTGTTGAGTTCTTGGAGGGATTCTTCCAAGGGTTTCGAGAAGTTTGTGGTTTTCAGATGAAGCAGAGCCGGATTGCATCTATGTGCATCGTGACATGCCACCAGGCGATCCGTCATGGCCGGATCACTTTTCGCTGCACCGTCGTGGGAAACCAAGGGCAGAAGGGATTCTATCAGTACGTATTAAAATCATCAAATTGCGGTTGTTTTGGTCTGATTTGGCGAGTCGCCGCCGCCGCATCGTGTGTTCTGCTGAGTCCAAGACAAGGACTGCAGTACAGGTGATTTACCTACGGCGTTGCAAGTGATTGAGAAAAACAGAAGTTTGGAGCCGATCGATCGGCTGGCCACTGCCTTCACGTCCTATATGCAGCGCTGGAGATTGATTCGAGACTACCGCTTAATCCGCCGAGTTTCCACTACTGCTCCACATCCACAAGTTCTAGGCCGTGGAAATCAACCGTCTGTTGCTACCTTTTTTTTCCCGATGTGAAGAATAGTCAAATCTGAACAATCAAGTACTTGCACTAGTACGTGATCAAGACTTAGTACTACTCCTACTTGAGTATTCATAGATCGGATTACTACCTCCATCCGAGTCAAAAGATTCAAAGAGCGGCTGCCGGATCATCGTCAGGGTAATTTTCAAAGAAAAAAAAACAGCCATGAGGCCGTGACCCAGGGACGAGTCATCCACGGGCTTGGACTCTTTCGTTGACCTGGACCCCGAGCCTCGTGTCAAACCAGCGTTTGCCTCCGCTGTCGCCGCGACCGGATCTACCTCGACTACACAGCAGCAGCCGGGTCTCCACACCCGCTCCCTCTAGCAAAGCCGCCCCGGCCTCCTGAGCTGCACGCCGGCCACTATCGCGCCCCCGCGCCGTGCCACCTCCGCTGGCTACGCCCCCTGGCCTCACGGCCACGAGCTCGTCAGAAAACCGCCGCCTTCATGGACGGCCCCGTGTTCCACCTCTGCTACGAGCCGCCTTCGTCGTTTCCCCTCACGGCTCCTGTGCCATGGCTGCGTCGAGCCGCTCTGGGAGAACCGCCCCCTGCTCCGTTGAAGCGCCAGAGCTCGCCATGGGTAAACCGCCGTTGTCTGAGCCGCCTCTGAAGCTGTTTCGCCGGGTCAACTCTACTCCGAGACGCCCTCGAGACACCCTGCGCCCGCTGCCGGTTCATCGCACGGCCAGCCGCCGTTGAATCGCCGGCCCCGAGCCGTCCGTCCCCGAATCACTTGACGTTTCGGCCTTGTCTGAACCACTGTAGCCACGCCGAGGCCATGACCCGCCGGACCTGTGAGCCGCCAGCGCTCACCTCAACCTGAACTGCTTCGCGCCATGAGCCGCTGGCCAGCCTCCGCTTCAACAAACAGCAGCGCCGAGCCGCTTCCGACTGTGCCTGCGCCAACCCGTCGCCAGCTCGGCCGCGCCACTCCAACCCGTCGCTAGTTCGCCCGCGCCGCTCCAATCCGCCGGCTTCAGCCGCACCACCAACTTGCTGGTCTGCGAGTCACTACATCCGCAGTCCTGTTAAACCGCCGTCTGGGTTCGCCTCTGGACCAACTGCCCGCAAGTGGTGTGACGGGTCGCCGGCCTCCACTCCACTGCCGTCGAGCCACCAAGTATCAAAGGATCATCTCCGCCCACGTTGGGGTTCTGCCTGTGCCGCCGTCATGGCCTCGGCCCGTCCGTGCGTTGAGCCAGCCTTGCCTCTGCTGCAAACTGCCGCCACTGGTTTTTTTGAGCCGCTTTGGGCTCGTCCTGCCACTGCCAGGCTCTCTGAAGCCTAAGCAGGAAAGCACATAGCATCAATACAGCAAGTAGTACCTGAAGGTAAAGGAGCAGGCCGTGGGAGTTGAACCGGCGACTTGAGGGTCAAATCCTGGTGCTAACAGTCACCAGGCCATGGCATGTGTTCTGGCCGGTTTACTGTGGAGCAGTCGGTACGTGCAGACAAAAAGCATGCTACTACTCGTTGGTAGCACGGTCAATTAAATTTCCAGGTGCTATCTTTTCCATCTATTTCTTTTTTATACATATTGTTTTTCCAAGAACGATTACTTTGGCCTATATCTTTCTATACAGGACAAGTGCTCACTATAAAAGTGATGCCCTACTACGGACGACGCGCGATAGTTGTTCTGTGCCGGCATTTGTGCATATCACACTGGTGAACCGGAACACAGACCGCCGCCCCCGCAGCTCGGACTACATCAGCAATGCCGCGGCCGACTCTTTTGTCCGTACTGGCGTATAACCCCGCGATGGATATCAATTGGACTGACATATCAGGTGAAATCCATCCAATATATTTTTATATTATATATTGCTTTCTTTGAAAGAGCAATTACTCCGACTTGCAAAGTTATCTAAATGCAGGACCCTAAACCGTCATATTGGTGCAAATTTTAAAGGCCGTTAGAAAATTTCCGGCTGAAAATGAAGATTCCGGTTTAAAATCCGGTTCAAGGGAAAGATGTCTCCCACAAAGCTTTGAAGCTCTCAATATCCGGTTTAACATTTGGTTCAAGAAGGATTTATCTCTTGCAAAAAGTTAAAAGGTACCAAAGAAGACCTGCTGCCATGATGCGCGGTTCAAATATGGGTATCATGCCTTATTGGCTTATCATTTTATTGATCACTTGGGGACTTGTGGCCACGTCTGAACCATAGTCACGCCTCTTGATTGGCCTAGTGCCACAACATCACTTGGGGGCTTGGTCATGTCTGAACCAATGCAACACCTTTTGATAGGCGAAAGCCGCCAGATCACTTGGGGACTTGGTCACGTCTGAACCAGTCACGCCTCTTGATCGGCCTAAGGCCACAGAATCACTTGGGGGCTTTGGTCGAACCCGAACCATCGCTACGCCTCTTGATCGGCATAATGCCACTGCATCATTTGGGGACCTGGCTGACTTGAACCATAGCTACGCCTATTGGGGGCTTGGTCGTGTCCGACCATGGTAATGCCATTTGATGACCTCAATTGCTTCTTTTTTGCCAATTGTTTTATCATTGCCTTTGAAATTTTGTTTCATTTAGACATATATTTCTTTTGTTGCGTTTTGAAAACCGACAAATTCTTAAACCGTTTCGACTGTCAATTACAAATTGACGGAACACGGTCAAATCTTAATCCGGAGACTATCTGCCCGGTTTGATTTTTTGTTACCATCCTATTATGGAGTAAACCGGTGTTTATCAACCCGGCTCGGCTTTTAACTACAAGTTGTCAGTATACGATCAAATTATAATCCGGAGACTATCAGCCCGGTCTGGTTTGACTACGAGTCGCCAGTATTATATATGGTTAAACCGGTGTTTATCACAACCCGGTACGGTTTTATCATAAACCGGCACAATATGAAGGGAGTTGTCATACTCAAGATTTGGGTTATCACCCTTACTAAAAAAAGTTGGTAAACCAACGATGTGATTCAATGTCACAGGTATGGTCTATTTCATATTTGATTATTCTGAAGTGCAGCCTTGGTTATAAACCCGGGTTATATGTTGGGCATTATGACCCGTCCGACGGTAAACCGCCAGGACACTTTAAACTTGTTGTATGCAGAAACAGGTTTGTTAAACCGGTCTGGCTTTGGACTATAAGTCGCCAGTATATATATTTGGATTGCGCCATTGGAATCATGCGCTTATAAATAATTGGGTTATATTATTCAAATAGCCAAAACTTGGCTGAATTTTCATTATGATATTGAATGAATAAGGTTTTCATACCGGATTATATTATCTTCAATAGCCAACATGGCTGGATTTTTATGGTTATTAATAACTGGTATTATTAAGTTTTCAAAGTCTCTTTAGCGCAATGGTTATTATTTTATCAAAGGATATGATTTATTCTACAATGAAAGGAATAGTCCCGAGTCGTTGCAGGCTTACAACCCGGCACTTGGGGGCTACATTATTCAAATTGAGATTACATGCAAGTAGCGATGCTGAAGTCGGTGAGGATCGTACTAGCTATAGCTGCATATTTAGATTACGAGATATGGTAGATGGATTTTAAGACGGCTTTCCTTCACGAAAATTTAACCGAGGACGTGTATATGATACAACCCGAGGGTTTTGTCGATCCGACTAGCACTAGTAAGGTATGCAAGCTTAAGAGATCCATTTATAGGTTGAGGCAAGCATCTCGGAGCTGGAACATTCGTTTTGATGAGGTCGTCACTGGTTTCGGCTTCATCAAAAGTGAAGAGGACTCTTGTTTATACAAGAAGTTAAGTGGGAGCTCGATAGTGTTTTTGATCTTGTATGTGGATGACATACTACTGATCGGAAATGATATTCGATGCTGAACTCGGTCAAGGAGTCATTGAATAGAAAGTTTTCGATGAAGGACCTTGGTGAGGCAATGTACATTTTAGGCATTAAGATCTATAGAGATAGATCAAGGAGGCTGCTCGGCTTAAGCCAAAGCACGTACATAGATAAAGTGTTGAAGTGGTTCAACATGAGTGAGGTAAAGAAAGGGTTCTTGCCACTCTGTCACATGGCATAAGGCTAAGCGAGACTTAGAGTCCTTCGACATCTGATGAGCGAAGCAGGATGAGTAGGATTCCATATGCCTCGGCAATCGGATCCATCATGTATGGCATGATATGTACGCGGCCCGATGTTGCTTTTGCAATAAGCCTAACAAGTAGATACCATGCCAACCCAGGTGAGAGTCACTGGGCAGCGATAAAGACTATTTTGAAGTACCTGAAAAGGACTAAAGAGATGTTCCTATTTTATGGAGGTGAGGAAGAGCTTGTCGTAAGGGGTTACGCGGATGCTAGTTTCCAAACTGACAGAGATGATTGTCGATCACAGTCCGGATTCGTGTACGTCATGAACGGAGGATCAGTGAGCTAGATGAGTTCCAAGCAAGATACGGTGGCCGATTCTACTACAGAAGCCGAATACATTGCAGCTTGTGAAGCTGCAAAGGAAGGTGTTTGGATCCGGAATTTTCTGGATGATCTTGGTATTTTCCCAGCCTCGGTAAAACCGTTGGACCTTTATTGTGATAATTCTGGTGCCATCACACAAGCCAAGGAGCCGAGGAATCACCACAAGGTCAGACACATAGATCGAAAATATCACCTGATACGAACGATCGTAAAGAATGGTGATGTAGAATTATGCAAAATTCACACTGATGCAAATGTTGCGGATCCGTTGACTAAGCCGCTTCCACAACCCAAGCATGAGGGGCATGTTAGAGCTATGGGCATTCGATGTCTATTTGATTGACTCTAGTGCAAGTGGGAGACTGTTGGAGATATGCCCTAGAGGCAATCATGTATGATGATATTTCCTATGTGTTTATGAATAAAGATAGTCCTTGGACATTATCCATGATGTGTATCAGCAAGTACGTGACTTGTTTGTGGGACTATGCATTGTATGATGACTATCCTAAAAGGTCCCTAGTCGAAAAGGCTGTGTGGACGCGCAGCCAACTAGACTAGCATATAACACGGTCGATGGCTTGGTCTCACTAGCCATGGAGCATTGGATGCTAACCGAATAATATGGATTTGGAAGGATCTGGTCAGATTCGACGTAGTTAGATCCGAGTCGAGATAAGGTCCGAGTCGGACAGACCCAACTATAAGACGCAGCGATATGTCATCTGTGAGTCTCTAGTACAACATATGTTCTATGTCCTAAGACCTGAGCTGACGCATGTACTCGGGATGGTGACAGACTTGCTTTGGGCCGACCAAACGCTACTCCGTAACTGGATAGTTATAAAGGTAGGTTTCGGGTTTGTCCAGAACCATGCTGTGAGACGTGGTCAAGCAAGATGAGATTTTCCCCTCCGATCAAGATTATACTCTAAGCCCCTCGTGTGATCCGACCAGGATAAGCATGGCCATGTGACAAGGATTATGAGATAATCCGGTTTGTGGTTGGCATCACTGGAACGAGAAAGAGGTCGGGCTAGCACAAGGATGACAGAGTCGCCTTGAGCTCGACAACATATATCGTGTGGCAAAAGGAATGGAAGTATGATGTACAGGTTCGCTAACCAGCTTCATAGTCTGCTTGGTGTTCGGCATGCCTTGCTAGAGGCCGCTACCAACTGTGCAGTTCGGAGGTGATCCGAACTGTGACCAAGCCGACTCAAACCTAAGGGGTCGCGCGCTTAAGGGAAGGAACCTACGAGGTCGGATCCGAGGACACTGGTCGGATGTGATCCGAACTATATTCGGATTATGGCCGAGTAGACTTATGGGCTTTAGGGTCCGTGCGAGGACCAAGTGTTGAGCCCGCGACGGATGCCTATATATAGTGGAGGTGCCGCACACTCATGATTTTGATCGCTTCGGCGCTGTCACTAGGGTTTGCATGTGTGGCGAATAGACACCTCCACTCGCCGCCGGTTGTGTGATCGGACCTAGCAGTCCGTCGCACGACGTTCGTCCTGCACGCATGGATACCATTAGAGGCGGTGCACTTGCGCCGCTCCGGTGAACCGGTTGTATGAGGGAGATCGGACGAGAAGGAGACGATCCACACGGACGCGCTGCCCCAACTCTTCTTTCGCTGCGCGACACTGCATGTCTAGTGGTAACGAACTGTGATCCATCTCCCGTAGCATGTCCTTGGTTGTTCTACGCGTAGGAAATTTTAATTTGCAGTCGACGCATCCTACCGTAGATCCCAACAAACACTTGATGCTCCTTCTTGATTTCTAGCTCCGCAGCCTTTAGCATTGCGAAGAGCTCGGTAATCGCCTTATCCATCCCTTGCATATTATAGTTCATCACGAAGCTCTTGTAGCCTGGTGGAAGTGATTGAAGAACTCTGTCAATGACACTATCAACTGGAAGATTAATTCCCAGTTGAGTCAAATGATTGTGGTACCTAGACATTCTGAGTATATGCTCACTGACAGAACTATTCTCCTCCATTTTGCAGCTATAGAACTTATTGGAGACTTCATATCTCTCAATCCGGGCATTTGCTTGAAACATTAACTTCAACTCATGGAACATCTCATATTCTCCATGACATTCAAAACATTGTTGAATTCCCGGTTCTAAGCCGTAAAGCATGACACACTGAACTATCAAGTAGTCATCAGCTTTGCTCTGCGAGGTGTTCACAACATCTAGGGTTGCTCCTGCAGCGGGTTTGGCTCCTAGAGGTGCTTCCAGGACGTAATTCTTCTATGCAGCAATGAGGATAATCCTCAAGTTACAGACCCAGTCTGTGTAATTGCTACCATCATCTTTCAACTTAGCTTTCTCTAGGAACGCATTAAAATTCAACGGAACAACAGCACGGGCCATTTATCTAAAACAACATAGACATGCAAAATACTATCAGGTACTAAGTTTATGATAAAATAAAGTTAAATTAATCATATTACTTAAGAACTCCCACTTAGATAGACATCCCTCTAATCATCTAAGTGATCACATGATCCATATCAACTAAACCATGTCCGATCATCACATGAGATGGAGTAGTTTTCAATGGTCAACATCACTATGTTGACCATATCTACTATATGATTCACGCTCGACCTTTCGGTCTCAGTGTTCCGAGGCCATATCTGCATATGCTAGGCTCGTCAATTTTAACCCAAGTATTCTGCGTGTGCAAAACTGGCTTGCACTTGTTGTATGTGAACGTAGAGCTTATCACACCCGATCATCACGTGGTGTCTCGGCACGACGAACTGTAGCAACGGTGCATACTCAGGGAGAACACTTATACCTTGAAATTTAGTGAGAGATCATCTTATAATGCTACCACCGTACTAAGCAAAATAAGATGCATAAAGGATAAACATCACATGCAATCAATATAAGTGATATGATATGGCCATCATCATCTTGTGCCTTTGACATCCATCTCGAAAGCATCGTCATGATCACCATCGTCACCGTCTTGACACCTTGATCTCCATTGAAGCATCGTTGTCGTCTCGCCAACTATTGCTTCTATGAATATCACTACCGCTTAGTGATAAAGTAAAACAATTACATGGCGATTGCATTTCATAAAATAAAGTGACAACCATATGGCTCCTGCCAGTTGCCAATAACTGTGTTACAAAACATGATCATCTGATACAACAATTTATATAATCACATCTTGACCATATCACATCACAACATGCCCTGCAAAAACAAGTTAGACGTCCTCTACTTTGTTGTTGCAAGTTTTACGTGGCTGCTACGGGCTTAGCAAGAACCGTTCTTACCTATGCATCAAAACCATAACGATTTTTTATCAAGTTTGTTGTTTTAACCTTCAACAAGGACCGGGCGTAGTCACACTCGATTCAACTAAAGTTGGAGAAACATGCACCCACTAGCCACCTGTGTGCGAAGCACATCGGTAGAACCAGTCTCGCGTAAGTGTACGCGTAATGTAGGTCTGAGCCGCTTCTTCCAACAATACCAACAAATCAAAGTATGACATGCTGGTAAGCAGTATGACTATTATCGCCCACAACTCTTTGTGTTCTACTCGTGCATATAACATCTACGCATAGACCTGACTCGGATGACACTGTTGGGGAACATTGTATTTCAAAAAAAGTTACCTACGCACACGCAAGATCCATCTAGGTGATGCATAGCAATGAGCGGGGAGAGTGTGTCCACGTACCCTCGTAGACCGAAAGTGAAGCGTTTAGTAACGCGGTTGATGTAGTTGAACGTCTTCGTGATCCAACCGATCCAAGTACAGAATGCATGGCACCTCTGCGATCTGCACACGTTCAGCTCAGTGACGTCCCTCGTACACTTGATCCAACTGAGGCCGAGGGAGAGTTTCGTCAGCACAACGACGTGGTGACGGTGTTGATGAAGTTATGTTCAGCTCGGTGACGTCCCTCATACACTTGATCCAACTGAGGTCGAGGGAGAGTATCGTCAACATGACGGCGTGGTGACGGTGTTGATGAAGTTACCGACGCAGGGCTTCGCCTAAGCACTACAACAATATGACCGAGGTGGAAATCTGTGGAGGGGGGCACCGCACACGGCTAAGACAACTGTCAACTTGTGTGTTCTAGGGTGCCCCCTGCCCCTGTATATAAAGGAGCAAGGGGGAGGTCGACCGGCCCTCATGGGGCGCGCCCCAAGTAGGATTCCTACTAGGAATCCTATTCGGATTCCTAGTAGGTTTCCAACAAGGGAAGAGAGTGGGAGAAGGAAGGAGATGAAGGAAATATGCCCTAGAGGCAATAATAAAGTTATTATTTATTTCCTTATATCATGATGAATGTTTATTATTCATGCTAGAATTGTATTAACCGGAAACATAATACATGTGTGAATACATAGACAAACAGAGTGTCACTAGTATGCCTCTACTTGACTAGCTCGTTGATTAAAGATGGTTATGTTTCCTAGCCATATACATGAGTTGTCATTTGATTAATGGGATCACATCATTAGGAGAATGATGTGATTGACTTGACCCATTCCATTAGCTTAGCACTTGATCGTTTAGTTTGTTGCTATTGCTTTCTTCATCAAATCCCGTTTACCGGAGGAACACTTTGTGTGCTACCAAACGTCACAATGTAACTGGGTGATTATAAAGGTGCTCTACAGGTGTCTCCGAAGGTACTTGTTGGGTTGGCGTATTTCGAGATTAGGATTTGTCACTCCGATTGTCGGAGAGGTATCTCTGGGCCCTCTCGGTATTGCACATCACTTAAGCCTTGTAAGCATTGCAACTAATAGGTTAGTTGCAGGATGATGTATTACGAAATGAGTAAAGAGACTTGCCGGTAACGAGATTGAACTAGGTATTGAGATACCGACGATCGAATCTCGGGCAAGTAACATACCGTGACAAAGGGAACAACGTATGTTGTTATGTGGTCTGACCGATAAAGATCTTCGTAGAATATGTAGGAGCCAATATGAGCATCTAGGTTCCGCTATTGGTTATTGACCAGAGACATGTCTCGGTCATGTCTACATTGTTCTCGAACCCGTAGGGTCTGCACGCTTAACGTTACGATGACAGTTTCATTATGATTTTATATATTTTGATGTACTGAAGGTTGTTTAGAGTCCCGGATGTGATCACGGACATGACGAGGAGTCTCGAAATGGTCGAGACATGAAGATTGATATATTGGAAGTCTATGTTTGGACATCGGAAGTGTTCCGGGTGAAATCGGCATTTTACCGGAGTACCGGGAGGTTACCGGAACCCCTCGGTAACCTAATGGGCCTTAATGGGCCTAGTGGAGGAAGTGGAGAGGAGGCCAAGGGGCAGCCGCCCCCCCCCCAGTCCGAATTGGACAAGGAGGGGGTCGGCGCCCCCCCTTTTCTTTCCTCTCTCTCCCCTTCCCCCCCCCCCAAGTCCTAGTCCAACATGGAAAGGGGGGAGTCCTACTCCCAGGAGGAGTAGGACTCCTCCTGGCGCGCCCCTTGCCTGGCCGCACCTCCTCCCCCTTGCTCCTTTATATACGGGGGCAGGGGGCACCCCATAGACAACAGTTGATCATTGATCTCTTAGCCGTGTGCGGTGCCCCCCCTCCACCATAGTCCTCGATAATATTGTAGTGGTGCTTAGGCGAAGCCCTGCGACAGTAGAACATCAAGATCGTCACCACGCCGTCGTGCTGACGGAACTCTTCCCCGACATTCTGCTCGATCGGAGTCCAGGGATCATCATCGAGCTGAACGTGTGCTAGAACACGGAGGTGCCGTAGGTTCGGTGCTTGATCGGTCGGGCCGTGAAGACGTACGACTACATCAACCGCGTTGTGCTAACGCTTCCGCTTTCGGTCTACGAGGGTACATAGATAATACTCTCCCCTCTCATTGCTATGCATCACCATGATCTTGCGTGTGCGTAGGAATTTTTTTTGAAATTACTACGTTCCCCAACATTGGCATCAGAGCCAGGTTTTATGCGTTGATGTTATATGCACGAGTAGAACACAAGTGAGTTGTGGGCGATATAAGTCATACTTCTTACCAGCATGTCATACTTTCACTAGTAGAAAAGGGGCAATGGTCCAGGCCGGGTCAGCCCATTAGTCCCGGTTCAGTCACAAACCGGGACAAATGTGAGCATTGGTCCCGGTTCGTGCGGCTAAGGCATTAGTCCCGGTTCACCTGAGCCCTTTAGTCTCGGTTTGAGGCATGAACCGAGACTAAAGGGTGCGATGCCCTTTAGTCCCGGTTTGTGTCTCAAACCGGGACTAAAGATTAGACCTTTAGTCCCGGTTTGAGACACAAACCGGGACTAAAGGGTGCAATGCCCTTTAGTCCCGGTTTGTGTCTCAAACCGGGACTAAAGGTCCAATTTTCAAACTCTACCCCCCCTGTGGATCGCCTTTTTTATTTCGAAAAAAATCAAAAGAAAATGATAAAAACTTCAAAAAATAAAATCCTTTGAGAGGTAGTTATATTACTACATCTACTAGTTAGGAAAATTGAAAAACTTAAATTTGGGCATGTTTTGCAAAAAATGTAGGGAAAATGTAAAATGGCTATAACTTTCGCATACGATGTCGGAAAAAAACGCATAATATATCAAAATGTTTAGAACGAAAATCCGCTTCCGATTTTGACCGCCTACGGCCTGTTTGCAAATTTTTAGAATCCTCAAATTCTAAAAGGAAAAAAAACTTATGCTCAAATTTCAGTTTTTTTTTCGAATTTTTGTTAAATCTGATCAAACTATGGTCAAACTACTTATTCAAGAAGTATTAGTGTTACTAAATAATTATTCAAGAATATTAGTGTTACTAAATAATTATTTCAGTTTTTTGAATTTTGGTCAAATATGGTCAAACTTTGGTCAAACTAGGGTCAAACTGTGGTCAAACTACTTATTCAAGAAATATTAGTGTTACTAAATAATTATTTCAGTTTTTTAAAATTTTGGTCAAATCTGGTCAAACTATGGTCAAACAAGGGTCAAAATGTGGTCAAAGTACTTATTCAACAAATATTAGTGTTGCTAAATAATTATTGTTTTTTAGAACAATAGTTTCAAACTCAAACAATGAAATGTGTGACTTCATGCTCAAGCTAAATTCCTGAGGGTTAATAGGATTGACATCTTACTATTGTCATGAAAACAACAAGTGCAGACTTGGAAACGAGGGAGAATAGAACCCGGAAGTTAAGCGTGCTCAGGCTGGAGTAGTGAGAGGATGGGTGACCGTTCGGGAAGTTAGATGATTTGGAATGATGAGGGGTGATTAGAGATTAAAGGTTAAATTGAGTAGTGATGAGCGGTGATTAGAGATTAGAGTTTAAAATAATTCAGAATTTTGAAAATCAAAAAAAAATTCAAAAAAAATATCAAAAAAATCATAAAATTTCCTTTAGTACCGGTTGGTGTTATCAACAGGGACTAAAGGTGGACCTCTAGGCAGGGCCACGTGGAGGGCCTTTAGTCCCGGTTCGTAAGGGGGAGGCTTTAGTACCGACCCTTTAGTCCCGGTTCCAGAACCGGGACTAAAGGCACTTTTTCTACTAGTGTTTGGTTCGACGGTATTGTTGGATGAAGCGGCCCAGACCGACATTACGTATACGCTTACGCGAGACTGGTTCTACCGACGTGCTTTGCACACAGGTGGCTGGCGGGTGTCAGTTTCTCCAACTTTAGTTGAACCGAGTGTGGCTACGCCCGGTCCTTGCGAAGGTTAAAACAGCACCAACTTGACAAACTATCGTTGTGGTTTTGATGCGTAGGTAAGAACGGTTCTTGCTAAGCCCATAGCAGCCACGTAAAACTTGCAACAACAAAGTAGAGGACGTCTAACTTGTTTTTGCAGGGCATGTTGTGATGTGATATGGTCAAGACATGATGCTAAATTTTATTGTATGAGATGATCATGTTTTGTAACCGAGTTATCGGCAACTGGCAGGAGCCATATGGTTGTCGCTTTATTGTATGCAATGCAATTGCGCTGTAATGCTTTACTTTATCACTAAGCGGTAGCGATAGTCATGGAAGCATAAGATTGGCGAGACGACAACGATGCTACGATGGTGATCAAGGTGTCGCGCCGGTGACGATGGTGATCATGATGGTGCTTCGGAGATGGAGATCACAAGCACAAGATGATGATGGCCATATCATATCACTTATATTGATTGCATGTGATGTTTATCTTTTATGCATCTTATCTTGCTTTGATTGACGGTAGCATTATAAGATGATCTCTCACTAAATTTCAAGATAAAAGTGTTCTCCCTGAGTATGCACCGTTGCCAAAGTTCGTCCTGCCCAGACACCACGTGATGATCGGGTGTGATAAGCTCTACGTCCATCTACAACGGGTGCAAGCCAGTTTTGCACACGCAGAATACTCAGGTTAAACTTGACGAGCCTAGCATATGCAGCTATGGCCTCGGAACACTGAGACCGAAAGGTCGAGCGTGAATCATATAGTAGATATGATCAACATATTGATGTTCACCATTGAAAGCTACTCCATTTCACGTGATGATGGGTTATGGTTTAGTTGATTTGGATCACGTGATCACTTAGAAGATTAGAGGAATGTTTTTCTAAGTGGGAGTTCTTAAGTAATATGATTAATTGAACTTAAATTTATCATGAACTTACTACCTGATAGTATCTTGCTTGTCTATGTTTGATTGTAGATAGATGGCCCGTGTTGTTGTTCTGTTGAATTTTAATGCGTTCCTTGAGAAACCAAAGTTGAAAGATGATGGTAGCAATTACACGGACTGGGTCCGTAACTTGAGGATTATCCTCATTGCTGCACAGAAGAATTACGTCCTGGAAGCACCGCTAGGTGCCAGGCCTGCTGCTGGAGCAACACTAGATGTTATGAATGTCTGGGAGAGCAAAGCTGATGACTACTTGATAGTTCAGTGTGCCATGCTTTACGGCTTAGAATCGGGACTTCAACGATGTTTTGAACGTCATGGAGCATATGAGATGTTCCAGGAGTTGAATTTAATATTTCAAGCAAATACCCGGACTGAGAGATATGAAGTCTCCAATAAATTCTATAGCTGCAAGATGGAGGAGAATAGTTCTGTCAGTGAACATATACTCAAAATGTCTAGGTATCATAATCACTTGACTCAACTGGGAGTTAATCTTCCTGTTGATAGTGTCATTGACAGAGTTCTTCAATCACTGCCACCAAGCTACAAGAGCTTCGTGATGAACTATGACATGCAAGGGATGGATAAGACAATTCCCGAGCTCTTCGCGATGCTAAAAGCCGTGGAGGTAGAAATCAAAAAGGAGCATCAAGTGTTGATGGTCAACAAGACCGCGAGTTTCAAGAAAAAGGGCAAAGGGAAGAAGAAGGAGAACTTCAAGAAGAACAGCAAGCAAGTTGTTGCTCAGGAGAAGAAACCCAAATCTTAACCTAAGCCTGAAACTGAGTGCTTCTACTGCAAGCAGACTGGACACTGGAAGCGGAACTTCCCCAAGTATTTGGCGGACAAGAAGGATGGCAAGGTGAACAAAGGTATATGTGATATACATGTTATTGATGTGTACCTTACTAGAGCTCGTAGTAGCACCTGGGTATTTGATACTGGTTCTGTTGCTAACATTTGCAACTCGAAACAGGGACTACGGATTAAGTGGACACTGGCAAAGGACGAGGTGACGATGCGCGTGGGAAATGGTTCCAAAGTCGATGTGATCGCGGTCGGCACGCTACCTCTACATCTACCTTCGGGATTAGTTTTAGACCTAAACAATTGTTATTTGGTGCCAGCTTGAGCATGAACATTATATCTGGATCTTGTTTGATGCGAGACGGTTATTCATTTAAATCAGAGAATACTGGTTGTTCTATTTTTATGAGTAATATCTTTTATGGTCATGCACCCTTGAAGAGTGGTCTATTTTTGATGAATCTCGATAGTAGTAACACACATATTCATAATGTTGAAGCCAAAAGATGCAGAGTCGATAATGATAGTGCAACTTATTTGTGGCACTGCCGTTTAGGTCATATCGGTGTAAAGCGCATGAAGAAACTCCATACTGATGGGCTTTTGGAATCACTTGATTATGAATCACTTGGTACTTGCGAACCGTGCCTCATGGGCAAAATGACTAAAACGCCGTTCTCCGGTACTATGGAGAGAGCAACAGATTTGTTGGAAATCATACATACAGATGTATGTGGTCCGATGAATATTGAGGCTCGTGGCGGATATCGTTATTTTCTCACCTTCACAGATGATTTAAGCAGATATGGGTATATCTACTTAATGAAACATAAGTCTGAAACTTTTGAAAAGTTTAAATAATTTCAGAGTGAAGTTGAAAATCATTGTAACAAGAAAATAAAGTTTCTACAATCTGATCATGGAGGAGAATATTTGAGTTACGAGTTTGGTCTACATTTGAAACAATGTGGAATAGTTTCGCAACTCACGCCACCCGGAACACCACAGCGTAATGGTGTGTCCGAACGTCGTAATCGTACTTTACTAGATATGGTGCGATCTATGATGTCCCTTAATGATTTAGCGCTATCAATTTGGGGATATGCTTTAGAGACGGCTGCATTCACGTTAAATAGGGCACCATCGAAATCCGTTGAGACGACGCCTTATGAACTGTGGTTTGGCAAGAAACCAAAGTTGTCATTTCTGAAAGTTTGGGGCTTCGATGCTTATGTGAAAAAGCTTCAACCTGATAAGCTCGAACCCAAATCGGAGAAATGTGTCTTCATAGGATACCCAAAGGAAACTGTTGGGTACACCTTCTATCACAAATCCGAAGGCAAGACTTTCGTTCCTAAGAATGGATCCTTTCTAGAGAAAGAGTTTCTCTCGAAAGAAGTGAGTGGGAGGAAAGGAGAACTTGATGAGGTAACTGTACCTGCTCCCTTATTGGAAAGTAGTACATCACAAAAACCGGTTTCTTGTTGGAAATATGCCCTAGAGGCAATAATAAAAGCATTATTATTATATTTCCTTGTTCGTGATAATTGTCTTTATTCATGCTATAATTGTGTTATCCGGAAATCATAATACATGTGTGAATAATAGACACCAACATGTCCCTAGTAAGCCTCTAGTTGACTAGCTCATTGATCAACAGATAGTCATGATTTCCTGACTATGGACATTGGATGTCATTGATAACGAGATCACATCATTAGGAGAATGATGTGATGGACAAGACCCAATCCTAAACATAGCACAAGATCGTATAGTTCATTTGCTAGAGTTTTCCAATGTCAAGTATCCTTTCCTTAGACCATGAGATCGTGCAACTCCCGGATACCGTAGGAGTGCTTTGGGTATACCAAACGTCACAACGTAACTGGGTGACTATAAAGGTATACTACGGGTATCTCCGAAAGTGTCTGTTGGGTTGACACGGATCAAGACTGGGATTTGTCACTCCGTATGACGGAGAGGTATCACTGGGCCCACTCGGTAATGCATCATCATAATGAGCTCAAAGTGACCAAGTGTCTGGTCACGGGATCATGCATTACGGTACGAGTAAAGTGACTTGCCGGTAACGAGATTGAACGAGGTATTGGGATACCGACGATCGAATCTCGGGCAAGTAACATACCGATTGACGAAGGGAATTGTATACGGGGTTGCTTGAATCCTCGACATCGTGGTTCATCCGATGAGATCATCGAGGAGCATGTGGGAGCCAATATGGGTATCCAGATCCCGCTGTTGGTTATTGGCCGGAGAGTCGTCTCGGTCATGTCTACATGTCTCCCGAACCCGTAGGGTCTACACACTTAAGGTTCGGTGACGCTAGGGTTGTAGGGATATGTATATGCAGTAACCCGAATGTTGTTCGGAGTCCCGGATGAGATCCCGGACGTCACGAGGAGTTCCGGAATGGTCCGGAGGTAAAGAATTATATATAGGAAGTGCTATTTCGGCCATCGGGACAAGTTTCGGGGTCACCGGTATTGTACCGGGACCACCGGAAGGGTCCCGGGGTCCACCGGGTGGGGCCACCTACCCCCGGGGGGCCACATGGGCTGTAGGGGGTGCGCCTTGGCCTATATGGGCCAAGGGCACCAGCCCCAAGAGGCCAATGCGCCTAGGGTTCAAGGAAGGGAAGAGTCCCAAAGGGGGAAGGCACCTCCTAGGTGCCTTGGGGAGGAGGGATTCCTCCCTTGGCCGCACCCCCCTAGGAGATTAGATCTCCTAGGGCCGGCGCCCCCCCTTGGCCCTCCTATATATAGTGGGGAGATGGAGGACTTCATACCTTGATCTTTGGTGCCTCCCTCTCCCTCTCCAACACATCCTCCTCCTCCATAGTGCTTGGCGAAGCCCTGCCGGAGTACTGCAGCTCCATCAACACCACGCCGTCGTGCTGCTGCTAGAGCCATCTTCCTCAAACTCTCCTCCCCCCTTGCTGGATCAAGAAGGAGGAGACGTTACACTGACCGTACGTGTGTTGAACGCGGAGGTGCCGTCCGTTCGGCGCTAGGATCTCCGGTGATTTGGATCACGTCGAGTACGCCTTCCTCATCCCCGTTCTTTGAACGCTTCCGCGCGTGATCTACAAAGGTATGTAGATGCAATCCAATCACTCGTTGATAGATGAACTCCTAGATGGATCTTGGTGAAACCGTAGGAAAATTTTTGTTTTCTACAACGTTCCCCAACAGTGGCATCATGAGCTAGGTCTATGCGTAGTTCTCTTGCACGAGTAGAACACAATTTGTTGTGGGCGTTGATGTTGTCAACTTTCTTGCCGCTACTAGTCTTATCTTGCTTCAACGGTATTGTGGGATGAAGCGGCCCGGACCAACCTTACACGTACGCTTACGTGAGACCGGTTCCACCGACTAACATGCACAAGTTGCATAAGGTGGCTGGCGGGTGTCTGTCTCTCCTACTTTAGTTGGAGCAGATTCGATGAAAAGGGTCCTTATGAAGGGTAAATAGAAGTTGACAAATCACGTTGTGGCTTTCACGTAGGTAAGAAAACGTTCTTGCTAGAACCCTACTTCAGCCACGTAAAACTTGCAACAACAATTAGAGGACGTCTAACTTGTTTTTGCAGCAAGTGCTTTGTGATATGATATGGCCAAAGTTGTGATGAATGATGAATGATATATATGTGATGTATGAGATGTTCATGCTACTGTAATAGGAATCATGACTTGCATGTCGATGAGTATGACAACCGGCAGGAGCCATAGGAGTTGTCTTTATTTTTTGTATGACCTGCGTGTCATTGAGAAACGCCATGTAAATTACTTTACTTTATTTCTAAACGCGTTAGCCATAGTAGTAGAAGTAATAGTTGGCGAGCAACTTCATGGAGACACGATGATGGAGATCATGGTGTCATGCCGGTGACAAGATGATCATGGAGCCCCAAGATGGAGATCAAAGGAGCTATGTGATATTGGCCATATCATGTCACTATTATTATTTGATTGCATGTGATGTTTATCATGTTTTTGCATCTTTTTTGCTTAGAACGACGGTAGTAAATAAGATGATCCCTCATAATAATTTCAAGAAAGTGTTCCCCCTAACTGTGCACCGTTGCGACAGTTCGTTGTTTCGAAGCACCACGTGATGATCGGGTGTGATAGATTCTAACGTTCACATACAACGGGTGTAAGATAGATTTACACATGCAAAACACTTATGTTGACTTGACGAGCCTAGCATGTACAGACATGGCCTCGGAACACAGAAGACCGAAAGGTCGAGCATGAGTCATATAGAAGATACGATCAACATGAAGATGTTCACCGACGTTGACTAGTCCGTCTCACGTGATGATCGGACACGGCCTAGTTAACTCGGATCATGTTATACTTAGATGACTGGAGGGATGTCTATCTAAGTGGGAGTTCATTGAATAATTTGATTAGATGAACTTAATTATCATGAACTTAGTCTAAAATCTTTACAATATGTCTTGTAGATCAAATGGCCAACGTAGTCCTCAACTTCAACGCGTTCCTAGAGAAAACCAAGCTGAAAGACGATGGCAGCAACTACACGGACTGGGTCCGGAACCTGAGGATTATCCTCATAGCTGCCAAGAAAGATTATGTCCTACAAGCACCGCTAGGTGACGCACCTGTTCTCCCTGCAGAACAAGACGTTATGAACGCTTGGCAGGCACGTACCGATGACTACTCCCTCGTTCAGTGCGGCATGCTTTACAGCTTAGAGCCGGGGCTCCAAAAGCGTTTTGAGAGACACGGAGCATATGAGATGTTCGAAGAGCTGAAAATGGTTTTCCAAGCTCATGCCCGGGTCGAGAGATATGAAGTCTCCGACAAATTCTTCAGCTGTAAGATGGAGGAAAATAGTTCTGTCAGTGAGCACATACTCACAATGTCTGGGTTACATAACCGCTTGACTCAGCTGGGAGTTAATCTCCCGGATGACGCGGTCATTGACAAAATCCTCCAGTCGCTTCCACCGAGCTACAAGAGCTTTGTGATGAACTTCAATATGAACTGGATGGAAAAGACCATTCCTGAAGTATTTGCAATGCTGAAATCAGCAGAGGTAGAAGTCAAAAAGGAACATCAAGTGTTGATGGTGAATAAAACCACTAAGTTCAAGAAAGGCAAGGGTAAGAAAACCTTCAAGAAAGACGGCAAGGGAGTTGCCGCGCCCGGCAAGCAAGCTGCCGGGAAGAAGCCAAAGAATGGACCCAAGCCCGAGACTGAGTGCTTTTATTGCAAGGAAATTGGTCACTGGAAGCGGAACTGCCCCAAATACTTAGCAGACAAGAAGGCCGGCAAAACAAAAGGTATATGTGATATACATGTAATTGATGTGTACCTTACCAGTACTCGTAGTAGCTCCTGGGTATTTGATACCGGTGCAGTTGCTCACATTTGTAACTCAAAGCAGGAGCTGCAGAATAAGCGGAGACTGGCGAAGGACGAGGTGACGATGCGAGTCGGGAATGGTTCCAAGGTCGATGTGATCGCCGTCGGCACGCTGCCTCTTCATTTACCTACGGGATTAGTTTTAAACCTCAATAATTGTTATTTGTGCCAAGTTTGAGCATGAACATTGTATCAGGATCTTGTTTAATTCGAGATGGCTACTCATTTAAATCCGAGAATAATGGTTGTTCTATTTATATGAGAGATATGTTTTATGGTCATGCTCCGATGGTAAATGGTTTATTCTTAATGAATCTCGAGCGTAATGCTACACATATTCATAGTGTGAGTACCAAAAGATGTAAGGTTGATAATGATAGTCCCACATACTTGTGGCACTGCCGCCTTGGTCACATAGGTGTCAAACGCATGAAGAAGCTCCATGCTGATGGACTTTTAGAGTCTCTTGATTACGAATCATTTGACACATGCGAACCATGCCTCATGGGTAAGATGACCAAGACTCCGTTCTCAGGAACAATGGAGCGAGCAACCAACTTATTGGAAATCATACATACTGATGTGTGCGTTCCAATGAGTGTTGAGGCTCGCGGTGGCTATCGTTATGTTCTCACCCTCACTGATGACTTGAGTAGATATGGGTATGTCTACTTAATGAAACACAAGTCTGAGACCTTTGAAAAGTTCAAGGAATTTCAGAGTGAGGTTGAGAATCAACATGACAGGAAAATCAAGTTCCTGCGATCAGATCGTGGAGGAGAATACTTGAGTCATGAGTTTGGCACACACTTAAGAAAATGTGAAATAGTTTCACAGCTCACGCCGCCTGGAACACCTCAGCGTAATGGTGTGTCCGAACGTCGTAATCGCACTCTATTAGATATGGTGCGATCTATGATGCCTCTTGCCGATTTACCGCTATCTTTTTGGGGGTATGCTTTAGAGACTGCCGCATTCACTTTAAATAGGGCTCCGCCGAAATCCGTTGAGACGACACCGTTTGAATTATGGTTTGGGAAGAAACCTAAGCTGTCGTTTCTAAAAGTTTGGGGATGCGATGCTTATGTCAAGAAACTTCAACCTGAAAATCTCGAACCCAAATCGGAAAAATGCGTCTTCATAGGATACTCTAAAGAAACTATTGGGTATACCTTCTACCTCAGATCCGAAGGCAAGATATTTGTTGCCAAGAATGGGTCCTTTCTGGAGAAAGATTTTCTCTCGAAAGAAGTAAGTGGGAGGAAAGTAGAACTTGATGAAGTATTACCTCTTGAACCGGAAAATGGCGCAACTCAAGAAAATGTTCCTGAGGTGCCTGCACCGACTAGAGAGGAAGTTAATGATGATGATCAAGATACTTCTGATCAAGCTCCTACTGAAATTCGAAGGTCCACAAGGACACGTTTCGCACCAGAGTGGTACGGCAACCCTGTCTTGGAAATCATGTTGTTAGACAACGGTGAACCTTCGAACTATGAAGAAGCGATGGCGGGCCCGGATTCCGACAAATTGCTAGAAGCCATGAAATCCGAGATAGGATCCATGTATGAAAACGAAGTATGGACTTTGACTGACTTGCCTGTTGAGCGGCGAGCCATAGAAAATAAATGGATCTTTAAGAAGAAGACAGACGCGGATGGTAACGTGACCATCTATAAAGCTCGGCTTGTCGCTAAGGGTTATCGACAAGTTCAAGGGGTTGACTACGATGAGACTTTCTCACCAGTAGCGAAGCTGAAGTCCGTCCGAGTCATGTTAGCAATTGCCGCATTCTATGATTATGAGATATGGCAAATGGACGTCAAAACGGCATTCCTTAATGGTTTCCTTAAGGAAGAATTGTATATGATGCAGCCGGAAGGTTTTGTCGATCCTAAGAATGCTGACAAGGTGTGCAAGCTCCAATGCTCGATTTATGGGCTGGTGCAAGCATCTCGGAGTTGGAACATTCGCTTTGATGAGATGATCAAAGCGTTTGGGTTTACGCAGACTTATGGAGAAGCCTGCGTTTACAAGAAAGTGAGTGGGAGCTCTGTAGCATTTCTCATATTATATGTAGATGACATACTTTTGATGGGAAATGATATAGAATTCTTGGACAGCATTAAGGCCTACTTGAATAAGAGTTTTTCAATGAAGGACCTTGGAGAAGCTGCTTATATATTAGGCATCAAGATCTATAGAGACAGATCAAGACGCCTCATAGGTCTTTCGCAAAGCACATACCTTGATAAGATATTGAAGAAGTTCAATATGGATCAGTCTAAGAAGGGGTTCTTGCCTGTGTTGCAAGGTGTGAAATTGAGCTCAGCTCAATGTCCGACCACGGCAGAAGATATAGAAGAGATGAGTGTCATCCCCTATGCCTCAGCCATAGGTTCTATTATGTATGCCATGCTGTGTACCAGACCTGATGTAAACCTTGCCGTAAGTTTGGTAGGAAGGTACCAAAGTAATCCCGGCAAGGAACACTGGAAAGCGGTCAAGAATATCCTGAAGTACCTGAAAAGGACTAAGGAAATGTTTCTCGTCTATGGAGGTGACGAAGAGCTCGTCGTAAAGGGTTACGTCGACGCTAGCTTCGACACAGATCTGGATGACTCTAAGTCACAAACCGGATACGTGTATATTTTGAATGGTGGGGCAGTAAGCTGGTGCAGTTGCAAGCAGAGCGTCGTGGCGGGATCTACATGTGAAGCGGAGTACATGGCAGCCTCGGAGGCAGCGCATGAAGCAATTTGGGTGAAGGAGTTCATCACCGACCGAGGAGTCATACCCAATGCGTCGGGGCCGATCAAGCTCTTCTGTGACAACACTGGAGCTATTGCTCTTGCAAAGGAGCCCAGGTTTCACAAGAAGATAAGGCACATCAAGCGTCGCTTCAACTCCATTCGTGAAAATGTTCAAGATGGAGACATAGATATTTGTAAAGTACACACGGACCTGAATGTAGCAGATCCGTTGACTAAACCTCTCCCTAGAGCAAAACATGATCAACACCAGAATTCCATGGGTGTTCGATTCATCACAATGTAACTAGATTATTGACTCTAGTGCAAGTGGGAGACTGTTGGAAATATGCCCTAGAGGCAATAATAAAAGCATTATTATTATATTTCCTTGTTCGTGATAATTGTCTTTATTCATGCTATAATTGTGTTATCCGGAAATCATAATACATGTGTGAATAATAGACACCAACATGTCCCTAGTAAGCCTCTAGTTGACTAGCTCATTGATCAACAGATAGTCATGATTTCCTGACTATGGACATTGGATGTCATTGATAACGAGATCACATCATTAGGAGAATGATGTGATGGACAAGACCCAATCCTAAACATAGCACAAGATCGTATAGTTCATTTGCTAGAGTTTTCCAATGTCAAGTATCCTTTCCTTAGACCATGAGATCATGCAACTCCCGGATACCGTAGGAGTGCTTTGGGTATACCAAACGTCACAACGTAACTGGGTGACTATAAAGGTATACTACGGGTATCTCCGAAAGTGTCTGTTGGGTTGACACGGATCAAGACTGGGATTTGTCACTCCGTATGACGGAGAGGTATCACTGGGCCCACTCAGTAATGCATCATCATAATGAGCTCAAAGTGACCAAGTGTCTGGTCACGGGATCATGCATTACGGTACGAGTAAAGTGACTTGCCGGTAACGAGATTGAACGAGGTATTGGGATACCGACGATCGAATCTCGGGCAAGTAACATACCGATTGACGAAGGGAATTGTATACGGGGTTGCTTGAATCCTCGACATCGTGGTTCATCCGATGAGATCATCGAGGAGCATGTGGGAGCCAACATGGGTATCCAGATCCCGCTGTTGGTTATTGGCCGGAGAGTCGTCTCGGTCATGTCTACATGTCTCCCGAACCCGTAGGGTCTACACACTTAAGGTTCGGTGACGCTAGGGTTGTAGGGATATGTATATGCAGTAACCCGAATGTTGTTCGGAGTCCCGGATGAGATCCCGGACGTCACGAGGAGTTCCGGAATGGTCCGGAGGTAAAGAATTATATATAGGAAGTGCTATTTCGGCCATCGGGACAAGTTTCGGGGTCACCGGTATTGTACCGGGACCACCGGAAGGGTCCCGGGGTCCACCGGGTGGGGCCACCTACCCCCGGGGGGGCACATGGGCTGTAGGGGGTGCGCCTTGGCCTATATGGGCCAAGGGCACCAGCCCCAAGAGGCCAATGTGCCTAGGGTTCAAGGAAGGGAAGAGTCCCAAAGGGGGAAGGCACCTCCTAGGTGCCTTGGGGAGGAGGGATTCCTCCCTTGGCCGCACCCCCCTAGGAGATTAGATCTCCTAGGGCCGGCGCCCCCCCCTTGGCCCTCCTATATATAGTGGGGAGATGGAGGACTTCATACCTTGATCTTTGGTGCCTCCCTCTCCCTCTCCAACACATCCTCCTCCTCCATAGTGCTTGGCGAAGCCCTGCCGGAGTACTGCAGCTCCATCAACACCACGCCGTCGTGCTGCTGCTAGAGCCATATTCCTCAACCTCTCCTCCCCCCTTGCTGGATCAAGAAGGAGGAGACGTTACGCTGACCGTACGTGTGTTGAATGCGGAGGTGCCGTCCGTTCGGTGCTAGGATCTCCGGTGATTTGGATCACGTCGAGCACGCCTTCCTCATCCCCGTTCTTTGAACGCTTCCGCGCGTGATCTACAAAGGTATGTAGATGCAATCCAATCACTCGTTGCTAGATGAACTCCTAGATGGATCTTGGTGAAACCGTAGGAAAATTTTTGTTTTCTACAGCGTTCCCCAACATTTCTGTGACACCTACACCAATTAGTGAGGAAGCTAATGATAATGATCATGAAACTTCAGATCAAGTTACTACCGAACCTCGTAGATCAACCAGAGTAAGATCCGCACCAGAGTGGTATGGTAATCCTGTTTTGCATGTCATGCTACGAGATCATGATGAACCTACGAACTATGAAGAAGCGATGGTGAGCCCAGATTCCGCAAAATGGCTAGAAGCCATGAAATCTGAGATGGGATCCATGTATGAGAACAAAGTGTGGACTTTGGTTGACTTGCCCGTTGATCGGCAAGCAATTGAGAATAAATGGATCTTCAAGAAGAAGACTGACGCTGACGGTAATGTTACTGTCTACAAAGCTCGACTTGTTGCGAAAGGTTTTCGACAAGTTCAAGGGATTGACTACGATGAGACCTTCTCACCCGTAGCGATGCTTAAGTCTGTCCGAATCATGTTAGCAATTGCCGCATTTTATGATTATGAAATTTGGAAAATGGATGTCAAAACTGCATTCCTGAATGGATTTCTGGAAGAAGAGTTGTATATGATGCAGCCAGAAGGTTTTGTCGATCTAAAGGGAGCTAACAAAGTGTGCATGCTCCAGCGATCCATTTATGGACTGGTGCAAGCCTCTCAGAGTTGGAATAAACACTTTGATAGTGTGATCAAAGCATTTGATTTTGTACAGACTTTTGGAGAAGCCTGTATTTACAAGAAAGTGAGTGGGAGCTCTGTAGCATTTCTGATATTATATGTGGATGACATATTATTGATTGGAAATGATATAGAATTTCTGGATAGCATAAAGGGATATTTGAATAAGAGTTTTTCAATGAAAGACCTCGGTGAAGCTTCTTACATATTGGGCATTAAGATCTATACAGATAGATCAAGACGCTTAATTGGACTTTCACAAAGCACATACCTTGACAAAGTTTTGAAGAAGTTCAAAATGGATCAGGCAAAGAAAGGGTTCTTGCCTGTGTTACAAGGTGTGGAGTTGAGTAAGACTCAATGTCCGACCACCGCAGAAGATAGAGAGAAAATGAAAGATGTTCCCTATGCTTCAGCCATAGGCTCTATCATGTATGCAATGCTGTGTACCAGACCTGATGTGTGCCTTGCTATAAGTCTAGCAGGGAGGTACTGTTGAGGATATAACCACTGAGGGTAAACTGCCCAGGAGGGGCCGGTTCACCTTCAGTTATACTGAAGCCCAAGGAAAGCCAGAAGATGGCGCTTTACGGATGAAGCTTAGAGGCCCAGAGCCCGCAGGCGGTTTAGGGCCCATGATAGTAAACCGCCATGATTGTATAAACTTGCATTGTAAGATAAGAAAGAAGAGACCGAGGCGGACACTTGTATGAGCTAGCCTCGGGACTCTGTAGACTGGCCAGGATCCTCCTGAATATATAAAGGGGTGACCCGGCGGTGGTTCAAAGACAGAAGACAACAACTCGAAGCCAGACAAAGCCGATTTGCTCCCTGGTCTTCGAAACCCCAGCAATACCAATCACAACTAGACGTAAGCTTTTACCTTCATCGAAGGGGCCGAACTAGTATAAAACTCTCATGTCCCTTTGTCCGGTTTAACCCCTTCAAGCTAACCCGTAGTGATGGCTCCACGACTAAGTCCTTCCATGAGGACATCTGCCGTGACAATTCCACGACAGTTGGTGCCCACCGTGGGGCTATCGCACGATGGTTTCGAGTTCTTGAAGGGCAACTTCGATGGACTGAGGGGATACACTATGGGCCGGATAATGAAGAGTCGCCGCGGCAAGCTCTACATCGAAAACGCGGGATGGGGTCCCGAGGCTAATTCAATCGAATACGGGTACCGGGTCTCCTTTGGTGGGATTCACGTCTTCATCGGCAGGATCGGTGAACCGGCCCCCGAGCCGGACACCTGCACCGACATCATCGAGACGGCTCGACGTGTAAGTTCTTCACCGGTTCAGCCTGAGGCTAGGCATGTTTTCGTGGGTGTCATCCACGGTTCGGGTTATGAGGAGGAACCAATCTCCGATGGAGAAACCGTAGTCCGTAGTGATGACGAGTCTTCCGGAGAAACTGAATCGCTTTACCAGTTGTACAACGGCCGGATTGAGGGAGGATCCGAGGGCAACAGTATTCCGGATTCCCCCGGTCTACCAAACCGGGCCGCTGTCTTCATGGCCGGCACACGACCGGCGCCTCATTCATCTACCGCCGCAGCGGTACTCTCCGGTTCAACGACGGCCACGCCAGCAGGTGCAAGAAGCTCGGCGCCGCCTCTGGCCCAAGTCTTGTCTGATTTGTTTGACGCTCTAGCGGCACTGATGTCCGCGGAGGTAGACGTAGCAGCCAGGGATCAGCATGATGCGGAGATTCTAAAGGTGAAAGATCAGATAGCCCAGGCTAAAGCGGACCTGGCAGTAGAGAACGCCAGGATGGCCACAGAGCGGGCCGAGTTGGAAGCACAGGCTTACTGGATTAGACTAGATCAGAATGCTTCAGAAGAGGTCATGAGAAGAAGGTACCGATCATGTCTCCCGTCGGTTTATGAGCCGCAAAATCTTTTCAACACGCCGGGTGCAGGAGCTGGTAACCAACCCGCGCCAAACCGAGCGTGGGCACCGGAAGCAGGAGCGCCGGTTCAGCCACGCGCAACAAACCTGCCTCACCAGAACAACGTTGTATCATCAACACCGCCCGGGCATTATTCCAACCCGTTGGATAATATTGTGGCCGCTGCTTCACACCTGGCGGCTCTCCCAACCGACAGCGAATCACCAGTTGCAGTGGAAGCGCGTCGGGCCAGGGATCTCCTTCAGACAGCACTGAATCAACAGCAAGCGTACTCACACAGCCGTGAGATGATTCATTCCACTCCCTATCCAAGCCGGAGTTATAGCAGACACGTGGAAGATGAACCGGCCGTATCCAATAGTGCACACCACCGAAATTCGCCGCGGGAGAACAACCCGGCCAGGGGAGGTGCTAATGCGCAAGATGTTGTGGATCACGGCCGCGCACGACGGGGGGGGGCGAGTTGACAGCTCGACACGAAGCACAACATCATACTCCGGTTCACCCCACTGCTTCCGTGCAGCCAGGGGTAATGTTCAGTTCCCTAGGAGTACCATGTTTAACTCCCGCACTGCGTAATGTGCGATTGCCCAAGGATTTCAAGGGACCTCGTAAGGTACCAAATTACACTGCCGAGTTGCAGCCAGAGGCGTGGGTGGAGAGGTATGAGATGGCAATGGATATGTTAGATGTGGATGAGGCGGTTTGTGCTAAATATTTCACCATGATGCTGGAAGGAACAGCTTGCACTTGGTTGAAGAGCTTGCCAACCAACTCTATTGACTCATGGGCCGAATTAAAGCGCCGGTTTATCCAGAACTTCAAGGATACGTGCAAGCAGCCGATGTCAATTGTGGATCTGGCTGCTTGTGTCCAAGAGGAAGGGGAGTCCACGACCCATTGGGTTAAACGAGTCTCGACGATTTTGCATTCGTCAGATCGTATTAATGCAGATACCGCGGTATTAACGTTGGAGGGCAATTGCCGTTTCAAGCCGTTGAAACAGAAGTTGGGAAGGCTCAAACGTCATTGCAACGACATGTCAACACTCATGGCCGCTTTAGTTAAGTATGCCGATTCAGATAATACCAAGGATCCGGATTCAGAGGAGGACAAACCGGAGAAGGGAAAGAAGAACGGCGGTGCAAAAGGGCAGCACCACAACCAAGGGGGCCATGGGAATAACAATAAGCGTAAAGCGGATAATTCAGATTTGGTGGCTAACACAAATATGCAGCGTCGCAAAGGTAAACCACCCCAGCACGGCATGAATCTGGAGCGTTTGTTAAACTAGCCCTGCCCGAAGCATGGAACCAAGGAGGCCCCTGCCACACATCTTTGGAAAGATTGTCACATAATGAGGGAGTTCAAAAATTCTGATTTATACTAGTATGATCAGGATCCACTGGGTGGTTCAGGCCCAGGTTTCCATGGGGGCGGCGGTTCAAGCTCTGGATTTCAGAACAACCAGGGCCATCAGAACAACCATGGTAATAACCAGCAGAATAACCAAGGGAATCAGCAACAGTCAGGTTACCAGAGTCACCCCAAGCAGTTGAACAGCGGACAGTATCATGTGTTCACTACCAGCTTGTGCAAGCGGGATCAGAAACTTCACAAAAGGGCAGTCAATACTGTTGAACCGGCTATACCACATTATCTACGATGGTCGGAGCAGCCTATTGTGTGGAGCAGGGAGGATCACCCGCCCCGGGTTGACAATCCGGGCCAACTAGCCTTGGTGGTAGCGCCTCAGGTGGGGGGCTATAAGTTTACCAAGGTTCTGATGGATGGAGGGAGCAGTATCAACATCCTATACTATGAGACTTTCCGTCGCATGGGTTTGACGGATAAGAATCTTAAACCGTCAAACACTATCTTTCATGGTGTGGTGCCAGGTAAATCGGCCTACCCTGTGGGAAAGATTGCTTTGGAAGTTGTGTTTGGAGATGAGTTTGATTCCAGGTCTGAGACTTTGACCTTTGAAGTGGTGAAAATCCAGAGTCCATATCACGCGCTATTTGGATGGCCGGCTTACGCGAAATTCATGGTGAGGCCCTGTTATGTCTATCTATAGCTCAAGATGCCAGGTTATAAGGGGACGATCACAGTACATGGGAGCCGAAGGATTGCCTTGGATTGCGAGGAAGGTGAAGCGGCCTATGCAGAATCGGTTTGTGCCACGGAGGAGCTGAAATTCTATAGAGACAATGTTGATCCGGCGGATATGACCCCTCTGAAGAAACCTACGACTGAACATGACCCGGCCCTGACGTTCAAACTGGCTAATGAGACTAAGCTTGTTGACTTCGTCCCTGGTGATTCATCCAAGCAGTTTAGTATCAATGCAAATCTGGATCCGAAATAGGAAAGCGCGCTCATCGAGTTCATCCGTGAGAACCGGGACATCTTTGCATGGAAACCTTCTGACATGCCAGGTGTACCGAGGGAACTCGCTGAGCACACGCTAAATATTGATCCTAAGTTTAAACCGGTCAAGCAGTACCTTCGCCGCTTTAACGAAGAAAGACGCAAGGCCATCGGCAAAGAGGTAGCCCGGCTGCTGGCAGCTGGATTTATCGTCGAAGTGTTTCATCCCGAATGGTTGGCTAATCCGGTGCTTGTTCTTAAGAAAAATGGCACTTGGCGTATGTGTGTGGACTACACTGATTTGAACAAAGCTTGCCCGGCAGATCCTTTTGCTCTCCCACGTATCGATCAGATCATTGATGCAACGGCGGGTTGTGAGCGCCTGAGTTTTCTGGATGCTTATTCAGGTTATCATCAGATTAAAATGGCAGTTAAGGACCAGGAGAAAACAGCCTTCATCACTCCCTTTGGAGCCTTCTGCTATGTTTCTATGCCCTTTGGGCTCAAGAGTGCCCAAGCAACCTACCAGCGTTGTGTGCAAAATTGTCTTCACAAGCAGATCGGCCATAATGTTCATGCCTATGTGGATGACATTGTGGTGAAATCCAGGAAGCAGGAAACCCTGATAAATGATCTCAAGGAGACGTTTGACAATCTTCGGGTTTACAAAATGATGCTCAACCCGGACAAATGTGTTTTTGGTGTTCCGGCAGGCAAACTCTTGGGTTTTTTTGTGTCTAACAGAGGTATTGAGGCAAATCCGGAAAAGATCAAAGCAATCACATCCTTGGCTAAACCGGCATGTATCAATGATATTCAGCGCTTGGTGGGCCGGATTGCAGCCCTCAGCCAATTTATCAGCCATCTGGGAGAGAAGGCGATTCCCCTGTATCAGATGTTGAAGAAAACAGAAAAATTCGTCTGGAGTGACGCTGCTGATGCGGCATTCGAGGAGTTGAAGCGACAGCTAGCTGAACCGTCAGTCCTTGCTGCTCCAGTTGATAATGAACCTCTACTGTTGTACGTGGCTGCCAATGCCCAAGCGGTTAGTGTGGCGATTGTGGTTGAGCGTAAGGAGGCTGGGAAAGAATATCCGGTTCAACGACCAGTTTATTATATTAGTGAAGTACTGATCGAATCAAAGCAAAGATATCCGCATTGGCAGAAGCTAGTGTATGGAGTTTTCATGGCAAGTAGGAAACTCAAGCAATATTTTCAAGGCCATCCTATTACAGTGGTTAGTTATGCTCCCTCGGGTGATATAATCCAGAATAGAGAGGCAACTGGCCGGGTTGCGAAGTGGGCGATCGAGCTCGGTCCCCATAGTTTGAAGTATACACCCCGAACAGCCATCAAATCTCAGGCGCTTGTGGACTTCATCAATGATTGGACCGAATTACAGGCACCAGAAGACAAACCGGATAATACATACTAGACCATTCACTTTGATGGATCCAGGCAGCTGGAAGGCTTGGGGGCTGGAGTTGTCCTCACTTCCCCTCGAGGAGATAAGATTTGTTATGTTCTCCGCTTAATGTTTCCTTGTACTAACAATGCATCAGAGTACGAGGCCTTACTCCACGGTCTTCGTGTAGCTAAGGAAATGAACTTAAGCCGGGTTCGATGCTTTGGAGATTCTGATCTGGTGGCTCAGCAAGTTTCTGGTACTTGGGATTCTAAAGACCCGCTCATGGTGGCTTATAGGCGCGAGGTGGATATTGTAGCAGGTCACTTTAAGGGTTATCAGGTGGAGAACATCGATCGGCGCAAGAATGAAGCAGCAGAGATCTCAGCGTAAACCGGTACCACCTAATACCTTTCTAGATATCTTGCATAACCCATCTGTAAAGTTGCCTACAGAGGAGGATTTAGCTGTTCCTGATCCGGAGGCCCAGTTGGTAGCCGTTTTACATGCCACTCCGGATTGGACGGTTCCATATTTGGCGTATTTGAACCGGGGCGAATTACCAGAAGATGAACTTTTCGCCAGGCAGATAGTTCAGCGGTCCAAGTCTATGGTTATTCACAATGGCGAGTTGCACCGTTCTAGCATTTCAGGCGTATTCCAACGTTGTGTTTCTCCTGAAGAAGGACAAGAGATTCTACGGGAAATCCATGAAGGGGATTGCGGTCACCATGCCAGCTCAAAGTCCTTGGTTGCTAAGGCTTTCCGACACGGGTTCTACTGGTTGATAGCTCATTCTGATGAGGAAGACTTGGTAAAGCGGTGTGACGCTTGTCAGAAATTTTCACGTCATGCTCATGTTCCTGCTCAGGAGTTACGCATGATCCCCATCACTTGGCCATTTGCTACTTGGGGGCTTGACATGGTTGGACCCTTTAAGCGTTCTAAGGACAAGAAGACCCACCTGTTGGTGGCGGTTGACAAGTTCACCAAATGGGTTGAAGCGGAGCCCATCAGTAAATGTGATGCAGCCACGGCGATTCAATTTCTCAAAAAGATTATTTTCCGTTTCGGCTTTCCACATAGCATCATCACAGATAATGGTACGAACCTTTCTAAAGGTGAGATGGAGGAGTTCTGGCAACAAGAGCACATCCGGCTTGATGTAGCGTCCGTGGCTCATCCCCAGTCCAATGGTCAAGCTGAGAGGGCGAATCAAGAAATCCTGAAGGGTATCAAGCCTCGCCTCATGGTCCCTTTGAAGCGGATGCCAGGTTGTTGGGTGGAGGAATTACCATCAGTGTTATGGAGTATAAATACCACCCAAACCGATCTACGGGATATACACCCTTTTTCCTGGTCTATGGGGCTGAGGCTGTCCTCCCAAGTGATATTCGTCACGACTCACCCCGGGTCGCGAATTATGTTGAAGCGGATAACGAGCAAGCATGCGAAGAGGCACTGGACCTGTTAGATGAGAAGCGAGACATGGCTTTGGCTCGGTCGGCAGTTTATCAGCAAGACCTGCGGCGTTATCACAACCGCCGGGTTAAGACAAGAACCTTTCAAGAAGGAGATTTGGTACTTCGGCTCATTCAAGACCAGACTGATATGCATAAGTTATCCCCACCTTGGGAAGTGCCTTTTGTGGTCAGCAAAAATCTGCACAAAGGATCATACTACCTCATTGCGTTCGAGAAGACTCACGTAGCTCTGAGGAGGAGACCCAGCGGCCATGGAACATAGCTCTCCTACGGCCTTATTACACTTGAAGCCACAGGCTTTTCATATGTACATATTTCAACAATGTATATATTATGATTAATATAATAAACCGGCATCCTTGCTATCAAGCAGGGCCTCCGCCGTTTTTTCTTCAAATATCTGTTAACATGGGGGCTTCCTGTTCAAACATAGGTGTATTCACCAAAGAGAACATAGCATTACTACCCTCCTGATGCAGCTATCATGCCACAACAAAGCTTGGGAGCTTCACACCCAAGGGGCCAAAGAGAGTCTTGTTGCTACGCACAACTCAAACATAGGCACCCATTGAGCACAGCTCACAAAGTTACTTGGGGGCTCTTTGCGTCAAATACCAAAGAGTTTGAAAGGACCCTTGTAGCTGGGTATCGACCCACGGCTTGGAAGCTTGGTGTATTCACCTAAAACCCCAGGTTAACCTGCCTTCATCAAGTAAGCCACTCCTATCCAGGTAATCCTGGCGCGACCCGTCGAACGTTTGACAGTTACTCTCATTGAGACCCTGAACTTGTCAAAGTTAAAATGATGATTGGTTAGTTGGAGGGCCATCTTAAAAGGCTTCACCAAAATGGTTTAACTCAGTGGCCTGGCAGCCCATGAAAAGCCTCGATTTGGGCCTGGCAGCCCTCAAAAAGCCTCGACTACAGTTTTTTGTTTGCTTTTTTCTGCCAAGTTTTTGTTTTTCGTGAGGTCTATGTTAAACCGGAGTTTCTTAACCCGGCATGGCTTATGGATCTTCTGTTAAAGTATACAATTAAAGGTAATCCGGCATCCCTCAAAACCGGTCTGGCTTTGACACTTTGTCTCCAGCAATCGGCCGGTGTTCATCACAACCCGGTTTATATCATATATGCCAACATGGCATGGTGGAAGTTGGGTTTTCACCTTTTCTTCACATCACAATTGGTAAACCAACAGCAATGTTTTATATCACAGGTATGATTTATTATTGCTGCAACCGTAGTTGCTTACCAAGTTGTGTTGGGTATTTTGACCCGTCCGGTGGTAAACCGCCTGGACAGATTTTCCTTATGCAGGCACAGTGACTGCATAATATTGTAAAAATACATAAGCTAGTACTGAAATTCTCATGACAAATCAACGCAAAGTATATCCCGCTGCACAAGGGCAACGGATCAAAGTATTTCCACTAGCTTATTACAAGGCGCTTGAAGGCCCAAAATATGGTGTTTCCAGCAGAACAAGGTTTCTGGAGCATCACTCTAATTGCCGGATCAAGTATCATTACCATGTTGATGCGAAGTTGATGGGTCATCTGGCGTCAGTTCAGCCTCCTCTTCCCCACCTAGCGGCTGGAAGTTTGTGGTGGTCCAGTCAATCCAGGTTAAGGCTTGAAAGATAGCTTCTTCTTTGATAAGTTCTGACAGATCAATGTCAGGGGCGTAAGTGTGCTTACGGATTCCTGGAATAAGATTTTGTGCCTCCGGAATGACAGGGTTAACCCGTTTGTTGTTTGCATCATAATAAGACCGGTGAACCGTCAAGTTAGCATCTTCTGCCAGCTGACTCGCCAAAGGACGCATCTCCCTTGTCACTCTTTTAAGGGCTGCATCATCAAAATCTGCCCCGTTTTCTTGTGTGCTTGGAAAGCCTTTGGCAAGGTCAACCAGATCCAAGTCAGCTATCCATGCTTTGGCTCGGGTAAGTGCCAACAAAGCACCGGCCCTGGCAGCAGATCGCTTCACCTCTTCTAGTTGTGCTGGTACCATGGATAGCCTTGTCAGAGTATCCTTGATCAGTGTTGGGGCCGGTTTGTCATAGGAGGCTGCACAGATAACCCGTTGATCAGTGGTGTAAAGTTGTTCTAGAAGAGTATACGCTGCTTTCAGCTTCATCCGTACATCTGAGCCCAGATGCGTAATGCGGCTCCCTGCAACGGTTTAAGAATTTCATATTTCAACCGGCACCTTACGAGATGGGTATTTCAAATAATTTGCTAAGGAGTACTTACCAAATACTGCGGAGGTCATGGCATTTACTTGGCACTTTAACCCAGAAAGTTCTTCTGCTACCGGTTTAAGTGCAGATTCGGCATCTTCAGCCCGTTTCAGCAATGTCCCCTTTTCAGTGTCCCAGTTGGCACGTTCCGTCTTGAATTCTTCTTTCAGTCGTTCTATGGAAGTTAAAGCGGCTCGAAGTTCATCTTTGGCTTTGGAAGATTCTTCTTGCTGAGATTTCATAATTTCTTGAAGATCAGCAATCTGCGTCCGTTGATGGTTTATGTCAGCCTGCCAAAATCAAGAGGAGCATTTCAATATTTTATCAAAGTCCCAAGCATACAAATGGTTCTACACTTGGCACTTGGGGGCTAATGCGGATTAATTCTTTCTTACTGCTTATTCAAAATCCCAGGATTCATACAAGTTTCAATCCTGGCACTTGGGGGCTAATGCGGATTAATTCGTTCTTACTGCTTATTCAAAGTCCCAAGGATTCGTACAAGTTTCAATCCTGGCACTTGGGGGCTAATGTGTGTTTGTTCAAAAAACTTAAAAGTCAACAATGTGCAGTTTGGAAATTCAAAGTCCCGGTTTGTTTTTACGAATTTAAACCGACCCTTGGGGGCTACAGGATACAAGGCAGTGAAAATACAAAGATAAGGAGGAAAATGTTTACCTCATAACGTTCCTTCATCAGATTTACCAAGTCAGCCTCAGTATCTCGACTTGTATAAAGCCGGTTCAAGAAACCGGAATGAAGATCCTGGGCATAAAGATTAGCATATTTTGACATATCAGTTTCCATCTTCCTCTTGCCCATTGAAATAAACTCATCCTTGGCGGTATGTTTTGCCAAGACAACTGGATCACCCGGAGTGGTATAAGCAGTGCTAGTAACAATAACGTCATCGTCTTTGGCTGGGCTTGGCGGATTAGCACTTGACTTCAGTGGATCAACAGCCGGACTTGCAGGCATAGCATGTGGACTTAAGGTATCCTCATGCATGGCCGGGTCAGCTTCCGGCGGATTAACATTGATAGTTGGCTCTGGCAGAGTAAAATCATCCATGAGATTATCGAGATTTTTATCAACATCCTCAGGAGTTTTCTCTGGCTCAACTTCACCGGTAGGGGCGCTGGTCTTGGCCTTCTTACTCAAACGAGCTTGAGCACTAATATTAAAACAAAGATTAGCATGGTCAACTGAGTTATGGAAGAGAAGGGAAGACTACACATTTACCCAGGGACGGTTTTCAGGGGAGGCAGCTGAGTGGTTGATGAACCGCCAGACGAATTAGAAGATGCCTGATAATTTGAATCAGATGAATTGAGAGGGCATCGGAAGAAACCTTTCAAAAGATAACATTTTTCAGAAGAACAAGCAACCTCTGGACGACATTTCCGGTTTGGGGTATGAGGTAAACCGGAAGAAGTGACCTGTTGACCACTGTGCCGGGTTGTGCAACGCCCTTCAGTTTGCTGTGTCTTCAAAGAAAGTTTTTGATCCAAATGAGCAACAGGGTGAGAGCATTTCACTTTTCGAACTGCATGGCGAAATTGTTGAACCGGCAGAAGTTCCGAGTCAGAAGAAAGACAAATTACCTCATCATGACCTGCATGGCTGGCCTCCGCATCATCCTGGAAATAATCATTGTCAGTAAAATATATGGACAGAAGTCAAGGGAGATCAAACTTTACCTCTTCAGCCGAGTCATCAACATCTTCTGGTGGTTCTGAAGACTCAGCAGTTTTCTTTTTGGCAGCTTTCTTGATGACCTTGGTCTTATTACGAGGAGCCTTAGCTACTTTGTCTTGAGTTTTCTTTTTCCAAAAAGAGCTACTGGCCTATGGGATTGCACAAAGGTATTATTATAGCAGTGTCAAAGCAGAGAAGGATAAGGAAAAGTACAAGGTTAAAATATTTACCCCGGGCGGTTTGTTGGAGGCGTAAAAAGGACGCAGACCAATTTGAGTACATACGGCGAGCGGTTCGTTGAGTATTTTCTTTACACTTTCACTGACTTCATCGTCCGTCAGTGCTATTGAATTAAACCATTGAGGATCATTGGTTTTGCTGGTGTATTCGAACATCAATCCGGGCCGGCGGCTTAAAGGAAGAATGCACCATGAAATCCACCAACGGACGAGATCAACACCAGTTAAACCGTTGGCAAGAAGAGCCCGAAGTTTGGCGAGTTGAGGTGCATAGGCTTGTCGATCTTTGGCAGGCAATCTCTGAGGTAAAGCGTGATTATTACTGGGCCGGTGCAGACGGTAGCCCGGCAAGGGATTCTCTTCAGCAGGGGCGGTATTCTGACAATAGAACCAGGTTTGGTTCCAGTCTTTTGGATGGCTGTGAAGTTTGGCGTGAGGAAAATCAACCTCTTTCCTCTTTTGGATTGACACACCGCCAAGTTCAGTATTAGGTCCATCAAAAAATTCCGTCCGGCGGTTTAAGTGAAAGAGATCTAGAAAGAGATCGACAGTTGGTTCTTCTTGCAGATAAACCTCGCAGAATACTTGGAAATTGCATATGTTGGACACAGAATTTGGTCCAATATCTTGAGGATGAAGTTCGAGCCTGGCAAGAACATCCCGGAAATTTTTTGATCCGGGAGGACTGAAACCTCGAGCTAAATGTTGCAAGAATACAATCACTTCTCCATCTTGAGGTTCAGGGGGGCACTCAGGGCCAGGGAGTCGCCAACGGAGGACATTTTTTGAAGCCAAAGCGCCAGTGGTGATATATTCATTGATTTGCGTTTCTGTGATCCGAGACGGAACCCAGTTGTAAGCAGAAAATTGCTTCGTCATCTTACAAAGTCTGTAAAAGGAAAATGGACGGTTTACGATTGGCGGTTCGTATGTGTTTGTCAAAATGTTAAACCGGCAATTCAAGGTATACATATGAAGTGAACTGGGCATGGCTGTTCAAAATCTAGATGGCGGTTTAAGAGAGGGCTAATGACATACGACGGATTATCAACACTAAAGGATAAAGCGCCTTTTTGAGGCAGAACCCCAAGCTGGAAATTTGTTAAGTGTGGAACAAACAGGTTTCACAAGTTGCAATTATTATTTTGGATCAAACGATCGCTCTAGAAGGAAAATTTTCTAGACCTAAAACAGTGCAGAGAAGTTCATACATTCGAAGAGGGCTTCCAAACAATGGAAATAAAATCTATTTTTATGCAAGATAAGCACAAACAGTTGCCGCAGCAGTTCTACGTTGTTTTTACAATCTAAACAGGGCATTGGAGGTGAAAACTAACAAGGGTTTTGCATCGGGCGGTGATGACCACCGATGAACTCAAACAAAGCTCCAATGCAGATCTAAGAAGGGGAAAGAGAAGAACTCACGGATGTGGACAAGTTGCGGAGGTTCACCGTCGATTTCTGGTCAGAATCAGGTCGATGCGGCGGCCTGAGTCGGTGCGGACTGGTAGATCAACAACGGCGGCGGCGGCGATACTTGAGGTCTTCAGGTCGCGAGGAGGAAGACGATGTGGTTTGGAAAGGGGGAAATGGAAGGCACCTCAGTCTTATTTATAAGGAAGTGAGATAAAACGGCAGGCGCGAAAATCGAGGAATCGAAAGCGGCAAAAGAGGATGCAGTTGTCTCCTCGATCTTCGGGAATTAATTAAAGAGAGAGGAATCTTTATAAAACTTTTTTATACAGGAATGACGTCACAATGATTTACTACAGTAACAGAAGATGACGTCATGGCGATTCATCAAAGTTCATAGGGAGAAGACAATATGGCGGTTTACGAGAATTGCCAGAAGTTCAAGGATTGAAGACTGACATGAATAGGTTCAAATCAATCTGGGGCCTAATGTTGAGGATATAACCACTGAGGGTAAACCGCCCAAGAGGGGCCGGTTCACCTTTAGTTATACTGAAGCCCAAGGAAACCCAGAAAATGGCGCTTTACGGATGAAGCTTAGAGGCCCAGAGCCCGCAGGCGGCTTAGGGCCCATCCGCCATGATTGTATAAACTTGCATTGTAAGATAAGAAAGAAGAGACCGAGGCGGACACTTGTATGAGCCAGCCTCGGGACTCTGTAGACTGGCCAGGATCCTCCTGAATATATAAAGGGGTGACCCGGCGGTGGTTCAGAGACAGAAAACAACAACTCGAAGCCAGACAAAGCGGATTCGCTCCCTGGTCTTCGAAACCCCAGCAATACCAATCACAACTAGACGTAAGCTTCTACCTTCATCGAAGGGGCCGAACTAGTATAAAACTCTCGTGTCCCTTTGTCCGGTTTAACCCCTTCAAGCTAACCCGTAGTGATGGCTCCACGACTAAGTCCTTCCATGAGGACATCTGCCGTGACAATTCCACGACAGGTGCCAAAGTAATCCAGGAGTGGATCACTGGACAGCGGTCAAGAACATCCTGAAATACCTGAAAAGTACTAAGGATATGTTTCTCGTATATGGAGGTGACAAAGAGCTCATCGTAAATGGTTACGTTGATGCAAGCTTTGACACTGATCCGGACGATTCTAAATCGCAAACCGGATACGTGTTTATATTGAACGGTGGAGCTGTCAGTTGGTGCAGTTCTAAACAAAGCGTCGTGGCGGGATCTACATGTGAAGCGGAGTACATAGCTGCTTCGGAAGCAGCAAATGAAGGAGTATGGATGAAGGAGTTCATATCCGATCTAGGTGTCATACCTAGTGCATCGGGTCCAATGAAAATATTTTGTGACAATACTGGTGCAATTGCCTTGGCGAAGGAATCCAGATTTCACAAGAGAACCAAGCACATCAAGAGACGCTTCAATTCCATTCGGGATTTAGTCCAAGTGGGAGACATAGAAATTTGCAAGATACATACGGATCTGAATGTTCTAGACCCGCTGACTAAGCCTCTTCCACGAGCAAAACATGATCAGCACCAAGGCTCCATGGGTGTTAGAATCATTACTATGTAATCTGGATTATTGACTCTAGTGCAAGTGGGAGACTGAAGGAAATCTGCCCTAGAGGCAATAATAAAGTTATTATTTATTTCATTATATCATGATAAATGTTTATTATTCATGCTAGAATTGTATTAACCGGAAACATAATACATGTGTGAATACATAGACAAACAGAGTGTCACTAGTACGCCTCTACTTGACTAGCTCGTTGATCAAAGATGGTTATGTTTACTAGCCATAGACATGAATTGTCATTTGATTAACGGGATCACATCATTAGGAGAATGATGTGATTGACTTGACCCATTCCATTAGCTTAGCACTTGATCGTTTAGTTTGTTGCTATTGCTTTCTTCATAACTTATACATGTTCCTATGACTATGAGATTATGCAACTCCTGTTTGCCGGAGGAACACTTTGTGTGCTACCAAACGTCACAACGTAACTGGGTGATTATAAAGGTGCTCTACAGGTGTCTCCGAAGGTACTTGTTGGGTTGGCGTATTTCGAGATTAGGATTTGTCACTCCGATTATCGGAGAGGTATCTGTGGGCCCTCTCGGTAATGCACATCACTTAAGCCTTGCAAGCATTGCAACTAATAGGTTAGTTGCGGGATGATGTATTACGGAACGAGTAAAGAGACTTGCCGGTAACGAGATTGAACTAGGTATTGAGATACCGACGATCAAATCTCGGGCAAGTAACATACCGATGACAAAGGGAACAACGTATGTTGTTATGCGGTCTGACCGATAAAGATCTTCGTAGAATACGTAGGAGCCAATATGAGCATCCAGGTTCCGCTATAGGTTATTGACCAGAGACATGTCTCGGTCATGTCTACATTGTTCTCGAACCCGTAGGGTCCGCACGCTTAACGTTATGATGACAGTTTCATTATGAGTTTATATATTTTGATGTACCGAAGGTTGTTTGGAGTCCCGGATGTGATCACGGACATGACGAGGAGTCTCGAAATGGTTGAGACATGAAGATTGATATATTGGAAGCCTATGTTTGGACATCGGAAGTGTTCCGGGCGAAATCGGCATTTTACCGGAGTACCGGGAGGTTACCGGAACCCCCCGGTAACCTAATGGGCCTTAATGGGCCTAGTGGAGGAAGTGGAGAGGAGGCCAAGGGGCAGCCGCGCGCCCCTCCCCCCCCCCTAGTCCGAATTGGACAAGGAGGGGGTCGGCGCCCCCCCCCCCCTTTCCTTTCCTCTCTCTCTCCTTCCCCCCAAGTCCTAGTCCAACATGGAAAGGGGGGAGTCCTACTCCCAGGAGGAGTAGGACTCCTCCTGGCGCGCCCCTTGCCTGGCCGCACCTCCTCCCCCTTGCTCCTTTATATATGGGGGCAAGGGGCACCCCATAGACAACAGTTGATCATTGATCTCTCAGCCGTGTGCGGTGCCCCCCTCCACCGTAGTCCTCGATAATATTGTAGTGGTGCTTAGGCGAAGCCCTGTGACAGTAGAACATCAAGATCGTCACCACGCCGTCGTGCTGACGGAACTCTTCCCCGACATTCTGCTGGATCGGAGTCCGGGGATCGTCATCGAGCTGAACGTGTGCTAGAACTCGGAGGTGTCGTAGTTTCGGTGCTTAATCGGTCGGGCCATGAAGACGTACGACTACATCAACCGCGTTGTGCTAACGCATCCGCTTTCGGTCTACGAGGGTACGTAGACAACACTCTCCCCTCTCGTTGCTATGCATCACCATGATCTTGCGTGTGCGTAGGAATTTTTTTGAAATTACTACGTTCCTCAACAGGAGAGGGAGATAGGGAGGGAAAGAGGGGGCGCCGCCCCCCTCCTTGTCCAATTCGGACTCCTCAAGGGGGGTGGGCCAGCCCTAAGGCCCCCTCCTCTCTATCTCACAAGGCCCATGTTGGCCCATTAGTTCCCTCGGGGGTTCCGATAACCCCCCGGCACTCCGATATTTATCCGGTGACCCCCAAAACTCATCCGGTGACCGAATAACATCGTCCAATATATCAATCTTTATGTCTCGACCATTTCGAGACTCCTTGTCATGTCCGAGATCACATCCGGAACTCCGAACTACCTTCGGTACATCAAAACACATAAACTCATAATACCGATCGTCATCAAACGTTAAGCGTGCGGACCCTACGGGTTTGAGAACTATGTAGACATGACCGAGACTCACTTCCGGTCAATAACCAATAGCGGAACCTGGATGCTCATACTGTATCAAGACATAAGTTGTAGGAACCAATATTTCAAGAACTATGTATCGAGAACTATGTAGATATGTTGTTCCCTTTGTCATCAGTATGTTACTTGCCCGAGATTCGATCGTCGGTATCATCATACCTAGTTCAATCTCGTTATTGACAAGTCTCTTTACTCGTTCCGTAATGCATCATCTCGCAACTAACTCATTAATCACATTGCTTGCAAGGCTTATAGTGATGTCCATTACCGAGAGGGCCCAAAGATACCTCTCCGGCAATCGGAGTGACAAATCCTAATCTCGATCTAAGCCAACTCAACAAACACTATCGGAGACACCAGTAGAGCATCTTTATAATCACCTAGTTACATTGTGACGTTTGATAGCATACTAAGTGTTCCTCTGGTATTCGGGAGTTACATAATCTCATAGTCATAGGAACATGTATAAGTTATGAAGAAAGCAATAGCAATAAACTAAACGATCAGTGTGCTAAGCTAAAGAATGGGTCAAGTCAATCACATCATTCTCTAATGATGTGATCACGTTCATCAAATGACAACTCATGTCTATGGCTAGGAAACTTAACCATCTTTGATTAACGAGCTAGTCAAGTAGAGGCATACTAGTGACACTCTGTTTGTCTATGTATTCACACATGTACTAAGTTTCCGGTTAATACAATTCTAGCATGAATAATAAACATTTATCATGATATAAGGAAATATAAATAACAACTTTATTATTGAGTCTAGGGCATATTTCCTTCAACATAGACATGCAAAAACTATCAGGTACTAAGTTCATGATAAATTAAATTTCAATTAATCATATTACTCAAGAACTCCCATTTAGATAGACATCCGTCTAGTCATTTAAATGATCACGTGATCCATATCAACTAAACCATGTCCGATCATCATGTGAGATGGAGTAGTTTTCAATGGTGAACATCACTATGTTGATCATATCTACTATATGATTACATTCGACCTTTCAGTCTCAGTGTTCCTAGGCCATATTTGCATATGCTAGGCTCGTCAAGTTTAACCCGAGTATTCTGCACGTGCAAAAGTGGCTTGCACCTGTTGTATGTGAGCATAGAGCTTATCAGTCCCGATCATCACGTGATGTCTCATCACGACGAACTGTAGCAACAGTGCATACTCAGGGAGAACACTTATACCTTGAAATTTAGTGAGGGATCATCTTATAATACTACCACCATACTAAGAAAAAAATAAGATGCATAAAGGATAAACATCACATGTAATCAAAAATATGTGACATGATATGGCCATCATCATCGTGTGCCTTTGATCTCCATCTCCAAAGCACCATCATGATCTCCATCATCACCAGCTTGACACCTTGATCTCCATCGTAGCATCGTTGTCATCCCGCCAACTATTGCTTCTACGACTATCGCTACTGCTTAGTGATAAAGTAAAGAAATTACTTGGCGATTGCATTTCATATAAAAAAGCGACAACCATAAGGCTCCTGCCAGTTGTCGATAACTTTTGCAAAACATGATGATCTCATACAACAATTTATATCTCATCACGTCTTGACCATATCACATCACAACATGCCCTGCAAAAACAAATTAGACGTCCTCTACTTTGTTGTTGCAAGTTTTACGTGGCTACTACGGGCTTCTAGCAAGAACCGTTCTTACCTACGCAGCAAAACCACAACGATTTTTCGTCAAGTGTGCTATTTTAACCTTCAACAAGGCATGGCCGTAGTCAAACTCGATTCAACTAAAGTAGCAGAAACAGACACCCACCAGCCACCTGTGTGCGAAGCACGTCGGTAGAACCAGTCTCATGAATGCGGTCATGTAATGTCGATCCGGACCACTTCATCCAAACCGCCGAATCAAAGTAAGACGTTGGTGGTAAGCAGTATGACTATTATCGCCCACAACTCTTTGTGTTCTACTCGTTCATATATCATCTACGCATAGACCTGGCTCGGATGCCACTGTTGGGGAATGTAGTAATTCAAAAAAAATCCTACGATCACGCAAGATCTATCTAGGAGATGCATAGAAACGAGACGGGAGAGTGTGTCCACGTACCCTCGTAGACTGCAAGCGGAAGTGTTTAGTTAACGCGATTGATGTAGTCAAACGTCTTCACGATCCAACCGATCCAAGTACCGAACGTACGTCACCTCCGTGTTCAGCACACGTTCAACACGATGACGTCTCTCGAGCTCTTGATCTAGTAGAGGGTCGAGGGAGAGTTCCGAGCACGACGGCGTCGCGACGGTGTTGGTGATGTGATCCGCGCAGGGCTTCGCCTAAGCACTACGACAATATGACTGAGGCGGTAAATTGTGGAGGGGGGCACCCCACATGGCTAAGAAACAACTGTTGTGCCTTTGGGGTGCCCCCTAGCCATGTATATAAAGGAGGGCGAGGAGGAGGCCGGCGGCCAAGGAGGGGGAGGAGGAGGCCGGCGGCCAAGGAGGGCGCGCCAAATGGGGGAGTCCTACTTGGACTCCTAGTCCAAGTAGGATTCGGCCCCCCTCCTTCCTTCCAACGGAGAGGGAAAGGGGAAGGGAGAGAGAGGGAGAAGGAAAGAGGGGGGCCGCGCCCCCTCCCCTTGTCCAATTCGGATTGGGGAAAGGGGGCGTGTGCCACCTCCGTGGCCTGCTTCCTCTCCTCCACTATGGCCCAATAGGCCTAATAACTTTCCGTGGGGGGGGTCCGGTAACCTCCCGGTACTCCGAAAAATCCCTGATTTTCTTCGGAACCATTCCAGTGTCCGTATATAATCTTCCAATATATCAATCTTTACCTCTTGACCATTTCGAGACTCCTTGTCATGTTCGTGATCTCATCCGGGACTCCGAACAAACTTCGTTTACCAAAACACATAACTCATAATACAAATCATCGTCGAACGTTAAGCGTGCGGACCCTACGGGTTCAAGAACTATGTAGACATGACCGAGACACATCTCCGTTAATAACCAATAGCGGAACCTAGATGCTCATATTGGCTCCTATATATTCTACGAAGATCTTTATCGGTCAAACCGCATAACAACATACGCCATTCCCTTTGTCATCGGTATGTTACTTGCCCGAGATTCGATTGTCGGTATCCTCATACCTAGTTCAATCTCATTATCGGCAAGTCTGTTTACTCGTTCTGTAATGCATCATCCCGTAACTAACTCATTAGTCACATTGCTTGCAAGGCTTATAGTGATGTGCATTACCGAGATGGCCCAGAGATACCTCTCTGATACACGGAGTGACAAATCCTAATCTTGATCTATGTCAACTCAACAAACACCATTGGAGACACTTGTAGAGTATCTTTATAATCACCCAGTTATGTTGTGACGTTTGATAGCACACAAAGTGTTCCTTCGGTATTTGAGAGTTGCATAATCTCATAGTCAGAGGAATATGTATAAGTCATGAAGAAAGCAAATAGCAATAAAACTATACGATCATTATGCTAAGCTAACGGATGGGTCTTGTCCATCACATCATTCTCTAATGATGTGATCCCGTTCATCAAATGACAACACATGTCTATGGTTAGGAAACTCAACCATCTTTGATTAACGAGCTAGTCAAGTAGAGGCATAGTAGGGACACTCTGTTTGTCTATGTATTCACACATGCACTAAGTTTTCGGTTAATACAATTCTAGCATGAATAATAAACATTTATCATGATATAAGGAAATATAAATAACAACTTTATTATTGCCTCTAGGGCATATTTCCTTCACGATATCCGACGAATCAAAAGCGGACGCGTGGATCAAATGCGTCGGCATGTTGGAGTTGCCCTTTACGGATAGGACATGCAGACAAATCTGGAGTCCTGTAAAGCTCCCCAAATTTGCTATCACTTTGTTGGAATTCGAACATCCGGACGTGTGCGCAAACGTTTGAGAGATAGTACTGGATGCCAAAAAGGGTTTGGAATCCCGCAAACGACATATACAAGCGGTTTGACTGTTTGCATTTGAGATGCTCTAATATCCGTGTTTAAGATTCCCTTATATCATAAAAAAAGTAGTTAGGGCATCTCTCTATTCCTTAAAATGGACACATTTTCCGTCCACAGACTACGTAAGGACATATTCGCGAACATGATATGAGAGTTGGTCATCCAACCTATAACCCAATTGTTTGCGCCACACAACAACAAGCTTCCACCAAATAGCACGTTCACTAGAGCCGCCGAACATGCGGGTATGTACTAATATGCACTTAAAAAAGGAGAGTCAAATAGCCTTTCACCAACATAAAATAGCCTTTTGCCATGTTAACTAGCGCCTTCCGCCAATATATGCATGTAATATAAGAACCTGAAGAAAAAAGAAGTGAAAGTGAAATAACTATGTGTTTAGTGCTTTCTCCTAGAAAGCCTTCCGCCAAACAACAAAAAAAATTGGCTGTGGCCTTCCGTCATTCGTGTGGAGAAAAGGATATGTGATGATTTTTGATTGGCCAGACCGATAACCGGACTCCCGCAAAGCTTCCTCAAGTTTGTTAACGGGAAAACGGACATGCGGGCGTGCCCATGGACACATACGGGTCCGTGTTCGATGGCAAAGTTCCTCCGAACAGCATGGTCTAGATGTTTGCAGGCTATTTGAGTGGTCCTCGTTGGAGGTGCCCTTAGCACTTCACTGAAGATATATGTTAATAAGCCTAAGAAATATAGAGTTCGCATCTTACCTTCACCCCAGGCATGTTGAACCACTTCCAGTAGCCTTTGACGAGCTCTATGATGGTTACTGGATCTAGTAAAGTGATGGATATAGTGAAGCAAGTTCTATGTTGTCAGGAAGCAATTCATATACCTTTGACCTGTTTTCCTCTATGGTCAAAATATAGGTCACAAACTTTCCATAGTTGAGCAAGGTCATATCGGTGTAATTGAACCACTTGCATGATTTAGAAAGATTGCCAACTAGACATAGTAACTTCTGATGTTGTGTCTAATGGCTGACCAGCCAGAAGAAAAAAAAAATGTTCTGAGTAGATGATCTCACTCAAATATAGAGTTGACTCAAGTAATATTCAATTATTAGATCCAAATCTTCCAACTTAACATGATCAAACCACTATAATGAAAAAAAAGAATGTGAGTAACACACGTTACTTAGGCAATACCAAGATTAAAGAGGATTAAACTCTCACATGCCACAACATTTTCGAGGCCATGCACGATGATGAAGTAACGCAGCAAAATAACAATCTTCATTGCTAAATGGACTAAATTTCACCTTTTCATCGTTGTCATCCGGAGTACTTTGATCTTTCCCAGATAATCCTATGGACACATATTTTCCCTCCCTTTCTAGTAAACGAAGGAGATAAAGTTATCTTTGAGAGCAAATAGCAGATGCCACCTATGATAAATATAACTGTTTATCTTTCTAAAAAGCTTATGCCTCTCAATAGGCGACGATGTTTTATATAATTTATAAAAATCCTCAAAGAGCAATCTTTGTTTTGCAAATTCAATGAAAAAGGGTGATGCATAATGATCCAAAAGTTTGTTTCTCTCCGATACTTTAGATTCATAGTTTATTTACTTCGACAAGAAAATCATCAACATAAGTGGGCTTTCTTTCATGTGCATTGTATCTTTTCATCACAAGTAAATTGATTAATTTATCAAAATCTTTTACTCTGTTTGTTTGACTATTAGGAATCAAACTTGGCACTACGATTAATTGTGACAGAACATGGTTTTCTTCTAAGACGAGTATGTTATTCTTATGAAGTTTCTATCCGTGTTGTGCATATATCTGAACAATTCAACGTAACCATCCAAAATAGTCACATACACTGCTTCCTTATACATAGACAATTCAAATAAAGTTGTGACACAGGGAGTTTTATACCAAACTTCTATACTTATTTATTTTTCTTCGTATCATACAATATTAAGGAGTAGAAATGTGATTATTTATTATCAGCTATAATACATTACTAATTACTTTGTTTATACTAAATTTAAAGTAAGTGATGTAACATAAGTTATTTGAATTATTTTTGTGACAATTCCACAAATCATATAGTGTTGATGTGCATATTTATATCTATGTGGGTATGTCCATGTATAGTCAAGATTCACCAAATATCATGTTAGAGGCTTCTAAAGAATAATGTCTGGCTACTTTTTTAATAGTGATTTCTAGTGTATTATTAGGTGTGCAAACTTATAAAACCTTAGGGCATCTCTAACGTTGACCTCAAATCGCCCGCATCCGTCTGGACCCATTTTGCCATCCAACGCGGCACCTGTCGGACCTTACCGCAAACCGGAACAAAACTAGGGAGAGGGGATGGTGATTTGAAGTAGTCTGGACCGCTACCACGTAGGACTCCAACACACCTAGTGCACTCAAATGCCCCTATTGATTCACTTTTCTTCACTCTGCCCTTGCTCACCCTTGCTACCCTCCTCATTAAAGGCCACCATCGTACCTCTCTGGTCGCCGCCAGTCATCGTAGGATGTCCATGCTCCACCAACATGCCTGCCATCCTTGGACTATGCTTTTGTCAACCTAGGATCCCTCTGCGGCCAGGTACCCTCCGCCCCCTACCGATGACGTCCATGGCAGACACCACGTCAGGAAGGTGTTCGGTCAAATATCATTGAGCTTTATTTTGAACTTCTTGTTGTTTTCTAGAGTAAGCACGATGGTGTAGTACTCGATGAAGGAGGATGAGTTGTTGTGCGATGCATGGTTGGCTGTATCTGTGGACTTTGTAGGCAGGAACTCAAGGGGCTCGGTCTTTTGGCGACACGTGCATGTTTCGTTTCAGGCGTGAAAGCACTTCATGCCCTATGGCATGCACATAATCCATGGACGCAATATGAGGCCGATATCACATCAACGGTACACCATCTGAAACTCTATCATGAAGTTTTCAAGTGCAGTTGAACGAGTGGGGACAATGTGACCACTGGGCGCGTCAACCATGGATCGTAAGTTTTGCTTCTTGTTACTATACATGTTGGTTAATTAAATAATTCACTCAATGTTGCTCTACATGATGTATATCATGCATGATCTGTCGTGATATACTACAGAACTGAAGGCAGGCCATTCACGCACATCCATTGTTGGATGAAGCTTAAGTGGCAACATGTGTGGGACAACATGTGTCAGCTCTGATTCTATTATCGTGGAATTTGGAATCGGTGAAACTGAAACACTTATTGAATATTTGGTTCTATCATTGAATTTGAACCATTGTTTTAATACAGATATTTGCATGTTATTTATGTATAAATTATGCTATTTTCTATAATTAGTTTGAGTGTTGCAGGCTTAGTTTAGTTAAGCGGATGAAATATCGTCCGTTTTATGTAAATTGTGTCTGAACTTTGCTGAATTCTATTGTGTTTGAGAAAATTCCTCCAGTTTGTTCAAATTTGTTTTGAAACGGATGCGAGCACGGTTGAGTGGCCAGCTCTTGAACAACTGTCCATGGACTGGTCCCCACTGATCCGCAAAGGGATACCGTGTCTGATGTGGATATCAACATTAGAAATGTCCTTATAGAGTATAAATTGTACTTTTTGCAAATGTGTGGCGAGTTAGGTTCAGTAATAAGTTCAATATATGCGAGTTAGGTTTATTTTTCCTTTTTATTTTTTGTTTTCTATTTTTCAACTTTCAATAATTTGCGCATCAAAAAAGTTCTAAAAATTAAAAAAATGTGAAATTTGAAATAATTTTTTTAATAATCATAAAATGTTTCTGGATTCAAAAAATGTTCACAATTTTGTAAAACATGTTTGAAATTTTGAAAGCAAATGTTCTGGAAATCAAAAAATGTTCATGATCTTTTAAATGTTCATGTATTAAAAAATATTAATGAAATTGAATACCATTTTGTAATTCAAAAAATGTTCATGAATGGAAAAATATCCTAACAATCCAAGAACTGTTCTTAACTTACAAAATAGTTTATTCATTCATAAAATTTTCATTGATTCAACAAATGATCACACATTTCAAAAAATGTTCGTTAAATTAAAAAAATGTTCGTCAATTTTAAAAATCGTTCCACCAATTTCCCAAAAAATGTTCGTCGATTCTAGAAATGTTCACTGATTCAAGAAAATTGTTTAGAAAAATGTTCACGATTTTTAAAAAATATTTGCAAACGATATAAAATGCTTATGAATACAGAAAATGTTCTTGATTTAAGAAAATGTTCGAAAATTTGTAAAAGTGTTTATGAATTTGAAAAATGTTCATGAGTTTAAAAAAATGTTCATGGTTTCAAAAATTATTCATGATTTCACGAAATTGAGAGTGATAGTATATTTCGGTGATGCGGCAAAATGTGGCCATGGCCATTCGAGATAATGATTTTTTTTCCGTTGCAACTTGCATGGACCCTTTTGCTGGTTATACTTATACATAGTACAATTTGTTTATTTATTAGTACGCTCATCATCATCCATACATTTGGTAGCTTTAGTCCAGAGTCGTGCCAAACAGGTGGAGAAGGAGTAAGCCAGCTGGGAATCTTGGGGTGGTGGGAGACGCTCTGAGAGATATGATGGCCAAACTGCGCTCCTGGAGCAAGCAAAATTTTGGGCACGTTTCTTCTGAAATTGAGAAACTCCAAGGGGAACTTGCAGACCTCCAGCTCCGGGACGCGGATAGGGCTTTGATACGGTAGAAGATGAATGTATTGGACGAACTACTTTATAGAGAGGAAATGTTGTGGCTCCAGAGGTCGAGGATCGCTTGGTTGAAGGAGGGAGAGCGGAACACCGCCTATCTTCATCGACGAGCGGTGTGGCGGGCACGCCGGAACTTCATCCAATGCCTCCGTCGGGACAATGGCACATGGTGCACCGTGCCATCTGACATGGAACGCATGGCGACCTCCTTTCAAAGAGGTATATACCAAGGACCCGTCGCTGTCTCCGGCTGAGTTGTTGGGAGGTATAGTACCTAAAGTTACTCAAGCAATGAATGAAACTCTTTGTGCACCTTTTCCAGGGGAGGAGGTTTCAAATGCCCTCTTCCAAATTAGTCCTATAAAGGCTCCAGGTACTGATGGTCTTCCAGCTAGGTTCTTTCAGAGAAACTGGGATGTGTTGAAGACAGATATCATTGCAGCGGTGTTGGGCTTCTTTAAGTCAGGAATAATGTCGGATGGTGTGAATGATACGGCTATCGTTCTTATCCCAAAAGTTCCACACCCAAAGGAGCTAAAGGACTTCAGACCGATAAGCTTATGCAATGTGTTATACAAGTTAGTCTCTAAATGTTTGGTGAACCGCCTTCGGCCTTTACTTGGAGAATTGATTTCTGAAAATCAACGTGCTTTTATTCCTGGATGTCTTATATCTGATAATTCTATCATTGCCTTTGAGTGCATACACCATATACAGTCGCTGAAACAGAGCAGACCGGCGGCTTGTGCGTATAAACTTGATCTCTCAAAGGCTTATGATCATGTTGATTGGGATTTTCTGGAGCAGGCCCTTAAGTGGGGCTTTTCTATGGAGTGGATATCTTGGATAATGGCGTGTGTTAAGTCAGTGAAATATTCGGTGAAATTCAATGGGAAGATACTAGAGTCATTTACCCCCTCTAGGGGTTTGCGGCAAGGTGACCCACTGTCCCCCTTCTTGTTCCTATTTGTTGCTGATGCTCTGTCCTCTCTTATTTCAAATTCAGTAAACAATGGGGAGTTGAGGGGGATCTCAATCTGTCATGGCGCACCGGTGATTTCTCATTTCTTGTTTGCGGATGATACCATGTTGCTATTTCAAGCGTCAACCCAACAAGCAAGCATTGTCAAAGGTTTGTTGAACACATACACCTCAGCGACGGGTCAACTTATTAACCCTGGGAAGTATTCCACCTATTCTCAAACAATTGCATGCCTACAATGGCTTAGGACGAGAAACATATACTGGAAGTTACGCATTAGGTTTTTGAGCCTAAATACTTGGGCTTACCGGTCCCAGAGTGAAGATTGCATAAAGGAAAATTTGAGACTGTACAAGAGAGGTTACGAAAGAGACTTGTTGATTGGAGCGAGCAATACGTTTCTTCTGGCAACAAAGAGATCTTAATAAAGGCAGTAGTGCAAGCAATACCAAACTATGTCATGAGTGTCTTTTATCTCCCGGCCTCGGTTTGCGATGATCTCACATGGATGATGAGACAATATTGGTGGGGAGTGGAGAATGGCAAAAGGAAGATGGCATGGCTTAGTTGGGAGAAAATGGTGTTACCCAAGGATATGGGGGGCATGGTATTCAGAGATATGCGAGCATTCAACCAAGCATTGCTAGCAAAGCAAGCATGGAGATTATTGGACAGCCCGGATAGTCTATGTGCCCGCTTACTTCGTGCAAAGTATTACCCCAACAGAAACTTGTTGGATACATTGTTTCCCTCATCCTCCTCAGCAGTATGGAGGGGCATCACACATGGCTTGGAGCTTCTTAAAAAGGGGTTGATATGGCGAGTAGGCAATGGTTCTTTGATTAAAACTTGGAGAGATGCATGGATTCCGAGGGGACATGATTTTGAGCCTATCACCCCGAAGGGTACCTGCAGGTATAACTGGGTGGCTGATTTTCTGGAGGAGCCCGACGCCTAGAATGTACAAAAAAATCCAGCAATATTTTTGGGATATGGACGTCCGAGAAATTCTGAAAATCCGTACGTCACCTAGGAGGGGACAAGATTTCCTCGCTTGGTTCCCGGAGAAGAGTGGAAGGTTTACTGTGAAGAGCGCATACCGGCTTGCAACTGTCCATATGCATACGGGGTTGGGTGCGTCATGTGCTACCCCGGGGGGCCAGCGACTGATCTGGCGAAGAGTCTGGGAGGCCAAGGTTTCCCTAAAGATGCAGATTCTTGCATGGAAAGCTGTGTTTGGCGCACTGGCGATGAACGGATGCAAGAAATATCGACGCATCTCGACGCGAGATACCTGCCCGCTTTGTGGTACGGAGAAAGAAATGAGCTTCCATGCCCTAGTGTCTTGTGTGCATGCTCGTCACGTGTGGACGAAGATGCGCCTGGTATGGGATCTCCCTGATCACAAACTATTGCAAGATTCGGGCAAGGAATGGCTACTAAATATTCTGCTTAACTGTCATGATCACATGCGGGACTGCACCATAATGCTAATATGGAGGATTTGGTCTCTACGGTCAGACTTGGCTCACGACAAGTCTGTTCCATCCACAGATGTGATAGTGGAGTATCTATAGAGCTATATGTCTTCTTCCTAGTTGTCAAGGAAGTTTACCACTGAAGAAATTATGAAAGGAAAGATGTAGTTGAGGGATGAGGGAGTCCTGGATTAGGGGGTCTCCGGACAGCCGGACTATATCCTTTGGCCAGATTGTTGGACTATGAAGATACACGATTGAAGACTTCGTCCCGTGTCTGGATGGGACTCTACTTGGCGTGGAAGGCAAGCTAGGTAATACGGATATGTATATCTCCTCCTTTGTAACCGACCTTGTGTAGCCTCTCTGATCTCGTGGTAGATCAACTCTTGTACTACTCATATTATCAAGAACAATCAAGCAGAAAGTAGGGTATTACCTCCATCAAGAGGGCCCGAACCTGGGTAAACATCGTGTCCCCTGCCTCCTGTTACCATCCGCCTTAGACGCACAATTCGGGACCCCCTACCCGAGATCCGCCGGTTTTGACACCGACATTGGTGCTTTCATTGAGAGTTCCACTGTGTTGTCACCATAAGGCTTGATGGCTCCTTCGATCATCGCTGACGATGCGGTCTAGGGTGAGGTTTTCCTCCCTGGACAGATCTTCGTATTCGGCGGCTTCGCACTGCGGGCCAATTCGCCTGGACATCTGGAGCAGATCGAAAGCTACGCCCCTGGCCATCAGGTCAGATTTGGGAACTTGACCTACACGACCGACATCCGCGGAGACTTGATCTTCGACGGATTCGAGCCCGTGTCGGACACGCCGCACAGGCGCGACGAGCATGACGTAGCTCTGTCGTCGGACAATGTTCGGGAGATCGCATCCGCAACTGCTCCGGCCTTTAATCCGGAGCAAGTTATGCCATCCGAGAGCGGAGGGATGGACCCCGTCATGGAGGTCACACTCTCAGTGGCGATAGAGCCGGATACTGACTTCACCCCTCACGAGAGCCGTGACGCCGAACCACTGGACTCATCTCCGGCCACGGACTCCGAGCCGCTCACATCCGTACCCATCGAGTCCGACTGGGCACCGATCATGGAGTTCACCTCCGCAGATATCTTTCAGCACTCACCTTTCGAAGATGTGCTAAATTCATCAAGGTCTCTCTCCCTGTCAGGAGAACCTTGGCTGAACTATGTCCGGCTAGAATGGGATGCGGACGACGAAGAAATTTGCTGCCCACCCACCACCCACTTAGTAGCCACTGTCGATGACTTAACCGACATGCTCGACTTCGACGGTATGGACGACGAAGCCGGAGACGAACAGGAACCACCGCCCTCAGGGCGCTGGACCGACACCTCATCATATGATATATACATGGTGGACACCCCCAGAGAAGGCAATGGCGACGAGACAGCGGAGGATGACCCCTCCAGGAAGCAACCCAAGCGCCGACGTCAGCGGCGCCGCTCTAAGTCCCGCCACAGAAAGAGCGGTGATACCAGCACAGGAGATAATAACACTCCGGATAGCGCCGAAGACAAGAACAATTCCCTCCAGCACGATGTAGAGCCGGAGGACGAACAAGCTAGCCCCCCAGAGCGGGCAGCAGATGGAGAATCGGAGGAGGACAATTACATGCCTCTCTTCGAAGACGAGGCGAGCCTCGGCGACGACGAGTTTATCGTGCCTGAGGACCCTGTCGAACAACAGCGCTTCAAGCGCCGGCTTATGGCCACAGCAAATAGCCTGAAGAAAAAGCAGCAACAGCTTCAAGCTGATCAAGACTTGCTAGCAGACAAGTGGACCGAAGTCCTTGTGGCCGAGGAGCATGAACTCGAGCGCCCGTCCAAAAGTTACCCAAAACGCAGGTTGCTACCTCACCTCGAGGAGGAAGCATTGAAACCTCATTCACCTGTGTACAATGCGGCTGACCAGCCACTACACAGCCGAGTCAGTAAGGCGTTTCAGCCTAAAGTTCAGCCCGCACCCCGTCGCCACTCAGTTAAAAATACTAAGGCCCGGGGCAACATAGAGGACCTGCGAGACATATTGGACAGTAAGGAAAAAATTACAAGGTCAATATACGGGACACGGGCACGTGCACCAACACGGGACGATGATCGTCGCATCGGATACACCAGGTGTAAATCCGGCTGGGCCGAATACAGCAGACAAGACTCATACAAACTGCGTCGGGATATAGCCCGGCATAGAGGTGCCGCACACCCCCTATGCTTCACTGATGAAGTTATGAATCATGAATTCCCGGAGGGTTTCAAACCCGTAAATATCAAATCATATGATGGCACAACAGATCTCGCTGTATGGATCGAGGATTTCCTCCTCCACATCCACATGGCTCGTGGTGATGATCTACATGCCATCAAGTACCTCCCACTAAAACGCAAAGGACCAGCTCGGCATTGGTTGAATAGCTTGTCAGCAAATTCCGTTGGCAGTTGGGGGGATCTGGAAGACGCATTTCTCGACAACTTCCAGGGCACTTATGTGCGGCCACCGGATGCTGATGACTTGAGCCATATAACCCAGCAGTCAGGGGAATCGTCCAGACAATTCTGGACACGGTTCCTGGCTAAGAAAAATCAAATTGTAGACTATCCGGATGCAGAGGCCCTAGCGGCATTCAAGCATAATATTCACGACGAATGGCTCGCCCGACACCTCGTCCAGGAGAAGCCGAAATCTATGGCAGCCCTCATGTGACGCCCCCGATTCAATCGTACACTAATCATACATGCAAACGTGTACGATCAAGATCAGGGACTCACGGGAAGATATCACAACACAACTCTACAAAATAAAATAAGTCATACAAGCATCATATTACAAGCCAGGGGCCTCGAGGGCTCGAATACAAGAGCTCGATCATAGACGAGTCAGCGGAAGAAACAATATCTGAGTATAGACATAAGTTAAACAAGTTTGCCTTAAGAAGGCTAGCACAAACTGGGATACAGATCGAAAGAGGCATAGGCCTCCTACCTTGGATCCTCCTAAACTACTCCTGGTCGTCGTCAGCGGCCTGCACGTAGTAGTAGGCACCTCCAGTGTAGTAGGAGTCGTCGTCGACTGTGGCGTCTAGCTCCTGGACTCCAACGTCTGGTCGCAGCAACCGGGTACAGGAAGGGGGAAAAGGGGGAGCAAAGCAACCGTGAGTACTCATCCAAGGTACTCACAAGCAAGGAGCTACACTACATATGTATGCCTTGGTATCAAATGGAATAAGGGTAGTATATGTGGACTGAACTGCAGAATGCCGGAATAGGAGGGGGATAGCTAGTCCTATCGAAGACTACGCTTCTGGCCACCTCCATCTTGTAGCATGTGAAAGAGACTAGATGGTAAGTTCACCAAGTAACATCGCATAGCATAATCCTAACAGATGATCCTCCCCTCGTCGCCCTGTGAGAGAGCGATCACCGGTTGTATCTGGCACTTGGAAGGGTGTATTTTATTAAGTATCCTGGTTCGTTGTGCTGAACACCTCCCTTGGAGGACCCAACATTGGGGTAAAGAGTGTTCAGGTTTATCCCGAACACCCCGGTACTAGTTACGTGGGGGCAGAAGCCGACGACTGGCCAACTCCGAGATTTTATAAACGGCCGCACAGAAGGTAATATTTTAAATTAAGAAAGCGTCGCATGGCGCAAATGAACTCGTTTCATATTATAGGATCACATGAGCATGTTCATTCAAAAATTACATCCTTGGCACACTCATCTGCCACTAGGCGGGAACCCTCCAAGAGACCCTCATAATAATTCTCGGGGCGGCGATACTCCTTGCCCTCCGGCGGCCCCTCCTTCACCAGTTTCACGGCGTCTAGCTTCGCCCAGTGCACCTTCGCCCGGGCAAAAGCCCTGCGTGCACCCTCGATGCAGACGGACCGCTTGATGACTTCAAGTCGCGGGCAGGCTTCCACAAGCCGCCTCACCAGGCCGAAGTAGCTGCCGGACATGGGCTTGCCAGGCCACATCCGGACTATAAGGCCCCTCATGGCCTGTTTGGCCGCCTTGTGAAGCTCGACCAACTGCTTCAGCTGGTCGCTCAAGGGCACGGGGTGTTCGGTCCCAGTATACTGAGACCAGAACAACTTCTCCGTTGAGCTCCCTTCCTCAGCCCGGTAAAACTCCGCGGCATCCAGTACACTGCGGGGAAGATGTGCAAACGCTCCTGGAGAGCTCCGAACTCGGGTAAGAAAAAGGAAAGTCTCCTTCACGTGTTTGCTTTGCATAATGAATGCCTTACCCGATGCTATCTTCTTCACCGCGTCAATCTCCTGGAGGGCCTTGTGGGCTTCGACCTTGGCGCTCCGGACGCTTTCAAGCACCTGCGGATGCTCGGACTCTCACGTATTAGAGTCCAGATCCAAGGACTCGTGCTTTTTGGCAAGAGCCTCAAGCTCTTGCTGCACCTCGCCTACTCGGGCTTCTTATTTCTCCCGTTCAATGCGTTCTTTGGCCGCTTTGTCTTCGGTCTCGGACAACGCCTTCCTCAGGATCGCCACCTCGGTCGTGGCCCCTGACGAATCCATGATGATCCTATTACTTTATACCCGAACTTCTTTTTAACTATATAGACAGGGGTATTTCTTACCTTTGCTCTCTTCGAGTTGCCTCTTGGTAAGGTCGAGCTCGTCTTCGGACCGCTTCAGGTCCTGCTTCAGTGCAGTGATCTCCGCAGTACGTGCGGCAGCGGCCAGCAGTGAAGCCTGCAAATACACATAGACATACTCTAATTAGACTCCTGAGTTATCATTTGATCCTCTATTCGACTTTTCTTCATGAACGCCGAACAGAGCATCATGGGCTATTATCTATGCGGTGATATTTTCTTATATTTTGATTGCTTACCTCAAAGCCTGTTAGGAGGCTAGCGCAAGCTTCGGTCAGTCCGTTTTTGGCGAACTGAACCTTCTCGACCACCGCACTCATGATAGTGAGGTGCTCTTCTTCAATGGAAGCGCTGCGAAGCGCTTCCAGTAGGTTGTCCGGTGCCTCTGGTTGGACAGAGGACACCAGCACGGATGGTTGGCCCCCCTTGACGGGGGACCGCCTGCCGGAGTCTGGAGCCATCGAAGGTTCCGGCGTAGTGTCCGGCTAGGGCCCAAACTCGAAGCCCGTGGGAGCCTCGCTCCCTTGGTACCCAAGGTCCGGGAAGTCGCCGTGAGGCGCCCCCAGGACCACCTCCCCTTGGCTCGGTGCCTGTTTAGACAACACCTCGGCGTTGTCCGTAGGGCGAGGGGTGGAAGCGGTCGGAATAGAACCGTTGTTCATATCCGACGAGTCCAAAGAGCCGCTCGACGAGGGTATGTCGAGATGAGCTCAGGACGGACTGCATAATCATGTTCGGCATGAGGAAAGGCCGTACAATAAAACATACCATGAAGTACTATGGTGTCCAGACACTTAATACTTCGCTAGGGGCTTGTCCCTGGGTAGCCACTCGTCGCCGCTGTCGGCGGCCGTCGTCGCATAGTCCAAAAGGAGGGTCCTTCCCTTCTTGGACCCTTCGGCCTCCCCCGATGGGTCGGCCTTCCTTTTCTTGTCTCCCCCGACTGGGGGGGAGAACTTTTGTCCTCCTCCTCCTCGTTTCCGTGGGAGGAGTTTGCATCGGAGTCATCGTCCAATGACTCCGATACAACCTGGCGCCGGAGACCCTTTCGGGTCCCCGCGGCCTTCTTCTTGGACTTCTTTTCCGGCACCTCGTAGGGTGCCGGAGTCAGCATCTTCGTTAGAAGAGCGTCTGCAGGGTCTTCGGGCAGCGGGGCTGGGCTATTAAGCTGCTCCGCCGTCCCTATCCAGTCCTGTTAATGACATGGAAGTTCAGATCCTGCACACAACTAAACTGGGGCAAACAGGTACCCTGAGAGATATAAAAAGCCTACCGGATTGGCGCGGCGCTTTGCGCTGAGTCTGCGGTTCTCGTTGAGGGGGAGGAATCTCGGCGCTCTTGAACAGCACTCTCCAGACGTCCTTGTGTGTCGTGTCATAGAGCTCTCGCAGCGTATGGTGCTTGGCCGAGTCGAACTCCCACAAAACAAATGCCTGTCGTTGACACGGAAGGATCCGACGGGAGAGCATGACCTGGACCACGTTGACAAGCTTGATTTTCTTGTTCATCATGTTCTGGATGCAAGTCTGGAGTCCGGTCAGCTCTACTGAAGAACCCCAGGGCAGGCCCTTCTTTTTCCAGGAGGTGAGCCGCGTGGGGATTCCGGATCGAAATTCGGGGGCCGCCACCCAGTTGGAGTCGCGCGGCTCGATGATGTAGAACCACCCCGATTGCCACCCCTTTATGGTATCCACGTAGGTGCCCTCGAGCCATGTGACGTTAGGCATCTTGCCCACCATGGCGCCTCCGCACTCTGCTTGCTGGCCGCTCACCACCATCAGTTTGACATTGAAGGTTTTCAGCCATAGGCCGAAGTGGGGCCTGATGCGGAGGAAGGCCTCGCATACGACAATAAACGCCGAGATGTTGAGGATGAAGTTGGGGGCCAGATCATGAAAGTCCAGCCCATCGTAGAACATGATCTCGCAGACAAACGGGTGGAGGGGAAATCCCAGTCCGCGGACGAAATGGGTAAGAAAAACTACCCTCTCATGGGGTTTGGGCGTTGGGACGATCTGCCCCGCATCGGGCAGCCGGTGCGCGATATCCGCGGCCAGATATCCGACTTCCCATAATTTTTTGATGTTCTCCTCCGTGACAGAGGAGACCATCCACTTGCCTCCTGCTCCCGACATGCTTGGAGTGGTTTGAGAAGAAGAACGCAAGTTTGGGCGCTAGAGCTCGAGTGTGCGGGAATGGGTAAGCGAGGAAGAAGAAGGCGTGGGTGAAAAAAGTAAGGGCCATTTGCATTTCTGTCCCTAACTCGAACCACCTAATCAGATATACCCCTAATTCGAAAGCCTGCTCAAATTTGCCCCTCCGCCGTTAGGTGCTCTTATAGAAATGCCCTTTTGCGTCGTTACCGTCCGATCAAACAGCTTTAACCGTCCTGAAAAAATATCAAAAAAAATATAAAAAATATAAAATTTTGTGAGATCGAAGATACTCATGTGCCCAAGGTGTGTGCAAATTTTCGTGCTATTTGGACATTCCAGAAGCTCGTGGCGAGGAAAAAAAGTTAATCTGCACGCTTGTGAACAATAAATTTGAAATAAAATAGCAAAAAAATTAAAAAATATGAAAAAAATTTGGCATCAAAGTGGCTTGGGTGCACAAGGTGCTTGCAAGTTTTTGTGATCAAATGACATGCGAGGAGCTCTAGCAAGAAAAAACAAAATAGTCATTTTTTCCCAAGTTTTTTCCTGAGCCAAATTTTGTTTTTTTCTCCACAAGCCCCTCCAATGTCCAAACACAAAAAAAATTTGCACGCAGCTTGCAGACCCGAGCCTCTTTGATGCCAAAAAATTTCATATTTTTTTTAATTTTCTTACTATTTTTTTTAATTTACTGTTCACAGGCTTACATATTTATTGTTTTTCCTCTGACATGAGCTCTTGGAATGTACGAACACCATGAAACTTTGCACGGACCTTGCGAACCTGAGTATCTTTGATCCCACAAATTTTCAGATTTTTTAGAATTTTTTTGCTATTTTTTCAAGATGGTCAAAGCACTTTGACCGGCTTTGACCTGCTTTGACCGGACGGTAACGGCACAGAAGGGTATTTCTGTAAGTGCACCTAACGGCGGAGGGGCAAATTTGAGCAGGCTTTGAAATTAGGGGTAAATCTGAGAGTGGGCGCAAATTAGGGGCATAGATGTAAATGTCCCAAAAAGTAAATCTTATCCCTTTATAAGGGCGGAAGAGGCGATGTGTCTCCCCACTTGCCTGGTAAAACCGCTTATTCCCCAGGCGCCGTAATTGATGGCGGGGTTGGGTTACCCACATCCGTATTGATGAGAATCCCGTAATAAGGGGAATACGATTTCTGCTTTGACAAGACGTGTCGAGAAAACCGCCTCGCAATATGTGCGGAGCTGGTTGAGAAAAGCGGTTCAAATAATAACCGAGCCATGGCATAATGTCGTGCTATCAAGACACGTCAGCAGATTAGATTTGTGGAAATATTATTCTCTCTACGGTGGTATTTGGAACTTATTTGGTAGGGCCGGACACTATCCTTGTATTCAGAACTCTTCCATGATGTATGCGGAGGAGGAACCCGCCTTGCAATGCCGAACACAACACTGCGCGCCGGACTCATCGTCATTGAAGTCTGGTCCAGGGGCTACTGAGGGAGTCCTGGATTAGAGGGTCTCTGGACAGCCAGACTGTATCCTTTGGCCGGATTGTTGGACTATGAAGATACAAGATTGAAGACTTCGTCCTGTGTCCGGATGGGACTCTACTTGGCATGGAAGGCAAGCTAGGCAATACGGATATGTATATCCCCTCCTTTGTAACCGACCTTGTGTAACCCTAGCCCTCTCCAGTGTCTATATAAACCGGAGGGTTTTAGTCCGTAGGACAATATACAATCATATCATAGGCTAGCTTCTAGGGTTTAGCCTCTCTGATCTCATGGTAGATCAACTCTTGTACTACTCATATTATTAAGAACAATCAAGCAGGAAGTAGGGTATTACCTCCATCAAGAGGGCCCGAACCTGGGTAAATATCGTGTCCCCTGCCTCCTGTTACCATCCGCCTTAGACGCACAGCTCGGGACCCCCTACCCAAGATCCGCCGGTTTTGACACCGACAAGGGAGGAAGCCCCGGTGATACAGCGAGCTGTAGTTGTTCCTCAACCATGCTGAGACCACCAGTGGGTTCGGTCGCCTTATCAGTTGACTGCGCTTATTCTGACCCAGACGGTTCAGCTACTGCGGGTATGATCCTACGATGAATCGACGGTAGCATTATTTTTGCAGCCTACAGATGTATTTTCAATTGCAATGACGCTCTGGAGGCTGAGATTCATGCCTTAATGCAAGATATGGCCTTGGCTATTCAACACTTTGAATTGCCTGTCATAGTTTAGATTCCTCAGAAGCACTCCTTGCGTTGAAAGGAGACAATCTTTCCTGGTCCGTTTATGGACATGTAGTTGCTTAGATCCAACTTCTCATGAGTGATAGAGAGTTTATTCCTTCAAAAATTAAACGTGATCAGAATAGGGTAACAAATCGGTTGGCTTTGTATAGCCGCATGGAGAGTATTACTACTGTATGGCTAGGTAGGAGTCCACCTTGTGTGAATAAACTTGTGCCTCTCGATTGTAATCCTAAACTTACAGAGGCAGCCTTCGTATGTGGCAAGGAGGCAAGATCATCACCACCTTCAGCACAGGTACGTATCGGCTTCGGACGAAGAAAACGAGACCAACCCATACCGCACACGATACGAACACGACTCTCCATATGTACCCGGCCCGCAAATAAACGGCGGCAACTGATCGGATGTTGGACTCCCGAAACATGATCCCGTGCAGGCGCCGCGCAAAGCGGCCGCGGCGCCCTGGCGATCTCCGACGAACCTGCGCGACAAGAGACTGGGCGGGCCTCGGGGACGGACCGGCCGGCCGGATCGCCGAGCTCGCCCTCGCCAGCGACGTGGCCGACTACATCCGCTTCCGCGCCGTCTGCCAACCGTGGCGGCGGTGCTCGCTGGACCCGCGCGCCAGCGGCTTGGACGGCCGTTTCCTGCCTCGTCAGTGGATCATGGTAGACAAGGCACCTGCCGCCGCCGGCCCCCGTCGCCATCGCTTTCTCAACTTGTCCACCGGCGAGTGCATCCGAATGGACCTCCCGCAGCTCGCCGAGCATACGCTGCTCACGCTCACCCCCGATGGCCTCCTCTTGCTGCTCGACGAGCCAACCCTGGTGGTTCGCCTGCTTAACCCTCTCACGCACCAGCTTACCGATCTCCCGCCGATGATGGCGCTCCTGAGCCCCGTGCAGCATCAGGCTTGGCTCCGCGGCTTTGAGATTGGGAGAAGAAAGAATGGATTTATTAGGGTGTCTGGCGTGGGCCTTGTCGCCGACGCCTCCACGGTGTGGGTGGCGGTCAGCTTCTGTCATCCCATGGTGCTCGCCGTTGCTAGTCCCGGCGACGAGAGCTGGACCGTTGTCGACAAAAATTACATATGTTCGACTCTGCCTTTTGCAGGCCGCGTCTATTGTGTCCCCTGCGGGGAGGTCATGGTGCTGAAGAGGGGCTCAGAAGACCAGCAGCCGCCACGACTCGAGACGGTCGTTGACTGGAGCGAGCTGTTCCACTTCTGCCCAATGGCGCATAGCCTTCACCTAGTGGACAATGGCGGGGAGCTGATGCTGGTGCACCGGGCGCTACGACGCACGGACGACAAGTATCACAGGGAGTACGATGTTTATAGAGTGGATCTGGAAGCCGGGGTCCTAGTCCAGGTCAAGAGCTTCAACGGGCGCGCCGTGTTCATGGGCATGAGCCGTGCGATCTCCGTATCAGCTGAGGCCGCTTTTTCCCTCTCTCGCTGCTGATACTATCTACCTGGGGCGCGATTGGGATGGCCGGGCTCAGGAGTACAACATTGTGGATGGAAGCAAATGCAATCCGACCCTTGACAGGTCGGTATGCACGAGTAGCATCGTGGACTGTTTGCTTTGCTGCATCCAGGGCGTCGGCGACGAACTTGTCTGAGCTCATGCATGGCTACTGTTGGGTGGTGTGTGTTGTGATTATTATTTTTGACGTGTGTCTGTTATTGTCTTATATACTCCATCAATTACTTTGTATCAAACCGCGTTATAAGCACATGTACCTCAAATATTGTATACAGTCTTTGCTCGGTCCACAATCAGTTGGTCATGAACATTTCTCTCTAGCTAGATTAGTCGTTGTACGTACAAAACGCATGCAGATGACTCGTGCATACAGGCCTTTCGAACAGGAACCAATAGCAAATTGAACTGCAGGTTTGCAACATGCAGTATAACATGTTTTGCTCCCACGTATCGTCAAAATCGTACATGTCAGCCGGGGAACGCAAACAAGCGACGACTTGCACGCTCCCACGTCAACTATCGAAAATCCTACACACGCGGATAATTACGGAGCTTTTACTTAATCTTTCCAACTAACTAATCTCCCCCCCCCCCCCCCCCCTCCCCCCTGATTTTCAGTGGGGTGGGTCCCGCCTCATCCCCAACTTTTAATCCCAAATCCCCACCTCAGCCAGTTCGTTGATCCTGTAAAAAAATTCCCCATGAACCAAGCATTGCCGCGTCAACTATACCTGACAGGAAGAAAGGACGCATAGCTCTACTACGGATGCATGTCTCTATAATTAGTCGTTGGATATGCTCCATCCAATGGTCGAAATATAGCAAATCCAAGCATTATCCTTCCTCAGATAGAAGTTTTCAGCTCAAAGAATTATGCCATACCACATATTAATTAGCCCAAACAATAAGTGTCATACATGCGGCACGAAGACGCGGCCCTGACGTTTTTTACAACTCAAGTTGTCATCCAAAATCAAAAAACAAACCCCAAAAAAACTGAAACTTGTCATCCGAAAAAAATTTGTCATGCTTGACAACTAAAGTTGCCATCCTCGCGTCACTAAACTTGCCATAAAAAATGTTTGGATTTGACATGTGTCAGTGCCACACGTGTGACACTTATCAGGGTCCTTAATTAAACCCCCATCATATAATCTTATTAGTGTTGTGTTTCCCCATCACTGGGGTAGTTCCTTACTTTTTAATCAAATTTATTAAGAAAATAACAATATTGTGTCACTAGAACAGTTGTTTTTTTAGGGGCACTGGAGTAGTTGTTTACAAATATATATCATCATTGAAATTATTTGAAAAAGGTTCATGAAGATTGCATGATTATTGGTATATGTTAACAACATATATGCTTGAAAGAACACTTTGAGACACAAAGTTTAGGCATGCCAAAAAAGATGCAAAGGAATTTCTTGAAATCATACCTGACGGAACTCTCTTTTTTTATGAAAGAGAGATCGCCTCTCCGATTTTCATTACTAGAAATCACCAAGTCTTACAAGAACCAAGATAAAGAAACCACTTCTAAATCTACCTGATGGAACTAATCATCAATTCTAAAAGAATACCTTCAGTATTCACGACGGAGCACAGGCATGTCTCTCACATCATGAAATGTCCATGCACCACAATCAATGCGCTCCATTGTATCCAGCAACCCACAACCGTCTAACTTCATTCTCGGATCCAGAACGACACCATCTTCTCCATCAACTGGCACTAGAAGTTGACGCACGCTTCGCCGCGCCGATTTTCACTATTGCGTCAGCTGTGTACTTTTCTTAGATGTTGTATTGCTGATGTTTGTTGGACGAAGTGTGTTACGCCCCTTATTTTGTAGGCTATTAGTGTGGCTAGCTTGTTCCTTGTCTTTATATTGGACGGGGATTTACTTGTAAGTGCAGGAGTGGTGGACAGTTGTGGATATTGCGTTCCTACAAGTATGATATTTAATTTGCCATCATTCGGCGATGCGAGTGTGAGCCGTGATGCGGCTCTATATGTGACACATGGCACATGATAGTCTACACGCATGCCAAATAACTTGATCCAATTAACTGAAACAACGAACACCATCTTACAACTGGGACCCACATGTCCTATGTACCCATGATGCACCAAAGATTTATATTCCACAACCTTGAGCGTTACACTTTTCACTTCCCAAATCAACCTAGCATTTAAGCATCTCCTTTCAGCATGGCTCAATACATACATCATACTTTGGTGCTACCTAATAATTAGTATTCTAATATACAAAGATGAAACAAATAATCATAGTATATGTTATTCTCCATACCAGTCCTTCAAGTGAAATAGGTGCTCGAGACCTCGGCAGTCCGGCCTTTCCATACAATCCATGAAGGATAGATGCCGGCTAAGATGGGTAAACCAATTGTTGCTTCCTCAATCTAATGAGTGGAACAAGCTGATCATAGACAAGTTGTTCTATAATTTTGAAGCGGAAGAAATATACATGATTAAACTTCCCCAAAATCAATGGTAGACATTCTGGCTTGGAATTATGAGAAGAATGGTACATTCACGGTTAGGAGTGCTTATCAATTTGGAGTTTCTTTGTTGGGTGGATCTAGCGAAGGATCCTAAAAAAATCCCAGTAATGATAGGGAGAGCTTATGGAATCTAGTTTTGAAAGCAAAGGTACCACATAAAGTCTGTATCTTCACCTGGAGGGCTGCCACTGACTCTCTCCCTACGAAGGACAACAAGTACAAGAGGACTCTTGAATTGGATGGTATATGCAACTTATGTGGAGTTGATGTTAAAAACGCACATCATGCTACTGTTGTATGTACAAAAGAGAGAGCTCTTCGAGAGAAAATGAGTAAACTATGGAATTGTCGGAAGAGAAGTCGATCATGCCCTTCTCCCCGGATTGGCTTTTGCAGAGCTTGAGTATTTTCCCTGGTGAGATGAAGGAAAAATTTATGCTGTTTTTGTGGAGGGCTTGGCACCTGAGAGATGATGTCGTTCACAACAAAGGCGAGGCTACTATACGAGACTCAATGATGTTCTTGAGAAATTACTGGGAGTGTTTATCCCTCCCAAATCCAGTTGCAAATGATGTTAAGGGGAAGCAAAAGTTACATGAAGTTCAGTCTGCTAGCCTGCCTTCCCATGTTGATGTGGTTGGCTGTACTAAGCCACCTGAGAATCACATAAAGATCAATGTCGACGGTTCTTTCATTGCATCCACAAGATTGGCTGTGCTGGGAACGTTTGGCGGGGATTGTTTTTGTGATATTGTCTTCTCAGCGGGTTTCCATTTTCTTGGATGCTTGGATGCAGAGGAAGCTCATGGAGACCCTATCTTTTGGCCTCAACCAGGCTCGTAAACTAAATTTGAACAAAGTGCACATGGAGACTGATTGCATCGCTATAGTGGGCGGTGTGAATGATAGTAATGTTAGCAGGGCCAGCTGGTGGGCTTGCTATGAGAACTATAAGGATATGATCAAGGGGTTTGGAGCTTCTTCTGTTTTCAAAGTTCATAGGGAGAGCAATGTAGCCGCACATGAGTTGCTACCTATGCTAGAGTGAATGAGGATTTCTTTCTGTTAGCTGATGTGCCACAAGTTTTGAAACATGTAACTGCTCATGATTGTAACATGGGTTTATTGATATAAATGAAGCTCTCCTTTTCCTAAAAAGAAGAAGAAAAAATAGGTGATCGAGCGTTTTCACATCCAGCAACCAGCTGGGCACGCCAGAAAATGTAGATGATCTATGTTAAATTGCTTATTTATCAACATCTAATACACATATCAATTTTCCCAAAAGAAATATGTGTCTTCTTATCCTATACTACTACTCTATTTTTGTCATGTCCATTGCATACCTCAGTAATAGGCAACATGCCATGAGAAAATGCACCTAGCATTTTCCAAGGCTGAAGCCTTTTAGTATGAATCATGCCAAAACACTCAGCGGAGGTTTGGTAAAGCCATGTATATACAAATTCATCTCAAGATTGAAATCTTGGCATTTCTCCCAAAATGCCACCAATGAGATAAGTGCCTAAGAGGAGGGGAAACCTAGTATAACAAATCTTGATCCATGCGAACAACCTAAAAGCAAGCAGAATTTACAGGGAAGGACACCATACCTTCTTAGAACTCCAATTGTTTCTCGATGGCAAGAATCTAAATAAAAACACAACAAACTAAAATCATAGAGATCTTGGCTTATCATCCATATAATAGCAAGAAAAGAAGAAGAACAAAAACGTGTAACTTTCAATTTGTTTTCACTCATCTCAGCCGGCACTCAGGATTTAGAGGACTGAAGGTTCTTGGTGGTGATCCATGCAAAGCAAGGTGGAGAGTCACTTATAGGTTGGTGAGTGCTGAGTGCATACCGTTGTTCTTCGGTTAATGAACTGAGGACAGTGGTGAGGGTTGGGAACGTATCCAATAAACCCAGCCTTGTGGTGCTATCGGTGCACTGAAGGTCTAATAAAATCACACTACAAGTGTTCAAAAAATTTGAAAATATTTTAGCATGTACACATAATAATATCAATCATGTCATCCAAGCTGAAAATAGCGGGGAAATTAAGCTGTTAATATTGGGGCTCCGCAATAATTTCTCACAGATTATGATGGTTTTTGGCATAACTTTTTCAATATCTGTTTTTTTATTGGGAAAAAAGAGCTCTGCAGCAGATGCTCAATTCAAATCGCCCCGGGATTAACTACTACAAGTTGCTCGTGAAGGAAACGGAGGAGGAGTGGAGAGGTAACCCTAAGCCCCAAATCCTGGAGCGCCTCCTTCAATCCCCAACACTCCCATTCGAAATCCGTAACGCGGACGGCGTCCGGATCGATGGCCGACCGCCGCGCCTCGGTCAATTCCCCCGGCGACGCCTCCCCCTGGCCGGCGTCGATTCTCCTCGCCCAGGAGGCGTACGTCGCCGTCAGCAGGAACCACACCACGGCCACAGCCAAATCGAGGGTCGACCATACCGTGGAGGTCACCTTCTGGATCGCCGACCCACCGGCGGTGTCCTTCTACACGTTCCACTGCTCCAAGCCCCCCATCTCCGACTCTGAGGACGCCGACTTGGAAGTTCAGCCACACGTGGTTGGCGCGGAGGGCCGATTCGTTCTTATCCGCACCTCTTTTGCTTCCGGCGACGGCGAGTATGAATTCTTCATCTACAAGGGCGACCCCAGGTCCCCGTCCCTCGACAGCGTCCCGCTTCCCGATGATGATTCGCTGCACCGTGTTAGCTAGTTCGGAATCGTGCCCCGTGGTGACGGGGACATTATCTCCTGATTGCACTCTGTGACGCAGTGACCTTGAAGGATTACCGATTTCACATCTAGGATCAAGGAGCTGCTCAACCCATGTCCTGGGGTCCTTACGATTGCACCCGACAAGGCCATGTTGCTCCGAGATGGCGTGCTGGTGTGGGTCGATTTGCTGCGCGGCATGTTGGTGTGTGACATACTTCAAGAACGAGAACCCCTTCGTGCGCGCTACATCCCATTGCCTGAGCCATTGCCTAGAAACAGAGAAGAAATTTTGAAGCAGTTAATCCCGGGAGCTGGCGTCAGGCGTATTCGGGATGTCGCCTATGTCGATGGTCTGATCAAGTTTGTTGAGATGGAACACCGCGTCACTGTAACAGAGATTGTAGAGGTTCCTCCTGAAAAGCCGTCTGACCCCAGGGACAAGACTGTCCTCTATGATTCTGACTTGATCATGCTCTACAAGCGTAAACATGTGGACAACATACCCAAGACGCTGCGCACAATGAATGGTTGGAGTGCCATGACATGGACTAGGGAGATTGGGTCTGACTGTTGGCTCAAGGGAGTCATTGTTGATGTTGATGACATTTTGGTCGATGACTCCGCGTTTTCGGCCTTACTGTCTGGCCAAAGGAATGAATCCGCTGGGAGCTTGACATTCAAGAACATGTACTCGGCTTGCTCCATCCTGAGTACAGATGGTAATCATATCCTTTACCTCAAGTTATCCAGGAAATGGAGTGATCGATCTGGATGGGTGGTTGCTGTTGACCTTGAAGAGAACACTGAAAGTGGAAGCACCTGGGGCGCACCCATTTGGAAGATATTCTCCTTCGTGGCAAACATTCCTTCCCTGCGCATTGGTGAACCATCTAAAAATGACTCCTGGTAATTGTTCATCTGCTCTTGTTATCAACATGCTTGTGACCCTTTCAGTGCTACGCACAATTTGGTTGGTGAATTATCATATTTGCTGCTACCCTTTTATGCTCCACGCTATGCATATCTTTGTTAGGGTGTTTAGAGCTACATATGATACTCTCTGTGATCTCTACTGTGAGAAATAGGGCTATCTGGTTTTTCTACCTTGTCTTATGGCTACATGTTAATCTTGTATAAATTGTGGGGTTTTTTTTTGCGTAAGGGTCTACTGCTGATTCATACTTACACTGTAGAATCCAATCCTAATCTGTGCTGGGCAGCTAGATTTTATCAACTTACAGTGCAGATAGAAATTAATGCTGCACTAATGCTTATCAAAGAAATTCAAATTGTTCTATGCATGGGCGTGTGGATATTTACAAGCTGCGTGCTATTTTGAACCCCATCCGAGTCTGCAAAAATTAAAGAATAAAATAGCTTGAGCACTACTGAATACCTGTTTATGACTATGGCATTGCTTATGAGTTTATCTGTCTCTTGTAGGCATTAAAGTCTCAGCAATTCAAACCGCACAGACAAGCAGCTCTGCGAATGAGCCAAATAATGCAGCTGTAAGTATTTTCTATCATGTATTATTTCATATTTCAAAAAATTCCGACCTGCTAAAGTTTCCTCTCTTGTGTCCATAGATCTGTGTCGGTGAGCCTGATTCCTATGAATCTGAAAACAAACGTCCAAGGCAGGTTTCTTACTCTGTTATGAGAACTCTGTTCTTTGAAGATCTTTGCAACGATGATCTGTTTTAAACGTCAAACCATTCAATGTTCTGAATGCTATGCTAATTAGTTTTTGCACATATTGGAGGTCTTCCATATAACTGGTTTTGTTGTTGCTCAGGCTATTGGCTGAGAAAGCCAACCATGCACAAGATTTAGCTCAGAGTACTGTACGGAATGTTCATAGCTCACAGGCCTGTCCTGATCAAAACAATATGGTATGCTGAATCCAGTATGTTTCATTTCCTATGTGTCATAGACCAAGATTAATACGATGGGTCATTTCCAGCCTCCACAACCATGCTTCAACAGATGGGAGGCGCCTGGCTACCGTGGGTACTCATCATGCCCCCCTCAAAACAATCCGGTATGCTGTATTTCATATGCCCTGTTTCCCATGTGTCTATTTTTGCATACAACAACATTAATTAGAATGTGCCACTGCAGCCGCTGCCACAATGTTTCAACAAGTTCACTGGACCCTGCAACCCTGTGTGTGCACCGTCGGCCCCTGCCCCTAACATACGTAGCTACGACAATTATCATTCGCTGTGGCAGCACCCACTGCTACCGGAGCAGCAGATGGCACCTAGCAGGGCATTTGGACCTCATGTGGTAAGAAAATTGTGAAGCTTATGATACTAGTAATTGCGCACGATGCAATGCACGTTAATATTTAAACAATATATTAATTGCATGCGGATATTAGGCATGCTATTATTTGTGTGTTAATCCTGTGATTAATGCAATATTTGGTATGATATTAATTACACGTTAAACACGTTTAAAGCTCGCCATTGAAGCAGTCTAGGTCGTTGGATTAACTTAGTTCGATGGTCGAGATCGGTTGGATCTGCCCCTTTGGGTCTTTTTATATTGGTATAGATGATCCCATGTCCTCATTTGACCTGCAGCTGTAGAAAAGACAATCTCGTTGTGTTGTATGATTAGAAGATTCAAGAAATCATGGGCACCATGTTTGTAAATATGCTAAGGATTACAAAAAGAACTAAATATTCGAATAAGTTTGAATCTAGTTCATCGTCATATAATAGGTTGCAAAGATGGAATTATTTATGTCTGCTACGTTATACTGCTTTTGTCCTGTTACTTACAGTTAAATTAATTAAAAGTTTCTGTTTGCAGGCACCCCACCCATACTTCAACAACTGGCGTGGAGCCAGACACCATGGGAATTCACAGCAACACCCTGCCAGTAACTCATATTACTATGGTGCGCACTCAGGCAGTGGCAACCAAGGATTTGGATTTGGTTACCGTCCGATTTACTACGATTACCGATACTAACCACGTTTACTGACCCCCTCCGGTAAAGCACTCTGCCACCCTTACTGTCTGAAAAATTCCAAGTTAATTTGAATTGGAGGTATATATAATTAACTGCCGTATTCAGTATATATCACGGGTTCGACTCCTAGAAGCATCACTACTGCAATTGCTGTGTTAGTGTATGTATATAGGTTTCTACCTCTTTTGTCATTTAAAATATATATTCAAATTTCAGCTTCCCCCTATTCAGTTGCAGCTTCCCTGTAAACACTTAGTGGTGTTTGACCTCGTGCCGTAAGACATCGAGGTATGTTCCAAACTGAAATTTAGATGTGGTTGCACGCAGTGGCGGAGCTACAGCAGCTTTGCTGGGCGGGCCAGTAGGAAGAACACTCCAATACTTTTGCACTCATGTCCGAGTCTACCCTCACTCCTCTGCTGCATTTGCCATGTGCTGGGCGGGCCACGGCCACTTTTAGCTACACGTAGCTCCGCCAGTGGCTGCACGGTTGGCCTTTATGTACGAAAATATTAGCCTCACATAGTTAGATACTGTACACCGAAACGTAAGTAAAGCTGTCCTGCATTAGTATTCACGGGTGTGAAATATGAAAAAACAGCAGCTGTTTTTCTGAAGTGTGAACTTATCAGAATGGCGCTTAACCTCTTAAAGAGGTACTTTGAAAGAAGCGAATGTTTGATAAAGGTGTGGTAAGGGTCAGAGGGTGATGAAGGGTGGCGGCTCCTTGAAGATGGAATAAAGTTCTCCCCGCCTAGCCGTCGCCCTGGTGGTGCGTGTAGCATCGTTGGAGGGCATGTGAAGCTGTGTCTCCGGTGTATCTCGCCGGATTCAGGCTGTATTTTTCTTCGCTCGTCTAAGTTTCTGTGTTTACATGTTGGATCCTTCCAATCTAATCTTCTCTTCATCGGTGACGGTTACTATTCTGGCGTGCTGGTCATGTGGGGCCTTAGCACGACGACTTGACGACTTTCCAACTGTATACTACAATGAAGTTTGCCTGGCTCCGATGAGGGAGGGGCGATAACTGCGGCACACCGTCAGCTCACTCCAGTGATTGTAGTCGCTATTGGATAGAAGGTGTACGGGCTTGGATGTAATTTATGTTCTTTGTACTACCAAATAGTTGATGAATAGATTGAAAGTTCTTTTCCCCAAAAAAGCCATCCATTGCATGGTCGTTGTGGCCTTGTGGGTATGTTACATCCGGGATATTTATTGTACCTTTATTTCCCGGGGTACTCCTGTTGCCTACCGGAATATATGGCCCATTAGATCAAGGTTGGAGCGACGGTTAATATTCATTTGTCCCTACCAGAAAACTCATTGCGTGCAAGTTGAGTAGCTACACGTTGGTTTTAGAGAAAAATATGTTTTTAGTCGAAAAGTTCCAAAAAGTGCAGACTTCGTCCTTCAACTTTTTTGGTCTACTTTTGGTCCCTCAAGTTTCAAAACCGGTCAAGTTTCGTCTGAATTCCGGTTTCGCTAGAAAATAGGACACATGGCGTGGTATTCTCTCCCCTCACTTGCCACGCCCGACCTGCCGTTGGGTCAAACAGACAGCCCGCGCGACGCCGTCTTCACTCTCCACCTCGCGCTCTTCTCTTCCTCTTCTCTCTCTCTCTGTCCCGACCTCACCGTCGCTTTGCCCGGCGTCGTCGCCTTGCTCACCGCCAGCGCCTTGTTCCCCTTCGCTGCCGGCGCCATGCGAACTCGCGAGGAGATCCTTGGGTGGATGAGTGAGGACAGAAGCAGTTGTGCTCCTACACAGGTAAGTGCCAATTTGTGATCTAGGGTTAGGGATTTGGGGATTTAGGATTCTTCCTTGGTGATTGAGGGACTAAGGGGAGGTGCTGTTGGGTGTTGTTTGTCGTTGAATAGGTCTATATGCCTGAGGAACTGATATCTGGCAAAGTGCCACTCGCAATCGAAGATCCAGAGTTTTGTGGCATTGAAACGGAGAGCAATTTTAGTTGTTTTTGTGGATTTTTGCCGGTGAGAAAGGTTGCTTATGAAGGTGTGAACACTGGCAGAAGGTTCATTTGTTGCATGCGGGAGGTGAATCTAGTTGTCGCATTCATTTCTTTCTACCAAATCTGCATGGTAATGTTCAGATGAACTGATGCAATTTATTTGAATTTTAGGATGAACAAGCATGCGATTTTCTGATGTGGTATGATCCTGAATGGCCTGCACCAGCGCAAAGATCTATGAATGCACTTTATGCAGATAAGTTGAAGGCTGAAGATTGTAAGATGAATTGGAGCTCATGTTGGCCGATAAGATATCTGACATGGAAGAAAAAGAGAAGAAAAGGCAACAGAAGATGATATCCAAGACGAAGGCAATGAAGATGGAGCTAAACAAGAAGGATCTGTTTATCTGGGTGTTAGTTGGTAGCAATATAGCTTTATTTGCAGTGCTAGCTGTGCTTATTGGACTGAAAATGTAATGTTTTTGTAAGTTGCACTCCTAGCTGTTGCCAAGAACTGAATGTAATAGGCTAAGATGCTATGTATGTTAGTTTGTTGTGCTTATAAGCACTGACCAATTGTACCTATTTCAGTTGACATTATAAGCACTGAATTATTCTGTACTAAATTGTGCTCTATGTTGTACATATTGGCTTGATCTCTTTTTGGCATTTGGACAGCAAGTAGGCACACATATTCAACAGGAAATGAGAGCAAGCACACAATTTTAAGTGCTAGAAACACAGCCAAGGTTCAACTTAAGAAACATAGCCCAGGTTCATCTTGTTCAGTACACAAGCAACAAGTTTTCTGAAGGAAACAAACAACAGTGTTCAAATTTAACTGAAGGAAACAAAGACACAGGTTTTCTGAACATACACACAGGCCTCACTCGAGCAGCTTTCTGGGCACTTTTTTTGCTCTTTTATTTGCTCCAGTGAAGTTGGTGTTAGCAGCTCCAGAACTGAAATTCATAGTAACTCCGGAGCTGCTGCTAACATTGACATGAACATTCTTCACAGTGGCCTTTGAGGTAGCAGTGACCTTGCTCTGAGGTGGTTTGAAAGGCTTGAATCTGCTAACATTTGAAGGTGGCCTTCTTGAAGTAGATGGAATGTCTGATGGAGCTTTTCTCTTGCTACTCACATTTGTGCTTTCCTGTGAGGGTTGCACAGGACCCTGCAAGCATTTTCATTAGAGAGCTATGTTTGACATATTGCACAGAAAATAAGGTAGGAACATAGCTAAACACTCACCTTTGTACTTGGCCTAGAACTAGCCTTTATAGCTGGCCTAGAACTGCCCTTTGTAGTTGGCTTTGGGGCAATTGGGGCACTGCTAGCAGGTGGTTTAGGAGCAGTACACTTTGTTTTGTTGTGACCTGTGCATTTGCAAACAGAGCATCTACTGATTGTGCCAACTTTACCCATCCTGTGCTTAGGTGCAGTGGGTTTCTCTCCCTTCCCTTTCTTCCTCTCAGTTCTTGGCCTTCCTGGCATTTTTACATATCCTGGAGCTGTTGGCTTAGGTCTGTTGGATTCAGGCCAAGTTGCCATACCATATACTGGCTGGAGGAAGTGTGAGTATGTTGCCTTGAAATTCTGCACTGAAAAGCAGCTAGCAACATAGCCAGAAATGTCATTTGTGACCATGTGTATAGCACACACAGCATGTGCACATGGTAAACAGAGAGCTGCCAGTACCTACAGCTACATGTCCAGTTGGTCAAATCAACTTTGAATCTATACTGCACTCTTTGTGTCACTTCAAAGCAGTTGTTGCCATTAGATATGGCAGTGCAATGAGCTGACTCATTGATCATCTTTTCAAGTTTTTTCATAATGTTTGGACAGATAGTACCACTCCACTTTGGCCACTTGTCATTGTTCTCTTGTATCCTTACCATGATTTTCCTTCTAATGGTCTCTTGTATAGTAATAACAGCAAAGAATCTAGCTTCCACAATCCACTTATTAAAGCTCTCACACATGTTGTTGTCTACACTATCACAGTTGGATCCTAACCTCATCCATGCTCTGCTCCAGTGGCATGGGTCTGTTTTAGTGACAGCCCTTGCACCCATAACAGTTTCCTTGGCCAACTTCTCCCTAGCATGATTAAACAGAGCTACATTTGATGCTTTTGCACATCTCCAGAACAGTTTCTGCCAGTCCTTGTTTCTGAATTTAAGTCTCCAGTTAGCATATATATGTCTGGCACAATTCCTATGCTCAGCCAATGGTGCCCAGTTCTGAACTGTTGTTATAATTCCCTAAAAAAATAAAAAAGAAATTGTTAATTAGCATTTCCAATTTGCAAAAAGTAGCAATAAATTATGGAGATCTCTAAATTATGTAGCACTCACTTTCTGTTGGTCAGATATGAACACCCAGCCTTGACCATCTTCCACTTCCAAATCTCTAAACAGTAAATCACAGAACCAATCCCATGAGTCATTATTCTCCTTCTCAACTACTGCCCATGCAATTGGGTACATTTGGTTATTTGCATCCCTCCCTATAGCACAGAGCAGCTCTCCATTTGTTGCTCCTTTGAAAAAACATCCATCCATTCCTACTACTTTTCTACAACCTGCCTTGAAACCTTCTTTCAGAGCAGCCAAGCACACATACATTCTTAGAAATGTCGGTACTCTTTCCTTTGGATCAAGTTTGACAACAACAGTGCTTCCTGGATTGCTCCTCAGCAATTCCAACTGATAATCAAACACTTTTGAGTATTGGAACTTGGTGGAATCATACACTCTCTGCTTCACAATTTGTTTTGCTCTCTGAATTTGTGATGTGCTCACATTTGCAAACATGTCCTCTTGCACATGTGCTTTCAAGCTGTCAATCTTCCATCCTGGGTGGCCTCTAATGAGCTTATCATATTTTTGTGCAATCCTCACTGAAGTGACCAGCTTGTTGTCCTTCCTTTTTGGGCAATAATGCTTATCTATGAAAGATGTCACCTGCCAACTATTGCACCTACTTGTCCTACTTAGTAAACAGAACCAGGGACATGTCCCCCAATCACACTCTGCTCTGCACCTTACAGAATCATTTTTCTTAAACCTAATTAACCTTCTGTGATGTAGTCCATAAGTAATTATTGCTTTTCTGAACTCTTCCTTTGATTCAAATTTCATTCCAAGACAGAACTCTGGTACTTCTCCTCTGTCTTTGTACACAGGATATTTTTTTGGTTTGCTGACAGCCTCTCCATCACTGTTTTCTTCAAAAGAGTCATCAAAATCTGAGCTGTCTGAGTAGCTTTCAGCAGCTGCATCCTCTCCAACATTTTCCCTTGAACCTACTGTTGCATCTGTAATGAACACTTCATCTAAAATGTCAATGTTGCCAGCCCTGAGTTTCTTCTTGTACTCTACATAGTCAGCATTGATCTTTCTTGCTTCTTCATCATCCTCAGATGCTGACTCATCATCAGGTATATAATCACTGTCCTCTTCATCAGACTCTCCATCTTGTGCATCAGTATTCCCATCTAACCTGGGCACTTGTTCTTCTGGCATAACTACACTTAAAGGGGTGAACTGCTCCTCTTCCTCTCTAGCAGAGCATGCTGTTGCAACTGTTTCTTCCCCATCAGCAGAAGCATGCTTCTCAACATACACATCTGCAACTCCTCCATCACAAACAAACTCAGCCATCTTAAGAATAGTGTTGTCATCATGCAGAAAAACAAGTCCATCATTCATCTCTTTTCCTGGAACTAACCAATAAAACTGACATTGTATCCCCTCCACATCAGTGCAATGATCTCTTAAATGCCCCAAAAGCTCGGGCAAAGAAAGCTTATCTCTGTCAATGTCTGACATAGCTTCACTGCCTCCCAAATACATCATGTGGTTCCCATTCTTCACAAATTCGCCATTATAATGGAACATGACATGAATTAAATCCAGAGGATCCATTACTCCCTACAATAGATGGACACAAATTTCAGATTCGGCTACAACCTAAGTGGATGGCATCTACCTACGAATCCTAAACAATATACGCAAAAAAAACATACCTGAAGGTCTGCCGGTGGTCGTTGTCCTGATAGTTCTCGTCGTCGCCGGTGTATACTGGATCGGCGCCGCCGCAACCGCAACACTACACCCGCCTGCGCCGCCGCGTAGATCTGCGCCTAGGTATACTGCATCGGCGCCGCCGTAGCTTTTCTCAAGGGCGCCGCCGTCCCTGGCTCCAACGCCAATGCCGACCACCACGCCAAATCGGGATCCGCCGCCGCCAAGCCTCAGGTTTGGGAGAGAGGTCACAGAGGAAAGGGAAAGGGGGAGAGAGTGAAGACGGCGTCGCGCGGGCTGTCTGTTTGACCCAACGGCGGGTCGGACGTGGCAAGTGAGGGGAGAGAGAATACCACGCCACGTGTCCTGTTTTCTAGCGAAACCGGAATTCGGATGAAACTTGACCGGTTTTGAAACTTGAGGGACCAAAAGTAGACCAAAGAAAGTTGAAGGACGAAGTCTGCACTTTTTGGGAACTTGAGGGACGAAAAACATACTTTTCTCTTGGTTTTACATCATGCAAAGATAACCCACCCTTGTTGTCACCTAGAATCACTCTGGCACTATCCCAGCCATCTTTCCTGACAAAAGGGCTGTGAAGGTGTTGTGCAAGCACTTGCGACTTTCTTGGTGGCAAGAAATTGTTTTAGTTCCTTCAGAAAAGTCTTTTGTGAAATTGTCCTTGGATAGCATACTGCTTGAAATCACCATAATAATGTGTTTTTATGCGAAATGTTACGGACAAACAGCTCTGTGATTCCTCGTCAGGCGGCAGCTTCTGCAGCTCCAAATCTTAAAACGAAGACACATGACGACTAAGAGGCGATCTACTTGTCCATCCTCATGATGCAGCGCAGGGCCTCCTCTTAAGCATGAGGCATTGGTTGAACGCCGTGTTGATCTACGAGAAGGGCACGCTGTGTGTGATGAACTTCTCCAGCTCCAGCTCCTCTCTGTTTAGAATCGAGATCGAAAGACAATCGAGACAGATGTAAAAGTGAATAGTTGTCTTTACTGATGATGAGATTACACATATATATAGCCTTCAAAGGGGTGCGTCCATAGGGACGTGAAGCAACCGCCTTGGTTAGGAAAGCAAGGATTATTAGAATTAATTAAATCCTAACACTCCCCCTAATCTATGCTTTTAGTGTAAATATAGTCATCTTGAAAAACTCCTTCAAAACCCAGTGGGAAAAAGTGAGGATATATTTTTTTTGAGCAAACACAGTGGGGAAAGGCTCCCCACTGTAACTCTATTTTCTATTAATAATGGGTGGTGTTACATGGGTCTGTACAGATGAGGTACATGATACAGAAAAATTAACAAATTACAATGTATCCAACCAGGATTGCATCCCATCCCTTAAACTAGGTCTTACTTTCTTGATAATGGTGCTAAAATGCTCTTTGAAATTTGATAAGCAGTGAGTCATACTTCTGTCAATATTGTCAAAGATAATGCCATTTCTATGCTTCCATATGCTCAGCACCCTGCTATTATCTTCTCCTTAAATCCTTGGCTGTTATCTCCACTTTTGCCCTCCATTAGCATTTCAATAGTATTAAGATCTGTATTCCATTCCATATCTATTGTAGCCGAGAAATTTCTGTTGAAGTCACATTCAAAGAAGAGATGTTGTAGGTATTCATTGGGCTCATCATCACATAGGACACACCTCCTGTTTTCTATTTGAAAATTCTTCCTGATTAGTAGGTCTCTAGTATTTAGTCTATCCAGTAGAAGCAACCAGAAGAAATTTTTTGTTTGGGCAGGTTGCATGACTTCCAAATCCACTAAAATGGTGGTGCTGCCTTTGGTGGGTTTCCAATAAGTTGCAGATAAATCTTTTTGTTGGAGTATTTTTTTCCTTTCCAGAGAAATTGCCAGCAATCTTTATTATCATTGTCCTGGTGGATGTTGCTTATGATTTCCAACATCTCATTGCTTTGTTGCACAGCTATAGATGACACGGGTAAATGAAACATCTCATGAAAGTTGCTGATTGAGGAAATGATAGCCGAGGCAATTGTACAGTCTGTATCTTTAGCAAATGAGTATAATTGAGGAAATCTGCTCCGGAGAGTGTCCTCATTCCACTTATCATGCCAGAGTGAGATAGTGTTGCCAGTAGAGGGGATACATGTAGTCATGCTTTTAAAATCATGAAGGATAGAACAGCAATCTCTCCACCAAAAGGATCCCAACCTTGTGGGATATGAGGGTATAGAGCCATCAGAATAATAATTGCTCCATATTAATTCCACCCAGGGAATATCTTGTTTATTGAAAAACTCGAAGAAAAATTTGATTAGAAGAGCTCTGTTTTGAGTTCTCAAATCAAGGACTCCCAGTCCTCGTGCTTCTTTGGGGAGACAGACATTATACCATTTAACCAAACAATTCCCATGTTTATTGATCTTGTTACCATACCAAAGAAAACTTCTGCCAGATTTTTCGAAGTGATCTAAGATAGTGAAAGGCACTCTGATGCAGCACATTGCATATATTGGAAGAGCAGAAACCATTGCTTTCCAATGAGTGAATCTGCCAGAATATGTCACCAGGTTTGCAATACCAGATAATCTTTTATCAAGCCTTGACACCATAGGCATGAGGTCATCCACTTTAGGTCTGGTGGATCCCATTGGTAGGCCTAGGTATGTGAAAGGCATGCCTTCTTTTTTACAGCCTAAAATGTTGGCTAATTCAAGAGCTCTGCTGTCAGAAATATTGATTGGTACTAGGGAGGATTTACTATAGTTTACCTTTAGACCTGTAAATTCAGAGAATATAGCAAGAATGTTCATGATCTTTCTCAATTGGGTAGTTTCAGCAGGCATGATGATCAGAGTATCATCAGCATATTGAATAATGGGGTATCTTCTATTGTTATTACATTGTATTGGTAGAGATAAATCACCTTGGGACCATGCTTCATTTACTAATAATTGTAACAATTCTGTCGGATTTCGGGTTCCGGCAGACCCTTAAGGTTCGAACACTGGGGCGCGCGCGGAGATTACGTCTTCTACCTTCCGTCTCGCAAAGATCTAGACTACTGAAAGAACTGCACAAGAGACACAAGGTTTATACTGGTTCGGGCCACCGTTGTGGTGTAATACCCTACTCCAGTGTGTGGTGGGTGGATTGCCTCTTGGGGCTGATGATGATGAACAATACAAGGAAGAACGGCCTCGCGAGGGTCTGTTCTTGGCTGGGGTGATGAACTGCTGGGAGGAGTTCAGCCATCTTTCTCTCTTTCTCTCTCTCACTCACTCACTGCCTTACTCTTACTCGCCGCCCTTTGCTATGTGGGTGGCTGGTCCTATTTATAGAGGCCCTGGTCCTCTTCCCAAATATCGAGCGGGAAGGGAGCCAACAATGGCGAACTAATTTGAAGGGGGACAGCAAGTATCAACTATCCTGACAAAAGTAGTCTTCACCTGCGCAAAGCTCTGGTGATGACGCCGTCTTGGGCTCCACGGTGACCTCCATCTCGTAGTCCTCCTGGTCTTGGTCTCGTTGCACTGAAATGGCAACCTTTGCCTGATGCCTCGGTACTCCGTGGCTGCGCTTGCCCCCTTTGCACCAAAGAGGAAAGAAGGACGCTGCGCGGGCTGGCGCCCTGAGTCGTCATGGCTTGCATCACGGGCACCTCGCGAGGTACCCCGCCTTGATCTCTCCGCCTCCTCGCGAGCCAGCCTGACGAGGCCGTGCCTGAGGAAGCTCCATGTCGTCCACCCCGCGAGGCTGGGCCCCTCGCGAGGGTCTTGAGTCTTGTGTTGATGAAGATGGGCCATGCTGGGCCCCCTTTGAGCCACACCGCAGGCCGCAGGAAGGCAAGTCTGGGGACCCCCGTTCCCAGAACGCCGATAGTAGCCCCCGGGCCCAAGGCGTGCCCGGACTTGGCCGTGCCGAGAGGCAAGAGGGCAAGGGCGAAGCGCAGCGGGCCCTAACAGCCTGCGGCCTTGGGCGCCGCGTGGCGGTTGATGGGACGTGGGCGTCTCTGCTTCCCCATGACGCCTCGGTGATCGCGCGAGTTGGACAAGTCCCTGCATGCAAATCGTGTCATGATTACCTGTGATCGTGGAGGCCGGCGGTTGGCCTTCGCCGGCTATAAGTACGGAACTGCGCGTGCCCTTCCAGGTCATCCCTCCTTGCTTCTCCTTCTTCCCGATCCTTGCTCCGTCTTGCCGCGATGGCTCCGATTCGCCGGTTCTCTGCAGCGGAGAAGGGAAAGGCCCCTCTAGAGGGACCAGACCCGCTCCTGCCGAAGAAACGGCTCGCCCTTTGCGGCCGGGACGAGGAGGACCGTCAGGTGGTGTCGAGGCCTCGGTGCGAGCAGGCTCCGCCGGGGTTCCCGCTTCCCTTGTATGCCCACGTCGAGGGCCTCGAAGGGGTTGATGCCGATCCCCGCGGTCAGCGCCGTCGTCGGTGCCGACGGGTCACGAAGGTGTGGGTTGTTCCTCCTTGGGTCCACGCCGAGGGCTCCTCCCAAGAGTTCGTGCTCCACGTCGCCATTCCTCTCCAGTCTTGGATCCGTCTGCCTCCCTTCTTCGCCTCCATCATCCCGCCAGGGGAGCCCCTGGAGCTCTGGCTGCATCACGCCGGCTGCAGCACCCTCGCGACCGAGGCAGAGGTCGCGGTCGTTGCCCCGGGCGAGGTCTACATGACTCGTGGCTGGAGAGAGATCGCCCGGGTTTGCAGGGTAAGGGGCGTCTTCGCGGTCCACTTGGAGTATGATGGCGCTTCGGTGATGTTCTTCAAGATCTTCGACGCAAACGGGCGCCGGCTGGAGTGTTGCCCCAGGAGAGGTGGCCAGGACCTTGCCATGGTGAGGGCTAGGCCCGTCGACCGCTCCCTTGGCAGCTCTGCAGGCGACGGAGGGGTCGGAGGATCCAGCGACTCCGACGAGATCTTCGCGACTCCGGAGACGAGTGACGACAGCTACAAGCCCCCAAGCCGGCGCCGCTCCTGGAGCAGGGCGGGCTCGTCTGGCCGTCGCCGACTCTGATCTGGATGGGGTTGGCACTGGCGCTTGACGGCCCACTGTTGATGATGGCATCTTTTGCAGGAGCGCATGTAGTTAGCATCCCTTAGGATCCGTTCCCTGCGAGGAATCAAAATGCGCCCCATGGGGGCTTGTAAGGTGCCTGTAGTCCTGTTTGTTAATACATAACCCTTGCTGTAGAGCTGTGCGAGTTGCTGACTCCGTCTTAGCTCAGTTCTCCCTTTCGAACCTCGCGAGGGCTTGGTGCTCTGCGCCGACAGGTCCCAGTCCCAAGGTGGCGTCAGCCGTCGCTGGTATGCCAGGTCGCGATGCCGTGGTCAAGGCCAGGAGGTGAGCGACCCGGGGTCCGGTAAGAGCCCCTGAGTCGCGATGCTCAGGAGGTCCCCTTTGGCGCCCAAGCAGCCGTCGCTCGGCAAGAAAGGAGAGCGGCGTCGCTGACACGGAATTGCATTAGGTGCGGGGGTAGTGCTACGATAGTCGGTGCTTTCGGGCAGTGACTTATCTCGAGAGTCGGGGATTATCCCTGGTGTGTCGTCGGGTCCGCGCGTCGGCAGGAGCGGAATCGCTCGGCGAGGTCCTCGCATGCCCCTTCTCCCCCGCCTTTGCTCCCCTTTCTGCTCTACGTCCTCGGGTCCCGGCCCTCGAGCTAGTCTCAGCCATCGCTGGTATGCCAGTGAAGGAAATATGACCTAGAGGCAATAATAAAGTTATTATTTATTTCCTTATATCATGATAAATGTTTATTATTCATGCTAGAATTGTATTAACCGGAAACATAATACATGTGTGAATACATAGACAAACTTAGTGTCACTAGTATGCCTCTACTTGACTAGCTCGTTAATCAAAGATGGTTATGTTTCCTAACCATGAACAAAGTGTTGTTATTTGATTAACGAGGTCACATCATTAGTTGAATGATCTGATTGACATGACCCATTCCATTAGCTTAGCACCCGATCGTTTAGTATGTTGCTATTGCTTTCTTCATGACTTATACATGTTCCTATAACTATGAGATTATGCAACTCCCGTTTGCCGGAGGAACACTTTGGGTGCTACCAAATGTCACAACGTAACTGGGTGATTATAAAGGAGCATTACAGGTGTCTCCAAAGGTAGATGTTGGGTTGGCGTATTTCGAGATTAGGTTTTGTCACTCCGATTGTCGGAGAGGTATCTCTGGGCCCTCTCGGTAATGCACATCACTTAAGCCTTGCAAGCATTACAACTAAATGAGTTACTTGCGGGATGATGTATTACAGAACGAGTAAAGAGACTTGCCGGTAACGAGATTGAACTAGGTATTGGATACCGACGATCGAATCTCGGGCAAGTAACATACCGATGACAAAGGGAACAACGTATGTTGTTATGCGGTCTGACCGATAAAGATCTTCGTAGAATATGTAGGAGCCAATATGGGCATCCAGGTCCCGCTATTGGTTATTGACCGGAGACGTGTCTCGGTCATGTCTACATTGTTCTCGAACCCGTAGGGTCCACACGCTTAAGGTTACGATGACAGTTATATTATGAGTTTATGCATTTTGATGTACCGAAGGTTGTTCGGAGTCCCGGATGTGATCACGGACATGACGAGGAGTCTCGAAATGGTCGAGACGTAAAGATTGATATATTGGAAGCCTATGTTTGGATATCGGAAGTGTTCCGGGTGAAATCGGGATTTTACCGGAGTACCGGGAAGGTTACCGGAACCCCCCGGGAGCTAAATGGGCCAAGATGGGCCTTAGTGGAAAAGAGAAGAGGCAGCCCTACATGGGCTGTGCGCCAACCCCTTCCCCTAGTCCTATTAGGACTAGGAGAGGTGGCCGGCCCCCTCTCTCTCTTTTCCCCCTCCGCGAATCCTATTCCAACTAGGATTGGGGGGGGGGGGAATCCTACTCCCAGAGGGAGTAGGACTCTCCTGGCGCGCCAAGCTTGGTCGGCCAGCCTCCCCCCTATAGTCCTTTATATATTGAGGCAAAGGCACCCCAGAAACACACAAGTTGATCCACGTGATCTATTTCTTAGCCGTGTGCGGTGCCCCCTGCCACCATAGCCCTCGATAATACTGTAGCGGAGTTTAGGCGAAGCCCTGCTGCTGTAGTGCATCAAGATCGTCACCACGCCGTCGTGCTGACGGAACTCTTCCCCGACACTTTGCTGGATCGGAGTCCGGGGATCGTCATCGAGTTGAACGTGTGCTCGAACTCGGAGGTGCCGTAGTTTTGGTGCTTGATCGGTTGGATCGTGAAGACGTACGACTACTTCCTCTACGTTGTGTCATCGCTTCCGTAGTCGGTCTGCGTTGGGTACGTAGACAACACTCTCCCCTCTCGTTGCTATGCATCACATGATCTTGCGTGTGCGTAGGAAATTTTTTGAAATTACTACAAAACCCAACAGCCAGGTCGCGATGCCGTGGTCAAGGCCAGAGGGTGAGGGCTGGAGAGCCAGTAGGAGCCCTGAGTCGTGATGCTCAGGCACCCCCCCTTTAACGTGCAAGCGGTTCGCGCGGACAAGAGTGAAAGGAATGCCGCGAGGGCCTTGCCTGGTGCAACTCCCTTAGGGGATCCTGTAAACTCATCATAGAAGGAAGAAAAGGTTGCCATGACAACTATTAGTCTACCGTTAGTTGCTTCCAAGGGGAGGTGAGGCACTGGAGGCTTGACGAGGTGGCGCCATGCGGGGCTGCCGCGGCCATAGCTCAGGCATTCAGGTTTGTCGGCGTTGCAGGGACGGACCCATGCGCAAGCGTCGTGCCGTTGTGGGAGCAATTCCATCAGTTGGCGTCAGTTGAGCAGGCAACTAGATCAAACACGTTAGCCGCGAAGGAGGGGATTCATTCAAACAGATGCTGGGAAGGTAGACATCGCTGGGTCGGGCCCGAGCGACTTGGGGATGATGCAGCCCGAGGGGCGCCCTCAATAAAGCAAGCTAACGACATGAAATAAAAGGGATACATACCGCAGGGACGGACCCACGCGGCCTGGGAACGATGCAGCCCTGGGAGGGCGCTCCTAGCCGGAAATGAAACTTGTAAGATGTCACCTGAGGGTGTCGAGGGCGAAGGGGTGCTGGTGCAGCAGACTCGGTAGGCTGCGGAAGCCGATCCTCACGAGCCCCCAGGCCCAGGGGCCTCGGGAGGCTCCGGAGGCACTGGTAGCTCTTCGCGAATCATCTCCATCTCCGCCAAGGCCGCGGAACGCCTGTCTTCTTGAGCCTACATGATGCCCCTCATGAGGCGCTGGCACGTAGCAACCGCGCTCGGCAAGTCGTAAGGCATGCGAACGTAGCTGTGGGGCGGTCCCCCGCAGCGCCCCACTCGCGAGGGCCAGAGGCGCTCCATCGTAGCAACTTGGTTGAGCCCTGGTACGTCGTTGCAGACGTGCAGCCCACCATCCTCGCCTGGATGGGGAGCCACAGCCGGTAGACGACGGCAACCCCTCATGATTCTTGATTCCTGTAGTTCTTGAATGGCCTTGTCGACGAACTCCTGCGGGTCTGTCCTTCCTTGCCTTGCTCCTTCTTGAGGGAAACGTGCTTCGAAACACGCCTCCATGTGGTGCCAAAGCGCCTCCCTCGTGACCCTGGCCAGGTCGATGGCCCTCCAGGGGAGAGCCCCCGAGCCCTGCCTAAGGAGGGCGTCGGGCGCGCTTTCCTATGTGATGGAAGGAGGTTCCCCTGGGCAGATGCGGGCCCTGAGGGGCCCGCCTCCCGAGGGGCCGGTTCGGATGATGTCTTCTTCTTCTTGGGGGTGGTCTCGGGAAGCCTCCTGCTTCCGCGATCCGGGTCTTCCAGTGACGCGGCCTGAAAGGCTCGCTCCAGGGAACACACTGCATCCTTCTCTTCACAGGGCACCGCGATGACTCCGCCACTTCCTGGCATCTTGAGGACGTTGTAGCCATGGTGAGTTACGGCCATGAACTTGGCCAGCGCTGGGTACTCGAGGATGGCGTTGTACGGCAGGCGGATGTGGGCGGCGTCGAAGTCGATGAGCTCGGTGCGGTAGTTGTCACGTGCCCCGAAGGTGACAGGGAGGCGGACCTGCCCAATCGGGACCGTGGAGCCGTCGGTGACTCCAGAGAAGGGCTTGGTTGGCTGAAGCTGGTCATAGGGCACTTGGAGATTGTTGAACATTTCCACGGACAGGACGTTGAGCCCTGCCCCACCATCGATGAGGGTCCTGGTGACCAGTACATTGCTGATGACTGGGGAGCAAAGTATCGGGAGGACTCCGGCTGTGGCCGCACACTTGAGTTGATCCGCTAAGCTGAACGTGATGGCGCATGCCGACCACCTGAGAGGGCGCGTTGCTTCAAGCCTGGGGAGGACTGCGTTCACTTCGCGGGCAAACTGCTTGAAGATGCGTTGGGAGGCTGGGCTTGAGCTCCGCCCAGGATGCAGGCGATTGCGCGTGGCTCCTGGAAGCCCCCAGCCCCTTCGTCTTGATGGCGGTCCTCGTTCCTCCTTGGCTGAGGCGGCAGTGGAGGGAGGCCTGCGTTGCCCTGAAGGCGATCCTCACGAGGCTGATCCCTCCAGTCCCCCTCGCGAGGCAGGTCTCGCCAGCGATCCTCGCGAGGTTGATCGCGCCACCCTTGGCGCGGGCCGCGGTCTTCCCAGCGTCCTGCGTTTCTTCCTCCTCCTCGGCCATAGCCCCGATCGGCGCGGTCGGGACGACGGCAGATCCTTCCTTCTCGCACGGTGCGGAGTTCTTGGCATTCGTTGGTGTTGTGGGTGTGGAGGTCGTGGTACATACAGTACCGGCTGCCCCTGGAGGACTCAGGCAGATCTTTGCCCCGCTTGGTGTCTGGTTCCGTCGCGAGCACGGCAGCCCCCTTGCGTTTCACGTCCTTGGCCTTGGGCTTCTTCTCCTCTGGGTCTGCGGCAGGCAGCTCGAGGAGGGAGAGGCGTCCCTCCTCAGCCCTGGCGCACTTGGTCGCCAAGTTGAACAGCTCCAGGGAGGTGCACAGGTCTTCATGCATCGCCAGCTCCTCCTTCATCTTGACGTCGCACACACCATCGGAGAAGGCCGAGATGATGGCCTCCTCGGACACCTTGGGGATCTTGAGGCGCGTGCTGTTGAAGCACTGGATGTACTTTTGCAGGGTCTCTCTAGGTTGTTGCTTGATGCGGCGCATGTCGCTCACGGCGGGTGGCCGGTCGCGAGTACCTTGGAAGTTGGCAATGAAGCGGGTGCGCATCTGGTCCCAGGAAGAGATCGTGCCTGGAGCTAGATTCAGGAGCCAGGTGCGAGCTCCTTCCTTGAGCGCCATGGGGAACCAGTTCGCCATGACCTTCTCGTCCCCGCTGGCAGCTTCGATGCCCAGCTCATAGAGCTGGAGGAACTCTGCAGGGTCAGTCGTGCCATCGTAACAAGGAGGCAGGTCTGGCTTGAGCTTGCCGGGCCACGCGACGCTACGCAGCTCGGTGGTGTAGGCACGGCAGCCTGCGGTGGCCACGAAAGGCTTCGGCTGGTGGAGAGCTTGGTCTTGAGGGTCCCCACACGCTGCAGCTAGGAGCAGCGCGGGGTCTTGGCGTGCCGGAGTTGGAGCAGGGTCGCGGCGTGCCGGAGCAGGGAGCGCCCGGGCAGCTCCTTGCGGGCGAGGGACTTCTTGGCAGCTCCGTTCTTGCTGCGCTGGCACCTGACGGAGCGGGTTCCGCCCAGGGGCCACGCGCCTTGGAGCCATGGCGTCTTCTTGGAGAGGAGGCGGCTGGTGCACCCCCGGAGCTTCGTTGCCCGCGCGGGGCGGGGTGTGGGCAGCGGAACGGACGGCGCGGGAGAGCCCCCTGTGGCGCGGACAAGCTCGGCGACGCGGTCGAGCCACTCTTCGTAGACGTCGTCGATGGGACGGTAGCGCAAGAGCTCGTTTGCCGCGATGAGCGCAGCTCGAGCCTCCAAGGGTGCGTGCAGCGCGCGGGACGAAGAACCAGCTGATGTGAGCGATGGAGTAGCGGTGCGGCCGTCTTGCCGCACGGATGGATGCTGAGACGACGCTTGCTGCTCGCCCCCCGCCGGGCCGGTGGCGGCGTTGATGGCGGGTGACGGGGAACGGCGAGGGCGTCCACCGACGGGCGCCGTCTGGGCGACGCGGGAAGCGATGGCGGCCCGGCGCTCGGCGCGGGCCCGACGAGCGTCGGACATGGATGCGACGGTTGGAGGAGAACGGGGCGGTGGACGACGAATTCCGGCGCACCCCTACCTGGCGCACCAAATGTCAGATTTCGGGTTCCAGCAGACCCTTAAGGTTCGAACACTAGGGTGCGCACAGAGATTACGTCTTCTACCTCTCCGTCTCACAAAGATCTAGACTACTGAAAGAACTGCACAAGAGACACAAGGTTTATACTGGTTCGGGCCACCGTTGTGGTGTAATACCCTACTCCAGTGTGTGGTGGGTGGATTGCCTCTTGGGGCTGATGATGATGAACAATACAAGGAAGAACGGCCTCGCGAGGGTCTGTTCTTGGCTGGGGTGATGAACTGCTGGGAGGAGTTCAGCCATCTTTCTCTCTTTCTCTCTCTCACTCACTCACTGCCTTACTCTTACTCGCCGCCCTTTGCTATGTGGTTGGCTGGTCCTATTTATAGAGGCCCTGGTCCTCTTCCCAAATATCGAGCGGGAAGGGAGCCAACAATGGCGAGCTAATTTGAAGGGGGACAACAAGTATCAACTATCCTGACAAAAGTAGTCTTCGCCTGCGCAAAGCTCTGGTGATGACGCCGTCTTGTGCTCCACGGTGACCTCCGTCTCGTAGTCCTCCTGTTCTTGGTCTCGTTGCACCGAAATGGCAACCTTTGCCTGATGCCTCGGTACTCCGCGGCTGCGCTTGCCCCCTTTGCACCAAAGAGGAAAGGAGGACGCTGCGCGGGCTGGCGCCCGTCTGGCGCCCTGAGTCGTCATGGCTTGCGTCACGGGCACCTCGCGAGGTACCCTGCCTTGATCTCTCCGCCTCCTCGCGAGCCAGCCTGACGAGGCCGTGCCTGAGGAAGCTCCGTGTCGTCCGCCCCGCGAGGCTTGGCCCCTCGCGAGGGTCTTGAGTCTTGTGTTGATGAAGATGTGCCTGAGGAAGCTTCTTCTAGGTAGGGCAAACCAGCTATAGCTTCAATGTCAAGGCGCTTGTGTGGGAAGATGCGACCTTGGTTGTACAGTATGCATGAGTAATAGCTTCGCTGAGGATAGCTCCAGAACCGATCTGATGAAATCCTTTCCCTTGAGTAGGGGTTCTTGGAGCTATTGAAGAATGTATTGTCTGCCCTGAAGCCATTGATGTTGAAGGAGCCAGGTGCTGTTGCAGGACCTGGGAACCTTGGCAGTCTTGGGATTGGCTTCTGTACCTGAGGCCTGTGCTCAACATGATAGTCGAACTGGGGACCGGCAGCAGACTCAGGAATAGAAGTGTCAGGATCAGTGGCTTCGCTGTCTTTTGATGCTTTTGGTGGGGAGGGCTCCACATTAGCTTCATTGTTAGTTGTGGCAGCCACACGATTTTCATCCTCCACTTGACAAGCTGGAGGGTCGGACACAAGCACGTTCTCTATAAGAACTGCTTCTTGGTGGGACGAGGGGACTTGTGGTACTTCTTCTTCTTCGGCCGATGCAGCCGGAATGTCTTCAGCAGAGACGTGAGGCCTTGGACCTTTGCGAAGCCTGCGCAACGCGGGCGACGCCTGTGGAGTTTGAGTGGGCTGGGCCTCATTGTCTTCTTCCTCTTGTGGGCGATCCGCCCATGAGGCATCCTGGGCAATTGGCGTCAATGGACGACCAATGCTGATGAGTTCGTTGTTGTCTTGCTGAGGAAGGACTGCATCATCTTCTACATTGTCATGTTGACCAATGTCTTCAGCAGCGATGGGATCAGCTGTTGGAATGTCTTCAGCTCCACGAGCCTCTGTGAAAGCAGGCACATGGATGGTCAGTTGGCGTTCTTATGGATTGGCGTCGGGGTGAACCATGGAAATGGGTTCAACAACCAAGGGCTCTGTGGGAGCAGCCCTATCATTCTTGGTCTTTCTCTTTTTCTTGGAGGGGGCAGTAGGAGAGGCTTCAGGATATTTCCTTTTCCTCGCTTCAGCAGTCCTCGTCTTCTTGAGCTCTGAAGCTGTTGACCGGCTTTTTGGCTTCGAGCCAGTCATTCTTGTGGGGAAGACAACCGGAACTGCTTCCTGCCTTGGTGCATCGGGTTCAGCTGTAACAGGCTTCTTCTTCTTCTTTGGGCCATCCTGGGGTCGATGCCAGGACGCCCAAGTGTCTTGCGCTTCTCAGCCTCATTGTAGGCTTGCACACATCTGTCAGCCAGAGTCTTCATGCGCTCACGCGAACCCTGAACTTCTGCATGTTTCCTCAAAAAGGCTTCCTTGAGCTCGTGCATCATGATCTTGAAGTTCTTCACATCTTGCATGCTGAGCTTGGCCATATGCTTCTTGAACTGAGCCTTTTCATAGTCAATCTTCTGCTTCAGCTCAACAACGCGCTGGGCGATGGCTAGTTCTGAAGCAATGGCGCCATGGAAGGCGACACTGAGGCCAATGGGTAGCTACAGATCATCAAAGCTGATGTTGGGCGTGTCAAACCACTCGTCAATGAAGTTGTGGATGATGGTTACATCAAAGAGTGGCAGATCATTGAAGATTTCTGCTTCTTCTTTGCTCTTGATGAGTTGCTCAAGAGCGTCATCTGCTAGGTCTTCATCACTTGACAGGTCAATGCCATCATTGCGCAGAATGGCAGCAGCTGTGAGCTCTTGGCCGCTGTGTGGCAGAGGCACCTTGGCCTTCTGGGGGTTTGATATGCGTGATAAGTCTTCAGACTGCACACTGTCTTCAGGAGGTGCAGTTGCCAGTGGCTTCGCCCTTGAAATTTTGGGTGAAGGGGCAGGCTTTGAAGCTTTAGGCTTCTTCATCTTATTTGGCTTCAGCACTGCAGGAGCTTCTTCTGATTCAAAGTCAGCTGGAGGCTCATTCACTGCAGTCCCTTGAACTAAGATGCGGGTGATGAGGCCTTCAATGTTGGCATACGGACCGATGACATTGGGTTCTACTTCTCGTGTGCCATCTGCCCTTGGTGCTGAGGGACCGGGGTTGAAGTCTAACCCAAACTTCTTCTTGTTCTGCTTCGCTGAGTTTTGGGCAAACTGGAAGTTGCGCTTGAACAGATTGTCGTCACGACACCAGAGTAGTGACGACGGATGTGCATCATCAGGCTGTGGCCCACGGACCATGCATGGATAGAAGCTTTGGGCAATGGCTTCATCTCTGGACCTGGGTAGAAGATTCTTGTATAGGATGTCTCCCCACGGTCTTTTAATGGCACTTTTCTCAGCATACTCTTGGGTTGTGAAGCGGTATTTGAACCATTGTTCTGCCCAATATCGTCGAATCCATTGGATTCGGGTCTTGCACTGACTGTAATCCTCTTCAGGATCTGTCTTGTACATTTCTGCGAGTTCATCTGGCAGATCTCTGGATGTTCCGCCACGACGCTGTCTGCCCCCCTTCCTTGCTGCTTTCTCTGAAGCCATAAACTTTAACTTGAAAGGCTTCAAGACGTTCAAAGGCTTCAAAGGCTTTCTCTTGCTGGACCAACAGGAACTAGCTTCAGGAGAATTTATGTGATGCTGTAAGAATTCTGCAAATGAATGCAGACTATGAGAACCAAAGGATTCTCCCATGGACATGTACCTGTGACAGCATTAAGGTGCGAGGGAAGGGGAAGAGGTCATATGCATTCTCAGAAGATTTTGAAGATAAATCAGTTTAGAAGACATTGACCTCATCGTGCGAAGACATTCACTCATAGATAAGAAGTTGGTTCCAGATTTGTACGAACCCACAGATCAGTACAAGTGAGGAATCTAACTACTTTGTGAAGCACAAGTGAATATACTAGGCATGTTATGAGATGCAGTATGAGAGAGATCTAACTTGTGTGAATAAAAACTTCTTATGGTAGAAAGTGACAAAGCCATAGGATCAAAAGGGGTCGTAAAAAGAAGTTTTATTTACCACACTGGGAACTGCTAGACGGAGTGAGAGATGAGGCCGAGCAGTTCAATCTTCCATGCCCTAACTTGGCGACGGAGGACACCTACGGCGACGGCGGAGAGGACGATGTCCGCGATCGGCGTGAAGACGGTGTCGGAGAGGTTGCGGCATCGAAGCGCTTTGTCGCCGGCGTCGTCGAGGGCTAGCGGTGGCGCTAGGGTTCGTGCGAGGGTGGAAGAAGAGATAATTACCGCTGTGAGTGTGTATTTATAGGTACAGGGGTGGCACTGCGCTATTACACAGGTGCCCCTAGCGATTCGCATCTGAGTAACACGTGGCCATCATGCGGAATTTTGGGGTTTGTTCCACGTCCCACGCACGCCTGGATTGTCGGGTGGTCGTTCCTACTTCTCCGGATTTCATGTGGATGAATGAGCATTTAAAACGGACTTAAAGGTTGTCTCTATGTCTTCTGCTGACAAGGGCGCAGAGAAGACATTCGACAGTTTCAATAGAATGCATATGACTTGGAGAGATAGAATTTGAGATAGAAAGCATAGAGAGGTTAGGGTCCGATCACATTCACTTAGTTCAAAAGATTCAAACAAGAAGACATAGCTATAAGTGAATGCTGTAGAGGACAGAACACTAGTATATATATATATATCTATACAATCAACATAGTGAAGATAATCATGAAGACATGTTGAGATTGAAGCCAAACCAAATGTGAAGACATTGCAAGATAACGCCATGAGTGAAACACTTCAAAATAGAACGTTTGGTGGTGGCGTTACCCACCGTATAGGAAGTATTAGACCCAGACACGGCGCACAATTATCGTGGCGCTCCGAAGTCAAATTCCACATTAATGTATTCACACTTAGAATGTATGTCTTCATTGATTGAAGATATACATTACTTCGTGTGTTGCACATCTAAGTCATCAATATGCATATGTGTTAGGATGTGTGCCTGATCACAGGACATTTGAGGATTCCAGGATATTTAGCTCACACCGTAACTTGCAAAATCTCTTCTCATCCAAGGGCTTGGTGAAGATATCTGCCAATTGATCTTCAATGTTGACGTGTATGATATCAATATCTTCCTTCACAACATGATCTCTGAGAAAGTGATGACGAATTTCTATGTGCTTTGTCTTCGAGTGCTGAACAGGGTTGTTGGCAATCTTGATGGTGTTTTCGTTGTCGCAATAAAGTGGTACTTGCTTCAGATGAATGCCATAGTCCTTGAGAGTTTGCTTCATCCACAGAAGCTGAGCACAGCAAGATCCAGCAGCAATGTATTCAGATTCAGCAGTGGAGAGGGATACACAGTTCTGCTTCTTTGAAGACCAACATACAAGTGATCGTCCCAGAAAGTGACATGTGCCTGATGTAGACTTCCGATCAACCTTGTCACCAGCATAATCAGCATCCGAGAATCCAACCAGATCAAACTCTGAGCCCTTTGGATACCATAATCCGAGAGTTGGGGTGTGAGCCAAATATCGAAGAACTCGCTTCACAGCTAAGTGATGCGACTCCTTTGGTGCCGCTTGAAATCGAGCACACATGCAAACACTAAGCATAATATCTGGCCTAGATGCACATAAATAAAGCAAAGAACCAATCATGGAGCGGTATACCTTTTGATCGAACTCTTTACCATTGTCGTCGGGACCCAGATGATGTTTGGCTGGCATTGGTGTTGTGAAGCCTTTGCAGTCTTGCATACCAAACTTCTTCAGGCACTCTTTGAGATACTTCTCTTGAGATATGAAGATGCCGTTGCGTTGTTGTCGTATTTGAAGACCGAGGAAGAACTTCAGCTCCCCCATCATAGACATCTGATATTGCTCTTGCATCATATAGCCAAACTCTTAACTGTACTTCTGATTGGTGCAGCCGAAGATAATGTCATCCACATATATTTGGCACACAAACAGTTCACCATCATATGTCTTCGTGAAGAGAGTGGGGTCTAGGGAACCAGGTATGAAGCCTTTGCTCTTCAGGAAATATTTGAGTGTGTCATACCAGGCCCGAGGGGCTTGTTTGAGGCCATACAGTGCCTTGTTGAGCTTGTATACCATGTCAGGATGTTTTGGATCTTCAAATCCAGGCGGTTGTGCAACATACACTTCTTCTTCAATCTTGCCATTGAGAAAGGCACTCTTCACATCCATTTGATATAGAAGTATGTTATGATGATTTGCATAGGCCAGTAGTATACGTATGGCTTCAAGTCTAGCCACAGGAGCAAATGTTTCATCGAAATCAATGCCTTCCACTTGAGTATATCCTTGAGCAACGAGACGAGCTTTGTTTCTGACTACTTGACCATGCTCATCTTGCTTGTTGCGGTATATCCATTTTGTGCCTATTATATTGTGCTTCCGTGGATCAGGACTCTTAACCAGTTCCCATACATTGTTCAGCTCAAACTGTTGAAGCTCTTCTTGCATAGCTTGAATCCATTCAGGTTCCATGAAGGCTTCTTCAACTTTCTTGGGTTCTGTAATTGAGACGAATGCGAAGTGCCCACAGAAATTTGCCAGCTGAGTTGCCCTTGAACGAGTGAGTGGACCGGGTGCATTGATGCTGTCAATTATTCTTTCAATCTGCACTTCATTGGCAACGCGAGGATGTGTACAGGGCGAAGAATTTGCTCTTGCCGATCATTGTCGTTGTTGGAGGGATTGTCTTTAGGTTGAGCATTGTCTTCAGGTTGATCTGGTGCGGAGATGATGAGTTCCTCTTCAGGATGAGCTTCAGAAGGTATGATTTCTCCAGTTCCCGTTAGCTTGATTGATTCACTGGATGGAACTTCATCTAACACATTTGGCAGGTGCTCTCTTTGTGAACCATTGGTCTCATCGAACCGCACATCCACTGTTTCAACCACTTTGTAATGAAAGAGATTGAAGACTCTATAGGAGTGCGAATCCTTTCCATATCCAAGCATAAAACCCTCATGTGCTTTTGGTGCAAACTTTGAGGTGTGATGTGGGTCCTTAATCCAGCACCTTGCGCCAAATACTCTGAAGTAACTGACATTTGGCTTCTTGCCAGTTAGGAGTTCATAAGATGTCTTGTTAAGAAGCTTGTGAAGATAAACACGGTTGATTGTATGGCATGCAGTGTCAATGGCTTCAGGCCAGAATTTTCTTGGAGTCTTGTATTCATCTAGCATCGTTCTGGCCATCTCAATGAGTGTTCTATTCTTGCGTTCCACGACGCCATTCTGCTGTGGCGTGTACGGGGCTGAGAATTCATGTGTGATGCCCAAGGTATCAAGATATGTATCAAGGCCAGTGTTCTTGAATTCAGTGCCATTGTCACTTCTGATGTGCTTTATCTTGGCGCCATAGTTGTTCATTGCTCGATTGGCGAAGCGTCTGAAGACATCCTGCACTTCAGTCTTGTAAAGGATTATGTGCACCCAAGTATATCTAGATTAATCATCAACAATGACAAAGCCATATAGGCAAGCAGTAGTGGTAAAAGTTGAGTAGTGAGTGGGACCAAAAAGATCCATGTGAAGCAGTTCGAAGGGTCGAGTAGTGGTCATGATTGTCTTCGAGGGATGTTTGGCCCTCGTCATCTTCCCTGCTTCACAGGCACCGCATAAGTGATCTTTCTTGAACTTGACGCCCTCGATGCCTATGACATGCTTCTTCTTCGCAAGAGTATGGAGGTTCCTCATGCCAGCATGCCCAAGCCTCCGATGCCAAAGCCAGCATTCTGAAGCTTTTGCTAGAAGACATACTACAAGCTGTGGCCCTGCTGAGAAATCTACTGCGTACAAATCATCTTTCTGATAACCTTCAAACACTAGAGACTTGTCAGATTCCATTAGTACCAGGCAACGATATTTTCCAAATATTACGATCATGTTCAAGTCGCAAAGCATTGAGACAGACATTAAGTTGAAGCCAAGGGATTCAACAAGCATGACTTTATCCATGTGTCGACCCCTTGAGATTGCAACTCTATCTAGACCCAATACTTTACTTTTACCAGTGTCAGCGAATGTGATGTGGCTCTTGTCGGATGGACGTAAGGTTGAGTCCATAAGAAGACTTCTTTTGCCGGTCATGTGATTTGTACACCCACTGTCAATAATCCATTCTGAAGCCGCTGGTGTCGTACCCTACAGTGCAGTTAGGGGGATAGGCTTCACGAAGAGAATTGTGAAGCAAAAACATTTGACGAACCAGTGGGTTATGAAGACTTAGATCCAGATTAGGACTAATAGGGAGAGTAGCATGCAATTTAGGAACAAAGTACATAGTAATGCCATTCAGGCATTTGATCTTGCGCCCTACAAGATGTTTAAGGTCCCCAGCAATAGCGTCAGAAGATTTTGGTTTTCTGCTGGAGACCTTTCCCTGCAAAAGAGAGTTAAGCTTTCTTAGCCACCCACATCTTCAAGGGTGGCTTAGAAGCAATAAGTCTAAGTGCAGCATCTGAGAATTTTGGCTTTGGAGCCCTAGCAAACAGTCTAGCAGGCGGACAGTAGTACTCATAAGAATAGGCAGAATAGTTCTTGGTCATATGAACATGGCGGTTTGATGAACCACTCTCATATTCATATGCCTGAGTATGGTTTCCTTGCAAAACATTTGCGTTAGTGCAACTCAGGTGAGTCCTCTGTCTGTATGAAGCCTTTGGACCGTCTGAAGCCTTTGGTCTGAGGTTTGTCTTCTTCATGTGAGGTGTCATGAAGACATTCACAGGAAGATTTTCCAGACACCTTTTCGGAACCCAGATCTTCTTCATGGGTGGTCCATTCCTGCAGTTAGTACCAATGTACCTGGCAAACACTTCACCATACTGATTCTTAAACAGTACATAGTTTGCGTCAAAGGATTCATCAATGATAATGGGGTTAGCACAAGTGAAGCCAGATAGATTGGATGGATCTGCTGAAGGTTCCTTTGCAGCAACCCACATGGTTTTGGGGTACTGCTCAGCTTTCCAGTAAGAGCCATCTGCATTCATTTTCCTTACGAACCCAACACCCTCTTTCCTAGGGTTTTGGTTCAGAATCTGCTTCTTGAGGACATCACATAATGTCTGATGCCCTTTAAGACTTTTGTACATCCTTGTTTCAAGCAATGTCTTCAACCTAGCATTCTCATCAGCAATAGCGGTGGTATCCTCAGCAGAGGGGTTAGTTACCACATTAACAGTTGAAGATATTGCAACAGCAGTAGCAGTGGAACATTCAGCAATAGAAGTAGCATTATCACACTCAATGCATTTAAGACATGGTGGTTCAAATCCTTCCTGAGCGGAACTGATCTATTTGGCGCGAAGTGACTCGTTTTCCTTTTGAAGATCTTCATGAGCCGCTCTCAATTTCTCAAGATCTTGCTTCCTTTGAAGATAATCATAGGAAAGCTTTTCATGAGTGGTTGAGAGAGTATCATGACGACTTTCAAGTTCCTGATACTTAACGTGAAGATTTTTTATGTCTTCAATTAAGGATTCAGATCGAGTCATTTCAGCACCCAACAGATCATCGCTTCTGTCTAACAGTTTTTGAATATGTTCCATAGCTTTCTGTTGTTCAGTTGCAATTTTAGCAAGTGTTTTGTAGCTGGGTTTCGAACCACAATCAGAGTCATCGTCGCTAGATGTTTGATAGTGAGTAGTGCGTGTGTTTACCTTGGCACCACGTGCCATGAAGCAGTAGGTAGGAGTGGAGTAGTCCTTGTCATTTGCATCGGTGTCGGTGATGAAGTCATTGTCTTCAGTGTTGAAGATGGACTTGGCGACGTATGCTGTAGCCAGACTTGCAATGCCAGAATCAGACTCCTCCTCAGACTCCACCTCTGCCTCCTCAGAAGCGGACTCCTCCTCTGAATCCATTTCCTTGCCAACAAACGCACGTGCCTTGCCAGATGAGCTCTTCTTGTGTGATGAAGACTTTGAGGAAGACTTGGAAGAAGACTTTGAGTATTTCTTCTTCTTCTTGTCGTCAGAGTCATATTCCTTGCTCTTCTTCTTCTTTCTGTTCTCATTGTCCCATTGTGGACACTCAGAGATGAAGTGTCCAGTTTTCTTGCACTTGTGGCATGTTTTCTTCTTGTAGTCATGAACAGAAGCTTCATCATTCCTTGAGCTTGATCGTGAAGACTTTCTGAATCCTTTCTTCTTGGTGAATTTTTGGAACTTCTTCACAAGCATTGCAAGTTCCCTTCCAATGTCTTCAGGATCATCAGAACTGCTGTCAGATTCTTCTTCAGATGAGGAAACAGCTTTTGCCTTCAAGGCACGAGTTCGCCCATAGTTTGGACCATAGATATCTCTTTTCTCAGAAAGCTGAAACTCATGTGTGTTGAGCCTCTCGAGTATGTCAGACGGATCAAGTGTCTTGAAATCAGGACGTTCTTGAATCATCAGTGCTAGGATGCCAAACGAACTATCAAGTGACCTCAGCAGCGTCTTGACAACTTCATGTTTGGTGATCTCAGTAGCGCCGAGGGCTTGAAGCTCATTTGTGATGTCAGTGAGTCGGTCAAATGTGTGCTGGACATTCTCATTGTCATTTCGCTTGAAGCGGTTGAAGAGGTTGTGAAGGACACTGATTCTCTGATCTCTCTGGGTTGAGATGCCTTCATTGACCTTGGAGAGCCAGTCCCAGACCAGCTTGGATGTCTTCAAAGCACTCACACGGCCATACTGTCCTTTGGTCAGATGACCACAGATGATATTCTTGGCAGTAGAGTCCAGTTGAACGAATTTCTTGACATCAGCAGCAGTGACACCTTCTCCAGCCTTGGGAACGCCATTCTCGACGACATACCATAGGTCGACGTCAATGGCTTCAAGATGCATGCGCATCTTATTCTTCCAGTAGGGATATTCAGTTCCATCGAAGACGGGGCACGCAGCAGAGACTTTAATTATCCCTGCAGTCGACATAGCTAAAACTCCAGGTGGTTAAACCGAATCACACAGAACAAGGGAGCACCTTGCTCTGATACCAATTGAAAGTGCGTTATATCGACTAGAGGGGGGTGAATAGGCGATTTTTATGAAAGTCTTCAAAATGTGGAAGTTATGAAGACAAACAGTAGAGATATGCCTATTACTATGCAGCGGAAGGTAGACTACACTAGGCAAGCCATGGTCAAGTATTCAATAGAGTGAAAGCACGGTGACAAATAGCTGCAGTGTAATAAGGATCGGGTAGGAAGATATTATGAAGCCAAACAGATCATACATTCACGTTGTGAAGATAAAAGATAGAGCGAACATGCAATGACTTCACAATGAGTAACAATAAGTAAAAGGAAGTGAAGATGAAACCAGTGACTCGTTGAAGACAATGATTTGTTGGACCAGTTCCAGTTGCTGTGACAACTGTACGTCTGGTTGGAGCGGCTAGGTATTTAAACCTTAGGACACACAGTCCCGGACACCCAGTCCTGAACACGCAGCTCAGGACACCCAGTCCTCACTGTATTCTCCTTGAGCTAAGGTCACACAGACCTCGCCCAATCACTCTGGTAAGTCTTCAAGGTAGACTCCCAAACCTTCACAGACTTCGTTCACCGGCAATCCACAATGTCTCTTGGATGCTCAGAACGCGACGCCTAACCGGCTGGAGGATGCATAGTCCTCAAGTGTAATAAGTCTTCAGATCACTCAGACAAGAAGACTTAAGTGATGCCCAATTCTCTCTGGCTCTGGGTGGTTAGGGCTTTATCCTTGCTAGGTATTCTCTTTCTCAAAGGCTTCGAGGTGGGTTGCTCTCAAACGACAAAAGCCGTGCACTGAATCTGAGCAGCCAACCGTTTATGGTTGTAGGGGGTGGGCTATTTATAGCCACTTGGCAACCCGACCTGATTTGTCTGAAATGACCCTGGGTCACTAAGGAACTGACACGTGCTTCAACGGTCAGATTTCAAACCCACACGGCAACTTTACTTGGGCTACAAGCAAAGCTGACTTGTCCGACTCTGGACAAGATTTGCTCTCATAGTCTTCACTCGAAGACATAGGTTTTTTGTTTAGGCATCACTTCAGTCGTTCTGACTGGTTCTCTTGGACCCCACTTAACAGTACGGTGGTTCCTATGACTCAACACAAATGAAAGAGAACTACGAAAGATCTAAGTCTTCGAGCTCCATAGGCTTCACGTGGTGTCTTCTCTTGTCATAGTCTTCAATGTGAATATCTTCATATACCACCATTGACTTCAATGTCTTTGAACATTTTTAGGGGTCATCTCTGGTAGGAAAACCGAATCAATGAGGGACTTCTACCTGTGTTATCCTGCAATTCTCAAACACATTAGTCCCTCAACTAGGTTTGTCGTCAATACTCCAAAACCAACTAGGGGTGGCACTAGATGCACTTACAGAATGGACAAGCTCGGAGGGTGAGAAGCTGATGTGTACGTGTTGATTCCACCCATGCAATACCCCAGCGGACCCCCTCTTGATAGTACGGTGCCCTCTACGCAACTAGTCCACCGAGAGCTACACCGTCTTGAAGGACACTCCGAAGGGAAGGAAATGTCTCGTGCCAGGGGTGAATCTGTGAACTATTCAAAGCACATGATTAGTCCGCAAACATGTTGTCATCAATCACCAAAACTACCTTGAGAGAGATATGCTGTAACAATCTCCCCCTTTTTGGTGGATTGATGACAACTAGGGATTTGTGCAAGGAAAAGAAATAAATGTAAGAGAACTAAGAACTACAAAATATAGACGGGCTCCCCCAGAATGTGTGCACCTAGTTAGAGGAGCATTCGAAAAGCAAGACACACACATCCGAATCAACACTCCCCCTATATTTTATAGTCCAACAATTCTAAGCACAAGATATATGAGAGAAGAGAATATAACAGGACAAGCATGCAACTCATAATAAACTACAGTACTTAATAGACATAAGTAATAAGGTAGCGATAGGGAGCATATGTCTCACACCATATGTCTAGAACTTAGGTCTCACGGGCACCAAACCAAACCAAACAAAGACACCGAGAGAACACACAAGAAAACACAAGACGACAAACTCAAAGCATGACACAAATCCCTACACTCTCTCCCCCTTTGGTAGTGAGACACCAAAAAGGGAAAAGAGCAACGCTACAACTCCAGGTGATGGCAAGCTGAGGATCTCGAATCATCATATCTCAGCGTGATCGTCTGCATCTCCGTCGTTGGTCGAAAACTGCTCGGCATCGGAGTCGGTCCAAGGGCAGTGCTGATGAATCCACTCCTCCTCTTTAGTGATTTTACCCTCAGATCCACTGGCAACTGTCGCTCCCAAATGACGCATGAGCTCCTTTTGGCGCACCCTGGCATGCTTCTCCGCCACATGAGTCATGTACTGACCATGAGACTCCATGCAGAAAAGCTTCTTCAACTTGTTTTTAAGCTTCTTTGCCCATGAGGGTTCAGCACTAGAGGGCCCAATATCCTCCTCGTGATCATCAGTGGCTGCCCCACCCTCGGTCTCCATGGCAGCAGCAGCAGACGGACCCCCTGTATGAGGCGCTGGGGTGACTCAATTGTCCTTCTTCCTCAGACGCTTGATCTCATGAGAAACCGAGTCTCCAGTCTCTAGCAACACTCTGGGATAGGTCTGTGCCCAGGCCCTCTCAATGAGCCTCATGATGAATGGACCATATATCGGGCACTTGCGCTCAGACACGGCAGATAGAAGTTCAGACCACATGACATGAGAAATATCCAGGCTCTCTCCAGTGTTTGTGTCCTTCTCATGCTGACAGAACAGAAGCATGTCCACGAGATAAGAGTGGACCATATCCAGATTCCCAATGCGAGGAAAGAGAGTCTCACGGAAGATGCGATGAAGAATGTCCAGATACGGAGACAGCTCATAGGTCTTCTTCTTAGTCACTAGGTGAACTTTCACAGTGCAGTAGGGCCAAAGGGCTTGCTTGTGGGTGGACGTATCATTGCGGTGAGGGCGGAAACCGACTGGAGTCTCAAGCCCGTGATCCACCACATCAAGTAACTCCATGAAAGCCTTCCACTTGACAGAAAGAAGCTTGCCATTGGTCATCCATGTCAGAGTTCTGTCGGCATCTGTCCCAAGATGAACGGTGGCAAAGAATTGAGCCACCAAATCTGCATCGAAATCCTTGTTGAATTGCATGATCCTGAGAATGTTCAGCTGAGTGCACATCTGAAGGGCTTCGCCAAAGTACTCTATCATCAGTGTCAATGGAGCGAACATCAACAAAGAGATTCTTCTTGGCCTTGATCACATCAAAGTAGATGGCAAACTGAAAACGGTTCCAGAACGGGCGGTTGACCAAAGTGGGTTCTTGGTCCACCTCATAGGGATTGCGGCGACGCTTTTCCCAAAACTCCTTGTTGGTCATCTCAGTCACAGTCTTCCCTTTTGGCTTGTTGGCGGATCTCTTCGTGTGCTGAGGAGGTGGAGGAACACTTGCGGATGCACTTGCTGGAGGCGGTTGGGTGCTCGAGGAACCACTGGCTGGCTCAGAGGTGCGGTAGCGTGTTGATGTTGCACGCCCGGGGTTGATACGGCGAGCTTGATGTTCAGAATGGTCATCACCTGGAGCCAAACACAAGAACACGCAAAACAACCAGAAAGAATGAGCATAAGCCAACAAACACAAAAAAGGATCAAGGTAAGGCAGGAATATGATGGAATTTGGCATGCAGCGGTAGTACCGTGACATGCCCGCGGTAGTACCACCCAAGCGGTAGTACGGCTCCAAAGAGGGTGGTAGTACCGCTCGAGGTCAAGCGGTAGTACCGCTCCAACGAGAGCGGTAGTACTGCTCGAGGCGGAGAAACAGCAGTTTCCTACAGCACGAGGCGGAGAAACAGTGGTTTCCTACTACCGTGGTCAGATCCGGCACTACCGGCCTGCCAAATTCAAAAATATTCCTACCAAACTCGAATCGAGATAGTCTAGTTGCCTTCTCCAACCAACTCAAGCCTAGATTTAGCCAAAAATCTAGAGATGCTACCACCATTGCCCCTAAGAAACAAGATCTAAAAACAAGACAAAAGGAGACAAGGAACGGGGGCAATACCGGCATCCATGGCAAGAGAACGGGGTGGGGATCGACACCACCAAAGGAAATGGAGAGGGACGCCCCGGAGACGGAGATCCGCCGGAGCCCTCCCGCGACGAGTTGAGGCTGGAGAGAGGAAGAGGAAAGAGGGGGCGAAGCAAATGGGTATGGGGGAGAAGAAACCTCCCCCTGCCCCAATATAACCCCCTGGTCCCGTCCCTCAGCGGTAGTACCGTGCTGGGGGGTGGTAGTACCGCTTATAAGCGGTAGTACCGCGCACCACCAGCGGTAGTACCGCCCAGCACGCTGCGGCAACCAAACAACATGGCTTTTGCTCGAAGGAAAGACAAGAACGGCAAGAAAAGAGAGCACACCAGCAAACGACCAAGACACTCCTCTTCAAAAGAGGGAGGTGGCCGAGGCCACCTATGTATGAGTCAAGAGGTATGGCGCCGCGAAGATTTTAACCTTGGGCCCATGACCAAAACTCGTCTTTGAAACACAAGTACCATCAACAATGGCTAAAGTGAAAGACTTGATCAATTTATGCATAATGGGGGGAGGGAGAGTTCATTGAGAGAACAACACTCCCCCTATGTCCATGCCTACACCTAAACTAGACAGCAAATTGAGCGAGGTGGGGTGTGCAAGGGCTCAAGCCACATTGCTCGAGTCAATGATATTTAGCTCATGCCTTAACTCGCGAAATCTTGCTTCATCCAAGGGCTTCGTGAATATATCTGCAAGGTTGTCATGAGTGTTGACATAGTTGAGCTTGATCTCCCCTCGCCTAATGTGATCCCGGATGAAGTGATACCGAATCTCAATATGCTTCGTCTTGAAGTGTTGCACCGGGTTGAGAGAGATCTTGATGGCACTTTCATTGTCACACCAAAGAGGCACTTTGTCACAGGTGACACCATAATCCTTTAAAGTTTGCCTCATCCATAGGAGTTGTGCACAACAACTACCAGCGGCAACATACTCCGCCTCAGTGGACGAGAGAGACACACAACTTTGCTTTTTGGAAGACCAACTTACCAAAGAGCAACCAAGGAATTGGCACCCTCCGGAAGTGGACTTCCTGTCCACTTTGTCTCCCGCCCAATCGGAATCCGAGTACCCTACAAGCTTGAAGTTTGATCCTCTTGGGTACCATAAGCCAAAGTTTGGGGTATGAGCCAAATATCGAAAGATTCATTTGACCGCCACATAGTGACTTTCCTTAGGTGCGGCTTGAAACCGTGCACAAATTCCCACACTCAACATGATGTCCGGTCTAGATGCACAAAGGTAAAGCAAGGATCCAATCATGGAGCGATATACCTTTTGTTCCACCACTTTACCATTGGGATCTAAGTCAAGTTGGCACTTGGTGGGCGTTGGAGTGGAAGCCGGATTGACGTCACTTAGCTTGAATCTCTTGAGCATGTCTTGAGTGTATTTGGATTGATTGATGAAGGTTCCTTCTCTTCTTTGCTTCACTTCGAACCCTAGAAAGAACTTCAACTCTCCCATGGAGGACATCTCAAACTTTGAGGTCATGAGAGCGGCAAATTCCTCATTGAAAGCTTTGTTAGGAGAACCAAAGATAATATCATCAACATATAATTGGCACACAAACAACTCCCCTTTGACCTTCTTAGTAAAAAGAGTGGGGTCGATTAGCCCAACTTCAAAACCACGGTCTTGTAACAACTCGGTAAGGTGGTCATACCACGCACATGGGGCTTGTTTAAGGCCATAGAGTGCCTTATCGAGTTGATACACATGATCGGGAAAGTAGGGATCCTCGAACCCGGGGGGTTGCTTGATGTAAACCAACTCATTAATAGGACCATTAAGAAAAGCACTCTTCACATCCATTTGTTGTAACTTAAAGTTATGATGAGAAGCATATGCAATCAACATGCGAATGGATTCAAGACGAGCAACGGGAGCAAAGGTTTCACCGTAGTCGATACCCTCGACTTGGGAGTAGCCTTGTGCTACCAAACGAGCCTTGTTGCGAATGATAATCCCATGGGCATCTTGCTTGTTCTTAAATATCCACTTGGTTCCTATGACATTGTGATTCTCGGTCGGTCTTGGCACCAATATCCACACTTTGTTGCGCTCGAAGTTGTTGAGTTCTTCATGCATGGCATTGAGCCAATCCGGATCTTCTAGTGCTTCATAGACCTTGTGGGGTTCCACACAAGAGACAAACGCGTGATGCTCACAATAATTTGCTAATTGTCTACGAGTGCTTACCCCCTTTCTTAAGCTTCCAAGCACATTCGTCATGAGATGATCCTTGGTGGAGAGCTTGGAAGCAACCTTGGCGGCACGGCGCTCTAATTCCTCCTCGGGGGTGAGACGAGGAGTGGTCACTTGATCATCTTGAGCATCGTCTTGGGCTTGTTCTTGTTCTTGAACTTGCTCGGAGGAGAGAACTTGACCTTGGGCATCACTTGATGTGTCAACACCGTCTTGAGCGTGATCTTGCCCTTGGTCATGTTGTTGAGGATGAGGGCCTTCATGTTGTTCTTCGGAAGCGTGTGGGCCTTGGGTTGGTGATGGCTCCACTTGAGTGGAGCTTTGTCCTTCTCCTTCGGCCACAAGGGGTTCCTCAATGGGTAGGATAAAGCCAACACCCATTCTTCTTATGGCTTGGGGAGGAATTTCGTCACCTGCATCACAAGTGCCACTTTGCTCCACTTGGGAGCCGTTATTCTCATCAAACTCCACGTTACACGTCTCCTCAATAAGTCCCATGGATTTATTGAGGACACGGTAAGCATGAGAGTTTGTAGCATAGCCAACAAATATGCCCTCATAAGCTCTAGCCTCAAATTTAGATAACCGAACACCTTTCTTGAGAATGAAACACTTACACCCGAATACCCGGAAGTACTTGAGATTGGGCTTGTTACCGGTGAGTATCTCATATGGAGTCTTGTTCAAACCCTTGCAGAGGTAGAGCCGATTTGATGCATGACACGCGGTGTTGATGGCTTCGGCCCAAAAGTTGTATGGAGACTTGAACTCCGCCATCATGGTCCTTGCCGCATCCATCAACGTCCGGTTCTTCCTCTCCGCAACACCGTTTTGTTGAGGGGTGTAGGGTGCGGAATATTGATGCTTGATTCCCTCATCATTGAGAAACTCATCCAAGGTGTAGTTCTTGAACTCGGTGCCGTTGTCACTTCTTATTTTCAAGATCTTTGCATTGTGTTGACGTTGTGCTTCATTTGCAAAGTCAATAACGGTTTGTTGGGTCTCGCTCTTCCTCTTGAAGAAATACACCCATGTGTACCTTGAGTAGTCATCCACAATCACCAAGCAATACTTCCTACCTCCAAGACTATCGAAGGATGGAGGACCAAAGAGATCCATGTGAAGGAGCTCCAAAGGCCTCTTCGAATAAATGATAGTCGTGGGAGGGTGAGCCTTCTCATGTAGCTTTCCTTCGATACAGGCACTACAAGCACGATCTTTAGCAAAACTAACATTCGTTAGTCCACGGACATGGTCCCCCTTGAGAAGACTTTGCAAAGATCTCATATTGACATGGGCTAAACGGCGATGCCAAAGCCATCCCACATCAACTTTAGCCATTAGGCATGTCGCGGTCTTAGTGGGTCGCTCCGAAAAGTTAATCACATATAGACCATTCTTGACATGCCCAACAAAAGCTACTTTAAGAGTCTTGCTCCACAAGAGGGCCACGGTATCGATATCAAAGAAAGTGGCAAAGCCCATGATTGCAAGTTGACGAAGGGAAAGTAAATTGTATGCTAGGGACTCAACAAGCATGACCTTCTCGATCGTGAGATCATGAGAGATGACCACCTTGCCAAGTCCCAATACCTTAGAAGATGAGGCGTCACCCCACTCGACATTGGTGGGCATAGATGGAACCTTGTGCACGTCCACCACCAAGTCCTTGCTTCCGGTCATATGATTTGTAGCTCCGCTATCGAGCAACCATGATCCCCCACCAGAAGCAAACACCTACAAGAGATCAATGCTTGGTTTTAGGTACCCATTTTGTAATGGGTCCTTTGATGTTAGTAACAAGGGTTTTTGGAACCCAAATAGACCATTCAATGTATTCATGAGGAGAACCAACAAATTTGGCATAAACATGCCCATCACTAGCACGGCATAACACATAAGAAGGATTAAAATCGCTGGCTTTGTTGGGAGGGGTGACATTGCCCTTCTTGACATTGTTCTTCTTCTTCTCCTCAGAGGCACTCTCTCCCTCCTTCACAAAGGTTTGCATGAGAGGAGGAGGTCGTTTGGTCTTGTCATTCTTCTTCTTGTTCTTGGAGTCGGGCACGTACCCAACCCCTTTCTTGGCCACAACTCCCTTTTGGTTGATCAAGAGATCGTTGAGGTTCTTCTTGCCTTGTATGCAAGTCGCAAGACCTCTCTAAAGTTGCCCCTTTAGCTTAGCGTTCTCCTCAACGAGATGCACATGCTCACAACACGGGTTAGTAGCATTTGCATTATCAATTAACATCATACGAGGGAAAGTGGCTTTTTCCTTGGTTAGCTTTACTTGAAATTGATCATGAGACTCTTTGAGGCTAGCATGAGCACCCTTCAAGACCTTGTGAGCCTTGTCAAGTAGATCAAACTCCTCTTTGAGTCTAGCAAGATCAACCTCAAGTTTGGCCTTCTCGGAGTTTAGCACATGAGAAACTATGAGGACATGATCATAATCTTTCTTTAACTTAGCATGATCAATGTTGTGTGACTCCTCAAGATCCAAACGAAGACCACGCTCTTCCTCAAGAGCATTGGAAAGATCCGAAATCTCATCTGCATAGTCACGACTATGCCCTTCCATCTTAGTGATGGCGTCTTCGTGAGCCTCGATCATGTCATTGGCTTCACCAAGTTGTTCCAAGAGAGCAACAAAGTGCTTCTTGGATTTTCCCTTGAGTTTGCCCATAAAGGTCTCAAACTCGTTAGCCTCCACATTAGCTCCCTCAAGTTCATTAATGCTATCCGTCGGAGAAGGATGATTAATGATGGTAGTTTTGATGTTGGGGGTTACCTTGTTGGTGGCTTTAGCCATGAGGCACTTGGCGGTGATGCTCTCATTGGGTGATTCGAAGAGAGACACCCATGAAGTCGTCGCAATGGCAACGAAGGCCATGGCAACCGACTCATCATCGTCATTGTACTCTTCTTGTACCACCAATGCCTTGGGAGGAGTCTCCTTGGTGAAGTTGTTCTTGTTGGGGAACGACTTGGCCATGTCCTTTCGGATGAGCTTTCCACCATTGTCTTCCCTCTTCTCATACGGGCATTCCACAACAAAATGACTCACGTTGCCGCAATTGTAGCAAGTCCTTACACGTTGCTTGCCCCTCGTGCCACTCGAGTTGTTTTTGCTAAAGTTTGGCCTCGAGTTTTTCTTGCTCCAAAATTGCCTTGAAGCAAGTGCCATGTGTTCATGATATGCATACTTCGTATCTTCGGGGTTGCTCTCCTCTTCTTCCTCTTCTTCTTCTTCAACGGTGAGCTTGGCCTTCAATGCAAGGTTAGGCTTCTTTGCCCGTTGAGAACGGAGCACCGCATTATCGGCGGCCTTGTCCAAAATGTTCATGGCCACAAACTCATCCAACACTTCGCTTGAGGTCAAAGTGTGGAAGTCCGGTCTTTGACGAATGACGGAGGACATGGCCTTGTGGTAGGGCATCATTGCCTTGAGGAATTTGCGCTTGATCCAATTGTCATCCGTGTCCTTGCTCCCGTGATCTCGTAGTGAGACCGCGAGTTTGGTTACTCTCCGATAAAGCTCACGAGGTTCTTCATCTTCCTTCATAGCAAACTCATCGGCCTCATCTTGCACCACTTCATAGTTGGAGCGTTGAATGCTTGCGCTTCCCCGGTAGAGAGAGACAACACAATGCCATGCATCTTTGGCCAAGGCGAAGGGACGAAGATGAGGTAGGTCATCGGGTGGAATTGCATCTTGAATGATGAAGAGAGCATTCTCATTGAATTGATTATCTGCGGCTTCTCGAGGAGTGAAGTTGCTTGGATCATGCGAATAAAAACCTTCTTCAATGATTCTCCAAAGGTTAGTGTTCACATGATTTAAATGACGTTTAAAGCGGTAAACCCAAGAATCAAAGTCCTCATTTTTCACAATCTTAGGGGGAGGACCGGCATGATTCAAATGAGTAGAAGGAACCGGTCCCCCATAAACAAGTGGTGGTTCCACATGAGCAAAGATGTCGGTGCCATTTTTACCACTAGAAGATAGAGCCTTTTCACTACTAGCTTCCCCCTTGTCGGGGATAACATCCGTCACCTTGTTGGTGGGATCACCCACTTTCAACGGTGCGGTGGAAAGTTTAATCCCCTCAAGAAATTTAGTAAACATGCTTTCAACCTCGGTCGTCATGGAGGTCTTCAATGTTTCTAAGGCCACATTGAACTCCTCACGAGAGACCGAGGTTCCCCCATCGCCCGTAGACGAGATCGGATTCACACCGGAGTGTTCCTCCACACCGTCTACGGTATCAACCATATTCTTTGGACGGTAAAGTCCTTAATAAAGAGACGAGGCTCTGATACCAATTGAAAGGATCGATATGGTTGACTAGAGGGGGGTGAATAGGAAACTACCAATTTTTAACTTTTCTTTATCAAATTAAACTTTGCATCAAAGTAGGTTGTCTAGATGTGCAACTAGGTGAGCAACCTATATGATGCAATACCAACGAGCAAACAAGCAAGCAAGAGAAGTAACACTAAAAAGCTTGCACAAGTAATGGTAAGAGATAACCAAGAGTGGATCCGGTGAAGACGAGGATGTGTTACCGAAGTTCCTTCCCTTTGAGGGGAAGTACATCTCCGTTGGAGCGGTGTGGAGGCACGATGCTCCCCAAGAAGCCACTAGGGCCACCATATTCTCCTCACGCCCTCACACAATGCGAGATGCCGTGATTCCACTATTGATGCCCTTGAAGGCGGCGACCGAACCTTTACAAACAAGGTTGGGGCAATCTCCACAACTTAATCGGAGGCTCCCAACAAAACCACGAAGCTTCACCACAATGGACTATGGCTTCGTGGTGACCTCAACCATCTAGGGTGCTCAAACACCCAAGAGTAACAAGATCCGCTAGGGATGAGTGGGGGAATCGAAAATCCCTTGGTGGAAGTGTAGATCGGGGCCTTCTCAACCACTCCCGAGCAAATCAACAAGTTTGATTGGCTAGAGAGATAGATCGGGCGAAAATGGAGCTTGGAGCATTTAATGGAGCTTGAGCAATAAATGGAGCTTGGGGGAGGAAGAGGTAGGTCAAAGAGAAGAAGGGGACCCCCTTTTATAGTGGGGGAAACAATCCAACCGTTGCCCCCCACCAACCAGCCCCGCACAGGGCGGTACTACCGCAAGAGGGGGCGGTACTACCGCTAGGTCAACGGTACTGCTGCACCACCCAGCGACACTGCCGCGCAGAGAAGACAAGGAGGGAATAGGGCCCAACGCGGTACTACCGCGGTGGTAGGGGTGGTACTACCACTCCTGAAACGGTACTACCGCCTCTACAACCGCAAGTAGTGCCGCAAAACCCGACATGAGAAAAAGACCCCTCGAGTCGAGGCGGTAGGAGCCAGACAGCCCAGCGGTACTACGGCAGTGGGGTCACAGGCAGTACTACCGCTATGGAGCGGAACCAACGCTTGTGACCCTTTGGCCGTACTACCACTGGTAGTGCGGTACTACCGCTGGGACACAGAAGAGAGAGAGAGGATCTCTCCAAAGAGGCTGAGGACAAGGCAGTGGTGCCAGGCACCCCAGCGGTACTACTGCTGTGGAGACAAGGGCGGTACTACCGCTGTGGAGCGGTACTGCCACTTGTGTCTCCTCAGCGGTACTACGGCTGGGTTGTGCGGTACTACCGCTGGGCCCCAGACAGGACAAGGAAAAGTGGAGAGATCTCTACAAAGGAATGGACAAGCTCGGAGGGTGAGAAGCTGATGTGTACGTGTTGATTCCACCCATGCAATACCCCAGCGGACCCCCTCTTGATAGTACGGTGCCCTCTGCGTAACTAGTCCACCGAGAGAGAAACGAAAGAGCTACACCGTCTTGAAGGACACTCCGAAGGGAAGGAAACGTCTCGTGTCAGGGGTGAATCTGTGAACTATTCAAAGCACATGATTAGTCCGCAAACATGTTGTCATCAATCACCAAAACTACCTTGAGAGAGATATGCCGTAACAGTTTTCCTTTTTGGGAATGAGAGCTATGAAAGCAGAGTTCACAGGTTCCAGGGAAATTTTCTCATTGTAGAAATCATCAACAAACTTGTATATATATTCTTTGATAATGTGCCAACACTTTTTCATGAAGAGACCATTAAAACCATCAGGCCCAGGGGCCTTATCATTAGGCATACGTTTAATGATGTTGTCAATTTCTTCCTTAGTGAAGTTGTTGTCCAAGGAATCATCATTCTGTGTCAATGCAAGATGATCAATATTGAAGAGTTTATTTGTGTTTTCAGTTATACCAATCCTCTCCTTAAATGATTGCCAAATAATAGCTGCCTTTTGATCATGATCATATACTTCAATATTGTCAGCGTTTTTGAGGAAAGTGATGTAATTGTGTCTAAAAACCTGAGTGGCAATAGCATGGAAAAATTTGGTGTTTTCATCTCCAAGATTTGCCCATCTTATGTTTTCTCTAATCCTCCAGTATTTTCTTTTTGCTTCTAACAGTTTGTTGGTGTGAATGATAAGTGCTTTCCTGAAATTCCTTTCAATTCTTGAAAGCTGTCTTTGGTCCTCAGTCCCATCAATCATTTTAATATAGAAGCAGCAATTTTCAATAGTTTTCTTAAGCTGTGAAATATTTTTGCTCCATGACTTCAGTCCTTTTCTGACAGCTTTAAATTTTGCCACTAGATTTTTAGCAGAATCAGCATAGTGCATGCTATTGTGCCAGTACTTCTCCATAGTTCCAATAAAACCCTCAAACTCTGTCCAGAATTCTTCAAACCTGAAGATATTACTTTTAGGGATATTGCTGTCAACTTGTACCTTTATGGGAACATGATCTGAGGAGATTTTTACCATAGGGAAGGCCAAAGTGTTTGGATGATCATTAATCCAATCAGAGCTGGTGAATATCCAATCCAATTTCTCTAGAAGGGGGCATTCTTGCATATTGCTCCATGTGAATGCTCTGCCTTTTAATGGGATTTCCATCAGGTCTAGATTAATGATAATAGAGTTGAAAGTCATCATGCTGTTATGATCACCTCCCACTTTGTTCCTATTTTCAGGAGCCCTAATAAAATTAAAGTCACCTAGAAGCATCCAATATTTACATGCAGATATATTCAAATTTGTCATCCATGTAGTGAATTCCAGTTTCCCCTCTTCTGAATTTGGGCCATAAACATTTGTGAAGTACCACTTGGTATTGTCCATAGTTGATATAAATTCAATAGTGGTATGTAAGTAATTCATAGAGATAACTCTACCTGAGAAATGGTTGCTGTTCCAGATAGTAATAATACCACCAGATGATCCAACTGATGGATAGAATGCATATTGGTTGAATCTTCTTGGACAGAAATTTTTTATGCAAGCCATGTCAAAATGCTCACGTTTGGTCTCCTGAAGAGCTATAATGCTGCAGGTACTTTCCTCAATCTTCAGTCTGATGTAATCCCATCTTTTCTGAGAATTTATTCCTCTAACATTCCAACATAGTATGTTCCAGTTTCTATTCATTGAAAAACTCTTATAGAAAAACTAGAGTTCATACTAGTATTAGCTTGGTATGATGAAGAAGATCTCATTGGCGGCATTGTGATTGTGTTGCATTCTTGGTCATTATAGTGCCAGAAATTTTGTGTAGCATTTGATGACATAATAATCATGTGATAAGCAAAACAAGTCCTACTGCAATAATTGAAAGCAAAATACCAAGAGTGCCATAGTAGCTCATTATTATAGACCAGCTCTAGCATAGATGCACGCAGGCATCTCAAATACAGGTAAATGATAGTAAGAAAGCGATAAAAAGGTTCTTAAGAGCATAAACCAGAAGCTATCCAAAGCCATTTCTTGAGGGGGTGTTTATTCATCAGAGCTATCATAAGTGAGAACCTTGGAGCTCCCATCCTTGTGTGACATCTTGCAAGGTCAAGTGCCAATCGCCTGCAGGGTGCTGATTGGGATTTCAGGAGGTGGTGGGGCCTTCTTGTCAATGATGATGGCATCAAATTTGGGCCCCAGGTTGACAGAAACTCCAGACTTCTTCTTGCTATTGGCTTGCTTGCTGCACTCTGGTTTCTCAGCTAAGTTTGCTGCAGCTGCTTCCTTGGTTTTGAAACCCATAGTGAGTTTAGCAATCCTGTTGCTCCTTCTACAAAAAGTTTCACCAATAATGACATTTTTTCTTCCTCTTGTTAGTAATTTTGGCTGGCTTGCTGGTGGCTACATAGGTGTCTGCTGTGATCGCAACAATACTAGCAGAGCTAGACTGCTATTTTATCTGGGTAGGGTTTGAGGTCTAAAACTGCAGAATGCACTTCTGCCTAGCCCCATTGGTACCCTCAATGTCCATGATCTGACAAGCTGCATTGACAATGTTGGCCTCACCAATTTTTGGAATGATCATATCATTGTAGGCAGCAAGATTACCAATCAATTGTTGCAGAGCAGAGATGTGTTCAGTATTGCCCTCAACAGTGATACTGTTCTGCGTTTGAGATTCCTCACTGACTGCTGCATTGTCATTATAGTCCATGGTTGCATTCTGAGGAGAGAAAACAGGGTTGTCTGCCATAGGTACAGGGATGAAATCTTCTTCAATTGAGGGAATAGTTTGCACCACTTCAACAGGGGCATCATCAACTTGGACATCTGCAACAGGGGCATCAGCACTCACATTGAGATTCAGATCATTAATCACAGGAGCGGGATCATCTTCTCCAGCATTATGGGGAGCCTCATTGACAATAGTTTGAGCATTGTCAGGTAGACTTTCATTAATAGCCACCTGAAATTGTTCCTGAATATCTCCCATATTGAAATAGCCCTCAGCAGCATGAACATCTTCATATGGGGCTCCCAGGTTTTCATTGTGAGGATTAACAACCACTTGTTCCATTGGAATGTTGCCAATGATCTCATCATGCCAAAAACCACCATGTACATGGGGTAGAGGGTGTGGGTTTCCTCCATCCGGAGGCAGAGGATCTTCATCCCCTCCCTGCTGCCCAATGATTTCTCTGGACAGAATGTATGTTGGACATGTCCATGAGTACCATAGCCAATATCATCAAGATTACGCAGCACCACAATGCTCAGAGGTAGGGTGTCAGGGTTAAAGACTCTAACTTTCACAATGATTCTGGTTTTGTCTCTGGGATCTTTGTTCCAAATCAGAAATCTACCATAGGGCGCAACAGTATGGCTAATCACATTTACATCCCAGCACTCGAGGGGATAGTTCATCAACAGCAACCAGACATCATGAGTAAAAGTAATACTATGATAGTTCAGTCCTCGATCTTGTCTAGTGATCCTAAGAACAGAGTCTCCAATCTGATATGGGTTGTTTGCAATAGCAGAGTCGCGAGAGCATGCAGTAGTAAACTGGTAAGTGCAGATCCCATACCACAGCACGAAGTGTAGTTTATTCTCCATCCTCGTTTCTCCAAGAAGTTTGTGATCATGGCGTTAGCACCATGAAACTCCTCCGGGGCAATGCCAGGTACCAGCATGGCGATGGCCCACTCGTCGCAGACCATGGGGAGTTCTCCTCCGACAACGACGTATCCTCGTTGCTCGCGCAGAGGGCCAGGAGCAACAATGGTAGTGCTGGGTGGGAGGTGGGGGTAGGGGTTGCATGGGTAGCACACCATTGGAGGCGAGTTCGAGGTGGTCTGCGGGGGACGTGGAGCAGGGAGAGTATCAGAAGGCGAAGAGGCGAGGTGGTTGTCAGCTGCGTGCAATATAAGGGGAGGGACCGATTGTTTTGCCCGATATATGGGGGTTTTGTTTTGCTTAAAGAAACAAAATCTAGCAATATGGTTATATCTGAAACAAACCCTGCACCTGATTTTATTGGGGCAGTTGGGGCGATAATGATCAGGTCCGAGGCATCGGGAACAGAAACGCGTGCTAGCTTCGGGGGATATGTCTGTTGATACGGCTTCTGAAACGATGGGCTGAGCGTCTGGCTGGGACAAAGAGGGCGGCCCAACTCTATTCTCCCTAGTCCGAGAAAAATTTGAAATGTTGTTGCGATCCACGGGTTGTGATCCGCGATGCATGGGAGTGGGTTGGTTGCATGCGTGTTCATCGCGTTGGTTGCCTTGATCACGATCAATGCCCGATGCAAGGATAGGGACCCGATTGGCACCAGTTAGAGGTGGATTATTATGTAAGGTTGTAGATTCAGTAGGAGGGACTGATTGCATAGTAAGTGCAGAGGTGATGCGCTTGTAAACTTTGCTAACTTGAACGTGATGAGATTGCTTGTTACCTTTCTTTCTGGTCACCTTAGTCCATTCTGCGTCTTCTTCAAGATACCAAAGTTTTTCCTCATAAACCCAATTGGCACCACCATTGCTCCATAAGTGAAAATAGCACTTGAAAATTTGGCATTCAAACATCTTCTTTCTGACTAGATAGAAACCCACATTTTTGGAGCATACCGAGAAACAGAATACCTTGCCATGAATATGGTGAACATCCAAAGAATCATAGGCACCTCCCGTGCAAGATGATAGAGCCAGACTAACATTAAGAGGATCCAGGGGAAAGGTAGATCGGGCAAAATATACCACCATCTTGAATCCATATGCGGATGACATTGGGTTGACCGAGCTAAGGAAGAGATCACGAACCTGTCCTCTGAAATGATGACCAAATGAAAAATCCAGTTGATGGGCAATGGAGAATGGATCATTGAATGGATCCGTAGGTTTGTTTGTTGGATTTGTTGGATGAAATTGGTGGGATCTAGGATCGGCGCCATGGTTGTTGGTGGAGGGTGGGAGAGGGAGGGGGCGCCATGTGTGGGATCTATTTTGGAAGAGTGTCAACTTCGCATACATGTGGATTGTAAGTGAGGATATATGTGTTTGATATGTTGCTAAAACTCCTGCAAACCTAGTGGAAAAATAAGGAGAAATGATGCAACATATAATGGTTATTGTCTCATTTAACTCGATACGAGAAGACTCGTAGAGTTTTGAGAACAATAAATATGTCGTATATACTTTCTTAAAAACCCCGGAGGGGAAAACAGAAAATATGACATATGGTCTTGTGTTAATATTACCTCATTAAAAATCTTTATGAGAACCTATAAAGTAAACTCATGAAGGGAAAAAGAGTATAATATGATGCTTTAAACAGGAATAATTCAGGAAGAGCTCCCCCTGATTCTTGCATATTCTGAAGTCGTCATATACCAATTCCATGAACACATTTCTGGAACATAGAAGTTGGTAGAGACCTGGTGAACAAATCAGTCGCATGATTTGACTTGCAAGATATGCAATATAGTGATATTGCTTACTATGTAACCTGTTTGCATCCGGGCAACACAAGAAACATTATTGTTGAGATAATGGTTGGTGGATGCAGCCATGAGGTCTGTTTCGAAGACTCTTCATGAGAGGGCTACCACACCTAGTAGGAACACTAAGCTTGTCTACGATCTGACATAGTGGGGATCTGATCGATGTATCCAATGATATCGGTGTTCATGTATCTGTGAAACTGGAAAACTAGAACAAGATGTTTGATGCCTGCCTTGGAGATATCGAAAGATATTCTTCAGTACCAACCAATTATTTTTGGTGGATCCAATGGTATTATGGAACGTTCAGTCCCAATATATCATTTCCATCATCTCTTGGTCTAAATAGACCTTTCTCTATGGATGGATAAGATTTGTTCACAATGAATTTCTCCAATATATTTTGGATATAGACAACATAGTATACCATAATGTATGAATGAAGGTGCTCAAGTTGTAGTAATGAGCGTTATTTTGGTTTACCCAAATCCTTCATTTTAAACTCCGTCATTTAGATGATTGCATGTGTCATCATTGCAGACACACAAACATGGATAATCATCATTGTAGGAGTAATCCTTGTGAATAAGGAACTCACTACATCGGTTGTACCAAATGTACCAACGATAATAATAAGTCATATGGTGACTTATGATTTTACACAATGTATGTTGCATTTTGTACTTCGATTCAGAATTGAGATTCCATCGGGAACCAACTATGTTTGAATCTAGTGATCCACATGGTTGTGTAATCACTACATATATCAATCGCAGAGATAGATGATTTTGTACTGCCAATGATATAAGTTATCGGAAAGAGATTCCACCTCTGGAGAATAGTTGGGTATCTGCGTGAACCCTTATGCTACAATACTTGCTCTATGTTTCACCACCTTCTTGTTCTCAATTCTGTTTCCAGAAGAAAATTGGTGTAGGTATTGCTTATGAATACCTTCCCATTATTGAGCAAGATCATTTCTACCTAGATTATACCCTTTGCTTGAGTTCAGTCCAAGTGTTGTTCACACTTTGCCATGGCGATGGTCTTTGGATCTGAATCATTTGAAAGGTTTTTGCAATCTAGTTGAGAAATGTATGCCGACATTTGTAGACCTCTGTTATATGTTTCTCCAGAATCTATATATCAATATAGAGTTGATAGAAAATATCATTACCCATGGTGACTGCTCGTGATTTCCCAATGTGATTGAGTCGGGTATTCCGATGTCTCGGTCATTATGTGCACTATGACCTGGGTTGGTGGAGGTTTCCCATCCACTGGGTGTATAATACCCATTAGGTGTCTGCCAACGTGAAGTTGACTTGCATTTACTGATTCACGGGCCTTGATATCCTTGCTTGCAAGAAGCTGAATCCTGATGTACTTCTGCCATACATCTCCCCCTGTTGCTTTGAACGAGGAGTGGAGTGGATTTTGCTAGTACCTCCACTCTTTTAGGCGTACTTTTGCAGGATTGTAGGATTGTGTGACACCTTTATAGTCAGTAAATGAATCTGGCAGATTATTTGCAATGTGTTGCAAATCTTCTGAACGCATGGTTCAGATCTTTGAGTACGTGGATTTGAGGCAGAAATATGTTGAACATTCCACTAATTTCATGGCATTTTTATGGTACTTGAAATCTCCCCCTAATGCCTGGAAATGTTCCTCATTGAATCAGCATACTTGCCTTGAATAACTCCCCATGCGAGGGGCTTGAGGTATTGACGGAAATACAGTTATTCCTCACATAGATCCCAACTATATGTTGAAGGGCCAATGATGTATGCCTGATGGTGATATCGGTATGCAACCGAATTACCGCAGATAGGAAATACTTGGTAGATTTCCACGTATCAAAGACAGAGGAGAATAATATTATGAAGTTTGGTCATGAGCGTGTAAAACTACATGACTCCAACGTAAAGTTGGTAATTTGCAATTTCAAAGTAAAGATCATGCAATGAGCTCAATTCTTTGGATGGGATTCTACCAAACCATTTTGAGTCTAGACATTAGGACAAATTGCTAAACTTCAATCTGAGGTCCATAGAGAAGGCACTCAAGGAGAATTCTGTAATGCTATCCATTTGATTTGCTTGAAATCGATGTCGGGATAATGATCCAACGGTTTTGTGTGAATAAAACACATACTTAAGACTATCATGTAGATATGTCGTTTAGAACCATGGAATACCTGAATAGTCTAGTCAATGGATGGGAAGAACCACTTACCTCAACTTGATGCATTCAAGGAGTCTGAGTGGTTCAGCGTAGACTTTAAGGTGTGCAAGCCTTAAAATTAGCTTCCCTGTGTCACTTGTAGTGCGCATAAAATTCAAATGTTATTAAAATTTACCATCATAATAATCATAAACTATTGAAATTGCTGATAGTTTCGGTTTCATCCCAATGTCTCAATTGTTGGGTAACGTAGTAATTTAAAAAAAAAATCCTATGCACATGCAAGATCATGGTGATGCATAGCAACGAGAGGGGAGAGTGTTGTCTACGTACCCTCATAGACCGGCAACAGAAGCGTTGACACAACGTAGAGGAAGTAGTCGTACGTCTTCCCGATCCGACCGATCCAAGTACCGAACGTACGGCACCTCTGAGTTCTGCACACGTTCAACTCGGTGACGTCCCTCGAGCTCCGATCCAGCAAAACGTTGAGGGAGAGTTTCGTCAGCATGACGGCGTGATGACGGTGATGATGTTCTACCGACGCAGGGCTTCGCCTAAGCACCGCTACGATATGACCGAGGTGGAATATGGTGGAAGGGGGCACCGCACACGGTTAAGGAACGACCACGAGGATCAACTTGTGTGTCATGGGGTGCCCCCTTGCCTCAGTATATAAAGGAGGGAGAGGGGGGGTGCGGCCGGCCCTAGGGGTGCGCCTGGAGGAATCCTACTCCAACCGGGAGTAGGACTCCCCCCTCTTGCCTTGTTAGAAAAGGAAGAAGGGAGAAAGAGGAAAGGGGGGCGCCGCCCCCCCCCTTCCTTGTCCTATTCGGACTAGGGGGAGGGGGCGCGCGGCCTGCCCTGGCCGGCCCTCCTCTTCTCCCTTATGGCCCATGTAGGCCCAATAACCCCCGGGGGGTTCCGGTAACCCCCCGGTACTCCGGTAAAATCCCGATTTCACCCGGAACGTTTCCGATATCCAAATATAGGCTTCCAATATATCAATATTTATGCCTCGACCATTTCGAGACTCCTCGTCATGTCCGTGATCACATCCGGGACTCCAAACAACCTTCGGTACATCAAAACACAAAAACCCTAATTACGATCGTCACCGAACTTTAAGCGTGCAGACCCTATGGGTTCGAGAACTATGTAGACATGACCGAGACACATCTCTGGTCAATAACCAATAGCGGAACCTAGATGCTCATATTGGCTCCTACATATTCTACGAAGATCTTTATCGGCCAGACCGCATAACAACATACGTTGTTCCCTTTGTCATCGGTATGTTACTTGCCCGAGATTCGATCGTTGGTATCTCAATACCTAGTTCAATCTCGTTACCGGCAAGTCTCTTTACTCGTTCCGTAATACATCATCCCGCAACTAACTTATTAGTTGCAATGCTTGCAAGGCTTGAGTGATGTGCATTACCGAGAGGGCCCAGAGATACCTCTCCGACAATCGGAGTGACAAATCCTAATCTCGAAATACGCCAACCCAACAAATACCTTCAGAGACAACTGTAGATCACCTTTATAATCACCCAGTTACATTGTGACGTTTGGTAGCACACAAAGTGTTCCTCCGGTAAACGGGAGTTGCATAATCTCATAGTCATAGGAACATGTATAAGTCATGAAGAAAGCAATAGCAACATACTAAACGATCAAGTGCTAAGCTAACGAAATGGGTCAAGTCAATCACATCATTCTCCTAATGATGTGATCCCGTTAATCAAATGACAACTCATGTCTATGGTTAGGAAACATAACCATCTTTGATCACGAGCTAGTCAAGTAGAGGCATACTAGTGACACTCTGTTTGTCTATGTATTCACACATGTATTATGTTTCTGGTTAATACAATTCTAGCATGAATAATAAACACTTATCATGATATAAGGAAATAAATAATAACTTTATTATTGCCTCTAGGGCATATTTCCTTCAGTCTCCCACTTGCACTAGAGTTAATAATCTAGATTACACAGTAATGATTCTAACACCCATGGAGCCTTGGTGCTGATCATGTTTTGCTCGTGGAAGAGGCTTAGTCAGCGGGTCTGCAACATTCAGATCCGTATGTATCTTGCAAATTTCTATGTCTCCCACTTGGACTAAATCCCGAATGGAATTGAAGCCTCTCTTGATGTGCTTGGTTCTCTTGTGAAATCTGGATTCCTTCGCCAAGGCAATTGCACCAGTATTGTCACAAAAGATTTTCATTGGACCCGATGCACTAGGTATGACACCTAGATCGGATATGAACTCCTTCATCCAGACTCCTTCATTTGCTGCTTCCAAAGCAGCTATGTACTCCGCTTCACATGTAGATCCTGCCACGACGCTTTGTTTAGAACTGCACCAACTGACAGCTCCACCGTTTAGTAAAAACACGTATCCGGTTTGCGATTTAGAATCGTCCGGATCAGTGTCAAAGCTTGCATCAACGTAACCATTTACGGTGAGCTCTTTGTCACCTCCATATACGAGAAACATATCCTTAGTCCTTTTCAGGTATTTCAGGATGTTCTTGACCGCTGTCTAGTGATCCACTCCTGGATTACTTTGGTACCTCCCTGCTAGACTTATAGCAAGGCACACATCAGGTCTGGTACACAGCATTGCATACATGATAGAGCCTATGGCTGAAGCATAGGGAACATCTTTCATTTTCTCTCTATCTTCTACGGTGGTCGGACATTGAGTCTTACTCAACTTCACACCTTGTAACACAGGCAAGAACCCTTTCTTTGCTTGATCCATTTTGAACTTCTTCAAAACCTTGTCAAGGTATGTGCTTTGTGAAAGTCCAATTAAGCGTCTTGATCTATCTCTATAGATCTTAATGCCCAATATGTAAGCAGCTTCACCGAGGTCTTTCATTGAAAAACTCTTATTCAAGTATCCCTTTATGCTATCCAGAAATTCTATATCATTTCCAATCAATAATATGTCATCCACATATAATATCAGAAATGCTACAGAGCTCCCACTCACTTTCTTGTAAATACAGGCTTCTCCAAAAGTCTGTACAAAACCAAATGCTTTGATCACACTATCAAAGCATTTATTCCAACTCCGAGAGGCTTGCACCAGTCCATAAATGGATCGCTGGAGCTTGCACACTTTGTTAGCTCCCTTTGGATCGACAAAACCTTCTGGTTGCATCATATACAACTCTTCTTCCAGAAATCCATTCAGGAATGCAGTTTTGACATCCATTTGCCAAATTTCATAATCATAAAATGCGGCAATTGCTAACATGATTCGGACAGACTTAAGCATCACTACGGGTGAGAAGGTCTCATCGTAGCCAATCCCTTGAACTTGTCTAAAACCTTTTGCAACAAGTCGAGCTTTATAGACAGTAACATTACCGTCAGCGTCAGTGTTCTTCTTGAAGATCCATTTATTCTCAATTGCTTGCCGATCAACGGGCAAGTCAACCAAAGTCCACACTTTGTTCTCATACATGGATCACATCTCAGATTTCATGGCTTCTAGCCATTTTGCGGAATCTGGGCTCACCATCGCTTCTTCATAGTTCGTAGGTTCATCATGATCTAGTAGCATGACTTCCAGAACAGGATTACCGTACCACTCTGGTGCGGATCTTACTCTGGTTGATCTACGAGGTTCGGTAGTAACTTGATCTGAAGTTTCATGATCATTATCATTAGCTTCCTCACTAATTGGTGTAGGTGTCACAGAAACCGATTTCTGTGATGTACTACTTTCCAATAAGGGAGCAGGTACAGTTACCTCATCAAGTTCTACTTTTCTCCCACTCACTTCTTTCGAGAGAAACTCCTTCTCTAGAAAAACTCCAAATTTAGCAACAAAAGTCTTGCCTTCGGATATGTGATAGAAGGTGTACCCAACAGTCTCCTTTGGGTATCCTATGAAGACACATTTCTCCGATTTGGGTTCGAGCTTATCAGGTTGAAGCTTTTTCACATAAGCATCGCAACCCCAAACTTTCAGAAACGACAACTTTGGTTTCTTGCCAAACCACAGTTCATAAGGCGTCGTCTCAACGGATTTCGATGGTGTACTATTTAACGTGAATGCAGCCGTCTCTAAAGCATAACCCCAAAACGATAACGGTAAATCAGTAAGAGACATCATAGATCGCACCATATCTAATAAAGTACGATTACGACGTTCTAACACACTATTACGCTGTGGTGTTCCGGGTGGCGTGAGTTGCGAAACTATTCCGCATTGTTTCAAATGTAGACCAAACTCGTAACTCAAATATTCTCCTCCACAATCAGATCGTAGAAACTTTATTTTCTTGTTACGATGATTTTCAACTTCACTCTAAAATTCTTTGAACTTTTCAAATGTTTCAGACTTATGTTTCATTAAGTAGATATACCCATATCTGCTTAAATCATCTGTGAAGGTGAGAAATTACGATATCCACCACGAGCCTCAACATTCATTGGACCACATACATCTGTATGTATGATTTCCAACAAATCCGTTGCTCTCTCCATAGTACCGGAGAACGGCGTTTTAGTTATCTTACCCATGAAGCACGGTTCGCAAGTACCAAGTGATTCATAATCAAGTGGTTCCAAAAGTCCATCAGTATGGAGTTTCTTCATGCGCTTTACACCGATATGACCTAAACGGCAGTGCCACAAATAAGTTGCACTATCATTATCAACTCTGCATCTTTTGATTTCAACATTATGAATATGTGTATCACTACTATCGAGATTCATCAAAAATAGACCACTCTTCAAGGGTGCATGACCATAAAAGATATTACTCATATAAATAGAACAACCATTATTCTCTGATTTAAATGAATAACCGTCTCGCATCAAACAAGATCCAGATATAATGTTCATGCTCAACGCTGGCGCCAAATAACAATTATTTAGGTCTAATACTAATCCCGAAGGTAGATGTAGAGGTAGCGTGCTGACCGCGATCACATCGACTTTGGAACCATTTCCCACGTGCATCGTCACCTCGTCCTTAGCCACTTCGCTTAATCCGTAGCCCCTGTTTCGAGTTGCAAATGTTAGCAACAGAACCAGTATCAAATACCCAGGTGCTACTGCGAGCATTAGTAAGGTACACATCAATAACATGTATATCACATATACCTTTGTTCACTTTGTCATCCTTCTTATCCGCCAAATACTTGGGGCAGTTCCGCTTCCAGTGACCAGTCTGCTTGCAGTAGAATCACTCAGTCTCAGGCTTAGGTCCAGACTTGGGTTTCTTCTTCTGAGCAGCAATTTGTTTGCTGTTCTTCTTGAAGTTCCCTTTCTTCTTCCCTTTGCCCTTTTTCTTGAAACTGATGGTCTTATTGACCATCAACACTTGATGCTCCTTCTTGATTTCTGCCTTCGCGGCTTTTAGCATCGCGAAGAGCTCAGGAACAGTCGTATTCATCTCTTGCATATTATAGTTCATCATGAAGCTTTTGTAGCTTGGTAGCAGTGATTGAAGAACTCTGTCAACGACACTATCAACAGGAAGATTAACCCCCAGTTGAGTCAAGTGATTATGATACCCAGACATTTTGAGTATATGTTCACTGACAGAACTATTCTCCTCCATCTTGCAGCTATAGAACTTATTGGAGACTTCATATCTCTCAATCCGGGCATTTGCTTGAAATATTAACTTCTACTCCTAGAACATCTCATATGCTCCATGACGTTCAAAACGTCGTTGAAGACCCGGTTCTAAGCCGTAAAGCATGGCACACTGAACTATCGAGAATCATCAGCTTTGCTCTGCCAGACGTTCATAACATCTAGTGTTGCTCCTGCAGCAGGCTTGGCACTTAGCGGTGCTTCCAGGACGTAATTCTTCTGTGCAGCAATGAGGATAATCCTCAAGTTACGGACCCAGTCCGTGTAATTGCTACCATCATCTTTCAACTTTGCTTTCTCAAGGAATGCATTAAAATTCAATGGAACAACAGCACGAGCTATCTATCTACAATCAAACATAGACAAGCAAGATACTATCAGGTACTAAGTTCATGATAAATTTATGTTCAATTAATCATATTACTTAAGAACTCCCACTTAGAAAGATATCCCTCTAATCCTCTGAGTGATCACGTGATCCAAATCAACTAAACCATGTCCGATCATCATGTGAGATGGAGTAGTATCAATGGTGAACATCAATATGTTGATCATATCTACTATATGATTCACGCTCGACCTTTCGGTCTCCGTGTTCCGAGGCCATATCTATTATATGCTAGGCTCGTCAAGTTAAACCTGAGTATCCCGCGTGTGCAACTATTTTGCACCCGTTGTATTTGAACATAGAGCCTATCACACCCGATCATCACGTGGTGTCTCAGCACGAAGAACTTTCGCAACGGTGCATACTCAGGGAGAACACTTATACTTTGATAATTTAGTGAGGGATCATCTTATAATGCTACTGTCAATCAAAGCAAGATAAGATGCATAAAAGATAAACATCACATGCAATCAATATAAGTGATATGATATGGCCATCATCATCTTGTGCTTGTGATATCCATCTCCGAAGCACCGTCATGATCACCATCATCACCGGCGCGACACCTTGATCACCATCGTAGCATCATTGTCGTCTCACCAATATTATGCTTCCACGACTATCGCTACCACTTAGTGATAAAGTAAAGCATTACAGCACAATTGCATTGCATACAATAAAGCGACAACCATATGGCTCCTGCCAGTTGCCGATAACTCGGTTACAAAACATGATCATCTCATACAATAAAATTTAGCATCATGTCTTGACAATATCACATCACAACATACCCTGAAAAAACAAGTTAGACATCCTCTACTTTGTTGTTGCAAGTTTTACGTGGCTGCTACGGGCTTAGCAAGAACCGTTCTTACCTACGCATCAAAACCACAATGATAGTTTGTCAAGTTGGTGCTGTTTTAACCTTCGCAAGGACCGGGCGTAGCCACACTTGGTTCAACTAAAGTTGGAGAAACTGACACCCGCCAGCCACCTGTGTGCAAAGCACGTCGGTAGAACCAGTCTCGCGTAAGCGTACGCGTAATGTTGGTCCGGGCCGCTTCATCCAACAATACCGCCGAACCAAAGTATGGCATGCTGGTAAGCAGTATGACTTATATCGCCCACAACTCACTTGTGTTCTACTCGTGCACAACATCAACGCATAAAACCTAGGCTCGGATGCCACTGTTGGGTAACATAGTAATTTAAAATTTTTCCTACGCACACGCAAGATCATGGTGATGCATAGAAACGAGAGGGAAGAGTGTTGTCTACGTACCCTCGTAGACCGGCAACGGAAGCGTTGACACAACGTAGAGGAAGTAGTCGTATGTTTTCCCGATCCGACCGATCCAAGTACCGAACGTACGGCACCCCGGAGTTCTGCACACGTTCAACTCGGTGACGTCCCTCGAGCTCCGATCCAGCAAAACGTTGAGGGAGAGTTTCGTCAGCACGACGGCGTGATGACGGTGATGATGTTCTACCGACGCAGGGCTTCGCCTAAGCACCGCTACGATATGACCGAGGTGGAATATGGTGGAAGGGGGCACCGCACACGGCTAAGGAACGATCACGAGGATCAACTTGTGTGTCATGGGGTGCCCCCTTGCCTCGGTATATAAAGGAGGGAGAGGGGGAGGTGCGGCCGGCCCTAGGGGTGCGCCTGGAGGAGTCCTACTCCAACCGGGAGTAGGACTCCCCCCTCTTGCCTTGTTGGAAAAGGAAGGAGGAAGGGAAAAAGAGGAAAGGGGGGCTCCCCCCCCCTTCCTTGTCCTATTAGGACTAGGGGGGAGGGGGCGCGCGGCCTGCCCTGGCCGGCCCTCCTCTTCTCCCGTATGGCCCATGTAGGCCCAATAACCCCCGGGGGGTTCCGGTAACCCCCCGGTACTCCGGTAAAATCCCGATTTCACCCGGAACGTTTTCGATATCCAAATATAGGCTTCCAATATATCAATCTTTATGTCTCGACCATTTCGAGACTCCTCGTCATGTCCGTGATCACATCCGGGACTCCGAACAACCTTCGGTACATCAAAACACAAAAACCCTAATTACGATCGTCACCGAACTTTAAGCGTGCGGACCCTACGGGTTCGAGAACTATGTAGACATGACCGAGACACGTCTCCGGTCAATAACCAATAGTGGAACCTGGATGCTCATATTGGCTCCTACATATTCTACGAAGATCTTTATCGGTCAGACCGCATAACAACATGCGTTGTTCCCTTTGTCATCGGTATGTTACTTGCCCGAGATTCGATCGTCGGTATCTCAATACCTAGTTCAATCTCGTTACCGGCAAGTCTCTTTACTCGTTCCGTAATACATCATCCCGCAACTAACTTATTAGTTGCAATGCTTGCAAGGCTTGAGTGATGTGCATTACCGAGAGGGCCCAGAGATACCTCTCCGACAATCGGAGTGACAAATCCTAATCTCGAAATACGCCAACCCAACAAATACCTTCAGAGACAACTGTAGATCACCTTTATAATCACCCAGTTACATTGTGACGTTTGGTAGCACACAAAGTGTTCCTCCGGTAAACGGGAGTTGCATAATCTCATAGTCATAGGAACATGTATAAGTTATGAAGAAAGCAATAGCAACAAACTAAACGATCAAGTGCTAAGCTAACGGCAAGTCAATCACATCATTCTCCTAATGATGTGATCCCGTTAATCAAATGACAACTCATGTCTATGGTTAGGAAACATAACCATCTTTGATCAACGAGCTAGTCAAGTAGAGGCATACTAGTGACACTCTGTTTGTCTATGTATTCACACGTGTATTATGTTTCCGGTTAATACAATTCTAGCATAAATAATAAACATTTATCATGATATAAGGAAATAAATAATAACTTTATTATTGTCTCTAGGGGCATATTTCCTTCATCGATGACCAAGGCGGGAATGCCAAGGTTGTCATGCAAAAGACACTCTGGAAACTATCTCGTATGCAACATGTGCTACGGGTTTTGTAGTATGTGTAGTACAACCATGATGATATATAGAGAATGTGCTTGCCATATCCGTTGCGTATGGTAAAGAGAAGATAGTCCTTTTTGTTCTCATCATAAGTTTCATTATGGAAACTATTTTGACGGATACCTCTATAGTTTAGTAGGGTACGAGTTAAACCCGAAAGCAATAAAGCATCCTGACGTCACTCGAGTACCCACAGGGACAGTAAATATGACTCGAGTTGAGCCAACAAATACCTCATCACGTCTAGCGATTTTAAAATATCTCCTTTCTCTCAATGAGAGTGGAAACATTTCACTTCCCCGAGTATAGAGTTCGTGGTGCATATGTCCACAAGGCACAAATCATCTTTCATCAGATTGACCCCCGTAAAAATCTATATATAGACATGAAAATTCTCAAGAAAATCACTGTCAGATATATAGAATACATACAAATGTATTTGTACCAAAGTGCTGATACAATATATTATCATATAAAATATATGATGACAACAATAATCATGTTTTTATTAGAAAATCATAAATGGACATAAATAAATAGATCACTAAGGAGACTAAGGGACTGAATCTATAGTCTCCAAACATGTCGGTTGATGCATATTCAACCATCATGCTCTCCATGCTCATAGGGTCTCGTGACAGCTTGATGGTGTCAGGTTGAGGGTTTGAAGTGAGTTTCAAACCATTACCCTTGTGGTCCTTTGCGTCCCGGTGGCGTGGCTTGGATTGCACGCGCTATCCCATGGGATGCAAGACTGATCTTGATGTCCATGATCCGCTTAAGTAAGTTGTGGCCATTGAGGGCAAAAGCCTCAAATTATTAGCCATCGATTACTTATAGGGGCAAGCCAGAGATAATTAATTTACAAGAAGTAAATTAAAACCGTCATGGTTTTGTAATACGAATGCAAAATTTTGACTCAAGTGTATAACTTGAAAATGCTCAACCTCAATTATGGGAACATAACACATTGAAGATCATACAGATCTGACAGTAATAGAGATAATCTGCACATGGGCACGAGATCCAACTCATTACCTTGTGTTTTCCTAATATAATGAGGGAGATGTTATTGTCAAAAATTTACAAGTTTGTTGTGCGGGAGAAATCAATCTCGACCGCTGTCACATGTTCATGAAGAATGGCAATGTGATAAACACATAGAACATATCGTCTCCGGTGAAAAACCGGTAATTTATTTATATTACATATTGCGTAATATAAATACATCTTAATGTTGCAAAATTAATAGATTTCAAGAAGGTGGTTCGAAATCATTAGTGCGAATCTCATTGCTAAGGATGACACCTCGAATTTTGCATATGTATTTGTAAGAAATTGAAAATCTCAATTGCAAATAGATGTATTATTCTCGACATGTAGTGAACATGGAGATACATACATCATAGAAGCATCTCGGAATACATGGTACTCAACGGAGAAAGAGTACTATGGAAGTACTGAGTTTACTTTGCAAGAGATTAAAAATCTCAATTGCAAATAGTGAAGATAAATAATTTGAACATGTCGTGAACATGGAAATTATTTAGATCACAATCTCATTCTGGAGTACACAACTACACATTACTCAACAGAGAGTACAGTATTTGAAGGCACAAATACTGAAAAGGGTCTAAAACAGATGAATGCTAGTAAATAGCACCGTTAACAGAACCAATTTGCAAAATCTTTGAAATTGAAGGCTGTGCAAATATTGGTCTGGACCATTGATTCAGCCTGGGGCCACCATGCGCGCTCGCGCTAGCCGTGCCTCCAGTGGGTCGGTGGCACCAAGATCACCATCGCGTCGAGGGCATCGTGTGGGCATGTGCCGGACGGCGACACTAACGTGGTCAGTAGATGGCCATTGCCTCGGGCCCCGCTTATCTGCAAGGATGCGAGTCGAGGGCCGCGCCGTTCGCTCGGGAGCGTCGCCGGCCTCGGTCTTCCATGCCGCATCGTGGTTGGAGGCAGTCCTCACGGTCGCCGAGGCGGCCATCTACGGCGTGCGCAGTGGGACAGTGGGAGGGCCAGGCCGACGGCCATGCTCGCGCGACGCCGGTCGGGAGGACCAGTGCACCGCGGATGCCCCCGCTCAGTCGCCTCGGTCTGGGAGGACGAGTTTGCGTCTCGCCGTGCGCTGGACGCTGAGCCGCGAGCCGCCGATGCGCGCGTTGCGCTGAGGCCGCCGCTTCCACGACCTGCTTACGGTAGCGCTCCACCGTGATGGGTCGCCGTCCCGATCAGCAACAACCAAGACTAGTATACGCAATGGTTAGTTCATCCGTTCAAAACTAGTACGTGGTCAAAACCAATCAATTCATGCATTAATTTAGTGAGTGGATATGCAAACCGGGATAACCATCGATCCATTTGACGGATCTGATTCCGCATCTCTGTGAGGAGATCGGCCGTGCTTGCCGCCATCGCTGATGAAAATTTTCTCCTGAATCCTGCTTGGAGTAGCAATCGGTGTCTCCATGCTCACATGCTCGATCCGGGCGAGTAGTACATGCATAAGATGAGTAGAAGATATATACATGATTAGATCTGTGATAATAATCACAAAAGACAACGAAGTTGATTCTTCCAAATCAATTTATTGTACGGATGCATGCAAACTGATGCATTGTCTGTCTTTTTGGTGAATGGCCTGAGGCGCCGTTCCAAGTCTTGCCGTGAGGAGGGCAGTTACTAATCAATTGATCGTGGATGCCAACGCCCGTGTCCTGCTCTGTGCGTCTTCCTTGTTCAAGGATTTCTTCCTCTTTCTGTCTGAGTAGCGATCGATCCATCTCGCCATCTCGTGGACGGGGTTGAAGACCACCATGGCTTTTTGCCCAAAGCACCATCGCGGGGCATCTTCTGATCAATTCCTTTCTGTACGCCATCTTGCCGTGGACTTGGCAGTTGCGGTTCAGATCGCCATGGATTTGCACTCGCTGGCCGCCGGTTTCTGATGTCAATCCGCCGAAGGCAGAGACAGGGCCGAGGGGCTCCACGCTGGGAGCCATTCTGCCTTGGGCGGATGGGACGCCGGGTCACTCCGGATTCCATCGTCAGTGATCGATCTGGATCGAATGTTTTCGATTCCTTTTTCGTCTGATCGCCGAGACCTCAGGGAAGAGCGTGTTGATAACATGTTTAGAATTGAGATCGAAAGACTGCGTCCGTAGGGACGTGAAGCAACCGCCTTGGTTAGGAAAGCAGGGATTATTATAATTAATTAAATCCTAACATTTTCGAACTAAGCTTTCGCCCCGCTTTATAGATAAAGCAAACATCCATACAACTGAGAACCAGTCAATGAAGCAAATAAAAAGGTCGGGGCCACAGCACAATCATGCCCAAGAAAAGAAAATGAAACATGGAAGACCACCAAGTGGCAAACTAAGAAGCTAACGTATGACCTGCGAGCCGGCGTGTGGTAGCCAGAAGGGCGTCCATGTGAACTCCCAAGACGGTCGCGGTCTCGCTGTTTAGCGAGCGGGTGCCAGTGCTGAAAGAATGCAAAAAATTTGAAGAATGAGTTAGAAGCTTGCCACGGGAAAATCCGCTCAGTTACCATTTTATTGTGAGTCGTTCAAAAGGTCCACAACATTGCCACAAAGATAAGCCAGAACAAGCGGTAATTACGGCCCACCTGGGTGGCCCTGGATTGCAGGAATTCTGCAAGATCCCAGGCCTCCCAATCTGGTCCGAGGGCCTCACGGACAAAGCTCCAAAGAGCTTGGGCAGCGGTGCAGGAGAACAAAATGTGGGTTCCGGTCTCCAGGACATTACACAAAGGGTAAAGACCATTGCCCGATCTTAAGAACCTCCGTCCCAGAGGGCAAGCGGTCACGCAAGAGCTGCCAAACGAAAATCTTATCTTGAGGGGCAATGGCGCCTTCCACAATGGGGAAAGCTAGTGAATGACCGGCTGGCGGCAGAGCGCCTGGTACGCAAAGCTAAAGAAGTCTCCTGAAGGAAAGATACTTCAGAAAATGGTGTCAGGCGATTGGGAGAGCCTCAAGGGACTACTTCCCTCAAGCTTTCCCAATCACGGACCTTATCCGGCCCGAAGGAACGACGGAACGTAATGTTCCATTATCCATCCAGACCAGCCTCAGAGACCAGTAGATGTGGGACTTGACAGATGGAAAATAGTCTAGGAAACTAAGCACGAAGCGGCTCGCCATCCAGCCAGGGGTCAACCCAAAATAGGGTACTTCCATTGCCAACCGAGAAGGAGGCACCCAGTTGGATCTCGTCCTTAATGGCTTGGATAGACCTCCAGAATTGAGACCCAACAGAGCGAGAACAAGCCAAAAGGGGTTTGCCTTGCAAATATTTCGCCTCAATTAACTAAAGCCACAACCCACCATCGTCGTGCAAAATCCGCCAAACCCATCGCAGCATGAGGGCGACATTCATGCGGCGGGAGGCCGTGATTCCGAGTCTACCTTGGTCCTTGGGCAAACAGATATCCGCCCATTTAACCATATGATATTTGGGGCAGCCATTAACCGCGTGCCAGAAGAATCTAGCCAGCTCCCTGTCAAAGGAGCCATCTACGCCCTCTAGTAGGATGTGCATCCCCATCATATACAAGGAGAGGCTAGCGAGGTTAGAGCCAATAAGAACAATTTTACTTCCTTTCGAGGTGAACCGACCGCACCAAGGTTCCGCACAGGATGCTACTCGTCGCACAAGCAGATCATAGCCACTCACCAGGATCCTGAAGTCGGACATGGGCATCCCCAGACAAGATATGGGGAAGGATGTGAGTCTGCAGTTGAGCTTATCCGCGATCCTCTGTTGCTCGGTCGCCGAGTAGCCTAAGACCACAACCTCGCTTTTGTCAAAGTTAATCTTAAGCACTGACATGGCTTCAAAGCGGAGCAGAAGGAACTTAAGATTGACTATGTCCAAGTCTTATCCCTCAACCATGATCATGGTATCATCCGCATACTGCAAGTGGGTGACACCACCACCAGGAATCAGGTGACTAACCACCCCTCTAAGGTGGCCGGCATGCTTAGCCTTATCTAAGATGCCGGCGAGGGCATCAACAACTAGGTTGAATAGAAGAGAGGAGATGGGGTCTCCCTGCTTCACTCCCCTAGAGGCCCTAAAATACGGTCCCACTTCACCATTGATATTGATAGCAATGTTCCCAGACGTGACCAATTGCATAATCTAGGAGCACCACCGTTCATCAAAACCTCTTCGTTGCATCACCAACCTCAAGAAGGACCAGTCCAGGCGGTCATAAGCTTTCTGGAAGTCCAATTTAAGGAAAACACCCTTATGGCCATGCGAAGTCACCTCGTGGACAATTTCATGAAGGGACAAGATCCCATCATGGATTCGCCGGCCCTGCAGCTCCTTCCTCATGTACATCTCGATGACTTCCGGGAGGTTGTGCGCGGCTTGTAGTTTCCGAAGAATGTGCCCTTCAGGGTCCTTTCGTTGAGGAAGTTCATCGGGTGGGTCTTGAGCACCGCCTCCTTGTGCGGGACACCCACCAGCACCGCCACGCCCCACCCCTGCATCCAGCAGATTTCGACATTCAGTCTGAACTCTAAAAAGTGCTTACAATTACTTATCATTGGAGTGCAGATATATATAGGTATGTTGAGAGCTACGTACATTCGAAGGCGTCGATGTGGCCAGTGCACTCAACCGTACAGTTGACTCCACCATTGGTCATCTCGACAAGCACCTGGAGAGCAACATTTAACAGTGAGTTCTTTGGCACAGGCTTGTGCATGTCATGAAGAATGAACAAAGGGGAAAATGTGCATCGATGGACATGAACATACCTCTTGCACGGGCTTGGTGTGGTCCTTTGGGTTCACAAAGTCCGTGCATCCAAATTTCTTAGCTGAAAAATAATGTACATGATGTTCAGTGTTCCATCCAAAAATATTTATTAAGATATAGTACTTGTTTTCCCTGAGGCAGACCGTACCGTGTTCGTATTTTGCAGGGTTCAAATCCACACCAATGATCCTTGATGCCCCAAGCCATCTTGGCCCCTTCCATGGCCTGATCATGTGAGATAGAAGCACACGGTAATTAGTCTTGGTTGTAGCACATAATTCTCTTCAGCCTGCAAAAACATGGCGTAGAACAAAAACGTCTTGGATCGTCACCCTTTTTCGGTTTCGCGACATTGAGGGTAGCACCAAGTCCTGCAGAAAAATCACAATTCGGCAACTAATAGAGGCACCTTGAACATTGTGATTCATTTGGAAACAATGACATGAGGAGCCATCTCTTACCAGTTGAGATACCACAGCTGAGAACACAAACTTTGTCAAGGGGCGCCTCGAGGTTTTTTTTCGAGGTACCCGACATGGATAACGGTGTACTCACTGAAGGTGGAGGTCCCAACGAAGTGGAAGATCGTTTTCCCATTAATGGTGAAGCGAGACTCCCCATCACCGATCATCACGCCACGATCCACGTTGATCCTGAGGAGGTCACAAAGGTTGCTCTCCTTTGATTTCAGTGGGCACACTCCTCGCACTCGCCGGTGAACACAGGGAGGATATGGTCACCCAGCACGAGATCAGTAACACCCTCTCCAACGCTCTCAACAATGCTGCAACAAGAAGCAAGTTAGTAAAAAGAGTTGGCAGAAAAGATAAACTATGAAAAGCAAACATAATACTATTTTAATAAAATGCAGAAAAGGACAACTACCAAGGAAATTAGCCACTCATAAAACGTTACAAAATGAATAAAGTAGTTATGTACTGATTGTTTTATTTTGGAAAATTATAAATGTGGTAAAGATATAACGAGGAGATCAGCAGCTTACAGAACATGGGAAAATTAACTAGTCCAAAACCATATGATTGTCCAAAGCACTTCATAGTGTGAGTTTGTGTCATGGATGATGTTATCTCATGATTCTTCATAATTTTTATCCCATGGCAATAAAATATGGACACTTGATGTATGTAGGTAGCAATCTAATTTATGGATGACTATAATTAGAAGCCAGTGTGAATAAATAATGATTCAAGATTCAAGATTCCTCCAAGCAACAAAACTGAAAGAGAGAGGATGCATACCCTCCAGCTTCATGGCCTAAGATCCTAGGGAAAACCGGAGTTTGGCCCTGCACAAATCCAAGCAGAACATCAGCAAGTTAATTAGCCACTGAGATGCATCACAATTACACCATTGGGAACACACAAAACTCTGTGTGGATACCTTGGCTTCCCAGAAGTAGACGTCAGTGTGGCAGAGGACAGTGTAGAGGATCTTGACTCACACCCCCATGGCCTGCGGCGGCGCCACCTCCACCTCCTCGATCGTACAGGCTTCCCGGCCTCCCATGCCACCGCCGCTGCAATCACGCACGAACCAGACCAATTAGATTATCTCCATTCAACAATTCCAGGGTTTCTTCACATGAAATCAAAATCAGATGAAACTAACTAGTACTGTTTCAGGAACAGACCTTTGCACTTGATCACCTTCCCGGAGGCCGCCATCCCTATCCCCGTCGGTTGCTGGCTCCAAGAACTCTAAGAGGATGGTGGATATCTGTTGCCGTTTCTGCTTTGCAGTTCGTTGATTGTAGATTTTGGTGAGGAACGAAGGTGAGGCTGAGACCTGTATATGTATACTCCTGGCGCTTGAGGAACTAAGAGCAGCATGGAGTGCAAGTGAGTAAGAAAAAAACAGCGATGAAGGCAGGGAGGGCTGACTTGGTGACCAAAACTGGGGCGACCCAGAAAACCAACTGGGTCCTCATTTTGCAACGGTCCACGACCACGCACCGTCGTTAATTTTGCTAGAATATCTCATGGTTCTCTGCATCTGCCGGATCAGTGCATGTATGGTGGATTCCTGGCGCCGGATTCAGTTTTACTACAAGTCTTTAGTGCGCGCTTTGTTGCGCCGAAGAATGTCACGCATGTACGTTTCATTAAGAGCTTCCAAAACATGAGCTTTCTAAAGGTGGTTTGTTCTAGAAATAGGGATCAAAAGTCAGAAGCAACATCAGCTTGCAAATATGGTAACAGAAAGCTCTCTGAAATATCACTAACCACTATAAATTCACAATAATCACAAGCAACTTACGGCAAAAAAAAATCATGCCAAAGAACACAATGAAATGGAATGGATCTGAGAGTGACAACTCAAACAATCTCAGGAGCTTTTGTCCCCCTTGGGTTTCATGCAGTTTATGCAAGAACTATAGACAGAGTAACTACACAGAGCTTGATCCCCTTAAACCGCAACATAAACTTCCCGCTTCAGAGTAGTTGTCTAGGCATACAACAAACAGTAATATCTTGAGATAAATGGCTCAGCGTCCTCCCTTTTTCCCTTTTCTATAAGTGATTTATGTTGAAGCTCTAGAAACAGATTTGAGGCTGTTGCATCACACAGAAACTCATCAGCACATAAATTAAGAACAAATCTCATTTGATCTATACGCACATACCTTGTTCTTGGTTGATTTATCATCCCACATTGTTTCAATGCTTCCATGTATAGCTCCAGGGATGAGATCACATATGCAAACATAAGATATCTCTAACTAGGATAACCGCAAAAATAAATTGACAAAGCAGTTCATCAAAATCTCAATAAAAATGACTTAACAAAGTTCGTGAAAACGCAAGCCTCGCAAAATAGTAGTGTTTCTTTTCTGTTGACGCGTCAAAAAAGAAACGCACAAGGCCACATCAATATAGACCATATTACTTTGCAAATCATAGAAAAATGTTGACGGCACGAATTAGGATTTGGTGCTTGGACCCCCAATGGAACATTTAGTTTCTACGTTAAGCATTATGTATGCAAAACATTATTTGGCTTAAAAAACACTGTACTGATTTTAGTTTGTGATACTGATATGTACTACTAAATATTTCTGCAATATTGAACTATGATTAATTAGATTTGTAACATTTCGAAGAGGTTTGCAAAGAACATACTACATGATGGTCAAGGTAAAAAAAAGGAAGGTACTGTGAAGAAAGAAAAAATGTAAACTGTAACTAATTGGTAATTATATTTTTCATACTCGGGACATGATGTAGGCATAAAACATCATAACATCCAGAAATGAAGCTTACCAAATTAAATCAAAGAAATCTTTCGTGTCTACCGCAGATAGGTTTCTCCTTCTATAATTCAAAGCTTCTCCTGATTTACTATAAGAGACATCATGATTCACCCCACTGGTATGCTTAGCTCTCCCGGTTCCAATAACTGTTTATGGTAAAGAATGGCCTTGGGAGCGGTGACTCTTGAGCCTGGCCAGCCTGAAAATCTGAAGCCACATAATAAAGTAAACAGAAGGGTAAATGTTAGTTCAAACAAGCAAATTGAGCTTAATTGATCATTTTCGACCTGGCATGTAAGAAACATTGTTCATACATAGGTCCTCATAGAAGTGCCAAATAATTCTGGGCACTAATTCTAGTCCAGCATCATCAGTAATTGACAACAAGGTAAGCAATTGAAATTACTTTCAATGTAGTAGCTGTAGTAGTCCCTATACACATCAAACATAACCTGCATTTGCATCATGGATCACACACAAGAAAATCGAACATGAAACAACTCAGGAACCTGCAAAGGTGGAGAGACCAAATAAATTCTGTAAGCTATATATGGACTGCCAAGGCATGGAGTCAAGTAGTAGTTACTCCGTAAGAATCGGGCTGCTAAATCATCATTGTACAACTATTACTATTTTTGGAACAATAATAATAATAATCACTCTATGCTTCAGGTATCAAACAACTAAAAATGGATTAGTGATGTATACGTTCTTTCAATGTAATTAATGTACCTAAAGAAATTGATTGAGAATCAAACATGGGCTAAGAATGATGGAAATCATATAAAGAAAATCGTGCTACACTGCTAGTACTATATTGCTCATGGCTCGCTTGATTTCATTGGACTTTATCCTACCAATTTATAACAAACTGTCATGATTACATGAGTTATGTGACTAATTTGTTGGATGCTATCTTGAATGGAGCTTTGATAGGTCTTAACCCTGGAGTGAACTCCTGGAGATTCAAGTTGAAGCATGATCCCTTGCTGGTCAGGATCAGAACAAAGTCAAAATATATGACAGTCTTGGTCAATGGACAGAGTCCTTGATCTAACAGGATTTACAACTTATTATTTGATCAACTTATAAGGAAAATATTTACTGGTACACTCGTATGACTGTTGTGAGTCATGTAATGGTACCAAAAATCAGATTAGAACTTACATTATCATTATATATCATGGAAGGAATGTACAAAGGTCAGATTAGAAGTATATATCATGGAAGAAGAAGGGGCAGCGGTCTATACAAAACATCAAGGATGTACTAGAAAGTAGGAAGATGCAGATAATTTTGTTTCATCAGTATACTGCCACATCATATGTAAATATTAGAAACAGAAAACCAGTAACATTTTTTGTTTGATAAGCGTTTATATTATTTGAGGTACATATGATAATGCTGTACGATACACAGTAACTGATGCATAAGACCAGGACCAGAATCACGGCAGACACCACGCCCAGCAGTAGGCCAAGACCAGAATCACGGCAGACACCACACCAGCAGTAGGCCAAGACCAGAATCACCGCAAACACCACACCCGCCGGAGAAACAGAATCATAGCAAAGAATAACACCCAGCATTCGTCAAACACCCATTATTCGTCCTGAGGCTCAAGCAAGTTGCTTGCCGAGTCCCTGGATGCAGCAGCGGAGACAATCCACAATACTATGCGGACATACTGCCTCAATCAGACTGCATATGCTTCCATCCGCGATATTGTACCCCTGAATCTGGCCACCACAATCGCGTCCCAGGTAGATGGTATCAGCAGCGACAGAGGGGTAAGCAGCCTCAGCTGGTACAGAAATTGAGCGGCACATGCCCATGAACACGGCGCGCCCGTTGAAGCCCTTGGCTGGGGCCAGGACCCCAGCTTCCAAATCCACTCTGTAAGCATCATAACTCCTGCCATACTCGCCGTCCAGGCTTAGCGCTCGGTGCACCAGCATCAACTCCCCGCCATTGTCCACCAGGTGAAGGCTGTGCGCCATCCGGTAGAAATCAAATGAGTCGCTCCGGTCAGCGACCAACTGGAGCCGGGGCAGCTGCTGATCCGAGCTGGTCGTCAGCACCATGACGCCCCTGTAGTTGGCGCAGTAGAAGCGCCCCGCAAAAGGCAAAACCGAATTCATGTATTCCTTGTCGACCATGGTCCAACTCTCATCGCCGGGCTTAGCGACGACAAGCCCCCTGGGATCAAAGAAATTGACTGCCACCATGGAGGCGTCGGCAACAAGACCCACGCCGGACACATTTATTGTTCTTCCTATCTCGACACCACATTGCCTGGACCGATGCTGCCCTGGTCTCAGGAGAGCGGTCATCGGCGGAAGGTCGGTGAGCTGCCGCGTGAGCGGGTTAAGCAGGCGGACAACCAGGGTGGACTTGAGGAGCAGGAGGAGGAGGCCTTCTGGGGTGAGCGCGAGCAACGTGTGCTCCGCGAGCTCCGGGAGGTCCATCCGTATGCACTCGCCTGTAGACACATTAAGCAAGCGATGTCGGCGGGGCCTGGCAAGCGCCTTGTCAAGCATGATCCACTTGCGGGGCAGGAAGCGGGCGTCCAGGCCGCCGGCGCACGGGTCCGGCGAGCACCGCCGCCACGGCCGGCACACGGCGCGGAAGCGGACATAGTCGGCCACGTCGCTGGCGAGGGCAAGCTCGGCGATCAGGCCGGCGGGCCCGTCCCCGATGTTCGCCCAGTCACGGACGGGATCCACGTCGATGGCCACCGAGTATTTTCGCTTGCGTCCAGCTGATTGGGTGTGGGATCGGATGTTGGAGGAAGGGCAGGGGCGGCGCGGATCGCGAAGGGCCCTCGGTCGGATAGCCGCCCGCCGGGAGGAGATCTGGGCTCCGGAGGTCCCCGCCACCACTGCTTGTCCTCTGACTGCGCCGCCGGCAGAAACCGACGGGATTAGGGTTAGTCCGGCGTGGGGGGACGCAGATCAGATCAGAAGCGGCGGCGGCCTGGATGGGAGTGGGATTTCCCTTTTCTTTCCCCTTTTGTGTGGATGATGAGTGGATAGGCTGGCGGCGGTGGATGCTGAAGCAGAGAGCGACGGCGGCAGTGTGTGCGGGAGCGGAGATTGGCGGCGGAGGCGGTGCTCGAACGGGAGGCGGTGTCGGTTGGTGCTCGTGCGGGAGAGGAGGTGTACGGGAGCGGGATGGCGTCGTCTTGGGGTGGGATGGGTGGCGGCGCGGAGGTCGGACGGGGGCCGGAGGGAGGAGGCGGCGCCGGAGCACTGGAGCGTGTGTGTCAGGGGAACAGGGAAAGATTTTCTTTTCTTCTTTTTAATAAAGACACCCAAAGACATCTTAAATCTGATTAATATTGAGGATGTAAAGACAAGTACAATGAATAGACAGAACTACCCGTATACAAAATAAAATGAATCTGACTAGCCGACTTCCGGACGCCCATTTGTAATAGTGAACGCTCTCCTAAAAAAGAAAGGAGTAGTTGTGCGTGATCAGGACAACCGAAAAAAGAAACATCCATACGCACGCCTTTCACCCACGCCCACGCCTGGTCCCTGCCCACGCGCCTCCTGGTCCGTTCCCAGCACCAACGCGTTCTGGCCAACATCTCCCTCATCCCGTCTGGTTCCCATCTTCTTCCTCTCACGTTACGACCCTCTGTCTTTCTTGACAAGCAAGCCCACGCCTGAACCTTCTTCCTCCTAATCAGACCCGAAGAACCAGGCAAAGCTTCCTCATCCATGGCATCTTAAATCAAGGTAAGCAACCCCCCCCCCTCCCCCGCGCAAAAAAAAACCTCGTCCCCCTCTCTTCCTTGATCTTGTACAACCCTCTCCTCCTTAATCAACCACCCAAAAACCTACCATGGTTAAACATCAAGAGAGGTTTTGTTCTTGATTTGCAAAAACTATGATGAAATAAAGGTGAAGGAAAAACACCGTACAAACTGAGCAACTACGAGCCACAGGTAACAAAGGAAAAAATCTAAGTAACTTCCTCAATATATGGTTTAGAGTTGCCTGCAAAAAAATGCGCAACTAATCCTCCAATTATAGGCAACTCTATTGCGTGGATGGAGCAACTGCAAAGTAGAGAAAAGGGATGCACATCCATTGTGTAGCTTGACGCATCTACTAAAAAAAAAAAGCAAGTCTAGTACTAAATGAGTGCGTGGAAGTGGACATTTTATTTGCGTGGAGTCATGGGCTGATGTGGACCGGTGTATTTGTGATGCTTTTTTTAACACCGTATAATTAAAGTCGCTCATATATATGAGCATATACTCATCTCTATGAATGCACATACGCATCACCCATCCCTATGAGCATCTCCGAAAGACTGAGCCGACATAGCATTTTAAGATTTTATGAAGTCGCCATAGATGCCTCGCAGTTGATGAAAACATCTCCTTATACTGAACGAATATCGTCAAAAGCTTGAAAAATTCAGGAATAATGCAAGCATCAATGTCAAGTCTATGACTTGGATCCTGGTAGGCTAGGGATACTACTGTCCTACTAACTAATCATAGATGGTTCGCTATTCTGATACTTTATTAACTTAGGATAGGTGGGGGTACATATAGACAATTGTATTTATATACGGTATGTCATTGTCCTAAGTCGATACTGAACGGTATGAAGATGCAGTTTATTCATCGTGAGAGCTTCTAATATAACCGGGCTCGCAGCGACTCTTTGAACATCGCCTGCAGGACACTGGCCAGCTCAGTAACCATGTGGCCTCGTCACATTGGTGTTAAGTTTTTCTACTTTGTTTATAAATGGCATTTCCTATTTGGCGCCACAAGCGCCAGTTAACGTGAATTTTTGTTAACTGGCGCCTGTGGCGTTCGTAAATGGGCCGATCCATCTAGGCGCCGGTTGAATATTTGTTTTTTATAATTCTATGGACTCTTTTGAATATCGATGAACTTTTTTTAGATTTCAATATTTTTTTTCAGATTGATGAACTTTTTTGAATATCGATGAAATTTTTTGAAAATGGATGAACTTTTTTTATTTATGATTTTTCTTTTCAGTTCGATGAACTTTTCATAAATAATTGAACTTTTTTTGAATTTCTATGAAATTTTTTCAATTTGAATGAACTTTTTTCTAAATAGACGAACCTTTTTTAAAGACGTTAACTTTTTTTCAAATGGTTGAACATTTTTTCTTTAAATCTGTAAACCTTTTGTGATTTCATATTTTTGCAGCGGCCGACCCATGCCCATGCTTGCAGCGCTGCAGGCGTCGGATCGTTAACGGGCACCTGCAGTGCTGCATAGGAGCTCCATTTCCTATTTGGACACCGATAACAACCGTTTAGTATTATATACCCCCTCCAGCGCGAACGGTAAGCCCGTCACAGTGAACGTGCTTAGTGGGCCATAAAAAAGCCCAATTTTCGTTGTGGCACGCTAATAGGCCTAAAAACCATACATAAAGCTGCCATTGATAAATTAATAAACTGGCCAAACACGCCAATGGTCTCATTAGGCCCGAACGGGGGATCCAGTTTTGGTCCCAGATTCGAGTATCCTCTCCCGTTCCAATCCTCCGAATCAAGCCATGTTCTAGAGCTCCTCTCCCTTCCATAATAGATCTCCAGATTTGCGAGGGCCGACCGCCTAGCTCGACTTCAAGAAAGGACGAAGCAGGGAAATACTTAGCTTGCAATTTCCTGGCACTTAATGTAGAGGGAGTTTGTATAATTCGCCATGCTTGTCTAGCCAGTAAAGAGAGGTTAAAGAGATCAATATCTCGAAAGCCAAGTCCTCCCAAATACTTTGGTTTAGTACATATATCCCATGATATCCAGCATGGTTTCCTCTTCCCTGTTTTACTCCCCCACCAGAACTGCCTGATCAGTGAAGTGATACTTTCACAAATACCTCTTGGGAGCCTGAAACACGACATAGAATATACGGGTATAGCCTGAGGCACGACCTTGATTAACACCTCCTTCCCCGCATATGACAATAGTTTCTCCATCCATCCTTTAATTTTCTCCCATACCCTGTCCTTTAGGTACTTGAAAGTACCATTTTTTGCACGCCCGACATCCGTTGGCATACCTAGATACCGATCACTAAGCTGCTCATCATGGACTTGCGAAGTGTTTTTGATCCCATCCCTTGTCACCTGCGGACATCCTTTACTAAAGAAAATTGACGACTTCTCATTATTCACTCGTTGCCCCGATGCATTGCAGTATGTGTCCAACAAGTTTGATACCACTACTGCCCCTTCTGTACTCGCCTTGAACAGCAACAGGCTATCATCAGCGAAGAGCAAGTGGTTAACAACCGGAGCTGTCGGTGCCACCTGGACTCCCGTGGATAGACCAGCACGTGTTGTCGAACTAATTGACCCGAGCTCGGCAAAGTGGAACGAGGACAGGGTCCGCGCGACTTTTTTGCCAGTGGATGCAACTGTGATACTCAAAATCCCGTTGTGTACTAGAAGGGTTGACGATTTCTGGGCATGGGGAGAAGATGAACAGGGTGTTTTTTCAGTGAGGTCAGTGTACAAATTTTTGCTGAAACTGAAACTGCAAGGAGAAGCACTACTGCAGCCGGTCGGAGGACACTCAAACGAGGCAGAAGAGGAATCGGCTTGGACCTCATTGTGGCACATTAAGGTTCCATCTAAAATCAAGGTATTCTTATGGAGGCTATGCCACGAATCAATTCCAACAGCCGGGGTGCCACACCACCGGAATATGTCTACTACGAGTGGGTGCGCTTTTTGTTCTGCGCAAGATGACTGGAAGCATGCACTAGTAGATTGTGTGATGGCTAGGAGTGTTTGGTCACTTTGTTCGGAGGAGACAGTGGAGACAATGCTTGGTAATCTCTCCTTAGATGCAAAGAACTGGATATTCACAATGCATGAATCGTTGCCGCAGGCAGAATTTACACGGATGGTGATGACTCTATGGTCAGTCTGGCGAGCAAGAAGGAGGGCTATACACGAAGAGATCTTTGACAGTCCGTTTAGTACTAACTCTTTCATAACCTCCTTTTTGAGGGACCTGGAGATGTTAGATAAAGGAGCGGGTAGAGGTACAAACCGAGCCAGCATTAGACAACACACATTGTTGCCCCCGCCCGAGGTGTTGGGGAACGTAGCAGAAATTCAAAATTTTCTACGCAACACCAAGATCAATCTATGGAGTAATCTAGCAACGAGGAAGGAGAGTGCATCTACATACCCTTGTAGATCGCTAAGCGGAAGCGTTCAAGTGAACGGGGTTGATGGAGTCATACTCGTCGTGATCCAAATCACCGATGATCCTAGTGCCGAACGGACGGCACCTCCGCGTTCAACACACATGCAGCCCGGTGACGTCTCCCATGCCTTGATCCAGCAAGAAGAGAGGGAGAGATTGGGAAGACTCCGTCCAGCAGCAGCACGACGACGTGGTGGTGGTGGAGGAGTGTGGTACTCCAGCAGGACTTCGCCAAGCTCCGCAAGAGACGAGGAGGAGAGAGGTAGGGCTGCGCCGGGGAGAGGTCAAAACTCCTCTGTTGGCAGCCCCAAAGTCCTCAAGTATATATAGGGGAGAGGGAGGGGGGTGCGCCCCCTTTAGGGTTTCCACCCCAAGGGGTGCGGCAGCTCCAAACCCATCTAGGGTGGCGGCCAAGGGGGGAAGAGGGGGAAACTTGCCCCCCAAGATAGGTGGAGGCGCCCCCTCCCCAAACCCTAGGCGCCTTGGGCCCTTGTGGGGGGGGCGCACCAGCCCACCTGGGGCTGGTCCCCTCCCACACTTGGCCCATGCAGCCCTCCGGGGCTGGTGGTCCCACTTGGTGGACCACCGGGACCCTCCCGGTGGTCCCGGTACATTACCGATAAAACTCGAAACTTTTTCGGTGACCAAAACAGGACTTCCCATATATAAGTCTTTACCTCCGGACCATTCTGGAACTCCTCGTGACATCCGGGATCTCATCCGGGACTCCGAACAACATTCGGTAACCACATACAAACTTCCTTTATAACCCTAGCGTCATCGAACCTTAAGTGTGTAGACCCTACGGGTTCGGGAACCATGCAGAAATGACCGAGACGTTCTCCGGTCAATAACCAACAGCGGGATCTGGATACCCATGTTGGTTCCCACATGTTCCACGATGATCTCGTCGGATGAACCACGATGTCGAGGATTCAATCAATCCCGTATTCAATTCCCTTTGTCCAGCGGTATTGTACTTGCTCGAGATTCGATCGTCGGTATCCCGATACCTTGTTCAATCTCGTTACCGGCAAGTCTCTTTACTCGTTCCGTAACACATCATCCCGTGATCAACTCCTTGATCACATTGTGCACATTATGATGATGTCCTACCGAGTGGGCCCAGAGATACATCTCCGTCACACGGAGTGACAAATCCCAGTCTCGATTCGTGCCAACCCAACAGACACTTTCGGAGATACCCGTAGTGCACCTTTATAGCCACCCAGTTACGTTGTGACGTTTGGCACACCCAAAGCATTCCTACAGTATCCGGGAGTTGCACAATCTCATGGTCTAAGGAAATGATACTTGACATTAGAAAAACTTTAGCAAACGAACTACACGATCTTGTGCTAGGCTTAGGATTGGGTCTTGTCCATCACATCATTCTCCTAATGATGTGATCCCGTTATCAACGACATCCAATGTACATGGTCAGGAAACCGTAACCATCTATTGATCAACGAGCTAGTCAACTAGAGGCTTAATAGGGACATGGTGTTGTCTATGTATCCACACATGTATCTGAGTTTCCTAACAATACAATTCTAGCATGGATAATAAACGATTATCATGAACAAGGAAATATGATAATAACTAATTTATTATTGCCTCTAGGGCATATTTCCAACAGTCTCCCACTTGCACCAGAGTCAATAATCCAGTTCACATCGCTATGTGATTAACACTCAAGGTCACATCCTCATGTGACTAACACCCAAAGAGTTCTGGGTTTGATAATGTTATGCTTGTGAGAGAGGTTTCAGTCAACGGGTCTGCAACATTCAGATCCGTATGTACTTCGCAAATTTCTATGTCATCTTGTAGATGCAGCTACTACGCTATATTTGGAGCCATTTCAAATAACTGTTCTACTTGGAGCTATTCTAAATTGTTGCTCCATTATACGTATTCAGTATCTCTACTCAGAGCTATCCGGATAGGTGTTAAGCTTGCATCGACGTAACTCTTTACGTCGAACTCTTTATCACCTTCATAACCGAGAAACATATCCTTATTCCTCTAAGGATAATTTAGACCGCTATCTGGTGATCTACTCCTAGATCACCTTTGTACCCTCTTGCCAGACATGTGGCAAGGCACACATTAGGTGCGGTACTCAGCATGGCATACCATATAGAGCCTATGACAAAAGCATAGGGGACGACCTTCGTCCTTCCTCTTTCTTCTGCCGTGGTCGAGCTTTAATTCTTAACTTCATACCTTACAACTCAGGCAAGAACTCCTTCTTTGACTGATCCATCTTGAACACCTTCAAGATCATGTCAAGGTATGTGCTCATTTGAAAGTACCATTAAGCGTTTTGATCTATCCTTATAGATCTTGATGCTCAATGTTCAAGTAGCTTAATCCAGGCTTTCCATTGAAAAACACTTTCCAAATAACCCTATATGCTTTCCAGAAATTCTACATCATTTTTGATCAACAATATGTCAACAACATATACTCATCAGAAATTCTATTGTGCTCCCACTCACTTCTTTGGAAATACAAATTTCTCATAAACTTTGTATAAACCCAAAATCTTTGATCATCTCATCAAAGCATACATTCCAACTCCGAGATACTTACTCCAGTCCTTAGAAGGATTGCTGGAGCTTTGCATACTTGTTAGCATCTTTCAGGATTGACAAAACCTTTCGGTTGTATCACATACAACCTTTCCTCAAGAAAATCGTCGAGGAAACAATGTTTTGACATCCTATCTGCAAGATTTCATAAATAATGCAGTAATCGCTAATATAATTCCAACAGACTCTTAGCATCGCTACGAGTGAGAAAGTCTCATCGTAGTCAACTCCTTGAACTTGTCGGAAAACATCTTAACGACAAGTCGAGCTTTCTTAATGGTGATACTTACCATCATTGTCCGTCTTCCTTTTAAAATCCATATGTACCTAACAGCCTTACGACAATCAAGTAGTTCTTCCAAAGTCTACACTTTGTTTTCATATATGGATCCTCTCTCGGATTATATGGCCTCGAGCCATTTTGGAATCCAGGCCCACCATCGCTTCTCCATAGCTCGTAGGTTCATTGTTGTCTAGCAAAATGACTTCCAAGACAGGATTACGTACCACTCTGAAGTAGTACGCATCCTTGTCATCCCACGAGGTTTGGTAGTGACTTGATCTGAAGTTTCATGATCACTATCATAAGCTTCCACTTCAATTGGTGTAGGTGCCACAGGAACAACTCCCTGTGCCCTGCCACACACTAGTTGAAGAGACGGTTCAATAACCTCATCAAGTCTCCACCATCCTCCCACTCAATTCTTTTGAGAGAAACTTTTCCTCGAGAAAGGACCCGATTCTAGAAACAATCCCTTATTATTTTCGGATCTAAGACAGGAGGTATACCCAACTGTTTTGGGTGTCCTATGAAGATGCATTTATCCGCTTTGGGTTCGAGCTTATCAGCCTGAAACTTTTCACATAAGCGTCGCAGCCCCAAACCTTTTAAGAAATGACAACTTAGGTTTCTCTAAACCATAGTTCATACGATGTCATCTCATCGGAATTACGTGGTGCCCTATTTAAAGTGAATGTGGTTGTCTATAATGCCTAACCCATAAACTATCGTGGTAATTTGATAAGAGACATCATGGTATGCATCATATCCAATAGGGTGCAGTTATGATGTTCGGACACACCATCATACTATGGTGTTTCAGGCCGTATTAGTTGTGAAACAATTTTCACAATGTCTTAATTCTTTGCCAAACTCGTAATTCAGATATTCATCTCTATGATCATATCATAGATATTTTATCCTCTTGTCACGACGATCTTTCAACTTCACCCTGAAATTACTTGAACCTTTCAATAATTCAGACTCGTGATTCATCAAGTAAATATACTCAACATCTACTCAAATCATCTGTGAAGTAAGAACATAACGATATCCACTACACGCCTCAGCACTCATTGGACCGCACACATCAAAATGTATTACTTCCAACAAGTTGCTTTCTAGTTTCATTTTACTGAAAACGAGGCTTTCAGTCATCTTGCCCATGTGGTATGATTTGTCTCAAGTGATTCAAAATCAAGTGAGTCCAAACGGTCCATTTGCATGGAGTTTCTTCATGCATATACACCAATAGACATGGTTCGCATGTCTCAAACTTTTCAAAAACGAGTGAGCCCAAAGATCCATCAACATGGAGCTTCTTCATGCGTTTTATACCGATATGACTTACGTGGCAGTGCCACAAGTAGGTGGTACTATCATTACTATCTTATATCTTTTGGCATGAACATGTGTATCACTACGATCGAGATTCAATAAATCATTCATTTTAGGTGCAAGACCATTAAGGTATTATTCAAATAAACAGAGTAACCATTATTCTCCTTAAATGAATAACCGTATTGCGGTAGACATAATCCAATCATGTCTATGATCAACGCAAATACCAATCTCGATGGTAGAGGGAGCGTGCAATGCTTGATCACATCAAGCTTGGAAAAAAAAACTTCCAACCCATATCGCCAGCTCACCTTTAGCTAGTCTCCGTTTACTCCGCAGCCTTTTATTTCGAGTTACTAACACTTAGCAACCGAACCGGTATCTAATACCATGGTGCTACTAGGAGTACTAGTAAAGTACACATTAACACAATGTATATCCAATATACTTCTATCGACCTTGCCAGCCTTCTCATCTACCAAGTATCTAGGGTAATTCTGCTCCAGTGGCTGTTCCCCTTATTACAGAAGCACTTAGTTTCGGGTTTGGGTTCAACCTTGGGTTTCTTCACTAGAGCAGCAGCTGAATTGCCGTTTCATGAAGTATCCCTTCTTGCCCTTGCCCTTCTTGAAACTAGTGGTTTCACCAACCATCAACAATTGATGCTCCTTCTTAATTTCTACTTTTGTGGTGTCAAACATCGCGAATATCTCAAGGATCATCATATATGTCCTTGATATATTATAGTTCATCACGAAGCTCTAGCAGCTTGGTGGTAATGACTTCGGAGAAACATCACTATCTCATCTGGAAGATCAACTCCCACTCGATTCAAATGATTGTTGTACTTAGACAATCTGAGCACAAGCTCAACAATTGAGCTTTTCTCCCTTAGTTTGCAGGCTAAGAAAATCGTCGGAGGTCTTATACCTCTTGACGTGGGCACGAGCCTGAAATCCCAATTTCATCCCTCGAAACATCTCATATGTTTCGCGATGTTTCAAAAACGTCTTCGGTGCCTCAACTCTAAACCGTTTAACTGAACTATCATGTAGTTATCAAAACGTGTATGTCAGATGTTCGCAACATCCACAGACGATGTTCAAGGTTCAGCACACTGAGCGGTGCATTAAGGACATAAGCCTTCTATGAAGCAATGAGGACAATCCTCAGTTTACGGACCTAGTCCGCATAATTGCTACTATCAACTTTCAACTAAATTTTCTCTAGGAACATATCTAAACAGTAGAACTGAGGCGCGAGCTACGACATAATTTGCGAAGACCTTTTGACTATGTTCAGGATAATTAAGTTCATCTTATGAACTCCCACTCAGATAGACATCCCTCTAGTCATCTAAGTGATTACATGATCTGAGTCAACTAGGCCGTGTCCGATCATCACGTGAGACGGACTAGTCATCATCGGTGAACATCTTCATGTTGATCGTATCTACCATACGACTCGTGCTCGACCTTTCGGTCTCTTGTGTTCCGAGGCCATGTCTGTACATCCTAGGCTCGTCAAGTAACCTAAGTGTTTCGCGTGTGTAAATCTGTCTTACACCCGTTGTATGTGAACGTTAGAATCTATCACACCCGATCATCACGTGGTGCTTCGAAACGACGAACCTTCACAACGGTGCACAGTTAGAGGGAACACTTTCTTAAAATTATTGCGAGGGATCATCTTATTTAAGCTACCATCATTCTAAGCAAATAAGATGTAAAAACATGATAAACATCACATGCAATCAAATAGTGACATGATATGGCCATCATCACTTCGCTCCTTTTGATCTCCATCTTCGGGGCTCCATGATCATCATCGTCACCGGCATGACACCATGATCTCCATCATCATGATCTTCATCATCGTGTCTTCATTAAGTTGTCTCGCCAACTATTACTTCTACTACTACAGCTAACGGTTAGCAATAAAGTAAAGTAATTACATGACGTTTATGTTGACACGCAGGTCATAAATAAATTAAGACAACTCCTATGGCTCCTGCCGGTTGTCATACTCATCGACATGCAAGTCGTGATTCCTATTACAAGAACATGATCATCTCATACATCACATATATCATTCATCACATCCTTTGGCCATATCACATCACAAAACACTTGCTGCAAAAACAAGTTAGACGTCCTCTAATTGTTGTTGCAAGTTTTTACGTGGCTGCTATAGGTTGCTAGCAAGAACGTTTCTTACCTACGCCAAAACCACAACGTGAATTGCCAATTTCTATTTACCCTTCATAAGGACCCTGTTCATCGAATCTGATCCGACTAAAGTGGGAGAGATAGACACCCGCCAGCCACCTTATGCAACTAGTGCATGTCAGTCGGTGGAACCGGTCTCACGTAAGCGTACGTGTAAGGTTGGTCCGGGCCGCTTCATCCCACAATGCCGCCGAATCAAGATAAGACTAGTAACGGCAAGTAAATTGACAAAATCGACGCCCACAACTACTTTGTGTTCTACTCGTGCATAGAAACTACGCATAGACCTAGCTCATGATGCCACTGTTGGGGAACATAGCAAAAATTCAAAATTTTCTACGCAATACCAAGATCAATCTATGGAGTAATCTAGCAACGAGGGAAGGAGAGTGCATCTACATACCCTTATAGATCTCTAAGCGGAAGCGTTCAAGTGAACGGGGTTGATGGAGTCATACTCGTCGTGATCCAAATCACCGATGATCCTAGTGCCGAACGGACGGCACCTCCGCGTTCAACACACATGCAACCCGGTGACGTCTCCCATGCCTTGATCCAGCAAAAAGAGAGGGAGAGGTTGGGAAGACTCCGTCCAGCAGCTGCATGACGGCGTGGTGGTGGTGGAGGAGCGTGGTACTCCAGCAGGGCTTTGCCAAGCTCCGCAGGAGACGAGGAGGAGAGAGGTAGGGCTGCGCCAGGGAGAGGTCAAAACTCCTCTGTTGGCAGCCCCAAAGTCCTCAAGTATATATAGGGGAGAGGGAGGGGGGTGCGCCCCCTTTAGGGTTTCCACCCCAAGGGGTGCGGCAGCCCCAAACCCATCTAGGGTGGCGGCCAAGGAGGGGAAGAGGGGGAAACTTGCCCCCCAAGATAGGTGGAGGCGCCCCCTCCCCAAACCCTAGGCGCCTTGGGCCCTTGTGGGGGGGAGGGGGGCGCACCAGCCCACGTGGGGCTGGTCCCCTCCCACACTTGGCCCATGCAGCCCTCCGGGGCTGGTGGTCCCACTTGGTGGACCACCGGAACCCTCCCGGTGGTCCCGGTACATTACCGATAAAACCCGAAACTTTTCCGGTGACCAAAACAGGACTTCCCATATATAATTCTTTACCTCCGGACCATTCCGGAACTCCTCGTGACATCCGTAATCTCATCCAGGACTCCGAACAACATTCGGTAACCACATACAAACTTCCTTTATAACCCAAGCGTCATCGAACCTTAAGTGTGTAGACCCTACGGGTTCGGGAACCATGCAGACATGACCGAGACGTTCTCCGGTCAATAACCAACAGCGGGATCTGGATACCCATGTTGGTTCCCACATGTTCCACGATGATCTCATCGGATGAACCATGATGTCGAGGATTCAATCAATCCCGTATTCAATTTCCTTTGTCCAACGGTATTGTACTTGCCCGAGATTCGATCGTCGGTATCCCGATACCTTGTTCAATCTCGTTACCGGCAAGTCTCTTTACTCGTTCCGTAACACATCATCCCGTGATCAACTCCTTGATCACAATGTGCACATTATGATGATGTCCTACCGAGTGGGCCCAGAGATACCTCTCCGTCACACGGAGTGACAAATCCCAGTCTCGATTCGTGCCAACCCAACAGACACTTTCGGAGATACCCGCAGTGCACCTTTATAGCCACCCAGTTACGTTGTGACGTTTGGCACACCCAAAGCATTCCTACGGTATCCGGGAGTTGCACAATCTCATGGTCTAAGGAAATGATACTTGACATTAGAAAAACTTTAGCAAACGAACTACACGATCTTGTGCTAGGCTTAGGATTGGGTCTTGTCCATCACATCATTCTCCTGATGATGTGATCCCGTTATCAACGACATCCAATGTCCATGGTCAGGAAACCGTAACCATCTATTGATCAACGAGCTAGTCAACTAGAGGCATACTAGGGACATGGTGTTGTCTATGTATCCACACATGTATCTGAGTTTCCTAACAATACAATTCTAGCATGGATAATAAACGATTATCATGAACAAGGAAATATGATAATAACTAATTTATTATTGCCTCTAGGGCATATTTCCAACACGAGGGTCATGCAAAAATGAATGTGGACGCGGCAGTGTCCATGCAAGGGGAGTATGGCGCAGCGGGAGCGGTGTGTCGAGACCACAATGGAAGATTCTTGGGTGCTTTAGTCTTAAAACTTGAATTCATCATAGATGTGAGCACACTTGAGGCAATAGCAGTAAGGGAAGGCCAAGCTCTGGCTGAGGATCTATATGAGAATTCAATTCAAATTGCATCAGACTGCAAGAGGGTGGTTGAAGATGTCCAAAAGAACTTGGCGGCTGGATATGGAGCTATTGTGCATGAGATAATACTTCGTGCAAACTCTTTTATTTCATGTAAAGTAGTTCATGAGTTTAGGAGCTTGAATTTCGAGGCTCGCAATCTCGCTAGATATGCTTTGTCTTTAGGTGTTGGCCGTCATGTGTGGTTAGGACAGCCAGGAGACCTTGATTTTCTTCCTGTAAACATTATGGATGATGAATAAAGCATGCGAGGTTGTCTCAAAAAAAATTTAATAAACTGGTCGTGGTCGCTATACATACATACCATCCATGGACTAAAAAAATTGAAGTTTTTCCTGTGGCTAATAAACATGATGGCCAAAAAAGAGAAAAAACTTTGGTGCAAGCAGGCATGGCCATGATGTGTGAAGTAGATTTGCCATGATGTGAGAACAAAAATTGCCATGTCAACAAATTTGGTAGTGTATGGAGAAAGTATTTAAAAAAATGATATGTATAAAAATGCCATCAAAAAACGAATAAAAATAAACATGGACCAAACAGTACGAATAAATGTTTTTAAGACAAAGAAATTTGCCATGGTCTAACTATG